>NC_060144.1:557622316-558244838 GCF_021461385.2 Schistocerca piceifrons
AACATGGTGGCGTTGCTCTCAGGGTTCGTCAGAGCCACAGTTTGTAGGCAGCGGTCATCCACTGCAGCAGTAGCCCTTCGGTGGCCTGAGCGAGGCATGTCATCGACAGTTCCTGTCTCTCTGTATCTCCTACATGTCCGAACAACATCGGTTTGATTCACTTCGCGACGCCTGGACACTTCCCTTATCGAGAGCTCTACCTGGCATAAAGTAACAATGCGGACGCGATAGAACCGCGGTATGGACCGTCTAGGCATGGTTGAACTGCAGACAACACGAGCCGTGTACCTCCTTCCTGGTGGAATGACTGGAACTGATCGGTTGTCGGACCCCCTCCGTGTAATAGGCGCTGCTCATGCATGGTTGTTTACATTTTAGTGCGGATTTAGTGACATCTCTAAACAAAGGGCCTATGTCTGTGATACAATATGTTCAGGAGTCCTGGAAACTGGGGAGATGCAAAACTTTTTTGATGTGTGTGTAACATATGTGAGTCGTTTCCACATCTACTCCTAAACTACTGGATCGATTTCAACGTAACTTTTTATACACAATACTTATTGTCTGGAAGGAAGCAGTCTTGGGGAAGTGAGGGGGGGGGGGGGGGGGGGGAACCACCTGCCTGAGTGGAGGACTGAAAACAGGGAGACATGAGCAGAGAGGGGGAGTAGGGGCACGAGTGGGGGTGGGAGTGAGGGGACAAGTCCGGGAACAGAGAGAGGGGGAGTAGGATATGGACAGATAGTTGAGGGTGAGGGATATGTGTACCGAACAGAGGAGGTGGACAGAGAAAGGGTGAGAAAGAGATGAACAGAGGCAGGGGAAGGAAGGAGATGGTCACAGAAAGGGGCCGGGGGGGGGGGGAGGGGGGGAGGGATAGGAGGGTGGTAGTGGGCAGGTGCGAAAGAACGCGGAAAACTAAACTATGCAGACAAACGGGCTATCGGCACGTGCTGCGCAACTTTACTCTAGACCCTGACGGAAACGCACGAACTGTGTCTAGTAATACACAGATATTCGAAAACCTAACTGCCGAAGCGCTCAGGTGAAACTAAATAATTTTCCCCTGATTAGAACTTGCAATATGTCAAAATATCGGTTTACTTCCCGAATGTAACGTTCCCTGGCAAACTCACACTATTAATAAACTAAAATTTAATTGTACCATATACGCCGCTATAAAGCAATTTGTAAATACTGTAATTATTTAACAAAAAATATTATTGAATTTTGTGTAAAGGACATTCATTATTATTGTAATAATTTCTGTAGTAATATTCTTTCTGTATTTAGGATGGTAATATTTCTATATTCATAATATAATTGCGAAATGTGTCAATATCTGCGATAACAAAAATGTAAAATTCAGCCACAGACGAAAATAATGTTATATGATTACAAAGAGATGTTAATAGTCAGCAGTAGTATAAAAGCACCACGTACTGAGTAATCTTTGGTCGTCTCCCTGTAGAGCTGAAAGCGAGAGCAAGCTGTGACGAAGCATTTTATGAATGGGTAGACGTCTTTTGTCTGTAGCTAGATTTAGCCGCCATTAGAGGAGAAATTACAAACTAATGAGAGTTGAATATTTGTTGTGGTTTAAAAATATTATAATTTATCAAAAGTGTGTATTATTAATGCAAATTAGCTTGCCCATGTCATCTATAATATTTCTTTAAAGAATTTTCAGCATTTTTAGCGGTGTTGCTGGGCTGTGCCGCGACCGAACGATTTGCAGCGGCGGCACATTTAAAAAATTGTTCCGCTAAGAAAAACTAACCAAACCCGTAAATCGGGAACAGATAAAAATTAGCAGTGAATTAAGAAAATGTTCTTCTTTTGCAGCGATCCTGAGACTTACGGATTTTAAATTAGTTCACATTTGTGCATTCATAGGCGGATAGTTAATGTTGAAATTTAACAATTTTGGTTCTTTCAAATAACTTAAATGTATAGGGATGTGTGTTTTATCAGTGATAATTAAACGTCGGCTTGGCAATATTTAACCGTTTTCTGCTAATAGAGACAGTCTTGTGTTCCATAGTTAACGCCGGGAAAGAATTCAGTAAATATTAAAAAAAAAAAAACCACTGCATTTAGAAAATGTGTGCCAAGGCCGAATTATGTAAAGGATTTAATTCTCAACTAAATATTCTTAATCAGTTAATATGAGTTCACGTAATTTTAAATGTACTTAGTTCCGTGTAAATGAATTTTTTATTACCACACGTAAATGCGAGGTTCTACAACAAAGTTCGTTCGTACGTACAGAAAGAAAGAAAGGCAAATTAACTAAAAGCAAAAAAATTTTAAAAAAGGTAACTGATTATTTACTTTTATTCTTTAATGAAATTCCATTTAAATTGGCAAATTTCATTAAATTGGCGCCCAACGTGGGGCCCGAATATGCAGTGGCCACAAAATACTCATGAGATAACTAGGGAATTATTGTAGTCGAACTTTGTTGGAGAACAACCAACAATTTTTTTTTCATGTATTGTATGTATTGCCTAACCAATATTGTGTGGCAATACCTGTATATGATTTTTTGCATGACAACACTATATACCCAGAGGCAAGCTGAAGAAGAGAGCTCATTATATCGAAAAATTAATTACCTACCACAATATCAGGGGGCAGCTGCACCCAAGATAGATCACCAAAAGGTAAAGCTACAGTGTAGTTGTCCTGTGGGTAGTAAAGTAGCCTCAGTGCAGTGTTCTCGGATCATTAGTGGTGTGCTTGTTGTTAGTGTTTTTTTTTTTAAATAACAGGACATTTGAGTAGTTAGTCATTGTAGTATATAATAAGTGTGTTTCAACAAATGACCATTTCTTGTGTGATTATGTCAGTGAAACCTGAGTGTTAGGATATTTAGTTCAGATTTTGTCTCTTTTGTTGACTATGGTTAGATTGCGTAGTCAGAAAGATATCAACATGGATAATGAACAACAGTTAGCAAGTAGTGATACCGAGTTAGAAAGTGGGGCACAAAGTAATGTTAGTGGCGTAGTTCAGGAAGTACCATGTGAGAATCTGGGGACAGAAGGGCAAGAAATGTTGCCACTGCCAGCCAGTGATTCAGTTGACAGTAGAAATACTGTGCCACCCACAAGCACTAGACACGGACCAGAGAGTGGTGAGGTGTCAGAAGTGCAATCATTAAGAGTTATGTTCGAGCGCATGCTCAATTCCCAAGCTGAATTTGTACGTAAACAAGCAGAACGCGATAAAGAACGTGATGCTAAACAAGCAGAACGCGATAGAGAACGTGATGCTAAACAAGCAGAACGCGATAGAGAACGTGATGCTAAACAAGCAGAGCGTGATCAACGCTTGAATGAGAGATACTTGCAGTTAATGCAATCTTTGGAAACTATGCAAAGTGAGAATGTTAGTTTGAGACAAAACTACGAAACCATACCCAAAGCGGTGCAAGAACTGAGCGACAGAGTAGATAATATCCAGGTGGTTAACGCCAGTATCGTGGGTGAAATTAGTGTACTGGCTAACAGGATGGAACAATTAGAAATTGACACAAGTCAAGTAATTGAGCACAAAATGTCCGAACAAGTGCACAAAATTGAAAACGAATTTATAAAAAAAATAGATGAGAAGGTGCACGCCGCGATTGAAGCCAAAGACGTAAGCGGTACACACTGACATTCCGCTGTGGCAGAGGTCTTGCGGAGCTGGAAACCAGCTTGCTGCACGGCGACGCACAGGCGTGTGTCACGCCAGCCAGGTCCAACAATGATAGGCATATAAATACAGCAGTAAAAAATTTCGACTGCGAGACAGAACAGGCAACCAATGTTAGCGAAACAAATAAATGTCACTCCAAAATAGTGATTGAAGAAAGCCTGATTAGAAACCGACAGTTTCAGATCTTTACAACGGAGAAGAAATCTGTTCACCCTGTAGTGTTTATCAAGGGATTTAGAAACATTGTGCCTAGCGTTTGGAGTCATACACAGAAAATACAGTTCGTTATGTCTTACACACAAGGAGATGCTGCATTATGGGCAACCGAAGCAGCTGACAGTTGCGACACATATGAGCAATTTGAAAAGGCATTCTTGGCCAAATATTGGTCAACATGTATTCAGGAGAGATTACGGAAAGAGGTATATAATCCAGAGCCGCATTCTCCACGATTAGGCAATTTGCGAAAATATTTTGAGACGTACATTAATAAGACCCGTTACTGGGACGAGCAGATTTCATCCCGGGATTTGATCAGACTTTTGAAATCACACTTGCCGATACACGTAAAGGAAAAACTTATACACGTACCGGGGAACGACATAGAACATTTCTTGTCTGTTCTGGACTCAATTGACCTGATTCAGGAGGATGTTAAGGCAGCCTCTGAACAGGCTAGAAGTAACAGAAACGGTTACAGAAATGGTCGAAATAACACGCCTCCACCAAATAATGGAAACGGCGGAAGTAACAATATAAAATTAAGATTATGTACATTAAAGGGCAAGATAATGTTGTAGCTGACGCCTTGTCGAGGCTCCCATTAGGGCAATCCTCAGTGTCAAAGATTTTGGAACAATCGGAGGAATATCGAATACTCCTAGTACAAGATAAGGTACATAGGAGGGACTTTTTACATATGTGTAAGAATATGTCTATATTGCAGGAAACTGATCCGATTTGGCGAGATATCATTAGCAAAATTAAAGAAGGAACCAATCTTAAAAGCGTTCAGAATTTCAAAATAGTAGATAATATTCTGTATTATAAAACAGGTGTGTCAAATGACCATGGAGTCGTGTGTATACCGCAACAGGCTATCCCAGCTGTAGTGTGGCACACGCATTTAGCATGGGGTCACGCTGGGATAGGCAAAACAATAAGGATTTTATCCAGATTCTGTTACTTTAAAGGAATAAGCCAGCAGACTCGCACCATTATCAGGACTTGTCCTCTGTGCCAAAAAGCTAAGTTTCAAAATAAGTCCACAAGGTTTGAGCTGCATCCTATAGCGCCTCAGCGGCCACTTCAGTTAGTATCTATAGACATAGCAGGACCCTACCCTCGAGCCAGGGGTGGATTAAAGTACATTTTAGCGGTATGTGACCTTTTCTCTAAATACTTAAAAATATACTGCCTTAAATCAGCCACCGCTCGTGGAATAGTTAAATGGTTAGGGAAAGAATATTTTACACAGGTGGGTAAGCCTGAAGCGATAATATCTGATAATGCTTCATATTTTACAGGTCATACCTGGAAGAACTATTTACATGAACAAGGTATAAAGCACATACTAATATCCCATTTTCACCCACAAGCAAGTTTAGTAGAGAGAACATTTGGAGAGTTAAATAAATTTTTCAGGTTATACATTGCATGTAGTACTTAAAAATATACTGCCTTAAATCAGCCACCGCTCGTGGAATAGTTAAATGGATAGGGAAAGAATATTTTACACAGGTGGGTAAGCCTGAAGCGATAATATCTGATAATGCTTCATATTTTACAGGTCATACCTGGAAGAACTATTTACATGAACAAGGTATAAAGCACATACTAATATCCCGTTTTCACCCACAAGCAAGTTTAGTAGAGAGAACATTTGGAGAGTTAAATAAATTTTTCAGGTTATACATTGCATGTAAGCACACAAGATGGCCAGATCTGATACCTAAGTTTTTGGAAATTCACAGTGCAACCCCACATGCTTCTACGGGGTATCCACCAAACGAGATTATAATGAATAATAATAGAGTTCTGAATGAGTGGCTGGCACCTTTGCCTAAGGTCCCAGTCATTCCTGAGCCTAAGGAAGAGAAGATAAGGAAAGCAGGGTGCATCCTTACCAGGTGCGCTCAGAAAAGGAAAGAAAAATATAATCGACATGTGACGAATAATCAAAAACTTAGTGTTGGGGACTTGGTACTATTACGCAATCATCCTAAGTCCTCGGCATCCTTGAAACAGAATAGCAAGTGGCAATTGGTGTACAATGGACCTTTTAGAATAGTAAGTGTGCCACATGAGTGTAGCTATCTCTTAGCAGATCCCCATTCAGGGAGAGTACGGGGACTGTATCCGCGTAAGGATGTAAAAATATTCCTACAGTAAATGACTAATAGTCCTATGTGTTATGTGTAAAAAAGGTACACCATTATTTTGAAAAGGAATGAACATTAATGATGTGTGATCTGTAGAGATAATGTACTAGTGTAGAAGTATTTAGTTATAAGAATATGATTGATTTTCTGTTTTATTTATGAATATTTGTGTTATGTCTTCTTTTAATTAGTGTTAGCTTAAACATGCTCTAAATGTCTGCACAGATAACCTGATTAGTGCAATTATTTATAGTGTTAAATTGTGACAGAGATCAGTCAGGAGGAACATTTTAGTAGTGATTAGTTTGTGTACTGCATAATATTCTATATGTGTGTCAAACTTGAAATATTTCTTGGTACAATCTTTTCTATTATATATGTATATATGTATGTATGTGTAGCTGTCAGATTGACAGATTCGAACCCAGAATAATATCAATAATATGAGACCCTGAGAACTTTATTCTCAAACCAGTGTTATCAAAGAGAATAATGCACCCAGTAGTGACCCGAGGGCACCATGGGAGGCAAACTTATTGCAAATTTAAGTAACGCAAAGTTACGCACAAAGAAGCTTCAATTGAAGCATGTGCAGATTCAATCAGTAAAAAAGAGCTAGCCTGATACAGTCCAAGTCAATTTTAGCCTACAGAGACTACACTGTAGTTACGTAGGACCTTGCAAGTAAAGTGAGACATAATTTCAAAGGAGTTATTGAACAATATGCCTAAATCCGGCTGGAATGCACAAATAAAATCTACTCGAACATAAATATAGATGATTTTTGGGCAAACTAATACGAAGTTTTAATATTTGTTACCATGTACGCAAATATCACACACCTTGGTAAAGAGCGAACAAAGAAGTTACGAATGTGCTGTTATAAAAATCGCACAACGGACATTGTAAATAAAAAAAAACTTAAACAAAAGTGCAGTATTGTGTGGCAGAGACAGACAGTGACTGTTAAACCTGCAGCAATACGTCACGAAGTTGTTTTGAACAAACAATAAGAAACTGTATCATCGCCGTGTGTGCAAGTGAACAAGGAACTAGCACGACACGAACAGTGAGCCGATAACGGACGGTGGACCAAGTTAGTGTCAAACTGTAACTCTTTGTGTGTCAAGGGACGCTAGGAAAGCGCATTGACTACAGAGATACATTTTGTCCTAAGGTGAAAACTTGCGTGTGACTAATGACAAGTCATGACATGGTGAAAAAATATTGTGTGCCCATAAAACGTGTTACTATGACAACGAAACATTGTGCAAATCAGACTAGTGAAGGCTTACTGAATAATAACTGCCAATAACTGTGTGCGTTTTTTCCCACAGCAGGAAAAATGCCCATAAGGATAGTACACTGTTTGTGAACTTGTTGCATGTTTGCTGGAGCACTACAAGAAGATGTCACACGGGCGAGCTGATATACAACGCGCATCCGGCTACTTCAGCCATGCAGCGGCCGCAGCAGCCCGTAGCAGACCAGACAGCCACACACCTCTCCGCGCCGTAGCTGTCAACACCGGGGGCGGTGACATACACGGAGCCGACGCGCCGCGCCGAGCGCCGCTCAACAATCACTCCGCACCGCTCACCAACCACAGCATTATTGACATATTCCAAAATATTTACACAAACTGCATAACATGTCAATGACTCCATTTTTGATAAACATTGAACATTTATTATGTATATCCGTAAACTGATAAGAGAAAATGAACACTAACAAGTGTAGGAGATGGATTTGTAACACGTAGGTAGTGGGAACATTATAAAAAGTGACGTTGTGCTAAGTGATTTCAAAAAACTAAGTGATGTATCCTAGGACAAGTGACCTTGCAGTACATCGCAAAAATTGATAATAACGAGTTGTTAATCACACACAAAAACTTTCGTTGAACTATATGTGACTGTCATATTATGTAACTATTGATGACAAACTGCTATATCAATTCAAAAGAATGACTGTTAAAGAGACAAGATTAATCATGAACCAACTGGGATGGCTGGGCTCCGGCACAGTTTTGCGCAGGTTTCCTGTCTGCCTTCGCCCAAATAAGGGAGCCATGAACATATATAACCCTGGGACTAATTAAAAGAGCCATTCCATAAAAAAAAATACAGAATTGTAAAGAACGTTACTGGCACCATTGTGTCAAAGTATAGAAACTCTTTGCCAAATGCTGCCAGGGGGCAATGTAACGTTCCCTGGCAAACTCACACTATTAATAAACTAAAATTTAATTGTACCATATACGCCGCTATAAAGCAATTTGTAAATACTGTAATTATTTAACAAAAAATATTATTGAATTTTGTGTAAAGGACATTCATTATTATTGTAATAATTTCTGTAGTAATATTCTTTCTGTATTTAGGATGGTAATATTTCTATATTCATAATATAATTGCGAAATGTGTCAATATCTGCGATAACAAAAATGTAAAATTCAGCCACAGACGAAAATAATGTTATATGATTACAAAGAGATGTTAATAGTCAGCAGTAGTATAAAAGCACCACGTACTGAGTAATCTTTGGTCGTCTCCCTGTAGAGCTGAAAGCGAGAGCAAGCTGTGACGAAGCATTTTATGAATGGGTAGACGTCTTTTGTCTGTAGCTAGATTTAGCCGCCATTAGAGGAGAAATTACAAACTAATGAGAGTTGAATATTTGTTGTGGTTTAAAAATATTATAATTTATCAAAAGTGTGTATTATTAATGCAAATTAGCTTGCCCATGTCATCTATAATATTTCTTTAAAGAATTTTCAGCATTTTTAGCGGTGTTGCTGGGCTGTGCCGCGACCGAACGATTAGCAGCGGCGGCACATTTAAAAAATTGTTCCGCTAAGAAAAATTAACCAAACCCGTAAATCGGGAACAGATAAAAATTAGCAGTGAATTAAGAAAATGTTCTTCTTTTACAGCGATCCTGAGACTTACGGATTTTAAATTAGTTCACATTTGTGCATTCATAGGCGGATAGTTAATGTTGAAATTTAACAATTTTGGTTCTTTCAAATAACTTAAATGTATAGGGATGTGTGTTTTATCAGTGATAATTAAACGTCGGCTTGGCAATATTTAACCGTTTTCTGCTGATAGAGACAGTCTTGTGTTCCATAGCTAACGCCGGGAAAGAATTCAGTAAATATTAAAAAAAAACCACTGCATTTAGAAAATGTGTGCCAAGGCCGAATTATGCAAAGGATTTAATTCTCAACTAAATATTCTTAATCAGTTAATATGAGTTCACGTAATTTTAAATGTACTTACTTCCGTGTAAATGAATTTTTTATTACCACACGTAAATGAGAGGTTCTACAACAAAGTTCGTTCGTACGTACAGAAAGAAAGAAAGGCAAATTAACTAAAAGCAAAAAAAAATTTTAGAAAAGGTAACTGATTATTTACTTTTATTCTTTAATGAAATTCCATTTAAATTGGCAAATTTCATTAAACGATGCAAACGAAAACGCAGAAACTCAAGAAACTAAACTGTTAAAGCATACAGATGGTACAATAAAATTCGCTCCTAGTTAGGAACTCGTAAATGACACAAAAGCGGTTACTTCCCTGTTGCCGCGTCTGTTTAGGTCTTCTACTGCAGCCTGACTCTGCCTGACAACTTCTTTGTTGTCAACCTGTGATCCTTTCTGAGAGTGCTTACTTAAAAAATGGTTCAAATGGCTCTGAGCACTATGGGACTTAACATGTGAGGTCATCAGTCTCCTAGAACGTAGAACTACTTAAACCTAACTAACCTAAGGACATCACACACATACATCCCCGAGGCAGGATTCGAACCTGCGACCGTAGCAGTCAAGCGGTTCCGGACTGAAGTGCCTAGAACCGCTCAGCCAGTGGTTACTTCAATTACTCACTCTTTTGGGCGGTACTGTTTCATTGTCGTTGGATACATGATGTTCATTGCGCTTCCCTGCTTGTACACCACACATATTATAATACATATCAATTTCAACCTCATAAAAGTTGTAATCATTGAGGATTTCTATGAGAATCATTTCAGAATCGTTCTTACTATCTTCGAAAGTTAAATCTTTATTTGGAACGAGCCTATTTTCTTTTATCTGAAAGTGGAATCATTTCTTCTTCGGCATTCGTCTTTGCGATATGTTCTATTACTTCCTCACACTTTGTTGTAATTGGATCAGATAGAACGCATATCAGATCTCCCTTCATTCTTTATTCTCTCCTCCTTCTCATTCTCCTGTTCACTGGAACCATCACAGAAATGACCAAGTTCATTAAACAAACATCAACACTTCAGAACATGTTCTCCTGATACATCCTATTGCCACAAGAAGCTCCATCATATCCCTCCTTTGGCAACATCAAACTAGTTCTGCAGTACTATTAATTTCTCTTCTCGTCATATCATCCTCCTCATGTTCCGAGTGATAACCTGTAACTGAATTACATTTCTGTGCGATTATAGCTGTAGTTGGTGCTGTGTGCGTCGGTGTAAAGAGCTGGCTCTAGAACACATCAAACACTATAAAAGAATTGAAACATAAATTTATTTGTTCAAAATATATTCGATATAAAGCCTACATATACATGTATCCTTGAGTGTTTAAGCAGTCTCTCTTTCCCTCTCTCTCTCTCTCTCTCTCTCGCTCTGTTGCGTTTGCCCTGGTTTTCAATATTCACTAGCAGTTGTAGTAGAACTAGAGTCGTAGGTTCAAATGGCTCTGAGCACTACGGGACTCAACATCTTAGGTCATAAGTCCCCTAGAACGTAGAACTACTTAAGCCTAACTAACCTAAGGACATCACACACACCCATGCCCGAGGCAGGATTCGAACCTGCGACCGCAGCAGTCCCGCGGTTCCGGACTGCAGCGCCAGAACCGCACGGCCACCGCGGCCGGCTAGAGTCGTAGGGTCGTGCTGGGTTCGTGAAGCTCTCACTCACACTCGGTGTGACAACACACTACGTGAATGCAAAGTAACGCTGTTCTGTTATACACTGATTTGACAGAAGTCATGAGATGCTTCCTAATATCGTGTCGGCCGGCGTTTTTCCGGGCGTAGTGCGGAAACTCGACGTGGCATGGACTCAACAAGTTGCTGAGAGTCCCCTGCGGACGCGTTCAGTCATGCTGCCTCTACAGCCTTCCATAATTGCGAATGTTGCCAGTTCAGGATTTGTGCACGTACTGACCTCTCGTTTATGTCCCCATTAATGTTCGCTGGGATTTATGTCTGGTGATCTGGGTGGCCAAATCATTCCCTCGAGTTGTCCAGAATGTTCTTCGAAGCAATCGGGAACAAATGTGGCGTGGTGACATGGCGCATTGTCATCCATAAAAATCCCATCGTTGTTTGGGAACGTGAAGTTCACCAATGGCTGCGAATGGTCTCCAACTATCCGAACGTCAACGATCGCTTCAATGGGACAAGAGAACCCTGTCCATTCCATGGAAACACAGCCCACACTCTCACGGAGGCACCACTAGCTTGTACGGTGCCTTGTGGACATGTAGGATCAGTGGCTTTGTCGGCTCTGCGTTAGACTCGAACCCTACCTTCTGCTCTTACCAACTCAGATTGGGACTCATATGACCAGGCTACGGTTTTTCAGCCGTCTAGGGTCGAACCGTCATGGTAACGAGTCTAGGAGAGGGGCTGCAGACGATCTCGTGTTGTTACCGAAGGCATTCGCGTCGGTCGTCTGCTCCAATGGCCCATTAACGCCGAATATCGCCGCTCTGTCCAAACGGATACGTTCGTCGTACACCCCACATTGATGTCCGCGATTATTTCAAGAAGTGTTGCTAGTCTGTTAGCACTGATTACGCAAACGCCACTGCTTTCGGTCGTTAAGTGAAGGCTGCGGCCACTGCGTTGTCCGTGGTGAGAGGTAATGCCTGAAATGTGATATTCTCGGCACACTCTCGAATACTGGATTCCCTAACGATATCTGAAATGGAATGTCCCATGCGCCAGCTACCACTCCGTGTTCAGAGTCTGCTGATTAGCGTCGTGCGACCATAACCAAGTCGGAAACACTTTCACATGAATCAGCTAACTACAGATAACAGCTCCGCCAATTCACTGCCCTTATACGTTGTGTACGCGTTACTACCGCCATCTGTACATGTGCTTATGGGTCTCCAGTGACTTTTGTCACCTGTGTGTACGTTGTGAATGACAAATGATTGGCCTTCGCCCCAATTAGTGCACCAGCTATCCACTACAATTCCAAGGACTGTTAAAATATAGGATTAAGAATAAACTCTGTCACTGCTTTGGAGAAACATTTTGAGGCCAAACCCAATTTGTAACTGTGGATTTACATTACCTACTTCAGCACAGCTTCGCTAATTTTCTAGTTGCGCGGACAATGTATGGATGCCATTGTTGCCAAGTAATTTCAGTACTGTGTGGTCTGTTACACTAGGGACGAAGAGAGCCGGTTCGTCGCAAGCGCTGTAACCGAATTACATGCTTCAGCGTTACAGCGCGTGCGGTGGACACATCAAAGGGGATACCCTAAGTATACTGCAATCTATGCGTGACCATGCCTCAGCGGTTTCCTGTGAAGGCAGTAGATGAATGTGGACAGCACGGAACAGCGGTACAGCCGTTTCTCTTTCCACACCGCTAACAGAAACAGCGTATTACATTGTATTTCAGGTGGCCTCGCAAAAAAAAAAAAAAAAAAAAAAAAAAGGTTCAAATGGCTCAGAGCACTATGGGACTTAACTTCTAAGGTCATCAGTCCCCTAGAACGTAGAAATACTTAAACGTAACTAAGCTAAGGACAGCACACACATCCATGCCCGAGGCAGGATTCGAACCTGCGACCGTAGCGGTCACGCGGTTCCGGACTGAAGCGCCTAGAACCGCTCGGCCACCCCGGCCGGCTCGCAACCAAAAAACCAATGCTTTATGACAGGGGTCGGACACTGACAACGTGTTGTTAATACATTGCTGAGCGTTGCCCCTATGGGATATTTTCACACGTACATTTGTTTTGTTTTCCGTCCTAAAATCCTCCAGCTGAAGCTTGTGATCGGCCTACGTAAACCCACAGTTCGGTTGTGTACCCTATGCTTTATACTTTGGCATGACGTAGCTAAAAGAATGTAGCACACTCTAGAAACGAACGTATTGGACTCGACAGGTTGGAAAAGAAGGATATAAAAAACCGATTTACTACCGGCCTCCTCTTCCCCGCCCCCCTTCCCCCGCGCCCCGCGTTCACAACTCAAAAAAATCCTGTGGTCTGATCTGGATGTATTTGCGAGGGGTTTACTTGAATAATAAAACATTAAAATGCAGTGCAGTTGTATTCCAAGAAACTTTGTTCTGTTTTGTATAACATGGGCAACAGAGTAATTATCGGAAAACGTACAGTTGCAAAGTAAGCCGCGGCACACGCGTGAGCATAGGGGGCCAAGTTTTCTTGTTCTGCCTTTTATATTTATGGTTGTGCGCCTGCAGTTGCAGAAGCAAAGGGGTAATTCAAAAATGTTAGTAAAGCTTCTCTAATCGTACATTTTTTATGCAATGTGAATTCGCGAACTTCTGTAGTGTTTACGTTAGAAAAAGTGGCTTACCGTATCTATTTCTGGGACATTAATTAACTTTGTTGAACGGCTTATTCAGCTGGATAAAGCACTCTAGCACCCATACTGCCATAAACGTATTTTTGTTCATCCTCGTGCATTTCTAACAATCGCAGATGGATTTTGTCACACAGAGTTCTAATGCGCGCGTTGCCGGGAAGGGTTTCTGGTTTGCCCATCCATAACCTGACTGAAAAAGACGGCCATTAATTTTTAGACTAAAAAGTTATTTCAGGAGCTGCTTAGAAATATCTCAACCTGAAAAATATTCTCTTAAATTTCGCTGTATGTATAATTGACAGGATACTAATGAAAAACAACATAAAAAAGAAATGCTATAGCATGCACAAAGAGCGAAACTTTCGAAAATACAACAAACAAGTCTTGTTCCATATGACAGAAGATTCCCGACTTGGATTTGAAAATCTGAAGATTTTCTCTCACATTTTCCATTTATTTTGCAAGCATTTTGAGAATGGAACCTGCAGAATAGTGCATACTGTTCGATGCACGGGTTATGGAAGTACACTGGTGTGCAGAACTTGAAGAGTGAAAGAAACTGTCGTACGATGTGTCACTGCCAGTTAACATAGCTCTATGAAATTTGGACCATACATAGGAAGGACTGGTACAATATAATACAGATGATAATTGAAAGAAAGACGCAGTGAGACGAACAGGAATGACACTTTTTTTCAAACAATTTATTACACTGAAGTCACCGCTATTCATGATGGCCCTACGGACGTTACAAACGGCGGGACATGGTTATTAATAGGTTGCGTGATCACCATGGTCGGAAGTGCATGCTCTGACGTGTGCTCTCAAGCTGGCCGTAAGGTTGGCAAGGAATTCCTCCACCAGAGTGATTGATGGTTGCTGGATGGTAGCTGGTGCACGCGAACGTGGTTCAGTACGCGTCCCCAATGCTTCCCACACGTGCTCGATGTGATTTAAGTCGGTGATATTGGAAGGCCAGTCCATTCGCGGGATATCCTCTCGCTCCAAGAGCTCCGGTTCTGAACTGTCACCCATAAAAATGAAGTCACGACGGAAGGCACCCCCTGAAAAGTCTCAATTGGGGAAGGAGTACAGTCTCACAATAACGTTTAGAGATGAGTGTACCGTGTTCAGAGATGTGGAGATCAGTACGTCCATGGAACACTATGCTGCCACAAGCCATAACAAGTGGACCTCCAAGACGATCATATTCGACAATGCTGGACATACCGTCATATGTCGAGAGGTGGGAAGGCGTAACGCACCCAGGAACACCGTCGAACATGCTCGTTATAGTGGTCCTGGTGTTATGGAGTGGGGAGGCATAACATTGCGTGGGCGGACTTCCCTCCAAATCTTTTAACACTGTACACTGATCAGTCAACGTTACTGTGCCTTTGTACTCCTTCCCAATATGCGTCTTTGTGGTGCATTCGGCCCTCACTCGATTTTTGTGGATGAGAATTTGCGACCACATGGAAGAGCGTTCGTGAAAGAGCTCTTGGAACGAGAGGACATTCGGCGAATAGACTGGCCCGCCAGTTCCCTTACTTACATCCCATGGAGCACATGTGGAATGTTTTGGGCAGACGTACTGCAGCACGTCCACATGTACCAACGACTATCCAGCAGTTGTCAACGGCGCTGGTGGACGCCGTACCACAAGATGTGCTGACCAACCTTGTGGCTAGCTTGGGTGCTCGTTACAGAACACGGACCGCTAACCGTTGTGATGACAAACCAATTAAGAACCATTTTCTGCGTTTTGCAATACCCAAAGCACCATCATAAATCGCGGTGACTATTGTGCCGTTAATATTTTTGGACAAAACAAATATTTCTGTTAGTCTCAATGCGTATTTGTTTCAGTTACTAGACTGTAGCAGTTCTTTCTATACATGGTCCAAGTTTTAGCAAGCTATGTTGTGAATTGGGGGTGAAGGGCTACTTGTACATATGTGTTGGTTGCGACGATGAATCGTTTCGAGGATGCAGGCCGATTGCAGCTGAGATAAACAATGTCAAAAGTAAAATACATTATTATAGCTCATGTCAGTACACTCATAGAGTCACGTAGTTGTAGTCACACCTCTCCCGGCACCTGGTGCGGCTAGCTCTTGGCTGGAAGGCTGTCATGTCTGGCTCCAGGAATGCTGACTCGAGGAGTCTGTCCAGCGACAAGCGCTCCATTTAAACATAGCACAGCTGCTCGCCGATGGTGTCGTTGACGCAGAAGACTGCCTGAATGAGATTTTCACTCTGCAGCGGAGTGTGCGCTGATATCAAACTTCCTGGCAGATTAAAACTGTGTGCCGGACTGAGACTCGAACTCGAGACCTTTGCCTTTCGCGGGCAAGTGCTCTACCATCTGAGCTACCCAAGCACGACTCACTCCCCGTCCTCACAGCACACACAGGACTGGCCGTGAGTTGTGCTTGGGTAGCTCAGATGGTAGAGCACTTGCCCGCGAAATGCAAAGGTCCCGAGTTCGAGTCTCGGTCCGGCACACAGTTTTAATCTGCCAGGAAGTTTCACGACTCCCTGAATACTTGCTGTGGATACGAGCCTCTGGTGTTGCAACTTATCCCTGCGACTGGCGGCGTAAGACTGCAGAAAGGTGAGCGGCTGTACTAGCCCAGTCTCGATCGGAAACCCTCGAGGGCATCAACCTGGCTGCTGTGGCGTGAGCCCGGAGGTGGGTCACCAGTGGAGAGGCACCAAGCCCAGGAAGGAGGAACTCGCAGCGTGTGTTCGCTGTAGCGTACCGCTCCGGCATCTAGCGTGGCCTCTTTTCGTGGTAAGCGCTGCTGCTATCATCTCTGCTCAAATTGGCAGTTATTTATACGGCATAGTGGCCCATTTGGTGTGTCGACGACATGCTTCCAGCCGCATTCGGGACAAAAAACTTATTGTCTGGGTGACGTCCTGTGACACCCTCGTCTTAACTGTATATTTTGGGGTGAAAGGCATCGCAGATAACGGGGTGGGAAAGAGATAGGAAGAAAATAACTGCTTTTAGTCGCGTAGGGCATTGCGGCAATGTAACGGCAAGAGTTGAAAATTTGAGGCGGACCGGGACTCGAACCCGGATGCTCCGCATCTCTAGAATGGTTGCGTGGAAAGCCTCGCCCGGTCGGACACGCTGTCCGTCAGACTCCTATTCCCAACTTTCCGTTCGTCGTACCGCAACGACCTTCTCCCGTAACTCCCTACTCCCAGATGTCCGATTCCCGTAGGAGTTTGTATGTTGGTTGTGCATCCCCACTGAATCTCTTTCGTCACACACGCATCACGCACATACAGTTACATACATGAGTGGTGTCTGTTCTGTCGGACAATGGGCGGGGGCCGTTGTGGTGCGACGTTCGGAAAGATGGGAGCTGGGTCTGACGGAAAGAGTCTCCAGGTGGTTGAGACGAAAGGCAACCGTCATAGAGAAGCAAAGCATCGGTGTTCGTACAAATTTTCAACACTCTACGTTGCATTGCCGCATTGATCCGTGAAGCAGGAAGTCATTATTTCCTCCTCATCTCTTTATCATCATATTCCTCCCATTTCTTTCAGCCCTGAATATGAATGTACACTGGGGTCACATAAGTCACGGGACGGCGATATGCACATATACAGACGGTGGTAGTATCGCGTACACAAGGTATAAAAGGGTATCAGATTGGCGCAGTTGTCACGTGTACTCAGGTGATGCGAAAAGGTTTCCGACGTGATTGTGGCCGCACGACGGGAATTAATAGATTTTGAACGCGGTTTGGTAGCTGAAGCTAGACGCATGCGAGATTCCATCCCGGAAATCGTTTGGGGATTCAGTATTCCGAGATCCACAGTATCAAGAGTGTGCCGAGACTACCACGTCTCAAGAATTACCTCTCACTACGGACACACATTCACTTGACGACTGAGAGCACTGGCATTTGCGTTGAGTTGTCAGTGCTAACAAACAAGCAACACTGCATGAGATAACCGCAGAAACCAATGTGGGTCGACCGACAAACGTATCCGTTAGGACAGTACGGCGAAATTTGGCGTTAACGGGCTGTGGCAGCAAACGACCTGTGGGGTGGTGGATGGAAAATTTTTATTGTTGTCGTTCTCACCACAGGCTCGCTCTCTAACTACAATGTTGGCAACCACAAAGTGATTAGCAAAAACGTGATGCCTGTAATTAAAGTTGACTGTGCCACTCTCATGGAGAAATAAAGCTATTGATCATTGAAGTTCATTACGCTGAGGATTTAGGATGACGTCTGGGATTCATAGAAAATTTTCACTATATTCTGAAAACGATAAAGCGTAAAGTTCCAGACAAAAGTTACCCAAGCAATGCTACTATCAGCTCTTGTACTATCGGAGCTGTTCAGAGTCTATTGCGTGGATGCTATTATCCCTAGATAATGAAACTGTTCAATAATCGTTATCAATGTAAATGTTGATAGTGAATGCTCGCCAAAATTTGACGTTAATACTCATCAAATGCTACACTACTAATGGTAGAAGGTCTGTCCTGCGGCGATACTTGAAAATACGACATACACAAACTGAGAATAAATCACTGAAGTCGTTCCGCAATTAACACTTTACCCCAATGCGAACTCATTGTTACGTTCATACCGAGTTATGTAATACGGCATCCAAGGCTGTTCCTTGCAACTACACAGACGCGACGCAGTTACCGACACGGAGTGCGTGCTGCTATGAATCTAGAAGAGATCTGGGGCCTGAATCCAGCTCGCAGCGCTCTTGTTTATATAACCGCAGTGCGGACCGCCGAAAGTGCAGCCGACAACATTTGCCTTCCTGACTAGCTGGTGCGGCTAGTAGAACACCACTTCAAGTCGCTAAATAATTAATTGCTTCATTCTCTGAAGGCCAATGAAGCTCTCAATTTAATTGTGCTATCAGCACATCGGTAAGTATCTATAACAAAATTCTGATGTGGCTAGGTTAAATACTTTTGGCGAGAGAATTATTTTAGTTGTACTGCACGCAATAGATGAGCTCTGAACTTGCCCTTTGGAGTGACGCTACAGCTATAGTTTTATAGCCACCTTTTGGAAACGTCTCACATCTTTGTTATTATAGCGTATCTCCATACTACCTAAATCTAAACATGCTAGCTTTATCTAATCACTTACTTAATCTATCTTGCTTCCGTCCTCTTAGGACACAAAAACCGAAAATCATGAATTTCAACCAAAATATTCCTTTGTGAGATCCAGCATGCTGTTTCCATTAAATTACAATGAAAATGGAATCCGAATATAAATTCTGAAGTTTCTATCTCCTTCCTGTTGCGCCGATAATTTTTATGTAAAACGTCCAAATTTCGAAAACTGTTAAAGTTACTAAACTGAAACTTAACACAATATCATTTTAGCATCACTCCTGACATGCTATTAACTTTTCAGATTATTTGCTTTACTTTTAAGGTATTGCGCAACATTTGTGATGTCATAGCTAGTTACAGTGGACTAGGCTGGCACACAATGGAAAGCCGGCCCCTGGTGGCCGAGCGGTTCTAGGCGCTTCAGTCTGGAACCGCGCGACCGCTACGGTCGCAGGTTCGAATCCTGTCTCGGGCATGGATGTGTGTGTTGTCTTTAGGTTAGTTAGGTTTAAGTAGTTCTAAGTTCTAGGGGACTGATGACCTCAGATGTTAAGGCCCATAGTGCTCAGAGCCATTTGAACCATTTTTGAACACAATGGAAAGCATATGAATTCTATATGGCGTGAGTAGGCTGCTTCCCTACAAACCGACGCGAATACCTTTGGCAACAGCACGACATCCCCTGCAGCGAGCCTACCGGTCGCACGCTAGACGACTGCAAAACAGTGGCCTCTTCAGATGCGTCCCGACTTCAGTTGGTGTGAGCTGTTGGCAGGGTTCGAGTGTGGCGTAGATCGCACGAAGCCGTGGGCCCCAGTTGTCAACAAGGCACTCTGCAAGCTCCATAAGGGTGTGGGCTGTGTTTACGTGGATCATTGGCTGGAAGTGATTATGTGTCGCTGCTTGGAGAACACAGGCAGCGATTCATGGACTTCAAATTCCCAAACAACGACGGAATTTTTATGGATGACAATACGCCATGTCATCGGGTCACAATTGTTAGAGATTGATTTGAAGAACGTACTAGACAATTAGAACGAATGACTCGGCTAGATCGCCCGACGTGGATCCCATCGAACATTTATGGGACGTAATCGAGGAGTCAGTTCTTTCACAAAAGCCTGGACCGCAAGCACTTTCGCGGTTATGAACAGTTATACAAGCAGCATGGCTCAATATTTCTGCAGGGGACTTCCAACGTATTGATGAGTCCACGCCACATCGAGTTACTGACGTACGCCGGCACAAAGGAGTTGTTGTTATTGTGGTCTTCAGTCCAGAGACTGGTTTGATGCAGCTCACCGTGCTACTCTATCCTGTGCAAGCTTCTTCATCTCCCAGTATGTACTGCAGCCTACATCCTTCCGAATCTGCTTAGTGTATTAATCTCTTGGTCTCCGTCTACGATTTTACCCTCCACGCTGCCCTCCAATACTAAAGTGTTGATCCCTTGCTGCCTCAGAACATGTCCTACCAACCGATCCCTTCTTCTAGTCAAGTTGTGCCACAAGCTTCTCTTCTCCCCAATCCTATTCAATACCTCCTCATTAGTTATGTGATCTACCCATCTAATCTTCAGCAATCTTCATGTACATCCTCTTCCATTTCCATAATATTGTCCTCAAGTACATCGCCCTTATATAAACCCTCTATATACTCCTTCCACCTTTCTGCTTTCCCTTCTTTGCTTAGAACTGGGTTTCCATCTGAGCTCTTGATATTCATACAAGTGGTTCTCTTTTCTCCAAAGGTCTCTTTAATTTTCGTGCAGAGAGTATCTATCTTACCCCTCGTGAGATAAGCCTCTACATCCTTACATTTGTCCTCTAGCCATCCCTACTTAGCCATTTTGCACTTCCTGTCAATCTCATTTTTGAGACGTTTGTATTCCTTTTTGCCTGCTTCATTTACTGCATTTTTATATTTTCTCCTTTCATCAATTAAATTCAATATTTCTTCTGTTACCCAAGGATTTCTACTAGCCCTCGTCTTTTTACCTACTTATCCTCTGCTACCTTCAGCACTTCATCCCTCAAAGCTACCCATTCTTCTACTACTGTACTTCTTTCCCACATTCATGTCAGTTGTTCCCTTATCGTCTCCCTGAAACTCTGCACTACCTCTGGTTCTTTCAGTTTATCTAGGTCCCATCTCCTTAAATTCCCACCTTTTTGCAGTTTCTTCAGTTTTAATCTACAGTTCATAACCAATAGATTGTGGTCAGATTCCACATCTGCCTCTGGAAATGTCTTACAATTTAAAACCTTGCATGGGGGCTTAATTAAATTTATGATTGAAAATGATTTAGATAGCTGTATGTCCGATTACGCAAGTCTCGTAATCGGTTGGCCCTGACTAGAATTATTACGCAATCTGACTGCAACAAACAATGTAAGAAGATTTTCGTAAACACAATTAATTAATTAAGTCCCCAGCAACTATAAAACCTACAAAATCCAAGCACAAATGTAACTGTTCTGTATGTGGGAGTGTGACTCAACGTCCACATCTGGCACGGTTCTTTCCAACAAGACAAAAATTTTTAAATACCAACTATACTGAGGTGACAAAAGAAAATTAGAAAAACTATAATTACGCAAGAAAACCAGAATTACACTCTAATGCAAGAACACAAACCAGATGCTTTGTTGACTGAACCTGTAGTGATGCATTATTTCAGATACACAATTAATAAAAGAACATTGTAGTTTTTACCTTCATATATATTGACGAAATGCACACAATAACATCTGCTATCTCTCCCATCAAATAACTGCATAAAACATGGAACAACACTCTTTACTACCACATCTCACTCCGACTTCACGACAAACAGTGCCCACTAGCACATCTCGGTACGAACTCTTAACACATACTGTCCTCTACGAGCTCTCGACAAGCACTGACTGCTACGAACTCTCGACAATCACTGTGGAGGCGGCTTAATAGTACTCTTTGGCGCAATCTCTGGCGCAGTGGCACAGTGCAGCCACCTTTCATATGCCCCTCCTCCACAGGCCAGAATTTGATGGTATTTTTGCCAGCATTGGTGGTGAAAATACCACCAAATTCGTCCACAAAAATACAGACAAAAATAAAAGATAATATTAATACCTAAATATCACATAATTAGTTAAAAATTTTGGCTTTGCACTGACCTTTTACTAACCTAATATATGAAATACAGTAAGCAATACAACTTCTTTTCATACATGTGACTTTACATAATAGTTTACACAATATACAAAAAATCAGTTTATACAAATGTTCACATAAAATGCTTTCAATGATTAGTTTATACAAAAAAGAACACCAACAGGTAACATCTTTTCAGTAAAAGCAGTCCATCAGTTGCACCCAGTAAAGTTTAGCAGGTACACGCAGCAACAAGTCACATTAGTTCAGTAGAAGCAATCCATCAGATGCACCCAGCAATGTTAAGCAGGTGCAGACGCCAACAAGTGACTTCATTTCAGTAAAAGCAGTTCACCAGTTGCACCCAGCAATGTTGAGAGCAGGTGCAGACACCAACAAGTGATACCATTTCAGTAGAAACAGTCCATCAGTTGCACCCAGCAATGTTGAGAGCAGGTGCAGACAGCAACAAGTGACTTCATTTCAGTAAAAACAGTTCATCAGTTGCACCCAGCAATGTTGAGCAGGTGCAAACAGCAACAAGTGACTTCATTTCAGTAGAAACAGTTCATCAGTTGCACCCATCAAAGTTGAGCAGGTGCACCCAGCAACAAGTGACATTATTTCAGTAGAAGCAGCTCCATCTGTGGCACCCAGTAAAGTTTAGCAGGTGCAGACACCAACAAGTGACATCATTTCAGTAAAAACAATCCATCAGTTGCACCCAGCAATGTTGAGTAGGTGCAGACACCAACAAGTGACACCATTTCAGTAGAAGCAGTCCATTAGTGGCATCAGCAATGTTGATCAGGTGCACACAGCAACAGGGGACATTTTTTCAGTAGAAGCAGTCCATCAGTGGCACCCAGCAATATTGAGTAGGTGCAGACAGCAAAAAGTCACATCTCTCAGCAGAAGCAGTTCCAAAAAATTCACTAGCACTGATCACACTGTTTATCAGAGTTTATGAGCACAAATTAAACATGTCCTAGTGGCACCAATCATGTAGAAAAGGTACAGGTAACAGTCCATAAATTTTTTTTTTTTTACAATCACTGATCACACAGTTCTTCAGCAGAAATTAAACACGACCAAATGTCACACATCATGTTGAAAAGTGCAGGTAACAGTTCAGAATATTTATCTTCACTAATCAGACAGTTCAGGCATGAACAATAGTTTGAATGCACATACAAATGCTTTTACAGTAACATACAAATCATAACAAACACACAAATGATATCAGATAATTGTCCTATTAACTATTACAATACACAAATACCAGTAAACCTATAATATTCATGGGTGTCAGTGCAAGCCACTACAAACAAATAAAATAATATTTAGGAGATAGGTGGGTAGGATTAGTAAAGGAAGACACACAGAACACACTCACTCATCTCTCATCCACACTAAGTATTACTGTGTAACTGAATAGTGTTAATTGTGTAAATGAAATTCTGTCTAAATCTGATGTTCATCATGTGTATCAAGTAGTACTGGCAGCAATGTATAATAGTCAATAATAGTTAGTCAACGTCATAGTCATCATGTCAAGACCAATGTTTGCCAAGCCAGATCAAATGTACTGTTGTTGAACAACTGTCAGTGAGCCAAGATATGCAATTACTTCCTCTCTCCAAAAAAAAAGTATATACTGCTTAGTGATTTAACAAAGTGTGTGTATAGACTATCTTCCTTCTATTTTAGTGTTCTAGTCTGCTCTCTTCATCCTCCTTGTTCCATAAGACCAACAAAAAAATATGCTCCTCACTTACTTTACCTCTTATACACCAAAACTCCAATAATCATCAGCTTCACACAATCTCAATAATACCTCAATAATACCTCTTCAATACGTCTTATCATCAATATCATTTACCTTACCTCTTGTCCACAAAAACTCCAATAATCATCAACTTCATATAATCTCTATACCTCAATAATACGTCGATAAATATAAACCTCAGCACCAATATCATTTCACTTCCATAACAACTCTTTCCTCTAGTCAGTCTCTTCGAACAAGTACAGATAAAATCCTAATGCAACTTCAATTCAGCATCCCATACAATCCGAAGACACAGTGTCCACACACAACCTCTGTGTAATCCATCTGACCCAAATTTTCTACTCATTATAAATTATAAGATACATTTTGGTTCCTTGTCCATCATTAAATAAAAGAAATGCATACCTGACCTCTAACAGACTTAGTTCGAATAACTCTCAGTAATTAAGTACGATTACGGAGTGTGAATAATCATAATGTTTCACAGTGTGTACACCACTTCAAGAATTATGGCAGACAGAAGCAAACATGTGGAGTATTTCTTGTATCAAGTGTCACTTCCTATTTCAATTGCTCACGAAAAATGCAGTGTAATAACTGTCAATGGTCTAAACCTAGCTTTGGTATGTCATGTCGTTAGCTTCCTTCCTATTAGCATAAATTTATACAGCTTCCATAAAACCTCAGCTCATGTGACTTCTATGAAGTTTCTTTGTACCAATGTCGTTCGTCGAATTATAGCAGTTCATTTTCTTATCTTAAAAATGTAAGGCACTGAGCGTAAGCAAAACATGCAATAGCGAGTAAATATACCAGTAGAGAACAGAATGTCAACAAGTGGATGCAGCACAATTCTTACAACGAGGCTCTGCCAAGCGAACAATCTATAATTAATCCAATAGTGTGACCTAAACTCTATATTCGTACACTGTACATCAGCATTGCTATATTCTAAATTGAAGAGTAGTTATGACAACAAAACAAAAATGTGTAAATATGCAATCCATACAAAAAGCAGCAAACATATATCTTACGTAATAAACAAGTCGTTAGCATCATATCAGCCTAAGCAAATAAATGTTCATATGTCATCTTAACAAGTAAACATGGAGGCCCAAGCAGATAAATCACAAAGTATAACTTACATACCTAAACACATCAGCACAATAAATCAGGTTACAATTATAATTTAAATAAATAAGCACAGCAGGCACATAATTAAAAAAAAATATGACATCAGTGAAAAAGCATAGCAGCTAAGCGATGCATAATATACACAAGTTACAACCCAGTTCATTAATAATCATTGTCAAATTCAGTTAACGTACGCAAGCGCGTCGCTTCACAAGTAAATTCATAGAACATGAAAGTAGCACAAAGTATGAATCACGTAATCGCGAGCAGCAAATTACGTCTAAAGTACGTACCTAAGTGGAAATTTGTTACCTGAAAAATGAACTCAATTAACAGTTACCTTTTTTAGTTTATTAGTTTCTTCTTCGAAATTACATTCTTCCTGAAATTTTCTCGATAGCAAGTCGTCTTAACGTCGGACACGCACAGAATTTACCTGAAGTTCTTAAATATTTTATACAACCGTATCCTGAAAAATACTGAATGTTAATAACACAATTCAACAAGTCCTTATAGCTTTATACTGAATTTAATCGGAGAAATTAGACTGTGTATTTGTTTACGGCTGTCAGTGCATTCGCACTGAGCGCTCGATCAGCTGTAGGCGCGTGACGTAGGAAGCTATTGTTCGCGGTCAACGACTGCCTTGTGCGGCGCGCAGACTTGACTGTTGCTTTGAGTATGTGCCGCCGCCAAAACACAGCGCGGTATCCTTGCACTCTCCGCATGTTTACATCTAGCTGTTAGTTTCTCTAAAGTATATCATTCCACAAAAATTTTGGAAACAACGAACCTCACGTTTTGTGGTAGGTACAGCATAATTACGAATACCGTCTAATTTTTTTTGGATCAGGAAGAATACCGAGAAATTTCACCTGAGAACGACCAAATTCAGATTTTTCTAAGTTCGCTGTAATGCCAACTCTTGCAAAAATACGTAATAATGAATCCAAAATTTTGTTGTGCTCACTCCAAGAACGTTTAGCAATAAGAATGTCGTCAACATATGAAGTAATATTGTCACGAAGATAAACAGGTAAAATTTCATTTAAGCTACGAATGAATGCTGCTGAAGATACTGTAAGTCCAAACGGTAATTTCCGAAGTCACTTTTGGGTAAAACAGTCATATCCGGTTATTGTTCACTTACTCACTAGATAGATTGACAGTCGAAGAGTTGGTTTGACAGATGCAAAGAATAGTGAAAGAGTAGGCAGCGGTACAGAAAACTAAAAGGGAAATAGCACCACTACAGCTCGGGGCCCTATGCTCGCTACGGCACATATTCACTTAGAGTAGTGAATCCCCTGAGGACTTTAATAACTGCACATAATTTCCAGTTTGTGTCTTAGTGGCAAATTTGGCGGAAGTGCGTACATAATTTGATCTAACCATGCACATGGATGTATGTCATTCTTAGAATTGCGGAAGATCTTAAATTTCCGGACAGTCAAAAAGTGTTTATAGTCAAAGTTTTCGCCTCGTGGCGACAAAGACCTGCCGCGTCTGTCCCAGTCCGAATGTCGATTATTGTCAAGTTCACGCGCCTGGCGCTCTCTTGTTGCTTCTCGTAAATGAAATAAATTACTTTCTTCATACCCCTCTGCTATCTGTGATTCTAAGTTCCTTCTACTGTCCTTTCCTACTATTTCGCCTTCAATTTGTTTGACTTGCTTCCGTAATGCCTCAAATTCCCTTTTCACACGTTCATTAAATTTTCCCTGATTTTCAACATGCTTATTTATGTTCTGGTATTCTTCGGTTTCTGTAAATGGCAATGGAGCTGTATCATCTGAATCTCTGTCCCCATGTAAACTAAGATTTGTCAATTTATCTGAAATTTCCTCAACTCTTTCCGATAAGTCACCTATTTTTTCTTTCTGTTTATTTACGTCTTCCGTAAGTGTCGCGACTCGAGTTTCAGTATTAACACATTTAGTAGTTAACTGTTCATACTGTTCTGTTAGGTTATTTAATCTGTCATTTGGTACGGATCCTTCGATTCTCTCAAATATTTCTTCCTTATCCTTTGCACGTTGTAAATTTAACTCTGAAAAATTCTGTACTATCACGCGATCTCTTTCTTCCTGTTCTCTATCCTGTTCCCTTTGTCTGATTTCTACTGCAATTAATCTATTATTGTGAGAATTCAGAATCGGTTGTACTTCTTCCCTGATTTCTTTCTTTAATTCATCTTTCATATTTTTGAAACATGTCCCTATTCGTGAATCTATCCGTGTTTCCAAAGTTCCCATCTCTGTTTTAAATTCAGATCCTAACCGAGTTTCCATTGTTCCCATCTCTGTTTTAATTGTTCCCATCTCAGTTTTAATTGTTCCTATCTCTGTTTTAAATTCAGATCGAAACTGCTCCATTGTTCCCCTATCTGTTTTTAATTCAGATCGTAACTGTGATCCCAAATTTAATATTGCACTCATCAACTGCTCCGTACTAACTTTTTCGAAATTCCTTTCGCCCCTAACATTTCCCACAAAACTAACTTCCTTCTGCATAGCCATAAAGCTATCTGTGTTCGATACTATTTCAGAATCTTCTATCGCTAATCTCGTATTCTGTGAATTTTCTGATTGAGAAAAATTTTGAAATGGTTCCGGACTGTCTTCCCGACTTATTACATTGTTTTCCACTTCATTATCCATCATACTGTTTTCCTCTGTTGGCGAGTTCGCCATGTCAACAATTTCGTTATTCTCACTATTCATCATTTTTGCCTTTTTCATTGATCGCGTAATCATTTACAAAATATACAAAAAATTCGTCACTGTACGAAAATTACACACAATGACTCTTTATCTCCAACAATACCATTCAAATGCAATGACTCCCTCAAACACGATCAATCGAACAATTGAAATAATTGCACTAAATTGTCAAACCCGTTGACAAGACAACAAATTTAATTCTGAGAAAAAAATACCATTAGAAGAATGACAATTACCAAATCTACACATGCAAAATAGACTACAATTACTAACTACAAATTACTACAACAATACTACAGTCTGCTATTTTTACAATCAGAAAAATCCAAGGGACGATCCGAAGCAGCGGTCGCCACGTGCATGGGGGCTTAATTAAATTTATGATTGAAATAAAATGATTTTTAGGTAGCTGTATGTCCGATTACGCAAGTCTCGTAATCGGTTGGCCCTGACTAGAATTATTACGCAATCTGACTGCAACAAACAATGTAAGAAGATTTTCGTAAACACAATTAATTAATTAAGTCCCCAGCAACTATAAAACCTACAAAATCCAAGCACAAATGTAACTGTTCTGTATGTGGGAGTGTGACTCAACGTCCACATCTGGCACGGTTCTTTCCAACAAGACAAAAATTTTTAAATACCAACTATACTGAGGTGACAAAAGAAAATTAGAAAAACTATAATTACGCAAGAAAACCAGAATTACACTCTAATGCAAGAACACAAACCAGATGCTTTGTTGACTGAACCTGTAGTGATGCATTATTTCAGATACACAATTAATAAAAGAACATTGTAGTTTTTACCTTCATATATATTGACGAAATGCACACAATAACATCTGCTATCTCTCCCATCAAATAACTGCATAAAACATGGAACAACACTCTTTACTACCACATCTCACTCCGACTTCACGACAAACAGTGCCCACTAGCACATCTCGGTACGAACTCTTAACACATACTGTCCTCTACGAGCCCTCGACAAGCACTGACTGCTACGAACTCTCGACAATCACTGTGGAGGCGGCTTAATAGTACTCTTTGGCGCAATCTCTGGCGCAGTGGCACAGTGCAGCCACCTTTCAACCTGGTTCCTTAATCTCTGTCTTACCATTATATAATCTATCTGAAACCTGTCAGTATCTCCAGGCTTCTTCCATGTATATAACCTTCTTTCATGATTCTTAAAGCAAGTGTTAGCTATGATTAAATTGTGCTCTGTGCAAAAGTCTTCCAGGTGACTTCCTCTTTCATTTCTTATTCCCAATCCATATTCACCTACTACATTTCCTTCTCTCCCTTTTCCTACTGCCGAGTTCCAGTCACCCAAGACTATTAAATTTTCGTCTCCCTTCACTATCAGAATAATTTCTTTTATTTCATCATACATTTCTTCAATTTCTTCCTCATCTGCACAGCTAGTAGGCATATAAACTTGTACTACTGTAGTAGGCGTGAGCTTCGTGTCTATCTTGGCCACAATAATGCGTTCACTATGCTGTTTGTAGTAGCTTACCCGCACTCCTATTTTTTATTCATTATTAAACCTACTCCTGCATTACCCATATTTGATTTTGTATTTATAACCCTGTATTCGCCTGACCAAAAGTCTTATTCCTCCAGCCACCGAACCTCACTAATTCCCACTATAACTTTAAGCTATCCGTTTCCCTTTTTAAATTTTCTAACCTACCTGCCACATTAAGGGATCTGACATTCCACGCTCCGATACGTAGAATGCCAGTTAACGTATGTGTTAACGCGGCAAAGTTAGAATTTCGGAAGTCTGATCAGTGGCACGCAGGTCTACGTCTACTAGCGCTACAAATCCTTCTTCAATGCGTAGAGCTGATCGAATAATGAGACGCAAGTATGTCTATTTATCTTACGTATCGCTGAGAATTGTGTACCATAGACTCATTTCTGTTGAGTCATATGTTGCTTTTGTGGTCTTCAGTCCAGAGACTGGTTTGATGCATCTCACCGTGCTACTCTATCCTGTGCAAGCTTCTTCATCTCCCAGTACCTACTGCAACCTACATCCTTCTGAATCTGATTACTGTTTTCATCTCTTGGCCTCCCTCTACGATTTTCACAACACGCACTTCCCTCCAATACTAAATTGGTGATCAAATGGTTCAAATGGCTCTGAGCACTATGGCACTTAACATCTGTGTTCATTAGTCCCCTAGGACTTAGAACTACCTAAACCTAACTAACCTAAAGACATCACACACATCCATGCCCGATGCAGGATTCGAACCTGCGACCGTAGCGGTTCCAGACTGAAGTGCATAGAACCGCACGGCCACTCCGGCCGGCAATTGGTGATCCCTTGATGTCTCATACGTGACCTATCAACCGATCCCTTATTTTGGTCAAGTTGTGCCACAAACTTCTTGTCTCCCTCCTCATTAGTTACATGATATACCCAACTAATCTTCAGCATTTTCTCTTTTTGTCTAAACTCTTTATCGTCCATGTTTCAAATCCATACATGGCTACACTCCGTACAAATACTTTCAGAAATGATTTCCTGACACTTAAATCTATACTCGATGTTAACTAATTTGTGTTCTTCAGAAATGCTTTCCTTCTCATTCCCAATCCACATTTTATATCTTCTCTACTGCGACCATCAAGAGTTATTTTGCCACCAAAATAGAAAACTCATCTACTACTTTAAGTATTTCATTTCCCAATCTAATTCCCTCAGTATCACGTGGTTTCATTCGACTACATCCCAGTAACCTCGTTTTGCTTTTGTTGATGTTCATCTTATATCCTCCTTTCAAGACACTGTCCATTCCGTTCAACTGCTTTTCCAAGTCCTTTGCTGTCTCTGATAGAATCTAAATGTTATCGGAAAACGTCAAAGTTTCTATTTCTTCTCCCTGGACATTAATTCCTATTCCAAATTTCCTTTTTTTTTTATTGTTCGCTCAATACACAGATTGAAGAACATCGCGGGTAGGCTACAACCCTGTCTCACTCCCTTCTCAACCCCTGCTTCCCCCGTCATGCTCCTCGACACTTATAACTGCCGTTTTGTTTCTGTACAAGTTGTAAATAGCCTTTCGCTCCCTGTATTTTACCCCTGCTATTTTCAAAATTTCAAAGACCGTATTTCGGGCAATACTGTCACAAGCTTCCCCCTTCATGCTCCTCGACTCTTATAACTGCCGTTTTGTTTTTGTACAAGTTGTAAACAGCCTTTCGCTCCCTGTATTTTACCCCTGCTACTTTCAAAATTTCAAAGACAGTATTTCAGGCAATACTGTCACAAGCTTTCTGTAAGTCTACAAATGCTATAACCGTAGGTTTGTCTTTCCTTAACCTATCTACTAAGATAATTTATAGGGTCAGTATTGCCTCGCGCGTTCCTAAGTGTCCGGAATCCAAACTGATCTTCCCTAAGCTCGGGTTCCACCAATTATTCCATTTTTCTGTAAAGAATTCGTGTCAGTATTTTGCAGCCATGACTTATTACTCAGTCATATGTGTTGGTTTACTTCACAGTGTGAAGAATGGTAGTGGGTCCCACATACAGTAGCACTAGTCTCATATAGGACGTAAAAAATTGGTACATACGTCTTGTTCGTTGATAAGTGTTGTTGTCTAGTAGTTCACCTGCGCAGAGCGACCTATTTAGTGCTGTACCCATGAGTGAATCTTTATTATCGTTTCATTATATTTTTATTTGTATTAAATGACTGACTCCCTCTGTGATTTATTCAGCCTTCATTCCAGGGATGTATTTCGTGAAATAAATAACTTTACATTTCATTATATGAAGTACCCCTCGTCATTCGTAGCATCACGTAATACATTTTCAAGATGTCACTGGAAATCATCACAAAACCAGTAAACACCTCTCCACACATATTTGGGACATACAAAATGTTATTAAAGTGTTTGTTAGTTTCTCACCATCCAGAACAGCGATGCGACTTGGGATTGTGAAAATATCCTCACTTTAACCGCAACATCTTTCCGAGGAAACATCATACAGTGAATAAAACGTAGAGAATTGCAACTTCCGTCGACATTCTTTGTTCCTGCACTCGTCGAACTGACGAGTGGTGTTAATCCTGGATTACTAAAGCCTCGTAAAATTTACGATTGCAGTTTGTACCAATTCGCGATTCCCTTCAATGTGGTATTGTCAGTATAGGGCGCAGAGCAGGACATTTTGTACTTATTTTGTGTGTGACATACCACTGGAGACTTTATAATTGTAGTTAACTAGTGCATAAACTATAAATTACAACTTCCTTTGAATAAAATATGAAATAATAAGATTTGTTTGGTACCACTGTGACATTTTCCCCCTTTAGTGTTCTAGGGTTAACGCGTGATCGCTCCCTGCGCTGGAGATTTTCCCAGTACCACATCCGCGTGTTTATAGTGTACACAGCTCACTTTAGAAGGAACCAGACGGTCCCTTTATTGACAGAGTTTTTGTAACGTACAGATATTTGAAAATTTCCCAGTACAGTTCATGTTCAGTATGCGGCCTTAAACTTAGCTATATTATTCACTTTGGGTATATGGATGCTGTACTGCTGATCGAGGCAGTCTGCTTTAACGTGCACATCAAAACATAGGCAAGCTATTCCTCGCACACACATTTTATTTTGAAATTTCTATCCTTATGCGGCTTCGTAAAGCCCTATCTTTCTAATGTTAAAATAGCGCTTATAAGTTACGTGTTTTCTCAGAAAGTATTTGAGCTAGGAAATTGAAAATTTTGCTGGTTACGTATTGGAATAGTAGCTACAACTTAACACAGGGATTTTAAAAATTTGCATTCAGTTGTCAGAAATTAATATTTTCTTCTGTAATGAAAATTCTCTACTTTTTGTGCCATTTATTGTTTATAAATTCAACCGTATAAAGGTTTGTGGAAAAAGGCTGTGTTAAGATACTCAGTAGGAACTATGTAACATTTCTTGAAAATTTGAAGCAAATTGGTTTGGTAGATCCTGGAAAACATGTAATTAGTATGAAAAAGTAAAACTTTCGTATATTAGGCGACAAAGTTTGGATAAATTTTAGTACATTTCAGGTCCACAGGTTGTATTATCTTCATCTTCTTCAAACGGCTCCTCCAGCATCCTCTTTGTCCTCCTCCTGTTTACTCTGTCTTGTATTTCTAGGCTATTTACAGCCTTATCAGCAGCCCGAAGACCTTCCTTGTCTAAAGCAAGCATCGTTCGTACCATGTTGAAACCAACCTACCTTCCCATATTTTGAAATACTTTGCGCCTTAGAACGTTGGCATCACTGAAAATAGCAATAGCGTCATACACACGAAAGTGAAGTGTTTCTATTCCAACAAACATAGTTTTGGTGACTCTTGACCATATAACACTATTTACATTTTCATTGGGGTTTTGAGTTTTTCCATGAATATAGTTTTTCAATAGTTCAGTTGCTGCTAAGTCTCTGAAAACAGGTTTTATTACCTCCATTATCGCATTAGGCAGACTATGTTTACAAGTGTACACTTCAGCAGCTAGCAATCCCTTGTTGTACTTACACCACTTGTTTTTTGAAATGGTTCAAATGGCTCTGAGCACTATGGGACTTAACATCTGAGGTCATCAGTCCCCTAGAACTTAGAACTACTTAAACCTAACTAACGTAAGGACATCACACACACCCATGCCCGAGGGAGGATTCGAACCCGCGACCGTAGTGGTCGCGCGGTTCCAAACTGAAGCGCCTAGAACACTTGTTTTTTCCTTTGAGACACAAGTAACGATAGGGACTTCCATCGGTTGAAAAAGTATGAAAAAAAAAGAGCCCAAACTGCCTTCTTCTTTTCATCGATACTGTATATGTTTTGCCTAAAAGCCATTCCATAACAGTTCTGTATTTTGTCAATTACGCTGTCAGTTAACCTTCCCCTCCCATCTAACCCTTTACCATCATTGAGTTTTTGTTTTTTGAAAGAAGCTTTCAGTAGCCGAAATCTTGAACCCATTCGTTTTCTGTGTGTGTCCAGTACACTCAGATTTCTGTGCTACAACATCATCAGCATAAGACTTCAGTTTTTGAATATGTTTGAAACTTTTAGAATCATCGTCATGAAGGTAATTCGCATATCACAGTTTATCACGCGCAACTCCGGTACTTCCATTCCTCCACTACTGCCACTATAGTTAACTGTGCAATTATTTCCACGTCTACCTTTATTTTTTTGTGGACACCTGCAATATATAGATATTATTGCTACATCTAAAACTTTCCCTGTATATATACTGGTGGCAGATACTACGCCATGTGGAGATGCGCTCCCCGTTTATGCCAGGTACCATCGAAGGCTGCAGTCAAGTCTCTGTTACCACTGTTTTCTATTACTGCCTCTTCTACAGCTTACTACATAGATTCTATTCCGTCATCTACTTTAGACTCAATAAATCTATTATAGTCCGTAAAAGGGATTGGGGGATTCATCATACCACAGGAAACTACACCTGCAGTAGCACCCTTATCAATTGCACACAAGGCATAAACAAACGGAATTTTGTGTTCGTAGATTATGCTACCATTTTCTTCACTTGGAGCTACTGCAACACTGTTCCAAAAGGTGGTCACATATGAACATTTACCACACTTCAGTTATATTTTACTGGAAAGTCCTACGTGATTTATTTTTATAGAGAATTCCATACCGACTTCACTACACTGAATACGTCTTCTACTGGTTGCAAAAATTCCGTTGAGAACTGACATATCAAATATTTCATTTACATCCGATTCGCCCATGAAAGATTCATGCATTTCACTAACTGAACCAAGCTTCCTCTGCGAAGTACAGGTACTATCTTTCTAACTTTCATTACAATGGGCAGGTGTACCAGCAAGGTTAGGTTTACACACTCGGTTATCGTTTTTATTGTTTACGGTAATAACACCTACCATTTGGCTTCCCAATAGCTCTCGTTTTCTTAACAGCCTTCAGACTATTTGTAATCACTTTACGTTTACCCACATTTATCCTTCGATAAAAGAGAGACTTCAGTGAACAGAATTCAGGTTTACATCACAATCCATCGAGCGATAAATATTTAACTCAAAATGGCTCTTAGCACTATGGGACTTAACTTCTCAGGTCATCAGTCCCCTAGAACTTGGAACTACTTAAACTTAACTAACCTAAGGACATCACACACATCCATGTCCGAGGCAGGATTCGAACCTGGTCCCATAAGACCTTACCACAAATTTCCAATTTTTCTCTATGAGAATGTGTGCCATTCTGAAACTTAATGGCAGATTAAGACTGTGTGCAAACGTCTCAAAAATGAGATCAACAGGAAGTGCAAAATGGCTAAGCAGGGATGGCTAGAGGACAAATGTAAGGATGTAGAGGCTTATCTCACTAGGGGAAAGATAGATACTGCCTACAGGAAAATTAAAGAGACCTTTGGAGAAAAGAGAGCCACTTGTATGAATATCAAGAACTCAGATGGAAACCCAGTTCTTAGCAAAGAAGGGAAAGCAGAAAGGTGGAAGGAGTATATAGAGGGTCTATACACGGGCGATGTACTTGAGGATAATATTATGGAAATGGAAGAGGATGTAGACGAATATGAAATGGGAGATACGATATTGCGTGAAGAGTTTGACAGAGCACTGAAAGACCTGAGTCGAAACAAGGCCCCGGGAGTAGACAACATTCCATTAGAACTACTGACGGCATTGGGAGGGCCAGTCCTGACTAAACTCTACCATCTGGTGAGAAAGATGTATGAGACAGGCGAAATACCCTCAGACTTCAAGAAGAATATAATAATTCCAATCCCAAAGAAAGCAGGTGTTGACAGATGTGAAAATTACCGAACTATCAGTTTAATAAGTCACAGTTGCAAAATACTAACGCGGATTGTTTACGGACGAATCGAAAAACTGGTAGAAGCCGACCTCGGGGAAGATCAGTTTGGATTCCGTAGAAATGTTGGAACACGTGAGGCAATACTGACCCTACGACTTATTTTAGAAGCTAGATTAAGGAAAGGCAAACCTACGTTTATAGCATTTGTAGACTTAGAGAAAGCTTTTGACAATGTTGACTGGAATACTCTCTTTCAAATTCTGAAGGTGGCAGGGGTAAAATATAGGGAGTGAAAGGCTATTTACAATTTGTACAGAAACCAGATGGCAGTTATAAGAGTCGAGGGGCATGAAAGGGAAGCAGCGGTTGGGAAGGGAGTGAGACAGGGTTTTAGCCTATCCCCGATGTTATTCAATCTGTATACTGAGCAAGCAGTAAAGGAAACAAAAGAAAAATTCGGAGTAGGTGTTAAAATCTATGGACAAGGAATAAAAACTTTGATGTTCGCCGATGACATTGTAATTCTATCAGAGACAGCAAAGGACTTGGAAGAGCAGTTGAACGGAATGGACAGTGACTTGACAGGAGGATATGAGATGAACATCAACGAAAGCAAAACGAGGATAATGGAATGTAGTCAAATTAAGTCGGGTGATGCTGAGGGAATTAGATTAGGAAATGAGACACTTAAAGTAGTAAAGGAGTTTTGCTATTTGGGGAGCAAAATAACTGATGATGGTCGAAGTAGAGAGGATATCAAATGTAGACTGGCAATGCCAAGGAAAGCGTTTCTGAACAAGAGAAATTTGTTAACATAGAGTATAGATTTAAGTGTCAGGAAGTCGTTTCTGAAAGTATTTGTATGGAGTGTAGCCATGTATGGAAGTGAAACATGGACGATAAATAGTTTAGACAAGAAGAAAATAGAAGCTTTCGAAATGTGGTGCTACAGAAGAATGCTGAATATTAGATGGGTAAATCACATAACTAATGAGGAGGTGTTGAAGAGGATTGGGGAGAAGAGAAGTTTGTGGCACAACTTGACTAGAGGAAGGGATCGGTTGGTAGGACATGTTCTGAGGCATCAAGGGATGACCAATTTAGTATTGGAGGGCAGCGTGGAGGGTAAAAATCGTAGAAGGCGACCAAGAGATGAATACACTAAACAAATTCAGAAGGATGTAGGTTGCAGTAAGTTCTGGGAGATGAAGAAGCTTGCACAGGATAGAGTAGCATGGAGAACTGCATAAAACCAGTCTCTGGCCTGAAGATCACAACAACAACAAGATTGTGTGTTGGACTGGAACTTGATCCCGGGACCTTGCCATTTGCAAGAAATTATCTTACCGACTGACCTATCCAGGCACGCCTCAAGACCAGCCCTCACAGCTTCACATCTGCCATTAACTTCCCTGTACCTTCCAAACTCTACAGCAGCTTTCCTAAATACATTGCTGGAAAGCACTGTCGGAGGAAACTGCGGGGAAATGGCTAGCCATAAACAAGGGACTTGTTACCAGAATGGAAATTTAATTTGTTGTCGCTAGAGCACACTCAGACAATGCAGACATCTCGACGTTTCACAAATTACAATCTAAGTTTCAAGTAATGGACCATGACTCTCTAGAAAACCTCCCATCACGCCAGAGAGCAACGACAGTGTTGCATGTATTCTACTTGAGAAATTACGAGATAGAGTCGCATTCTACGGCTATGCGTTGACGTCAGCTATTTGCGACACATGGAAATTTGTGCCGGACCGAGACTCGAAGCTGAATTTGCTGCTCATTTCGAGCGGTCGCCTAAAAGCACTTCTTCGGCTATCGGAGCATACTTCATTGATGGTTACAATGTGTATGTTGATACAGTGTCTATATCTTCACAATGCTTGCATATCTGAAGGAACAGACATTGTGACCGTCAATGGTGTATCCAAGGCTCGGCAGGCTAAAATTATATAAAATTTGTCTTGCTGTGCGGAACCACGAATTGTGAGAGCGTAAGGGTTGTGACTATGTCAGATACGGAAGTGCATTTGATAACAAATCATGTGATATAAAATGATCAATTGTCCTTACATATACAGTCTTTTCAATAGCTATACCCAACGCTGGTGGCATAGAAATAGGTCTAAAATTATCTACATTATCCCTTTCTTCCTTTTTATAAAGGGGCTTTACTACTGAGTACTTTAATCGTTCAGGAAAGTGACCATTCCCAAAGGAAAAATTACAAATATGGCTACATACAGGGCTATCATGTGCGGCATAGTACTTTAATATTCTGCTAGGCACTTCATCATAACCATGAGAGTCCTCAGTCTTCAGTGATTTAATTGCTGACTCAAACTCCCCCCTCTCACAGAGGATTATTTCAGACATTCATCTCGGAAAGTCATTTGCCAAGAAACTTATATGATTCCCCATAGAAACTAAATTTTTGTTTAATTCACCAGCAATGCTCAGAAAATGATTGTTAAATACTGTGCATATATCTGATTTATCAGCAACAGAAATATTTTGACTAAGAACTGACTTTATATCGTCCCTCTTGTGCTGCTGACCAGACACGTCCTTCATAACTGACAATATGGTTTTAATTATATCCTGTGAATTAGCTATTCTATTTGCATACCACATACTATTTGCGTTCCTAATAACATCTTAAGCACCTTACAATACTGTTTGTAATGGGCTACTGTAGCTTGATTGTGACTACTTCTAACATTTTGATATAATTCCCACTTTTTTTCTGCATGATATCCTTATCCCACTAATCAGCTACCCAGGCTGCCTATTACTGCTAGTACCCTGTTTAGAATCTTCTAATGGAAAGCAACTCTCAAAGAGCATGAGGATAGCATTATATTAATCATCTATGTTATCGGCACTACAAATATCCTGCCACTCTTGTTCCTTGACAAGGTTTAAAAACTCTCTATTGCTGTTGGATTAACTTTCGTACAGAGTTTGTAATTATATGTGACATTTGTTTGAGTACAAAAGCCTTTTAGTGTTACAATTTTTCATCATGGTCTGAAAGGCCATTCACCCTCTTACTAACAGAATGTCCATCTAGTAATGAAGAATGAATATAAATATGGTCTATGGCTGTGCTACTGTTCCCCTCCATCCTAGTTGGAAAAAACACAGTATGCATCAGATCATATGAATTTAGGAGATCTACTAACATCCTTTTCCTTGCACCATCATACACAAAATTTATATTGAAGTCACCAAATATAACTAATTTTTGGTATTTCCTACAAAGTGAATCAAGAACTCTCTCTAGCTTGAGCAAAAATTCTCTGAAGTCAGAGTTAGGGGACCTATAAACAATAACAATTAGAAGTTTAGTTTCACTAAATTCAACTGCCCCTTGCACAACATTCAAACAATAGAAAATACGCGCCAACTAAAATATTGGCGTGTGCATACTTGGCAAAAAGAGTGGGACGGAAGTGATAAGGGCCGTCGAGTCTGTTCATTTTTCCCCATTACCCGTGAGCGTGGTTCATTTTGTGAGTGGACACGGCCTTTATCCCACGCACTAGAGCCGGCCGGGGTGGCCGAGCGGTTCTAGGCACTACCGTCTGGAACCGCACGACCGCTACGGTCGCAGTTTCGAATCCTGCCTCGGGCATGGATGTGTGTGTTGTCCTTAGGTTAGTTAGGTTTAAGAAGTTCTAAGTTCTAGGGGACTGATGACCTGAGAAGTTAAGTCACATAGTGCTCAGGGCCATTTGAACCATTTTTGAACCACGCACTAGTAGCGCGTGTCGCTTTCAGAAAGGAAACACTGCACATGTGGGGAAACCGGTTCCCCAGAACAGTTTCTTCTGAAATGCTTTAGATACAGGCACTAACGTAACAATGTAGAACGCATAACAGAGACTCCACTATACGAAGCATTGAGGGACCCAAATACACGGACACAACTGAGTGCAATCGCCAACAACATTTCAAACGCATATCATGACACATAAACAGACTCGTCAGCATAAAAGGAACAGAAGACAAAGACAGGCCGAAGTAGGAAGTTCGAGTAGCTCGGGTACTGACAATGAAACTAGTGACAATGACAAAAATGGTTCAAATGGCTCTGAGCACTATGGGACTTAACATCGGAGGTCATCGGTCCCCTAGAACTTAGAACTACTTAAACCTAACTAACCTAAGGACATCACACATATGCATGCCCGAGGCAGGATTCGAACCTGCGACCGTAGCGTTCGCGCGGTTCCAGACAGTGACAGTGACAACACTGGCATAACATAAATACACAAAATACATACAACGCAAAACATATAAAACATACACAAGTAACATGAACATCAGTTAAAAATCGCAATTTATTTATCATTATGCATGCATGTAATTAAAAGTAGAAGTAATTAGATAGTTTGTGGATAGATATTGTTGTAGAATCCACATTAAAACTGTACACATCATTCCTAAGTACTAGTATGAATGAACCCATCATTGTAAATGCAATAACGTTAATGTAAGGTAATGTAACATACAAACACTGTATTAGTAGTTGTTTTGACACTTAACAACAATTAAACTCACGAAGTGCGCTAATAAACAACACTAACAAATATTAGACTACAAGCGCACGGGCTGAACAAAAAGAGTTTTCCCGCCGACTAAAGTACATGCCGATAGTAGGTACATGCCGATAGTATTAACATTGTTAGCACCTTACGGGGCGCTCGACTTTAAGTTAAATACCAATCCCTTTCACGGAGTGGTGTTGGTAATGGGACATCTCCACTGAAGCGCCAAAGAAACTGGTATAGACATGCTTATTGAAGTACAGAGATATGTAAACAGGCAGAATACGACGCTGCGGCCGCAACGCCTATATAAGACGACCAGTGTCTGGTGCAGTTGTTAGATCGGTTACTGCTGTTACAATGACAAGATTATCAAGATTTAAGTGAATTTGAACGTTCTGTTACAGTCAGCTCGGTAGAGATGGGATACAGCATCTCCCAGGTAGCGATGAAGTGGTGATTTTATCGTACGGCCATTTCACGACTGTACCGTTAATATCAGGAACCCAGTAAAACATCAAATCTCCGACGTCGCTGCGACCGGAAAAAGATCCTGCAAGAACGGCACCAACGATGACTCAAGAGAATCGTTCAAAGTGACAGAAGTCCAACCCTTCCGCAAACTGCTCCAGATTTCAGTGCTGGGCCATCAGCAAGTGTCAGCGTGCGAACCACTCAACGACGCACCATCGATATCGGCTTTCGCACGACACGAAGCTTTACACCTCGCCTGGACCCCTCAACAATGACATTTGACTGTTGATGACGCGTAAGAAGACAACCTTATGAATCCATGGACCATGCATATCAGCAGGGGACTATTAAAAATGGTGGAGGCTCTGTAATGGTGTGGGGCATGTGTAGCTGAAGCGATACGGGACCCCTGATACTTCTAGATACGACTCTCACAGGCGACACGTACGTAAGCATCTTGTCTGATCACCTACATCCAGTCATGTCCGTTGTGCATTCCGACGGACTTGGGCAATTCCAGCAGGGCAATGCGACACCCCACACATCCAGAATTTCTACAGGAACACTCTTCTGACTTTAAACACTTCCGCTGGCCACCAGACTCCCCAGACATAAACATTATTGATCATATATGGGATGCCTTGCAATGTGCTGTTCAAAAGAGATCTCCACCCCCTCCTACTGTCACGGATTTATGGACAGCCCTGCAGGGTTCATGGAATCAGTTCCCTCCAGCACTACTTCAGACATTAGGCGAGTCCATTCCACGTCGTGCTGCGGCACTTCTGCGTGATCGCGGAGGCCCTACACGAGGTTAGACAGGTGTACCAGTTTCCTTGGTTCTTCAGTGTCTGTCTACTGTTTCCTGCTTTCTTTTGTTCTTTTCCTGAAATATGCGACAAATTTATAATTTCCTAATTTCAAATTAACGTATTTTTCTTGAAAAAATAAGTGTATTTGCTGTAAGTAAATAGAAGATAATCCCAATGTGCAGACAAAAGAACTCCACGCAGCCCCACCTCCACGTGGTGCTGCATGGGCGACAGTAATCTCAGCCTCAACTGTGAAGCCTCATTCTGCTTTGCGGCAGTGCCTGAGGGTGCTAGCTAAGAGGTCTCTGTGGAGCCCTAAGGCCTTCGTAAAGCAATAAGATGGTAGTCCGTAGTAGTCGTAAAGCAACTTGAAAACATGGACCTTGATAAATATTAGTACTACGTTAAAACTGTGTACCGATTTGAGATGCGAAGCAGTATCCCTGAATTACAAGGGCAGTACACTAAGAACGTTGTTTTGCGAGAGAAGGGTTCGGGTACACGCTTCACATTACCAGAACTCAGCCACGGTGATTACTTCAAACTTAGAAGTGCCCCGATACCTTTAACGAGATAGTGGTACGTGCTCTGCTTCGTATGGAAGAAGTCGCTTGTTACCGGGAGACTAAATAAGAATATAAACCATATTTTCCAACAGGGAGTGAATCATTACTTTATTGGTCACATATCATCGTTGGCTTTGGTATAATCTGTGATTGCAGGGGTATTGCTACATCACAAGAAAGGTTGGGAACCGTCGAGCTAAGGAATCGACAAAGCACAATCTAGGAGTAGGGAAGTACAGGGATGGAAATTGGTCGTGTCCTTATCAAGGGAATCATCCTACATTTGCCTTAAGCAGTGTAGGGAAACCACGGAAAACCTAGATGTGGATGGCCGTACGGTGACTGGAAGTGGTATCCACCCGCATGCGATTACAATGTCTAAACCACAGCGCCATCTCACTCGGTGTTTATACATTGTAACATTTCTGGCTCTGTTAGCCATTACATTCACTCCCACACCTCACTTTATAAGAGAGAAAGTAAATTTCAGATTATGTGTGACGTCAGAGGTGGAGTGAGGTTCAGACAAACTTGCGTTTATTAATAGTTCTTTGATATGTAATTTAGATTTTATTGGCAACCAGTCGAGGTGCTCAGCTTCGCTCAGGCAGTTGGTATGAGACTGTATGGACGTTTTTATATTTTGAAGAACAAAATGTGAAAATTCCTACGGAGGTGCTTCCGGAGGTGGTAATCGGATTTTTCGATTCATGCAACAGTATCCTGGTGTTTCTCTCCTGAAATTTTTCGCGTTGCAAAATAGGCAGCTGTTCATCCATTTTTCCGATTGCGACGTGTCTGTGTTTGTTATATTCTTTCGTCGGGTCGTAGTGTAATGCTTTATTTTTTAGGTTATATTGATTACTTGTCCTCTTCCATGCTTCTCGTAGAGTGACATTTTCATGTCTGGCTTGAGTATACAGTGTTTTATTGTAAGATTGTGTCGCGACTCTTGATTGCTCAATCCGTTCATTTCGTTTTTCTTTGGTTTCTCTGCTGCTCAAGGTTCTCATTTTCTTTCGTTAGGAAACTAAACGTGCTTGGTGCTCTTCGTCTGTTTCGTTTTTCCACAGTTATTTTTGTTTCGCAGTTTTGCTTCAGAACTGTCAAGATCTCCTGCTCTTTTACGTTTGGGCATTGACTAAAATGTGAATCAAAACAACTTTTTATTAATAAATACACTAAGTCCACTGTACACACTTTCCACACTTTCTTTTCGATTTTCATTCAGTCACTGTTTTACATTGACTACTCACACTTCACTGTTTGTTTTTACTCACTCATTGCACTACTTTTTTTGTTTCTCCCTTCGTCACTCATAAAAAAGTGACGTTCGAATCCACGACGGGTCTTGCTTTATGTTCCCCTATTAATGGGTAGCTTCACCAAGGGCGAATTCCAGAATGGAATGGTACACAACGTTCCAGAACATTCCACAACATTCTAGAGTGTTATGGAATGTTCCACAATGATATTGGATGTTCTGGGATGTTCCCAAACATTCTGGAATCTTCCTGAATATTCCAGACTGTTCCCGAACATTACAGAACATCCCGGATCATTGTGGAACATTGTGTAACGTTGTGGAACACTCTCGAATACTCTCCAATGTTCTGGAATGTTCTCGAATACTCCAGAATGTTCTGCAATGTTCTAGAAATTTCTAGAGGACGAAACGTCCAAGCCCTTAAATCTTCAAAAGCACGCCCTTCAAGTGAAAGCGGGAGCCTTCTTCCTGAATAGAGGTTAGAGGGCTACTACACCACGTAACTCCCTTGATCGTAGAGGGACTCGTTTCTGAGTTTTAGCAGCACGCACGCTGTACTCTTACTTTTGTAATATATAATAACACACAATGTTGTTGTTGTTGTGGTCTTCAGTCCTGAGACTGGTTTGATGCAGCTCTCCATGCTTCTCTATTCTGTGCAAGCTTCTTCATCTCCCAGTACCTACTGCAACCTACATCCTTCTGAATCTGCTTGGTGTATTCATCTCTTGGTCTCCCTCTACGATTTTTACCCTCCACGCTGCCCTCTAATACTAAATTGGTGATCCCTTGATGCCTCAGAACATGTCCTACCAACCGATCCCTTCTTCTAATCAAGTTATGCCACAGACTTCTCTTCTCCCCAATCCTCTTCAACACCTCCTCATTAGTTATGTGATCTACCCATCTAATCTTCATCATTCTTCTGTAGCACCAAATTTCGAAATTTTCTATTCTCTTCTTGTGTAAACCATTTATCGTCCATGTTTCGCTTCCATACATGGCTACACTCCATTCAAATACTTTCAGAAACGAGTTCCTGACACTTAAATCTATACTCGATGTTAACAAATTTCTCTTATTCAGAAACACTTTCCTTCCCATTGCCAGTTTTCATTTTATATCCTCTCTACTTCGACTATCGTCAGTTATTTTGCTCCCCAAATAGCAAGACTCCTTTACTACTTTAAGTGTCGCATTTCCTAATCTAATACCCTCAACATCACCCGACTTAATTCGACTACATTCCATTATCCTCGTTTTGCTTTTGTTGATGTTCATCTTATATCCTCCTTTCAAGACACTACCCATTCCATTCAACTGCTCTTCCAAGTCCTTTGTTGTCTCTGACAGAATTACAATGTCATCGGCGAACCTCAAAGTTTTTATTTCTTCTCCATGGATTTTAATACTTACTCCGAATTTTTCTTTTGTTTCCTTTACTGCTTGCTCAATATACAGATTGAATAACATCGGGGAGAGACTACAACCCTTACTCTCTTCCCAACCACTGCTTTCCTTTCGTGCCCCTCGACTCTTATAACTGCCATTTGGTTTGTGTACAAATTGTAAATAGCCTTTCGCTCCCTGTATTTTACCCCTGCCACCTTCAGAATTTGAAAGAGAGTATTCCCGTCAACATTGTCAAAAGCTTTATCTAAGTCTACAAATGCTAGAAACGTAGGTTTGCCTTTCCTTAATCTAGCTTCTAAGATAAGTCGTTGGGTCAGTATTGCCTCACGTATTCCAATATTTCTACGGAATCCAAACTGATCTTCGCCTAGGTCGGTTTCTACTAGTTTTTCCATTCGTCTGTAAAGAATTCGCGTTAGTATTTTGCAGCCGTGACTTATTAAACTGATAGTTCGGTAGTTTTCACATCTGTCAACACCTGGTTTCTTTGGGATTGGAATTATTATATTCTTCTTGAAGTCTGAGGGTATTTCGCCTGTCTCATACATCTTGCTCACCAGGTGGTAGAGTTTTGTCAGGACTGGCTCTCCCAAGGCCGTCAGTAGTTCTAATGGAATGTTGTCTACTTCCGGGGCCTTGTTTCGACTCAGGTCTTTCAGTGCTCTGTCAAACTCTTCACGCAGTATCGTATCTCCCATTTCATCTTCATCTACATCCTCTTCCATTTCCATAATATTGTCCTCAAGTACATCGCCCTTGTATAGACCCTCTATATACTCTTTCCACCTTTCTGCTTTCCCTTCTTTGCTTAGAACTGGGTTTCCATCTGAGCTCTTAAAATTCATACAAGTGGTTCTCTTTTCTCCAAAGGTCTCTTTAATATTCCTGTAGGCAGTATCTATCTTACCCCTAGCGAGATAAGCCTCTACATCCTTACATTTATCCTCTAGCCATCCCTGCTTAGCCATTTTGCACTTCCTGTCGATCTTATTTTTGAGACGTTTGTATTCCTTTTTGCCTGCTTCATTTACTGCATTTTTATATTTTCTGCTTTCATCAATTAAATTCAATATTTCTTCTGTTACCCAAGGATTTCTACTAGCCCTCGTCCTTTTACCTACTTGATCCACACAAAATACCGACATTCTTTTCGTAACTATATTTCTTTAATAATTTTAGTATTACAAAATGCAGGCGAAGCAGTTCGTGAGTGTTTGGCTCACCCTAACAACACATCGTATGAGGCGTTTCGAGGTGACTATAGTACACGGCTACTGTAAATGATTTATTCGATTTTAAAGTTCCGTGTTTTACGCGTACAAATATTATTGATGAGCGAAAAAATGGTTCAAATGGCTCTGAGCATTATGGGACTTAGCTCCTAAGGTCATCAGTCCCCTAGAACCTGGAACTACTTAAACCTAACTAACTTAAGGACATCACAGACATCCATGCCCAAGGCAGGATTCGAACCTGCGTCCGTAGCGGTCGCGCCCACCCGGCCGGCTTGATGAGTGAACAGAAACGTAAACCCACCGAGTGGGCCCCTTGTGCCCACCAGTTTGCGTTATGAGTGCACTATTTTGACAAAATGGCGACGAAGAAAGAAAATTGTTTTTGTGTGTTGGAGTATATGAGATGTTTATTACAACAGTGCAGTGTGTGTTCAGAAGGAATTATGGAAAAGAACGACCATGCAAACGGAGTATTTTGGGTTGGTATCGACAATACAGGGACAGTGGTTGTCTCTGCAACAGAAAAGTAACAGACGACCAAGTGTGCCACATGCAACCGAAGAGAGGGTGAGGGAGAGTTTCGTACGCAGTCCAAATATATCAACGATCAGTGGAAGTCACGAAATTGGAATACTGCAACAAACTGTGTAAAAGATTTTGCGACGGCAGCTACATTTCAAATTGTAACGTCCTTAAAACTGAAAGATTATGGCTGGAGCCTTCAGCTTTGTGTCACAATGGAAATTTGTGGTAAGTTCCTGTGGGACCAAACTGCTGATGTCATCGATCCCTAGAATTACACACAACTTAATCTAACTTAAAGTAACTTACACTAAGGACAACACACACACCTATGCCCGAGGGAGGGCTCGAAGCTCCGACAGGGGGAGCCGCGCGAACCGTGACAAGGTGGCTCAGCCGCGCGGCTACCCCGCGCAACCATCACAATGCAGGAAGCACTTGAGTATGCACATTTCACCTCCAAGCTGACATTCAGCTATGAAGCGACCTTTCATTTATCTGCAGTAGTTAATCGCTACAATGTGAGAGTGTGGAGTACTGAAAATCCTCATGAAGCTGTGGCGCATGAACGAGTTTCGACGAAAATGAATGTTTTCTGGGCAGTGTCACAGACGTAGCTGTATAAGCCATTTATCTTCTGTGAGAAGAATGTGACGGGGAACTCTTGCGTGTGGTTTTACCCAAAACGGAATGGTGATTCCGAGAATCTCATCGTTCGACAAGGCGGGGCACCACCTCATTAAAGCATCGATGCTGGTCGTTATCTAAACTACCGACATCCGCTTTGCTGGATTGGGCTCAGTGGTGAAGATGATATGGTTTCGTCCCTTTTCCCTCCAGGGTGCCTCACGTAATGCCTTGTGACGTTTCCCTTATGGGGTGCATTAAGCCCCCCCCCCCCCACCCGCCTTTGCCATACAGTGCCAAGAACACTCAAACAGCTCAGACAACGCATCAATGCTGCTGTGTTGACTATTGACACGATGTTGGTACATAATGCATGGACAAACTTCGCTAACGCTTGGACGTGTGCAGTGTGACTAGAGGGCCACTCATAGAACATGCGTAGAGCGCAAAACGCAAAATAGGTGAGTTTACGGTTCTATTCATGCATCAGTAGTGCAGTCTGAAAAACTGAAGTTTAAAATTTCATATATTCACAAGGCTTATGTTGTGCATTTACGTATAAAAATATCACACACTAATTTTATAAAAAATATTTACTTTCAGAGGTTGCTCAAGGGCATACAAGTGTAATGGTGCAAGGAAAAAAAAATCATCCTTGAGGAATTTGCAGATTCTGCCATAAGAGCTGCTTTTGAAGTTCTTTTCGACGTTTGGATATAATGTTAAGAAGAAATTGTTTCTGCTCCTGGTCTTTCGTCAGTGTTTCATTCTACCTTTGTATCAGACTGATAGCGCGTTCTGCTGTATCATTTACTGATTTCGTCTGAGAGCATCGATGACGAAGTTCTTTAATTACCGGATAGTTTGGCAATTCTGTAGAAGGTAACTGTAGGACAGATTCTGATTTCATTCTTCCTTCTTGAGCTAATGTATCGAAAAAACAAGTATTCTGTTCTGACAAGATTCTCTAATTACAGTTCTTCCAGCTCTGCCAGTTGATTCGTTATCCTGAGTCAACGTGGAGTGCCAGATATTCGTGGGTGCTGCCGGTTTTACTCCGTTTTCCATGGTTTCTGTTTCTGTTCTGTCATCAGAGAAGACTAGGACAACCAAGTGCTCAAAGAGAAACCAAAAAAATGCTTCAAATGGCTCTGAGCACTATGGGACCTAACATCTGTGGTCATCAGTCCCCTAGAACTTAGAACTACTTAAACCTAACTAACCTAAGGACATCACACACATCCATGCCCGAAGCAGGATTCGAACCTGCGACCGTAGCAGTCTCGCGGTTCCAGACTGAGCGCCGAGAACCGCTAGACCACCGCGGCCGGCAGAAACCAAAGATACCTGCAAAGAATCACATATGCTTTATTAGCTACCGTCTTGTTGGGATAATTCTTGAAGAGAGGAATAAGTCTGACATCATTGTAAGGACGTCTGATACTAATACGTACTCTATTCAACAAGACTGACGAATAAGGCCAAGTCAGTTATGTTTTGGACTTCTTGTTGTGCTAGTTTAAACCGATATTTGAAGAGAAAATATTTTGAGTGCACAAAAGCCTTTCGCCATCCAGCGAGCATGATGCGTTGGACCAGTAGGTCGAAACGACTCGCTTGCACCACTAAGGACCAATATGTGACGGCGTAAAGTCAGCGCCGGCACGCCAGTCGGGAACGACAGAGAAGAGAAGGCTGTGAGAAGACATCAGCCAGTCGCACACTGACCGACTTCGCTCCAGGACGACAACGCGACAACAGCGGCCCCTATGTGAAGAGGACATAAGCGCCGCGCCCGACTTGTGGCAGCCAACTTCGATAGCAGCTTCAACGTTAGCCACATCACTATCCGAAGCGTCGTAGCCTCTTCATTAGCAAATCTCTACATAGCACAGACTTGTGTCTGTCTATTCTGAAGAAAACCGATTATTTTGTATATCGCCCTTCGCTTGCGACACATCTATCAAAGTTAAGCAATGTACTTGTCTTGTTGTAATAAAACTCATTAATACGAGTTGTTTGATTGTTTGTCTAGCGAACCGAGTATGCAGGATTCCAAGATACAACATAATAAGGATAACTCTAAGAATTCTATATAATGATTTTTTGGTTGTTAAACTCGTAGAACATAATGACACCAAGCAGTCCCCACCAACTCTGTACTGAAAGTTTCTTGGATCTTTGTAGATGCTCCTTTGTGAAGCCGCTTGTTACTAGCTGTAATATCGAACACAAGTCGTTCGACTTTTGACATCAGATTCCACTCTTTAATTAAATTTTTGCAAGCCTGAGCCTGAGATGCACCAGTTTCTCGTTCTATTTTTGTAACTCCGAGAAGCTTTTCTTTTCCATTTCCGATAACAAGGACAGGAATTCGGTCAACCTTTTTCTTTCGATCACTGATATCCGGAAGCATTTTGCCATCGAAATGTGAAAGAAGAGGTACATCCAAGTTGGTACCTTTTTCTTCCTCTTCTGCAAGTGCTTGTCTCGTTTTCCTTCTCGACTTTCTGATCGAGGTTCTAGAGATAGTTAAATCAGAAACATTATGACCTAGCGCCTGTGCAATGGCTCCATCTACAAATACTGCTCCAAGATCTGGAAGAAAGCAGTAACATCTTTAAGTGAGTCGGATATGTTTGTCTGTACATTTGCTGGTATGGAGGGAACATCTTCAGCAGATGATGTTAAAGGTGTACTGAACGATTTGGATGGTCCATATTCTTCCTTGTCATCATCAACAGTAGGTGATGAACATGATGACGAAGTAGAAGAAAGGATGATCGCAGGTCCTTTCAAGGAGTTTGTTCTTTATACCCATCTCGCTTTAGTCTGTCTTTTTTCTCTCGCTCTTTCTTCTTAGTTTCTTTTGCTGCTGTTTTCAGATTAGCTCCTGCCATACTGTGAGAAAAGACGTGTTCCCTTTGCTTTTGAAGAAATTACTTGTCGTCTTCATTTATAATCTATTTTATAGTTTTTTCGCAGTAATATCAAATATCATGCTCAGATCTCTTTCGAATATATTTTGTTTCATTATTTCAACATTTATCTGTCTATTTGTCTTTTTCTTTAAGTTCAGATATTACTCATATAGTCTAGTTTAGATAGTTTTCTAACTCATGAATTTATTCGCCGTGTTGGAATCCTTCCACCCTTCGATATTGAAACGGCAGTTTCACAGGTCCGTTTATACGAGGGCTATTCGGAAAGTAAGGTCCGATAGGTCGGGAAATGGAAACCACGGTAAAAATCTAAAATGTTTTATTTGCAACAGTTAGATACACCTTGCAACTACTTATCTCCATAGTCGCCGATCCGACTTAGACGTGTATCGTAGCGTTGTACCAACTTTCCAATACCCTCGCTATAGAAGGCAGCCGCCAGTGCTTCCGCCACTTCTCTACGCTGGCCTACGGCTCGTTGTCTTGTGCCAAAATGTTGTCTTCATAGCCAGCGGTTCATGTGAGCAGAGATGAAACTCAGAGGAAGGCAATTACGGGCTGTATTGTGGGTAGTCAAACATTTCCAATTGACAACGATGCAGGAGCGTCTTCATTGCCCCTGCAGAATGCGGCGGAGAATGGTCTTGAAGAAGAAACAGCACGACAGTTATGTAATGTTAGCTGCATAGCTTCAGGCGAAATTTCTCACCAGGCCCTCGTACTTGGCGGCAGACACTATTTTCTAGACATCTTTACGCACTCACTGCGAGCTCAGAAATGGGAAGAGCGACGTGATGGTCACTGGGGTTATACTAGAGACACTACCCAACACATCTGTGCAAAGCTTTATCGGATTGTCATAGTCGTTTCCATTTCGCGACCGATCGGACCTTACTTTCCGAATAGCCCTCGTAATTGCTTGGGGTGCCTTGTGTTCCTCTAAGTGACGGAACTGGACACTTCTGAGCATGTCAAATGCACTAGGTAAGCTTGCTGTTGACAACAGAGATAATGGCTTCTCAAGGTGCCAGTTCGCAGAAGCAGCTCTCACAGCAGTAGCAGCAGTAGCCATATTCAGTTATTCATTCGCCTGAAATTAAAAAAGGGCACGAGAGACCTCTAAATACAATTTCATGAAGCTTAAATTTTACATAGCAAATACAGTACCCTGGAGGACAAAAATAAGGTATGTGAAGCAAAGATTGGAACAATTTCAGTTTTTACCATACTATTGTCGACCACACAAATGCATCAGTTACATATATCTGCACATGTTATATTTTGGAAAATATAGAGCTTCTAAGGCGAATGAATCATTTATAGCAGTCCTGCAGCACAGTTTGGAGAGTCTTGTCGAGCGTGTGCGTCCGTATAAGAGCCGCTGGAGGGGGCGGTTGTGGGCGGAAGGACGCACCTCTGACATCCTAGCTGCACTCCCTACATGTAATTCATTACCTTAATGAGCCACGTCTCTGCGAACTATGTAGAGTGGAGTGTAAATAGGAAGTTTATTTTGCTATGCGAGTTCTGCAATGCATGTTATGTACATTCTAATTGTTACGGACTTGAACTTGAAACCTTCCCGTCTCCTCTATACCTCTTTTGTTATTGATAACCATCCCTTTTACAATAACCTATGTAACCTTCCCTTAGGATTTCTATCTCTTGCTTAATAATAACGAATGAAGTCTTCCCTTTGAAATTTATTCTCTTTCTCAATCTTCGCATACAAATTTAATTGCTGCTTATTAAAAGTGATTTTCTGATTATTTCGACGAAACATAGAATGTGTCATCGTTGTGGCACTGAGTCGTTGTCTGCAATAACGCAAAACTGTTCCTTACCTTTTTTTTTTTTTACTGTTACTGGATCGCCATCTGACTGCTACATCGAACTGCGATATGAATATACTTACTCTGGTTTACTATACTCTATTAACTGCTGGTGGGCTGTCATAATAAGTGGCTGTATTTTTTACCAAAGCTGACGTTATTCTTTAATTAATTTGACTGAAGTTACGTAATTCATAGTTACACTTTTTCCTGACAACAATAAAATTTTTGCAAAGTTTTATGTTGATGGTTTTTGGGATGGATTATAATCAGTAATGCAACATTGATGACAAAAATTAATTATATTCTGAAAACGCTTCAAATATTTGCTGTTGGTAATGAAATGATTTTACAAACTTTCAAATGGGACTTACTTTTTACAATAATTTTACAACTAGCATTGCGCAAACATACCTTCAGTAGTCTTGAGTTCTCAAAAAAATAATTCAGTAATATTAGTTCCTGTTATGATAATAGTTAGTTGATGTCTCTGTACATCCGTTTATAATCTCTTGTAAATCATAGCTGGTGGCTGGCAGCCACACCGCCCCCCTCAACCTCTCGCTTCAGACCTGCTACCAACTCGGTTCACATCTCGCTTACTACTGACTTCCTACGAACGCTAAGTGCGGTCTGCCCCGCCAACAATGCTTTCTGGTGCAGACAATCCCTGCTATCATTACAAAATGTATCAATGCGTGGTGTTTCCCGCTCTTTTCTTAAAATGTATCCATACGCGATCTCTCCCGCCCTTTTTAAAATTATATCAATTTGTGGTCTCTCTTGCCAACAATACTTTGGTGCAGACGTTCCTAGCTACCACAATTATTTCCAACACGACAAATATTAATTATTCGTACTTAATCCTGTTAATAAAATATAAACATCTTTCATAAATTGTGGTTTGACAATAGACAATAGAAATATACACGTCTTACAAACTGTATTATTTGTGACATTGTAGGCGTCTCGTTATAACGTCATGTTGTTAGCAGTTTGTGGTTTTGTCTGCTAGGTGATTCGTTGGTAAAAATCCGTTGGCATCCCTGGTTATTTCGTAGCATAGAGAACCTTAGTCGACTCACTTGACAGCCACACATCAGGAAACTAGAATGAACGGCCTGAGTGTCTTCTGCGCCAGCACATCTTCAGAAGACACCATGTGGGCTGACAATTAGAAACTGTGTGTTCTGCCTTAACACAGCGGAGTTTAAATGGCCCCTTGCACGTTCTGCAGTCACGATATTAGTGTGGACAGGAGCGTGTTGTCTGTCGTGCGACGTCAGGGGGAGTACTGAACGAGGGACTCTTGTTTCCATTCGGTTGCAAATGTTAATTGATTATTTTCCAAACAGCTCTCCCTGTGGTATTGTTTCGCCACAACATATCATTTACCTGATGTCTTCGACATCAATTGCTTTCCTGACGCAGATTGTGGAGGATATTGTCGAAAGCTTAGAATTTGATCCAAAGTTGACACGAAAAATTGTACGACAGCATTTCTTACAGCCCAGCTGTTGAAAACCAAGCAACAGAACAATGTGACTTGGTCCGAAGAGCCTGCATTAGAATGTTTCCAATCTCAATATGTGTACACGGAAGGGATGTGTGCCTTCAGCTCTGCCATTTAACTGTGAGGCGTGGTGAAACTTCAGTAATAGTCTCGATGATAACGTAAAGTAAAACTTACATTTTATTTTGTTTCCATCGCCGTACAGTTTCGGCTGTGAAGTCGTTTTCAAATTTATACGCGTGTACAGCCAGCATCTGGTAAAAGAAAGACAGCGCGTGCACTGCTCAGTGACGTCAATGCGAGTAGTCCTAGCAGGTGACAACGCAGTCCGTTTGGTAAAGGGACCCGGAAGTAAAAAAGTCGTGAAGAAATCGATCTAATTCTCTGATGCCTTATGGAACGGCTTTGAAATGACATATTCATTTTTTGTGACTTATTGCTGAATACTAAATGGTTTAGAAACAAAATGTTCTAATTTATTTACATAGCCATCTTCTGCAGTCGATGTTGTGTATCAGTTATTATTGTATATTCTCCGTCTTAAGCTTATTGCAATTTGCTTCTAGTTACAAATTTATATATATTGTTTTTTCCTATGTTAAGTTTACTGCAGTTTAAAAGAATCTTTCACCAGAAGTGTTTCGCACATGTTTATAAACAATCTTCTGTGACCACTGATGTTTTTTCCTCCCGTTTACATGTTTCACAGTCCTTCGTTGTTATCAGTGGTTGGTTTCGGAAAAAAAACATCTTTGCAAAAAATGGTTCAAATGGCTCTGAGCACTATGGGACTTAACATCTGAGGTCATCAGTCGCCAAGAACTTAAAACTACTTAAACCTGACTAACCTAAGGACACCACACACATCCATGCCCGAGGCAGGATTCGAACCTGCGACCGCAGCAGTCGCGCGGTTCCGGACTGAAGCGCCTAGAACCGCTCGTCCACAGCGGCCGGCAAACTACAGTTCGATTCCTATGAAAAGAGTTTCTGTGAAGTTCACAAAAGTGAAGTACAATGAAAAATTTACAAGTCCCACAAAAGAAATAGGAGTTTCTAAAAGTTGAGAAATCACGAAAGACAAATGTGCAGCCGTGTTCTTATCTACTTCAACCCCCGCTAACAGCTAAGGAAAAAGCAGCGGATTTTAAGACTTGTAAACAAGAGGAAGAGGCACCAGTGAACACAGAAGATGCTTTGTAAATATAAGAGAAACGCTTGTGGTGAAAAACTTCGTTTCAACTGCTGTAGAGGGAAGACGGGAAAACACAATAATAATTGCAAATGACGCAGTGATTGTTTTCACGGATCATATAGCTTCCCCATTCAAATGCCCGACATATTGAAGACTCCCTGTTCTGCGTTCATAGGTAGCACGTCGCGCCTAGTACACGTCCACGGCGGTGCTCGGGGGCCACAGCACAGTTGCGACACCTGAGGATGGGCTTATGAGAGCCCGAAACCGATCGTGATAATAAAAGAAATTTACAACTGAAGCGGTATTCTCAATCTCTAGTTTTCAAGGTGAGTATATCCGTTGTTGCCAGAAAGGTACAAGGCATCTACTTTATAAATTTCCTGGAATTCGCTTTTGTCTGTTAGTTGACTGTACTTCACTTAGTATCTTCAGATGTTGCCTTGTTTCAAATTACGGCTCATCAATAAAAATTTCACTGCTCTAGATCGAATAGTTAGGAAAAGACAACGTTTTGTATTTCTTAATGCTCACATAGTGAAAAATAAGGGAAATAATGAGTAGATTTATATTGTTCTAATTTTAGTTATGATGTACTGTTTGATTACATGAGCAAACAATGTTCATTAAAAGCGTTCATCATTACTGAAATATCTCTCACACTAAGGGTCGAGAAGGAATCACGTATCTGTTACAAATCAATGACTGAGGAGATACAGTTTTCACAAAAACACCTTTACAGCATCTGGCTGCGATCTAATTCAGAATTAGGTCAAAAGTAGCAACTAGAAAGTGACATTTAAGCACTATAATATTGGACACCCTGCGCCATCTGTTGACTGACATTCGTACTTCGTTGTAACTTTGTGTCACACTGAGACTGAAATGTGATAATTTCGGTAGAGAGTTGGAGAAGCCAATGAATGTGAATGTCAAATGAAGGTTGTGGTAACAGATTGACCTATAGCGTAGCCTAATCCTTACGTTCGCACCATGTTTAAACACACTGTAGACCACAAAAACTGAAACTGCTAGGTAAATTCAGAAAACGTTTATTAGATAATGGACAGACGAAAAACGCTTCTGTGTTCCTCACAAACGACATTAAACTGATGTTAAATAAATTATGGCATCTATTACTTATAAAAATAAACTATTGTGCACCATTTCATCAAAAAAATTAGAAAAATCTCGAGTGGTTATTGTGTGAAACTGCAATACGGTATCGAAGGGTTAACGAAATTTAGCATCTCAGTTGGACTGCACCGACCAAAAATTCACCCGAAATATAAACGTATCCTACACATCAAGAGAAGCTTACAGGTCTTGAAAGGAACTGCTTTTTATAAGTTAAATGTATATTGTGATTGTTGGCGGTGTTATTTGATTCCTGATAGAGTGCAGTCATTGTTGAAATATATGACAATGGAAAAACTGAAGATGCTTTTCTTGGGAATGACTAGGCACACAAGCATGTAATTTTTCCTTCAGATTTTATGAGGCAAATAGAGAATAAAACATCAATACAGGCTGTATCGATTTCAAGGAACCTCATAAACAACACCGTAGGTTGTACGTAAAGTCGGTTTTCAGAGATCAGTCGGAGAGAGACCTTTAACAGAGGTACCTGCATTGTCGGACATGAATTCAAAATAAAAGTGCAAATAATGAAATGGAAGAGACATGCCAAATAAATCATGAAAGAAATAAAAATGAAGCATGGGGAGGAAATATCTAGTGACCCTGAAAAGCTAGTTCATGGAAAAGGGTAATATTAAATACATGGCAAAAACTGTGAGGTTTATCTTCATTGCATTAGTTTGTCATTTATCAGCAGCTTTTTTCAGTAAACATGGAAGCTAAAGACTCAATTTTTGGGTATTTTACTTACACAACGTCAAAATGTAATTTATAGCATAGTCATTTATAACTAGGTATTCAGAACTACAAGGTAAAATAAAAGAAATAATGTAACTTTCTTTACATTGAAAAGTGTCACTCAAAGCTGTTAAATATTATGACACAAAGAATGTAATACACTAAGAAAATAAACCTGAAGTAAAGCACCAGGTGTGGAAGTATTTTTATTTTTACATTTTATTTTTTGACTCCTTACTCTCTTGCATAAAGCAATACAAAATAAAAGCCTGTATTCTGAACGGTATGTAGACAGGCAACATTACAACTGCAAATCAATGGTTTATTTATCAGTCTGTACCACCTGTATAGCAGAAAATATTTTGAAATAAAATGTGTTTCATTCCTACTGAACTGAATCTGAAAGCATCACAGTAGTATTTCTAATTAGACAGACTGTCTGCTGTGGTACTGCTTGCTATTTGTTTTCAAGCCTCAGCATTTTTTTCTTTTGGCCCTTCACATCACCTCTCTTGTTTTGAGAAGTGGGAAAAACAGTCTGAGAATAACAATGGAACTGCACCTGGCATCAAACTAGATTTTTGGAGGGGCACTTAATAATTGTCCTGTCATCTCATCCCAGATTTGTGTTTACCAAAGAACATCATCGTTCTGAGTCTGAATATCACACACACACACACACACACACACACACACACACACACACACACATGCACACTGAAACTCACAAACTCTGACAGTTGACACATACAGATGCTGTCGTAAAAGAAGTAATGTAATTACGACAACTAGTAGAATTATGCAGCGGTTAAAAACGTTTGTGTACCTTATTTTAACCATGAACTATTTTAAATGATAATGTGTTTCATTAAATATCTGGGAGGTTCTTTTACAACTGTTTTACAACTATTATGTCGACGTGTGTCTTAATTCATACACAAAAACTGACAAAGTGGAGAAAGCTAAAACATTACATCTTATGTGCTGCATGTTATTTATAGCGAAATACATGCGCGTAGTAATTTTCGAACATTTTAAGTGTGTACTTTTGAAGGAAGCATAGGGCACTTACATGTAGCTGCAATTCAGTCCGGGAATTAAGACAGCTTGCAGAAAGAACTGATAAGATACACTAGCAACTTTTTACACATTTGTTCACAGATATTTTTCTTTATTTTTTATTTTGCTGTCGACCTATAAATACCTGAAAATAAGAAAAAGGTTCCTGTACCTCCATCTGCTATATTCACCTACTCATGCATTTTTCCTTCTCGTGGAACAGTATCGCTATCTTTAAAGAAAAATAGGCAGACTATTTGTCTATTATAAGATCAGAAGAATTTTTCGCTCGTTGTGCTATGCATTGAATTACTGACATGGATCATGAACATCAGATTGTTACAGGTAGCCTAATGTATGGGAAATAAACTAATATGGTATCTACTCTTAATTTAGTTTTCGTTTACTGGTTAGATCCTTGCAAAATTTATTGTTTCTCAGCAGGAAGCTTACTGAAAGTTTTTGCAGCAGAAAACAGAAATGGATACTACAACCAAGCCGATCTGTATTATTAGCATCAAATACTAATTAGGAAATGTAGTGCCGTGTGAAGGGAAGGAGGCTACCATTCTAGAAGAAGCATGAGCATGGCAGTACAGTTAGAACCACGATAATCTGTGTCTTCGTCGTTAAAATTAACCTCTTTTAAGAACTTACACAAAACAAGAATTCACCCTCGAGCCGCACGGAGTGGCCGAGCGGTTCTAGGCGCTTCAGTCTGTAACCGCGAGACCGCTACGGTCGCAGGTTCGAATCCTGCCTCGGGAATGAATGTGTGTGATGTCCTTACGTTAGTTAGGTTTAATTAGTTCTAAGTTCTATGGGACTGATGACCTCGGAATTTAAGTCCCATAGTGCTCAGAGCCATTTGAACCATTTTTTGAATTCACCCTCGAATCTGTACAAGGATTAAAATTATTCCCGTGAATTCTTGATAACAATTTCTCCCTTACTGCTCCATCCGCCAAAAATTTAAACGCAATAATTTTTGAGCCTCCTTCGTAATTTCTTAAGTGGAAATGGCATTTTGAAAGTAAAAAGAAGATCATAGGTCAATCAAACACACACAGATCGTCCGATCTAGTGCACAGAAAGTAAACAAAAACAATTCACGATCAGTCACCTAGTAAGTACAGTCATGAACGAGCTCAGTTACGATAAATAGCGTGCAATGCGAATGTTCCTATGTTGCCTACGTACGACGCCATATTGTGACGTCATACACTACGTGCACAGGTTTTCTTTACTCAGAAAGTGTTGCTACGACCCACCAGAATGGCCATGGGACAGAGTTTAATGACTCGGTAGTTTGTATATGTAATTGTGTAATAGCAGTAGGCTGGTCAAATTTTCCTGCGATTATACAATTACGTATGGAAATTGATACGTTCTTTGGACTCTGATCAAAGTACAACCGTTCTAATTGGTTGTACATGTGAATATGTTTGAAAACGGTTTCATAGCCGAAACTTGTGCCACCATCAAGAGAAATTATTAATAAAATTAACAGGAGGAACTGACAATTCACTGATGAACAGCGTCTTCTTCTTCTGTTCTATGCAGTATGTATTCTATATATATATTGTGAAGTCTCCTGCGGCGATTTCTGACTATGTGTTTGCGTTAATTTAAGGAACTACTGTATAGATTTAGATAAGATTTTCACAACTTGGTCAACTGATTCACGAGGAAGGTTTTGGTGTATAATTTATTACTGCTATAAAATAATCAGTGTGTAGCGTAGTATATTTATCTGTCCCATATTTAACTGAGATTTTTACTGACGTCTCTTGGCAGTGTCGAGAAATATAAGCTGATCGGCAGGAGAAAAGATGGTATATGGCGGGAAAAGCAGTAAAGTAACAGCCGCCCAGCCGCAGCATATCAGCAGAGCAGCGAGACGTCTGACCTGGTGGTCTAGCGGTGAAGTTTGTGCCTAGGACTGAAAGGTAGCGACAACGAATTCCAGTCGGACAACAGGTTTTTCAGTCTGTCTTTTAACTTGAGGGGGAGATTCACCACGAACGACACGCTGTTCGGATTCCACGTAAACTGTAGGCCCTCTTTTCCCGGCTGGATAGCTGGGGTGATTTAGGGACACGAAGGGTGTCGAAGAGGCGTCCAGTTAAAAGACTTGAATCAGATAATTGAGCCACATGTAACTATTATTGGCATCTATACATATCTTGTTCTTCAACACATACATTGTTCAAAAAAGGTTAGGAGAACACGTATCAACGTCCGGTATGTTATATATACTTTGATACAAGCGGTACTTGTGGTCTTATTGCATTGCCTGAGAGCTTTGATTTCATTGTAGGCAACAATTAAAATAATTCGCCAACTGTTAGCTGTGCTATGTATAACAGTGTCAGGCGGCTTCTCAGAAGGAAATGAGGATCGGTGTCTCAGTGTTTTCTAATCAGATACGCAGATAGCAGTTGTTATTTGTGGACGTTGTACTTAACCATACACAAGCAATGGGACATCTTAATGCAATGGAAATTGCAAGGGCGGTCTGTTTTATCCAAAAGGGATGGACTTTGCGACATCTTCCTGCAGATGCCAATGTCTCCCACTGTGTCATCCATAGATTGTGGACATGCGTCAGGTAGACAGCTCAGTACATATTGCGAGTGGGACAAGGTCACCGACGTATTACAACCCAACGTGAAGACCAATGTATGGCCGTCTCTGCGAAGTGGCGTCATATGGACGCTGCCAGAGCATTGCAAGACGATCTCAAAAGAGCCATGTAGCGTGTGTCCGATCAGACTGTATTGAACAGGTTACGAGAAAGGACCTTACGAGCCAGAGATGCTGTTTGAGTACCCCGCTTGACAAGAAAAGATCCTGCAAGTCGCCTTCAGTTCTGCTGTCCCCATGTCAACTGGAAACTTCGACACTGGCGAAACGAGTTCTTCGCATACGAGTCTAGCTATCCTCTGATGCAAGGTGGTGGTCACGTTAATGTGCAGAGACCCATGATGAGCGGAACCTACCAAAGGTTGCCCAGAAATCCATAGATTTCCAAGGTTCTGTGATGTGAGGAAGCTTCAGTGTTGACAGCCATACAGATCTTGTCGTTGTCCATGGTCAGACAAATCTTGCAGGTCCATGTGGTTGCTGCTTCATACGGTGGCAACCTTGAATTCCTTCTAAAGCCAGGACCCATTTAAAGGGCGTCGGGATGGTCTTGGGAAACCTGGACATTTAAATAAAGGAATGGCCGGCGCTGAGTCCCAACCCAAACACCATCGTGCAATATGTGGGACATCCTTGACAGACGTGTTCCTTGTCGTCCTGTTCCAAGAACTCTCTGGGACTTGTGGATACGGCGTACACCACTTAGGCTTCAGACAGTGATAAACACTCACGGAGGGCATACACTTTACTGAAGCTCTCGGAGTGCAATAAAAAGGACCCAGGATGAAGGGATGAATGATTGTATCTGCTTTGTTTTCGACACCTGTGGGACATGTCAATTCTTTTTATGTAAACGATCGAGGATAATGATGTTTTGTTGTTTACTTACTTTGTGAAAGATGAATCTATAACTCATTAACATACCCAGTGCTCAATTATTGCTCGGCAGTGTATGGCAGATGCCCAAAGACATATTCCCCTAATTATTTCGAGCAGTTTATTCTAAGTCAAAGTCCATCGCCGCGTTTTTATGTCTATGTTAGAAGGCTAATCTCAGGAAATACTGTAGAGATTTTTATATTTCACTAATAGGCAGACTGAATGACGAGGAAAGTTTGTGTATATAATTTAACACTGCTAAGCCAGACAAATCTTCAGGCGGTAGATACGCAGTGTTTACCCATGCGAAGCCAGGGCGGATCGCTACTTAAAGGTAAAGAAATGTACTTTGTTTATGCTACGGAAGTATGTTTACCATTTAGATAGAAACATAATTACCTTTAAAAGAACACTGAGTCGGTAACAATCATCTGATGTCCAGATCGTCTTGTATAACTGCTGTCAACGTGAGTCCTTGGTGTACGATACGTTCTGCAACTAACTACATAAGTTACGTGTAAAATGGCAGTTTTAGAATCCTGCCCCTCTTGGATAAACTTCTGGGGAGTGGCGCGGATTTCAAAAGTGTCGTTGTGGAAGGCATAGTTGAGAATAATTGAAGGGATTATTTCAATAGTGGTACAAGTCCATTTTTGTTCATTTTGAGATACAGAGTCCTAAAGTTAAATGAACGCTGAAAAATCTGCAGTTGAGATACTAGAAATATTCAAGCATATCGCTTCTTCCTAGAGATGAACCTTTCTTTCTGTTTGTTTGGAACATTAATTTCAGAATCATTATAGGCAGAAAAGTGGAGGTAATGGACTCGTACCACTATTGAAATAAGCCCTTCAATTGTTGTAGGGAACCAGTAAACTAAGTTTATACTGGGTGAGTCACTTGCCCCTACGGCTGTCGTTTTATGCAACCCGCAACGTTATTCTGGCCTTCATAAACCACGCTCGAATTATTTATCCTACACAAAACACGGTCATGACCTTTTTGTAGGAAATTTAATGTAGTAAATTTTGTACTAGGATTGCTGGGTGCCATAGTTCCGAGTTATTAAAAAAAAAAAGTACGAAGTTCAACTGCACCTCCTCTCCAACACAAAGGCTCCACTGGTCAGGATTTCTGGAATGTTGTTCACGTTAGTTGATCGTACCACTGTACAAATATTTGCGACTGCACGAACTGTGATGCAGAAATTTTCTTGGCCTCCCTCAGTAGAACTTGTTACCGCCTTAAGTGAGGTGGAGGGATGTGACTCAGTATAGGTAACCAGTGGCAGGGGGTTGATTTGATGGAACCAGTAATACAGCGCATTGCGTCGTTAAGTTTTGTGCCTACCTTCTTCACATGTACACTTTCCAAACAGACAGGTGCACAGTACTCAGAAGCAGAGTACACTAGACTGATGCCAGTTAAATGCAGACAGTCAGCAGAGGTAGTATGTTGTACCTTGCAGCAACTTTATGAGACAGCTTGGTGATGTGCTCTTTGTAGCTCAGGGTTCTTCAAAATCAAATGGCTCTGAGCACTATGGGACTTAACATCTTAGGTCATCAGTCCCCTAGAACTTAAAACTACTTAAACCTAACTAACCTAAGGACATCACACACATCCATGCCCAAGGCAGGATTCGAACCTGCGACCGTAGCAGTCCCGCGGTTCCGGACTGCAGCGCCTAGGACCGCAAGACCACCGCGGCCGGCAGCTCAGGGTTCTATCTACAGTGATTCCGATATATTTTGGGAAAGGATTGTACCTCAACGTTTGTCAATGGCGCAGAGCTCTTGGTTTGTAGTTCGCAGCACCATTCGCTAGATGGAAACAAGAGACATCAGTTTTTGATGTGCTTAGGATCAATCTCCAGGTCTTAAAGAAAGTTGACATCTTCTCCAGATCCTCCGTAAGAATTCGATCAACATCTTCGAAATTACTGCTCTGTGCTACCAGTGCGATTTCATCAGCATAAATGAATTTAGTTGATATTGTGGTTGTAAATCATTAATGTATCAATTGAATAGTGATGGGCTAAAACAGATCCCTGAGGTAGTCCATTATTTAGTTTCCGTTTGTGGCTTTTAGTGCTGCCTAGAAACACTTCAAATTGCCTTTCACTAAGCATGCTGGATCCACAATTTCTCGACTTGGTACAACTTGCAGTAGCTTGTAGATCAGTCCATGTCGCCAGACAGTGTCATACGCGGCTGTCAGTTCGATGAAGACACCTGTTGATTTCAGATGGCTTTGAAAACCTGCTTCAATATGGGTAGTTAGGGCAAGAACTTGATCGGTGCAGCTGTGTCCTTGTCTGAAGCCAGCTCGTTCAGGAGGGGTAGCAGCCTCGATGAACGGTGCTATTCTGGTTAGGAGGACTCGTTCCAAAAGTCTGAATGTACAACTGAGCAGTGCTATAGGGCGGTAGCTTTCAGGGCTGTCGTCAGGCTTGACAGGTTTGAGAGTGGCTATAACTTCCGACAGTTTGAATTGTCTGGGAAGTTTGTTCTCTTTGAGTATGTAAGTAAAGAGCGAAGTGAGCCAGCATATGCAGTGTGGGCCCATGTTCTTAATAAATCCATTATAGATGTTGTCAGGGCCAGCAGCCTTACCGACTTTCAGTTGCTTGAGAGCACTTTCCACTTCCGCTATGGAGAAGGGCCTGGAAAGCGGCTCGTTTCTTGGGGCACTGCGCTTGAGGTTAGAGAGTTTACATTTTACTGGTCTGGTATGTTTCTTGTCTCTCTTTGCCCTTGTGAGGTCTGCGATCCTGTTGGCAATGAGGTCGGGACTCAATTTAGGATACAGCTTTTTGAGGTGTTGCTTGCCAGTTAGCCCATTCAAGACTCTCCATGCTTTCCTACTTGACTTGGCAAAGTTCATTTCATTGAGTGTTGCTTCCCATTTCCCTCGTCTGTTCTTGTATAAAGAGTGGAGTAGCTGTGATCCCACTGTTTGATTTCTAGAACTCTGGTATTCTTGATATAAAGCCTCACTTTCTTGGTTCCAGCCAGGAACATATTCCTTTCTGTAACCCCTATGAATGTTTGACTTAGCAGCTTTGATAACTAGTCTGACGAATTCATCGTAGTTGTTTGCTGTAGCCTGTAAGCTCGTTGTGGAGTCAAGGTCTTTTGAGAATCCATCCCAGTTAGATCGTTGCAAATTCCATCTGGGTAGGGGCATTGAGTTTACAAGGGGAATTTTTAAACCAATTTCTATCATAACAGGACGATGTTGGCAGTTTGGGAAGTTAGACAGAACAGTACGAGTACAGTTAAGTGGTTGATCTAGCTGATCTTTGGACACAAATGCCAAGTCTGGGTTGTAATCCTTCTTCCAGCGTGCAGAGTGGAAGGTTCCCTTGTCTTTCACATCGCCGGTGATGAGGACAACACAACGCCCAGTCCACGAGCGGAGAAAATCTCCATCCCGGCCAGGAATCGAACCCGGGCCCGCTGCATGGGAGGCAAGTACATAACCACCCAGTTAAACAGGCGGACATAAAATAGATAATTACATCTTTGCATTTGTCTCGGTTTTTGGACTACGAAACTACTGTGCTAGCAAGGATTAAGTTTGGATTGAATTGTCAACGTAATTAGTGTTAGTGCAACGTTTAAACAAGTTCATTACCCTCTCGGGCCCGTTTAAATTGTTAATGTTAAGGAAGTAGCAGCCTATTCTGGTGGCGTAGTAGCTCAATCAATGGAGAACAAAATAGGTCGAATATCGGAAATAGTTGGTGTAGCCGGAAATTTTTGTACGGTGGTAGGAGTGTCCCACGAAAAACATGCTAGAAATCCTGACTGGTGAGGGATGAGTGTAGGGTAGATCAACGTTTTAATTTTACTTTTGTACGTTTTTCTTGAATACCTTGAAAACTATGGCATCCAGCAAAAACGTATTCCACTACACAATTTAACTACATCAAAATTCCTACGAAACGAACCTGTTTTTTTTTTCTTTTTTTTTCTTTTTTTTTTGTCGAATTAATAGTTTGTGTGTAGCCAGCGAGAGAACATAAAAATCTCGCGCGTGGATTATGAATGCCAGGTATAACACTGCAGGCTGCATAAAACAACAGTGTCAGGGGCAGCTGACTGACACTAGGCAGAAAGTAGGCATGCGGGTAGTATTGGTAGAACTGGTAGGGAAAGAAACATAAATAAGTGTTTAAGAGAGAAAATTGGAGCTGACAGCTTATCTTTGTTTCTCTGTTTGTTTGATTATCTCTTTTGCTCATAATTAGAACTGCACATTATTTGGTGTTAGTTCACTGTGTAAATTATATCCACACAGAATATACAGAAAACTGCATTTTACAAGTAATAAATTTAACTGTCACGTAACTTCTGCACTTTATGTAGCCAGTGCAATTACTTTTGATGCAAGTACTGATTTTATATATACTGTTGTTGCTATTTTTTACTCTACATCTACATTTATGCTCCGCAAGCCACCCAACGGTGTGTGGCGGAGGGCACTTTACGTGCCACTGTCACTACCTCCCTTTCCTGTTCCAGTTGCGTATGGTTACCGGGAAGAACGACTGCCGGAAAGCCTCCGTGAGCGCTCGAATCTGCCTAATTTTACAGTCGTGATCTCCCTGGGAGGCATAAGTAGAGGGAAGCAATATATTCGATACCTCACCCAGAAACGCACCCTCTCGAAACCTGGACAGCAAGCTACACCGCGACGCAGAGCGCCTCTCTTGCAGAGTCTGCCACTTGAGTTTGCTAAACATCTCCGTAACACTATCACGGTTACCAAATAACCCTGTGACGCACCGCGCCGCTCTTCGTTGGATCTTCTCTATCTCCTCTGTCAACCTGACCTGGTACGGATCCTACACTGATGAGCGATACTCAAGTATAGGTCGAATGAGTGTTTTGTAAGACACCTATGTTGATGGACTACATTTTCTAAGGACTCTCCCAATGAATCTCAATCTGGAACCCTGTGGGGCGGCGGGTGGAATAATAGAATAAATGTTTTGTATTTATGCTGTTTGCCATTCTCAACACTGGCTCTCTAACTACAATATTGGCAACCAGAAAGTGATTAGCAAAACGTGAAGCCTGTAATTAGAATTCCTAGTGCCCACTTCATCTGAGAAATACATTTATAGCTACAGCTTATAGCTCTGAGGAATTAGGAGATTGTCTGGGATTCATGAATCAAAAACCATTCTCTCTAAAATGTTCACTATATTCTGAAAGTCACAGACCAAAAAGAACGCACACAATCCAACTACCAGAGCAGTTCAGAGTCTAATGCGCTGATGCAACCACAACTGTTCAAATTAAATATTTAAGTGAATGCTCGCCATAATTTGATGGTAATGTTCATCAAACGCAGCGCTAAATAATGGTAGAACGTCTGTCCTGTGGCGGCACGTGAAAATACGACATACGCAAACTAAAGATAGATCTTTAACGTCATCCCAAAGTTAACACTTCACTCGAAAACGATTTCATGGTTACACGTATCCCGAGTAACTTATTACTGCATCCAAGGCTGTTTATATCAACGATACCGTCGCGACGCGACTCCCGGCACAGGTGGTGCGCTAATCAGCGCCTGGAGAGAACTGGGGCCTTCCTTCCTCGCGCAGCGTTGTTACATATAAAGCCGCGGTGTGGATGGGTAAGGGAACGCCTGATCAAATCTGCTCCCAAGACTAGCTGCTGGGCTAGTAATGCACCACTTTAAGTTATCGAATAAATCATTGCTTCCTTTGCTGATGGCCGATGAAGCTTTCAATTTAATTGTGCAATCAGCACACAAGTAAGTAATCATAATAAAAGTCTGACGTGGCTAAGTATATATTTTGGACGAGAGAATTAATTTAATTACACTACACGCAGTAGACGAGCTCTGAACTTGCTCTTTGGAGATACGCTATAGCTGTAGTTTTATAGTTACTCTGTTGAAATTTCTCACATTTTTATGATTATAGCGGATCTCCCTTCTACTTAAATTTAAACATCCTAGCTTTATTTATTTGCCTACTTAATCTATCTTGCTTCCTTAATTTCTAAGACAAAAACCAGAAAATCATGAATTTCAACTAAAATTTTAATTTGTGAGATCCAGAATACTGTTTCTACTAGATTATTATGCAAAAGGAATCTAAGTATAAATTTTTAAGTTTCTAGCTCTTTTCTGTTGCGCCAATGATTTTTACAGAAAAACGTCCAGATTTCGAAAATGTTTAAAGTTATTGAACTGATATTCAACACATATTGATTTATTATTACTCCTGACATGCTAGAAACGTTTCAGGTTATTTACTTGATTTTTAAAGTATTGCGAAACATTTATGACGTCAGGGCTAGTTACAACGGACTGGCTGGCACACAATGGAAAGACTGATGTGAATTTTATACGGCGTGAGTAGGCTGCTTCCCTATAACCCGCCTTTCCAACAATTAATTTTATATGATCATTCCAATTCAAATCGTTCCGTACGCATACTCCCAGATATTTTACAGAAGTAAATGCTACCAGTGTTTGTTCCGCTATCATATAATCATACAATAAAGGAACCTTCTTTCTATGTATTCGCAATACATTACATTTGTCTATGTTAGGGGACAGTTGTCACTCCCTGCACCAGGTGCCTATCTGCTGCAGATCTTCCTGCATTTCGCTGTAATTTTCTAATGATGCAACTTCTCTGTATACTACAGCATCATCGGCGAAAAGCTGCATGGAACTTCCGACACTATCTACTAGGTCATTTATATATATTGTGAAAAGCAATGGTCCCATAACACTCCCCTGTGGCACGCCAGAGGTTACTTTAACGTCTGTAGACGTCACTCCATTGAGAACAACATGTTGTGTTCTGTTTGTCAAAAACTCTTCAATCCAGCCACACAGCTGGTCTGATATTCCGTAGGCTCTTACTTTGTTTAGCAGGCGACAGTGCGGAACTCTATCAAACTCCTTCTGGAAGTCAAGGAAAATGGAATCTACCTGAGAGCCTATATCTAATGCTCTCTGGGTCTCGTGAACAAATAAAGCGAGTTGTCTCTCACACGATCGCTGTTTCCGGAATCCACGGGTTACTCAATACTCAATGGAACATTCTTCATCATGATAAAAAGCAAGAGTTTCCTGTTAGTATTGACAAACGCAGAAGTTGTTTATGAACAACAAAAAAATGGCTCTGAGCACTATGGGACTTAACTTCTTAGGTCTTTAGTCCCCTAGAACGTAGAAGTACTTAAACCTAACTAACCTAAGGACATCACACACATCCATGCCTGAGGCAGGATTCGAACCTGCGACCGCAGCGGTCACGCGGTTCCAGACTGTAGCGCCTAGAACCGCTCGGCCACTCCGGCCGGCTATGAACAATATAAATATATTTTATGTAATCACGATGAAGTATGGAAACGATGGTTAATGTACTTTTATTTCGCAGTTTTTCGTCTGTTGCCTTTTTGTTGAGGAAATTGCTTTCCATAGCTGTGTATAATAAATCTGTACTGTAATATTGGTCTCTTTCACATTAGGAATCAAAAATTTTCGAATAAAATCTGAATCAAATATTTACAATTTCAATGTTGCTATAAGTATTGTTTAATCTTAAGTAACAGACAGGATAACTACGCAGAAAAAAATGGTCCGTGGGTTTCCGGCACTTTATACGTTCTCAGTCGGTTTCTATAATATTCACCAGTTCCATTTTTAGGGAAATTTAGAAAGTCACTGATCGCATACGTAAAAAATGCGATAGTTATTAAGTAACTCTGATAGGTATGCAGCACACTTAATGCACACGTAATGTGGGTGCAACCATAACTGAGCGAAGCTACTAGGAAAACTAACATAGTCCACAGTTACTTATGGTAGACTACGGTAATTTTACAACTCTTCCCTTTACACATACATCGTGTTATCACTTACAACAGCTGGTGGTCAAGTGTAATTACCATGTTTTAGACACGTCATGAACAATAAGTGAATGCTTTATTTGTGTGTCATACGTGATCAGCTGTAAGCTGTCTCGCTTAAAAGTTTGATCTCCAAACAACTAAATAAACATTTTCGTGGAGACATATGAGTCTCAACTTTATCTTCGGTAGGGAAAAAAACTGAAGCTACGAATTAAAATTTTTGACACACCTGGGACTTGAATCCAGGTCTTTTGGTTACGAGGCCGATGTGCTAACCATTACATCACCTAGAGTTGTGGCTACCATAGTTGCACTGACTACCTTAATCCAATAAATGCCCTCGCCAACACAAACTTCAGTTTACCTATTCAGCCCATTTTCCTTTTCTTAAATCTTCAGTATTGCTGAGGCTCTCTGACGTTGGAATAGCGCCCCAGGCTTTTACGCAACGGGGGAATCCTGCCAATACTTTAGTCTTAGATGGTCTATTGATATGACGTAATAAAATTTTCCTGGAGACATACGAGACAACTTTCTCTTCGATAAGGATAGAAGCTGAAATAACGAAATAAAATTTGTGCCATTGCAGGGAGTTGAACCCAGGCGTCCTGCTTACTAGGCAGATGTGCTAACCGCAACTCACCGTAGAATTATGGATACCACAGTAGTTCAGTGCCGTCCCCTATACAAACTTCAATTCACATCTTCAGTCCATTTTGCATTTCTTTAATCGTCACGGTTGCCGAGACTCTCCGACATTACAATAGCATCCCAGCTTTGTACGTAATAGGGAAATCCTGCCAGTACCTCAGACATAGGTGTTCAAAAAAATGTTCAAATGTGTGTGAAATCTTATGGGGCTTAACTGCTAAGGTCATCAGTCCCTAAGCTTAGACATTACTTAACCTTGTCCTTAGGATTAAGGACAAACACACACACCCATGCCCGAGGGAGAACTCGAACCTCCGCCGGGACCGCCGCACAGTCCATGACTGCAGCGCCTTAGACTGCTCGATTAATCCCGCGCGGCAGACATAGGTGATCTATTGACTTGATTAAATAGCATTTCCTGGAAACATATGAATCTCAATTTATCTTCGGTAAGGATTAAAGCAGTAGACCCAGGTTCAAGTCTCGAACGTGATACAAATTTTAATTAATTAATTCAGCTTCTGTCCTTATGGAGAACTAAATAAACAGTGTAAATACGTCAGATTCAAAAGGGAGAGTTTATACGGATAAGCCGTGGGCGTCAGCGGCAGTGGCGGCGTCGCGTCGCTAATTGACGCCCGGGCAGCACACTCGCTCATTACGGGTGTCATTTGCGCGGCATTACCAGAAGCCGACACCCGGCGGCCGGCCGGAGCTTTTGATTTACGCAGCGGCGGACCAGCGCAGACGGCGGCGGTGGCGGCGGCGGTGGCGGGGGCGTGCGCCCTGGCGGCGGCGGCAGCGGCGGCGGCGGCGGAGGCGGCGCGGGGCTGCCGGCTATATAGCGGCGCGCGCGCCCCAGCCACAACAGGTAGCGCCTGCCACGCGCGCAACACGCAACTCGTCTCTGCCCGCTCCACACACCCTCCACAGGTGAGTCGAGTCCAGCATCCGGCCGCCTGACTTGTGTGTTCCCGCGTAGCTACTTCCCAAACTGCAGTCCTCTACCGTGCACTTTACTTGTCACAGCCGGTGTGGTTTCTACTCCTTTTCATTATACTCGCATATTTCAGGTTCGTGTCGCATAGATTTTATCATACCGTTGGCGACTTACTACCATGTCTTCATCAGATGAGATATTTAAAAAGGAAAAAATGGGGGTGGGGGGAGAAGACAAGGATACTAGGAAACTAAATTAAGTGCTCACTCGCCCACACCCACCCACCCACACACACACACACACACACACACACACACACACAAACACACATACTGAGAAAGAGAGAGAAAGAGAGGCAGAGAAACAGTTGTGAAATGTAGATATCGGTTCCCGTAAAAAAAGCTTCTTTTTGGAGGTATTTCACGATCTATCACGAAGTCTCTCCGCTTTTTGCCCTTCTCATTTGTTGGACTACTTTTTCTGTCAGCTGACTCTTGTCTATTCATAGCTTGAGATCGGCCGTTTAGCGCACACTTGCGACCACCAGCTGCGAGTTTGCTACTCGCTGCAGGCATGCGTCATCTATCCGGCTTCCAGTACACCTCTATCTTATTTACTCCAGTATTAAAGTAATTTTGTTTACTGGTTTTCATTTTGGGAAGCCTATCTCACTATTAGCGTTATATCATGAATATTTTTATTCTTTTATTTGTGATTTAAGACTTACCAACTACACATTATACTTAGTTAACCGTAGCCTTCATTTCGAATAACCAGAGCGCAGAGACGTTGAGATTGTTAGCGTCAGTCCGGGGCTTTTGAGCTGATAAATTACTGTGTAACATATTCAGTTACGACTAATTGTGTTTATAAGTTCGATTTCTAGTTTACTGCTCTAGTACTGTACATCCTCCTTTTTCGTTACCTTTGTAATATGTCATCTGATGGTGACTTTCTAGTAATTCGAGATTCGTAACGATACCATTTGTGAGATCTCAGCCGGAAAATTACGAGGTGGTCAATGTGTTTTCCTACTCTCTGTGAGTGCGATTCCCTTGCATGTTGTGAACGAGTAGTGCATAGAGTTTACTTTATTCTTCCATTTAGAATTTTTTATGAGTCAGGTCTTGAGGTCAAATCCAGCGCCACGTGTAACGTGGCACAGCACTTCCCTCTGTTTAGCTGTGTCAAACATTGACGGACGGTTTAACTGAAAATCGTCTTTTCCTGCCTCGATGTTCAATATGTGACCGCTCAATACTTTGTCTTTAAGTTTATCAGTAGTTATTGCTTGTCTGCATGAGGTTTCTACTAATGTTACTGGATAAAAGTAATACATAGATGTTGAGTAGTGTCCTGACGAATAAAGTGGGGTGGAAATGACTTTAATGAAATGCTAAACAGACATCATTAATTTAAATGATCTACGAAAGTATTGTTTACTCATAATGTTGGGAAAGCTGATGTGGGTATACATGAATACGCCAAGCAGGATCTTATCAGTTACACAGGAGTTACTCTCTGCGTACACAGCTTACGACGGACTTTTGCATAGCATGCCGCTAGGAATTCGTTTCATACATGTGGTGGAAAAGTGTTTAAAACTGTATAACACGAAAAATAGTATATTAATTACCTTACAGTAGCGCAGAGATGTTTTTCACGTATGTTTGACATTAATTATTACTGAAAATATGTAATGATGTGTTGAAAGAACATTACATATTGATATTCATAAGTGTAGTATTTCGCAGGTGGAAGAGTGTGTCAACTGTTACCTTTCTTGTTGATCACAAACGCTTTTAACATCCAGAACGAATTTTCGCTCTGCAGCAAAGTGAGCGCCGAATAGAAACTTCCTGGAAAATTGAAAATGTAGGACGGACGGCGACTCGATACCTAAAGGCAAAAGGACCCAGTTTGGAGTCTCGATGCGGCACGCAGTTTTAATCTACGAGAAAGTAGCTTTCAGTATCCTCTCCCGAGCTTCTAAAAATGCACGAGACATCGGAATCAAAAGTCCTTCCTTCCCCTTACCTGTTTCTTTGAGGGCGATGACAAATATTCCACGTCCATTGAGAGTCTACCTACGCTCTTTTAATTTACCGGCCGTGCTAGAAATTTTATATTGAATGTTTCCCTGGACGCTTTCGTGGCCAGTTTAACATGCATCCTGAAGTCTTGGGCTCTTGGCCGACAATTGTTTGACTCATCACATGACTTTCGCCAGTTCTAGTAGCTGACATTCTGAAAGAATTATCCTCCGTCGTTCGTACTGGGCCAAAGTAAGGTGAAGGCTATACGTCATTGTGGGGATACTGTCAGAGCGGCTTTTCGTGATAATCTAAAGTGTGCCTTCCCTCTTGTTATTCTGCGGTCGTCGCTCTCTCCAATACAGAAACCCAGCATCCACTTAGCCACTTATTGAAGCTGTTATCGTGTGTGTAAATCTGAAAGGATACTCGGAACAAACTGGTATGGTAATCCATTTTTACAGAGGATGTTTTTCGGCGTTTCGTATCACTCAACGGGTGGTACACTGCGTGGTTTAAGGACCTGATGTAAGTCTTTTAATTGGCGATTTGCGTATCCCGAACCTACCCCGGTGACCCCACCGGCGAAAAGAGGATGCACAGTTTAGTGTAAAATTCGAAATCATGTGGTTCCTGTCGTCCCTGGTGAATCTTCACATCCGTGAGGGGGGAAGGGTGGGTTAAGACCTGGCTGGAAATTCCTTGCTCCCACTGGGGGTCGATTTCGTGACCTTTCGCTTTCCAGGCACTACGACACTCGGCCCTACTTTGCATTCGACATATCTCTGACGGCGGTGACGGCTCCCACCTGTCTCAGGCAGTTAGTGATGTTCATGGTCGGTCTGTGTTTACGTTGCGCTTATAGAGTATACGACCAATTCTGCCCGTCACAATAGGGATTTACGACAGAAATGTCGTACCTAGAATTTCTTGGGTAAAGTTATAATTTTTCCGGCTGTTGGATTTTGTGACACGTTCGAAGGCCTTTATGGAATATCTACCGGTCCTCAGGACACAATCCAAGTGTTCTGTCTCTCGTCATATATGCCGGTTCTCTCACATTAATTTCTTTTAACCCGGATGACGATTCGAAGGCTTATGTAAATACCGACTGTCGCGCGGAGTTGTGCGATACATCGTAGGAAACAGTTTTCGCCTTTACTTGTAACTGGTCCGCCAACGAAGGGTTCCGCTTTGTGGTTTCCTACGTCTTTAGTACACCGGATGTTGGGATAGAGAATTCTGATATCAGAGGTTCCATTTTGGTTCATGAAGTCCAAACGTTCAGCGCGTTTCAATACAAGTCTCGACCAGAATCTGGATGCTGTTCGTGTGCCGCTGATACTGATTTCTCGGAGCTCATAAGCCTTGGCTGTTTTTCTCTTAACACCCTGACTCACTGTGGTCGTGTATTTCCTTTTGAAGTACACGCCCCCAATTAGAAGTAGGGATGTTAGCCTTAGGGGTACCTCCGCATATTTTCTGAATGTGATTCTCGGTTGTGTTTGTTTTATTTTTATTCCCCATTTGTACACTAAGCATTGCCTTTTATCGCGGCCCTAGATCCGGCAACATCAGTTTTACGTTTTATTCTTTATGCCGTACCGGAATGTGTTAAAAACTAACTCGTGAAGGGAAATCGCAACAAGCCACAGTCTTTGGTTTGTCACCGGTGCAGAATTGTTTTCGTCTTGTAATAGGTTTCCCTCTCTCCATAATACCACATCCTACACAGTCAGTGCCTTCCTTTATAAATTATTTTCTGTGGCTACCCTCACTTCTTTTTCCTGTTGCCGGATAAAGGACTGCCATTGGACTTGACATATAGCTTTACCTTAATTTGGTAAATGTTTCCTGTATTTTTCTTTCGTTGCCTCTGCTGTCTCTTTATGCTGCTGTCTTAATTTTTAACCTTCTTCTGCAGCACCACAGTTCAGAGTCTTTGAATTTGTCTGGTTTTTCCATGTTCTCACGTTAGCTCTAATGCAGTGGGACTTTCGGTTTCAGATTTTCGGTCCTTTTCGCACACCAATATCCAGGGCAAGCATAAAGAAAGTCTTGTAATATCTACCTTGTTTCAGACATCTTGTGTAATGTTGCTTTCTACACAGAAAGATTCTTTCAGCTCTCCGTTGACATTTTTCCTAACTATTCACGTTTCTACCTGTTTTCGTCTTGTAATAGGTTTCCCTCTCTCCATAATACCACATCCTACACAGTCAGTGCCTTCCTTTATAAATTATTTTCTGTGGCTACCCTCACTTCTTTTTCCTGTTGCCAGATAAAGGACTGCCATTGGACTTGACATATAGCTTTACCTTAATTTGGTAAATGTTTCCTGTATTTTTCTTTCGTTGCCTCTGCTGTCTCTTTATGCTGCTGTCTTAATTTTTAACCTACTTCTGCAGCACCACAGTTCAGAGTCTTTGAATTTGTCTGGTTTTTCCATGTTCTCACGTTAGCTCTAATGCAGTGGGACTTTCGGTTTCAGATTTTCGGTCCTTTTCGCACACCAATATCCAGGGCAAGCATAAAGAAAGTCTTCTAATATCTACCTTGTTTCAGACATCTTGTGTAATGTTGCTTTCTACACAGAAAGATTCTTTCAGCTCTCCGTTGACATTTTTCCTAACTATTCACGTTTCTACCTGTTTTCACCAAATTAATGTTTTTATGCGTGATCATGATGTTGTTTCTATATGGCTATACATCTGATGAGCTCGTTCAGTTTTGCAGTAAATCAGCCAGCCGCAGCTCTTAAGCGGTTAACCCTAAGTACGTATGGAAGGGATGAAGAATTTGAAACAAATGTTTCAACAACAGATTTTTATCTACCGAGAGTTTAAAGGAGTTTTAAACTTTTTAGCGATTTTTACGTCTTGAAAAGAAGGGGGAGAACTGTATAATTGTCTCCAGTAAAGGACGGAAAACGCAAGATCATCGCTGCTGGCACAGGGCTACTGTACATCCATTGCCACGTAAACATCGAGAAACTAAAAGGGTTCTATACTATAATGCCTGTTTGACTTTCCCATTTAGAAAAATACACACTTCTTATTCCAGAAGGTTCTAACGCAAACCACAAAAAAAAGGTACATCCGTATTCACCTGTTTCAAAGGTTCTCCAACACTGTCAGAATATCGCACATTTTCATTAAAGAGGTATTTTTGTTTCAACATGTCGATAGATAGATCTAGCTATCACGAAGTATTGAGATAAATTGCCACCGTTCTGTGTACTATCACACTTTCGTCATCACCGGCCTAGGATATATCCATGCCGAGTTCGGAAACGTGCTGTATGGGTGTGATACAAGTCTGAAGATGGGATCACTTCCAGATCTCCCGCATTACATCAAGTGCGCAGCGGAGACAGTGAACTGTGAACCGTGCGCTCTGCAGAAGACCACGGCATGGGCGATGTTTCGGGCACTCGCCTTTGGATTCTCTTCTACGCGACGAAGGACTTCCTACTCAGAGTCGATGGTGCGGTGCGTCCGTGGAGCACCACGCTCAACCCTCATTGTTGTGGACATACCAGTTTCTGGCAGCGCATTTCGTATTCGGACGAAAATTGTATATGACGTCATAATTGGTTGTTCATTGAACCCTCTGTCAGGCACTTTGTTGTGCATAGAAGAGTAAGTCACGTAGAGGTAGATGTAATTACAGCAGTTATTTACGACATTTTCTCATTTTGTGTGCGTACCGCGGAGCGAAAGTGATCTCATCTTCAAACTTATTTTATATCCAAGCGGTACATGTACAGACATAGGTTTCTTACCAACATTTTATCTACTGTGTCCCTGTAGAGCTCTCAGAGGTCTGTAACAGATATTGCGAAACACCCTGCGTGAAGAAAACGATCTACGAAACTGATCTTGCGTACCCAATAGTTTGCTGGAGCACTCTGCGTATCTTGTTTTCTTATTAGTACAGCTATTACTAGCAACTGAACATATACCAAGATTTATAAACAGCAATTCTTCAGGAAAGATTTGAAAAACAATAAGCAGTCACACTATTTCTCAGCAGTAATTTCGAGAACGTGTCGGGGAGGGGGGCGGGGGGGGGGGGGGGGTTGCCACGCATTTTATTTAATGCGCCTCGAATATATCTGATAAACTTGAAGCACACGTAATGAAAATAGGTTAACATATCGTTGTTACAAGTAAACTCTTCACTACTTTGACTAACGTCAACTAATACAAGGGCTATTCGGAAAGCAAGGTCAGATCGGTTGCGAAATGGAAACCAGTGTAAAAACCAAAACTATTTTATTTGCAATAGTTAGCTACACCTTCCAGCTATTTCTCTAATGGTCGGCGCCCCGACGTACACATTTGTGGTGGCTTTGTGCCAACAACCCAATACCCTCGTCATAGAAAAGCAGCCTGTGCTTTCCACCAGTTCTGTCAGCCGGTATGCAGCTCGTTGTCTGTGCAAAACGTTGCCGTCACAGCGAGCCTTTCATGTGAGCAGAAATGAAACTCAGGGGGAGCCAACTGCGGTCTGTATTGTGGGTGCTCAAACACTTCCCATCGATAACGCTGCAAGAGCAGTACTTGCTGAGTGCGGGCGAAAATTGTCATGAAGAAGGAAATGCATGACGGGTATGTTATATGGGCTACATGACATCAGGCAACGTCTCATCAGGCCGTCATACTTAGTGAGAGACAAACTTATTTAGGCTACTTTAAGTGCTCACTGTGCGCTCTGAAGTGAAAAAAGCGACGCGGCACGATCGACGGGCTTAATAGGGACACTGCCCAACACATATGTGCAAAGCTTCATAGGATTATCACTGTGGTTTCCATTTCGCGCCCGATCGGTGCTTTCCTTCCGAATAGCCTACGTAGCCTACTTTTATGCAATCTGCTCGGTTAGACATGCTATCCAATGAAATCTATTCAAGTTGTTGTTTTACAGGCGTAACACCATACGGATCAGTTCGTCTCTCTTCAACGAACTGCCATAATAAAGTTCTCAGCATGCTTTTAATGTAAATACACCGAAGTTTCACAGGAATTCGCTGACTGTGAATTAACTGGAGAGCCAGATTACTCCATCTGAATTTCGGAATTTGTTGTCGACGCTTGTGTACGGTTAAGCAAGGCGTATGTTTTCTGAATGAATTTAGAACTCACATTGGTATGTGAGCTGCTGTTCGTTTCAATAACACCTTAGATTAAGTAACCTTCTTAAAGCGAATCCTATCAATATTTGGTATTTATTTTTCTTATAATATGTAATATAAAGATATGAATAATATCGTGCAGCTATAAACTGGACAAAAGTATTCTTGTAAGGAATAAAAAGATAAGCTTTCAATGTAGATTAGAGAACCTGGGAACTACACAAACTCTCTCATTTGTATTGTAAGGGTAGAAAATTGAAAATACTGCATACCTTCTTGTACGATGGTAAAGATAATGATATACCAGTGCAAATTACTTTTCAGTATAAGCGTAGTGTTCACCAAGTGAATGTTGCAGGTCTGTTTGAACAAGCCGATTTCATTATCAACAAATCCCACGGGGACGTGACATGCAGGGATGGAAGCCCTAGTAGTAAGAGACGCGCTGACCACTGTCTTCACGAAGACTATGAAACGAGACCCCAGATCATTTCGATCGCAGCTTTCTCAGTTAAAAGCATTCTTTGCGAATACACGGCATTACCTCAAAGTGAGCTGTCCCTGCTTAATGCAAGATGAAGACGTTGAAGATAATAAGCTATCTAGTTTCAGTGCCTGTGACTCTACGGAGGTTCTTATAGTGAAGATGTGGTTTACACGCAGAGCGTGCATGAAACACGTGTGGATGAAAAACTGTAGTATACAGCGCAACACTCGTGGCCCTTAGAGCCACGTCTCGTGTCCTTGCTTGTGCGGCTAGCGTTAGGGCCGTCAGGAGAGAATGAGCTGCTACGTTTCCTGCAGTCACATGGGAAATAACGCCTTCACCTTCTGGGGGGAAAACGCCCTACTTGGTGCCTGATGCGCTTCCTTGCGCACTGCAAAGAGGCGCTTGCGATATTCGGCGGGCAGGCAGGCGGATAAATGGTGGAGAGGAGCTACAGACAGCTGTACTTATAGATAAGTGGACTCGTGTGCTGTGTGGTGGTTTATCCTGCGTGTCTTCATGCTTCTTTAATCTGTAAACGTTTGTTGGGATGTTCTGATGGTGACAGAATGCATGAGTGGTGCAGCAACTTCCACGCGTTGCACTCACGTCTCCAGTCAAGCGTAAGACACGAAATAGTATACCCAAATAACTTTAATTATTGACCTACTCTTGCGAAGACTTGTCAGCGTTTCTTAACACGTGCATTTTTGTTAAAAACACAGGATGAACCCGAACTCCACCCGCAAAATTTCTGGGGTTACTCCGGGATACCTTCTCAGTATTTTGATACACTACTGGCCATTAAAATTGCTACACCAAGAAGAAATACAGATGATAAACGGGTATTCCTTCGACAAATATATTATACTAGAAATGACATCTGATTACATTTTCGCGCAATTTGGGTGCATAGATCCTGAGAAATCAGTACCCAGAACAACCACCTCTGGCCGTAATAACGGTCTTGATACGCCTGGGCATTGAGTCAAACAGAGCCTGCATAGCGTGTACAGGTACAGCTGCCCCTGCAGCTTCAACACGACACAACAGTTCATCAAGAGTAGTGACTGACGCATTGGGACGAGCCAGTTGCTCGGCCACCATTGACCAGACGTTTTCAATTGGAGAGTGATCTGGAGAATATGCTGGCCAGGGCAGCAGTCGAACATTTTCTGTATCCAGAAAGGCCCGTACAGGACCTGCAACATGCGGTCATGCATTGTCCTGATGAAATGTAGGGTTTCGCAGGGATCGAATGAAGGGTAGAGCCGCGGACCATAACACATCTGAAATGTAACGTCCACTGTTCAAAGTGCCGTCAATGATGGTCTCCGACCTGATAGTCCACGCTGCTGCAAACGTCGTCGAACTGTTGGTGCAGATGGTTGTTGTCTTGCAAACGTCCCAATCTGTTGACTCAGGGGTCGAGACGTGGCTGCACGATCCATTACAGCCATGCGGATAAGATGCCTGTCATCTCGACTGCTAGTGATGCGAGGCCGTTGGGATCCAGCACGGCGTTCCGTATTACCCTCCTGAACCCACCGATTCCATATTCTGCTAACAGTAATTGGATCTCGACCAACGCGAGCAGCAATGTCGCGATACGATAAACCGCAGTCGCGATAGACTACAATCCGACTTTAATCAAAGTTGGAAACGTGGTGGTACGCATTTCTCCTCCTTACACGAGGCATCACAACAACGTTTCACCAGGCAACGCCGGTCAACTGCTGTTTGTCTATGAGAAATCGGTTGGAAACTTTCCTCATATCAGCACGTTGTATGTGTCACCACTGGCGCCAACCTTGTGTGAATGGTCTGAAAAGCTAATCATTTGCATATCACAGCATCTTCTTCGTGTCGGTTAAATTTCACGTCTGTAGCACGTCATCTTCGTGGTGTAGCAATTTTAATGGCCAGTAGTGTATAAGTGACCCCTGGTATTCCGTGGCTTGATACACAGTAATTTCACTTCTTTTGGTTTCTGACCTCACTAAACTCTGCGTCTGTATTGCCCTGAAAACATCTGAACAGCAGTGGAAATGTCGACAGCAGGCCCTGTGCGTCATGTTTGGAAATAATCTTGTTTTGTTCATTCACGGTTATTGCTGTTGCAAACAGTGGTGCCTCCTTACTCTTCGCCTTCAAACTTCTGTTCACTACCCCTCGGTTCTGTCTGGTGTTTGATTTCCCTGCAGAGTTAGCTGTCGTTGACAGTCACCATATCCTGTGTCACGATCATGGTGGTTGAAATTTTGCATTTGCTGCGTTCTGTACTGCGCACTGACGCAAAAGTTGAACGCTGCGTGTTTAGTCTGTGGATTGTTGCATTGCTGTGCGTTTTGTCTTGTACGCTTTATTTGTAGCATGTTACAGGAATTTTTATTGTTGTAAAAGTATTTCCACAGAAACACGGGTAACTGGAGCAACAAAATTAATAAATCATAGCTTCGCTATTACTCTGTAACGAGCTATAGCTAGTAAATTAAAAAAAAAAGTATGGTCTTTTGGCCAGAGGAACGTGGTTACATTTTTCCATACGTAACTACTCGCATTCTATGACGAATTCACTACAGACGCTAGCGGGGTGCTATTCCAATCGAAGCCCCGTTTGGAATCGTAGTTCTCGCAGGTTCTTGTCTTACATTGTAACGCGGTGCGAGGCGTCACGAAGAGTGGGGACGGACCACACACTTGATGGCGGCCTTCCAGCGCTACAGTAACCCTAGCACTACTATTGTAATTTAGTATGCTTTTACCTAAATAACAGGAAACCTTGTTTCTATGTTGCCACGTGTAACCCTCTTCCTAAATTTATTTAGTTTCCAAATAAAGTACGCTATGGAAGGATAGTCCTATTAATAGGAAAAGCTAATCAATAGAATTACCCTTTTTCCAGGATTTCATGGAGTGTTGTGTCTAATGTATAAGTAAATCAGGCTATTCATTTCTTTTCCTAAGATCTTACCGAGAGGTTAGATAGAAACGCAGTATGAATAATATTATATTGAACAACTCAGTTCCAATTTTATTTAGTGGTTTAAAACATGTACTAATGGTCGCCAGCTTATCCAGGCAATAACACAGCGTAGAATTGGAAAAGCAGAAGTATGAATTTTGCCTACTCTCTTACTACAGTTTAATTTGGTTCTTCAAATAAATATTACTCCACTTAAACAATGTTCGACTACAGCCTTATACATTATGTTTTTAAAAGAAACCCTGCCGCGCGACCAGGAACACGAACAGGAGAACTATGTGATAGTAAAAACCAACCGTGGCCCGCGGAGTGGCCGCGCGGTTTGAGGCGCCATGCCGCGGATTGCGCGGACCCTCCCGCTGGAGGTTCGAGTCCTCCCTCGGGCATGGGTGGGTGTGTGTTGCTCCTAGCGTAAGTTAGCTTAAGTAGTAGACCTCAGCAGCTTGGTCTCTTAGGAATTCACACACATTTTCTAGCCTTGAGTACCGAAACCGTACACAACCCAACCGCAGGCGTAGCACGAAATAGACATGAGACTGGTGAACTGTTTAAAGAGGAAAAGCGAGAAGTAACAGCAGAAAGGAGATGGAACCATCATAAAATTGAGAGGGAGCACGACCTGTGTAATAAAAATACACAAATACATAAAATAAAGGAAAGAACAAAAGATATTACGGTGTACCAACACTTTTATCTGCCTGGACACTGTCATAATTAACTAAAATATTTTTATTGATTGGCGACTCCACGGAGTGTTCTGTGCACCACGATTTGATAATGGATAGAATTGGAAGGAGAAAGAGCATTGGTCGTATTTTTTTTTGTTTTATTATCCGCAAAACAAGCTTAGAGCGATCACATAGTTTATGTGATCGCTCTAAGCTTGTTGATACCAATGCCTACCAATTTTAATTGTATATTACAGCACTGAGGATGGTCACTAAGTGATCGAAAAATCGATTTATGCGGATAATCAAAAAAAAAAAAAAAAAAAAAAAAAACAAAAAAGAATAAGACCAATGCTGTTTCTCCTTCCAATTATATAAAATATTTTTGTGATATACGTCTGTTCGTTTATAATTGAGAGGATGGGAATGAAAACCTCTCAATATTTCAGTTTCTTCTAGAACATTGAGTGTCTGAACCATTCCCTGCGATGTGTAAGACAGTAAATTTATCGCTAAGCTGTTGCAGCTGATGCTGGTTGTCAATGAACTGCATTGTGAGAACTGACCTGGAATTGGCCAGATCTTTATGTTTTTTAAATCTCGTGCCAAATATTCATGCCCGTCGGGCCAATGTATCTACTCTTACGCACAAAAATATTTTAGTTAATTATGATACTGTCCAGTTAGATTAAAGTGTCCATATAACGTAATATTTTTCGTTGCCGTATTAATTTTTTTTATATGTACAGGTCCTCCTCCCTCTCAATGCTGTGATGGATCCGCCTCCTTTCTGCTGTCACTTCCCACTTTCGCACTTCAGACAGCTCACAAATCTCATTTCTGTTCTGTACCGCGCCTGCGCTTGGGTCGTGTGCGGCTTCATTACCACAGCTAGTATTTACCAATACACAGTTTTCCTATTCGTGTTCCCGGTAGCGGAGCACGGGGGAACGGTTGTTAAGAATTTTTGCAACTAATTCCACGCAATATATGATTTCTGCCCCCTCACCCAATTTTTATTCCATTTTAAATGTTTCATTATTTTGGTAACTTTTAGTGTCCGATCATGATGTCAGTTTTTTCAGATTTTTTGAGTCTCTCTTTCCCTTCTGACAAGGAAACTTTGTTTCCACAACTCTGGGTGTGGATGATCTCAGATGATTTAGCTGCTTTCTTTGTAAGTAAAGTCCTGTTCGCTCTTTTAATTTGTTTCAATTTAGAAATTGTAGCCGCATAGTTCCTTATCTGATATTTCAGACTTGAGGATCCCGTCCCATTTGCGTGTAAGAGAATATTCTTATTATTGTAGTTTACACCAAATGATCGAGCTTTAAGTGTTTCGAAATCGGTCATGTACATAGTAAAAGATTGTGGATCAAGCAACGATCCTGGGGGTGCTTCAATTTTCAAAATATGTGTTTTACTTTTTCCAGATGTAGGGAAGCAGTCTACTCACGCCTTATAAAATTCACATCAGTCTTTCCATTGTGTGCCAGCCAGTCCCCTGTAACTAGCTCTGACATCATAAATGTTGCGCAATACTTTAAAAATCAAGTAAATAACCTGAAACGTTTCTAGCATGTCAGGAGTAATACTAAATCAATATGTGTTGAATATCAGTTCAATAACTTAAACCATTTTTGAAATTTGGACGTTTTTCTGTAAAAATCATTGGCGCAACAGAAAAGAACTAGAAACTTAAAAATTTATATTTAGATTCCTTTTGCATAATAATTTACTAGAAACAGTATTCTGGATCTGACAAATTAAAATTTTAGCTGAAATTCATGATTTTCTGGTTTTTATCTTAAAAATTAAGGAAGCAAGATAGATTAAGTAGGCGAATAAATGAAGCTAGGGTGTTTAAGTAGAAGGGAGATCCGCTATAATCATAAAGATGTGAGAAGTTTCAACTGAATAACTATAAAACTATAGCGATAGCGTATCTCCAAAGGGCAAGTTCAGAGCTCGTCTACTGCGTGTAGTGTAATTAAATTAATTATCTCCCCCAAAATACATGACTTAGCCACGTCAGACTTTTATTATGATTACTTACCTGTGTGCTGATTGCACATTTAAATTGAGAGCTTCATCGGCCATCAGCAAAGGAAGCAATGATTTATTCGATAACTTAAAGTGGTGCATTACTAGTCCAGCAGCTAGTCTTGGGAGCAGATTTGATCAGGCGTTCCCTTAGCCATCCGCACCGCGGCTTTATATATAAGAACGCTGCGCAAGGAAGGAAGGCCCCAGTTCTCTCCAGACGCTGATTAGCGCACCACCTGTGCCGGGAGTCGCGTCGCGTCGGTATCGTTGATATAAACAGCCTCGGATGCAGTAATAAGTTACTCGGGATATGCGTAACCATGAAATAGTTTTCGAGTGAAGTGTTAATTTTGGGATGACGTTAATGATCTATCTTTAGTTTGCGTATGTCGTATTTTCACGTGCCGCCACAGGACAGACATTATACCATTATCTAGCGCTGCGTTTGATGAACATTATCATCAAATTATGGCGAGCATTCACTTAAACATTTAATTTGAACAGTTATGGTTGCATCAGCGCATTAGACTCTGAACTGCTCTGGTAGTTGGATTGTGTGGATTCTTTTTGGTCTGTGACTTTCAGAATATAGTGAACATTTTAGAGAGAATGGTTTTTTGATTATGAATCCCAGACAATCTCCTAATTCCTCAGGGCTATAAGCTGTAGCTATAAATGTATTTCTCAGATGAAGTGACCACTAGGAATTCTAATTACAGGCTTCACGTTTTGCTAATCACTTTCTGGTTTCCAATATTGTAGTTAGAGCACCAGTGTTGAGAACGGCAAACAACACCATTAAATAAATAATAGGAACATTCACAATTATTCCATCCACTGCCCCACACAGTCTCTTATATTTGCTACTCGTTTATTATGAACACTTAATACTCCCAGAACATTTGCAAACAGATTTGATTTGTAACTTTAGGGGTTGAGTTTTCTCAACTAACCCATTGTCACCTTTTCGATCATAGGAAAGCGAAAATATTATTATCTTGGCAACTTATTCCATTTCCGAAGTGTACCGCATGTTTTTGTTAACCTTGAAGGGAAACAATTGAAGACGTAGTGTGCATAGGCGTCGGCGTGGCTGCCACCGCAAATCGAGCAATAAGTCAGGATGAAGGAATCCTGTCTTTGTGACTATGGAAGCCATCTGGTACGACTAGCCGGGACATGAAATCCATTTAAGTCTATCGTCTTGGCGACTGTAGTATCCAGCCGGGTGCGAACAGCCTGGAGGTGGGAACAAAGTGCTGCTGCAGATGGCTGTGGCTTCACACTCTCTTTCCGGGATTGGCACTCGGAGCGAGTAAACGTCACTGTTTGAGTGGAAGCAGAGACGGCAGGCCGTGCTCCAGACCAGTTGCTCCGCGTGTCGTGTTTGTTTTTCTGAAACACGATCGTCAGGACCCAAAACGGACCGAGGGGTCTCACTTTCCCATCGCAACCACTCACGCTGTTGAGTTTACGATTAATTTTTAGCTCTACACCGACTAAAAATAGAGCCTGAAGGAAACAGAGACTGCATCTAGGAGACCACGAAACTAGTGACATCTGACCGAAACTATACATAGATCAAAGAGACAGATCTTTTTTACGTTTGTTTCAGAATAGGCCTATATAATTGTAACACGCCCGGGAATACGAATGGGGGTTGGGGTACCTTTAAACTGTTTGTCGTTTCTGCTTTTCTGGACCGTGCGCCCTGTCCACACCACGTACCTCGTAATCCCGCGGCGGTCATACTGTTCTGCTCCACACTGCTGCTGGCTTGCCTGAAATTATTTATCGAAATATGCAAGCGAATAAGGGGAGCCACTCAACGTTAAGCACAAAACTGTCCTACGTCTGGTATGAACATCTATATTCTGAGACGATATGGAAATCACAGGTTGCACTGTTTACACTGTAAGTCGTAAATGTTTATCCCAACTGACAGTCTTGATGATTATCTGTCCACTTGGACGAGCGTACGCGTACCGAACACGGCGCGGATGATTGTTGATGATGCGGAAGCCGAATGGTCACACAAAAGTTCTTACGCTCGTCACACATGCAGATCTCTGGTAATAGTCCTCCCTGACACTAGTAATTATATAACACTGTTCGTAAAGTTAAATTTTCAGTTTCTTAGTGCTCACTTGTACGAGCGTGCGCGTAACCGTCGCGGCGCGGACGATTGTTGATGATGCGGAACGCGATGATCGAACGCACGTTCTCACGCTCGCTACAGGACACTGGCACTTGACTGCACTCTTTTGTAAAAAATAGTATTACTGATTCACTTTAGTTCATTCCTGGAGACCGAACACGGCGCGGATGATTGATACTGTACGGTTCGACACGCAACGAGAGGATACACAAATAACGTTATCAGCAGCACTGCTCATTCTTAAATTACTTCTTCACGCACTTTCCTCTGAATCATTTACTTACGAGGGTTGTTTTTTAAGTAAGGGCCGTTTATACTTTTTAAAAAAAGATACAAATACTTTTGTAAAAAAAAACTTTTACTTTCTGATTCTTCACAGTTTTACCTATTTTTCTACATAGTTGCCTTGTTTATTTAAGCACTTGTCATACCGTACAACTAAGTTTTTAATTCCCTCTTCAAAGAATTCGGCCGCCTGCTCCGACAGCCAAGAGTTCACGGTCGCTTTCACTTCATCGTCGTCACTGAAGCGTTGCCCGCCAAGGTGGTGTTTCAGGTACCGGAAAAGGTGAAAATCGCTAGGAGCAAGGTCGGGGCTGTATGGTACATGCTCCAAAACTCCCCAGCCAAAAGAATCAATCAAATCCCGAGTCTTTTGAGAGGTGTCAGGCCTAGCGTTATCGTGCAGGAGCAAAACTCCTTTTGTCAGCATGCCGCGCCTTTTGTTTTGAATTGCTCTGCGGAGCTTCTTTAGAGTTGCGCAGTAGACATCTGAGTTGATTGTCGTTCTTCGTGGCATAAAGTCCACTAGCAAAACACTGCGCCGGTCGCAGAAGACAGTTGCCATAATCTTGCGCTTTGACAGCGTCTGTTTGGCTTTGACCTTGACGGGTGAGGTTGTGTGTCGCTATTCCATCGATTGTCGCTTGATTTCGGGAGTGATATGGGATACCCATGTTTCATTTCCAGTGACAATTTGACTCAGCATGTCATCCCCTTCTTCCTCGTAACGAATCAAAAAGTCCAATGAAGTGGCAAATCTCTTCCCTTTGTGGTCCTCTGTGAGGAGTCTGGGTACCCACCGAGAACACAGTTTCTTAAAGTTTAGGTTTTCAGACACAATTTACAACAAAACCGATCTTGAAACTTGTGGAAATTCCAAAGAAAGAGTGGAAATTGTGAATCTTCTGTCCTCACGAATCTTTGTTTCGACTGCAGCCACAAAATCATCAGTGATCACAGAGGGCCGGCCTGAGCGTTCTTCGTCATGGACGTTTTGACGGCCATTTTTAAACTCTCTAACCCATTGACGCACTTTACCTTCACTCATTGCATTCAAGCCATAAACGTCTGTTAACTGACGATGAATTTCTGCAGCTGATGGGCTTCTCGGGTCGAAAAACGTATCACTGACCGTATCTCACACGCGGCGGGCGATTCAATAATCGTAAACATTATAAAGTAGCACAGCGATGCGTACACGTCAGCTACAGAGCTGCAACTTGCATCAGTGTGAACGTGAAGGATGCCGGCCAGTGGCGCGGTGGCTTGTTGCGGCGTCCGCGCGAACTACGGGACTATACGCGCGAACGGCCCTTACTTAAAAAACAACCCTCGTATTTTATCACTTTACTGTAATAACACTTGCAGCAACACTTCAACTTCCATGCTAACAATGCCTCTCACATGCAGAGCTACACACAACACAACACAACAGTTCCGTGTCCCGCGCTCGACTCTCTCCAGAGGCGGCTGCCCGCAAAGATACTCCACAACTAAACCAGCGATATGACAATACACTTACATAATGTCTAACTCAATTACGAACCACACTAAATAGTAATATATTTCCTTGTTCTATGTGCGACGTAAAGCAGTTTAACTTTATAGTAAACATAAATTGAATTTGCTATCGGAAAATTATCACAAAGTTGCAGATTCGAACTCGTGGCGTAACATAAGAGAGCGTATAACATCTCAAGTAGTAAACCTGCCAGATAGAAACTTAAATGCATTATACACTGTAGTATTCCATTCTTGATTACTTCTCTTTCAGAATAATGTATTAAATTGCAGACGAATATTAATGAACAAAGGCTTTATTTAAATTATCAACACTCTTGTATATATGTCAAGTAAGTATCTCATTTATTGCCTTAAGCTGAACACAATAGCACTACCTTCTCATATTTATAAGGGACAGTTGAATGAAAACGAAACAGAAGGAAAAAAGGGAGTAAACTGTTTGTTATCACAAAAGTAATCGCCGTAACTGTTAATACATTTATCCCACTCTGAGACAAGACGGTCAATGCCTTCGTGGAAAAACGTTTGCGGTTGCCTGCCGAACGATGATTGTACACAGGGGTGCACCACTTCGTCCGTAGTAAATCAACGGCCAACAATGTCTGCGTGTTGGGACTTGATGGAGCGCTTCAGTTTCGCGAAGTCTCCACGTAGACGCTTCCTGCTTATAGTCCCGATCTCTCCCCACGCGATTTCCATATTTTTGGAGGCTTGAGGAAAGACATTCGCGGCCGCCGATTTGCTTCAGACGAAGAGGTGTACGCCTGGATACTAACTTGGTCCTGCAGACAGCTGCAAACGTTCTTATATCAAGGCACTGACCCTCTTGTGTCGCAGTGAGATAAATTTTTTAACACTTATGACGATTACTTTTGAAATAATAAACACTTTCGATAATTTTTTTCTCCATTTCTCTAATTTTCATTTGACTGACTTATACCAGTCAAGGCGAAGAATAGAGACAAAATGGTGGAGAAAATGGTTGCTCATTTTTATTATTTCTTCACACCGGCGAACAGAATAGAAAAGTGACAAAGACTTTCAAAGTTCCTGCACGCAAAGCACCTCTGCATTTGTATGTGAACTTTAGTAAAGAGAAAAACTTCGCAAAATACATTGTTGAATAAGCAATATTAAAGTATCTTTCGGTTCTCATTAAAAAATGAGGACTTAAAGCAAACTTATGGATCAACATCTTGATTTTTGTCATTAAGTTCCTAAAGAAAGCCACTGAATACACTTGAAGACCTTGAAATGTGTACTGATTAAAAAAAAATGCCCTCATGAATTGCTGACAACGATACTGATCACAAGGCCGTTTTCAGAGTAATTTCTTATCTTTGATGATGTCTTTCTCGGTGTCTTTACCTTTTTACTTTGTTGGGGTTCTTTCTTCCGCCGGCACACCCTCACCTAATAGCGGGAGTAGCTTCATTCCCGTCTGTTCAGCGTACACTTACGATCGGAAGGTGCCAGCCCACTATTGCATATCGCATCTGTCCTACTTCCAGTGCACGTTAACTTAAGCTCCTCCCGCGGCTTGATCTGTCCCCTGCTGACATGCAGTCCATGGATTCATGAGGTTGTCCATCTGCTCGATACAATTTGAAACGAGACTCGTCCTACCAGGCAACATGTTTCCAGTCATAAACAGCCAAATGTCGGTGTTGACGGGCCCAGACAAGGCGTAAACGTTTGTGCTGCGCAGTAATCAAGGGTACACGAGTGGTCCTTCGGCTCCCAGAGCCCATATCCATGAAATTTCGTTGAATGGTTCGCACGCTGACACTTGTTGATGGCCCAGCATTGAAATATGCAGCAATTTGAGGAAGAGTTGCACTTCTGTCACGTTGAACAATTCTCTTCAGTCGTCGTTGGTCCCGTTCTTGCAGGATGTTTTTTCCGACCGCAGCGATGTCGGAAATCTGATGTTTTACCGGATTCCTGATATTCATGGTACACTCGTGAAATGTTCGTACGGGAAAATTCCCACTTCATCGCTACCTTGGAGATGCTGTGTCCCATCGCTCGTGCTCTGATTAAATCCTGATGACCTCCCCCATCGTAGCAGCAGTAACCAACCTAACAACTGCGCCAGACACTTGTTGTCTTATACAGGCGTTGCTGACCGCAGCGCTGTATTCTGCCTGTTTACATATCTCTGTATTTGAATTCACATGCCTATACCAATTGCATTGGCGCTCCAGTGGAGATTTAACTAATAACTGATTCTGAAAGGTTTCGTGCACTAAACATGCGATGCAACCTGTGGCATGTAACCTAAGCAGTACATCAAAAACAAATTGCATCAGTTTCTATGGAACCAAAAGTTTAATCACTGAAGCTAAGAGGAGCCAGAGTTATCAGAATACCAGCTTACAGACGATCGAAGTACTGCCTCTCTAGTCACACGCAAAACAAATTTGCTTTCGGTACTCGCAGTAAGGTAGGTTGTCCAGTACGTTACAAGTTAAATCCTCGGCTGCCCACACAACACCAGGAGCCACACATTCCAAGACGCCAGTTGTGTGCCTCGACCGATAGGAGAAGGCGCTGCCCCCACTGCTGGGCTTTGCACTGAGCAGTCGACAGGGCATTCCTCTCGGCTCACAACAAAGCCCACCGTCCACCATCCGAAGCCACGTGTTATAACTGTTCCCGCCAGAGGGAGCAAACACCCTCTCTACCCAGTGACTGAAGGAACCACAGTCGCCGGCCGGGGTGGCCGAGCGGTTCTAGGCGCTACAATCTGGAACCGCGTGACCGCTACGGTCGCAGGTTCGAATCCTGCCTCGGGCATGGATGTGTGTGATGTCTTTAGGTTAGTTAGGTTTAAGTAGTTCTAAGTTCTAGGGGACTGATGACCTCAGAAGTTAAGTCCCATAGTGCTCAGAGCCATTTTGAACCGCAGTCGCGCTAATCCTGTTATTAACAACAAGAAAATATTGCCACCCTTAGTGCATCGTCTATGTGCCAATTCGTATACGGGACTCCCTACTTTCTGTCGTTGTTCAAGAACAACTGAGCCTATTTCTTCCGCGTTCCCACACTACTGATGCATAAGCCACGGCAAGAGCTGCGCTCTGCCAAAACTACTCTGTTCGGTAGTTTTGGTACAGTACGTAAATGACGTAGTAAATGGTAGGATTACCGGGAGTGTTGGTAACATTGAAAGGGAAAGAAACACAGACGATTGTGTGAGAGAGCAACTGGGAGCCGATGACTTTTCTTTGTTTTTGGTTTTCTTTGCCGTAATTAGAACCGCACGTCTTTCAGTGTTAGTCAGCTGTGTATTTTATATCTTTAAAAATATAAATTGTATTTTTTAAATAAAAATGGTAGCTGCTCGCGTACCTTTTGCGCTTTTATGTAGCCAAATCAATTACGTTTCATGCCAGTACAGTTTACATCCACAAACACAGAAAACCTTTACAATTATTGTTGTAATTTTGTAGTCAACAGAACGTTCTTCATCATGTTCAAAGGCAAGATTTTCCTATTATAATTAATAGGTGCAAAAGTTGTTTGGAAAAAAACAGAAACACGTTTTATACAAGCTCGACGAAGTATTGCAACAATGTTTCATATATTTTTGTTTTGAACTTTTTAAATGCTTACCTTTTTTAGGAAATTGCGTTTTATAGCGCTGCGTGATAATCCTGTATTTTGTTTTACTACAACATCCCTCCATTTGACGTTACAAATCAATAATTTTCCAATAAAACCTAAATTAAACAATGATAGTTTCGATTCTGATACAAATACTATTTTTAAATAACAGACAGGAGGATAACTATGTATAACGAAAATGTTCCATAGGTTCCGCGGCCCTTTGTATATCCATACTCACTCTGTAAACGGTTCACTGCTTCCGGTTTCTAGGGGATCCAAATGAAGTGCTCACCGATAGGTATTCAACACCCTAACGAAGAGGAAATGCGGTTACACCTTTACTGACTAAAGCTACGTGGAAAACTACCACAGTATTCACTTGCTTAGTACAGTCTACGGTGGCTTATGGTAGTTTTGCAAATCTAGTCATGGCCATCTGTCACTTGTGGATTGCATAAACAATCTCCACTACTGGTTCGCGTAGCTACCACAGCGTATGCGTTTCGATACGATATGAATCGTGGCTCGCCGAGGTAACATAAACGACACGTGGAGTACGTTTACACTTTGAGCGCCTCTACGAGGCCCTTCAGTTGACGAGTTACTCTGTGACGCATCCCGGATTCCCGGGTTCGATTCCCGGCGGGGTCAGGGCTTTTCTCTGCCTCGTGATGGCTGGGTGGTGTGTGCTGTCCTTAGGTTAGTTAGGTTTAATTAGTTCTCAGTTCTAGGCGACGGATGACCTCAGCAGTTGAGTCGCATAGTGCTCAGAGCCATTTTCTGTGATGCATTCGAGTACGTATGTTTGCCTACAGAGCTTGATTTGCAAACTCATTTCCTAATACTCCTCCCCCACTGGGCCACCTCTCTCTGGACTCGCACAACGTGGCAGCAGGTTTCAGATTCTCTCGCCACATTTCAGGCGATTCCAATTCACAATTCCCACGCTTTCTTTAACCCGTCTCCGGTCAACGCCGGAACGGCTCTTAGAAAAAGAGTACGGCTGATGTCTTGCGCTATTCTTACCGATATGCACTTCCACCTTTCTAGAAATCTGACGTTTTTACTTTCAATCCTGTTTGTTAACCCTTAGAGTCCCAATGATATAAGGACAATTTATTATAAAATTTTTCAAGAAAATTAAGATTTTACGCAAGATTACCGTTTATTATTGCAGTAGGCAACGAATACAAGAAAAAATTGACAAGAAGTAAACAGTCAATTGTTTTAAAGTTGTGGTTTCACATTGCAACGATGGGACATACAATTTTGAACCACCAATCATTTCATGAGATATACTTGAAAACAATCTGTGTTTCTGCTGGACACAATTCCACATCTCGAAACTTTCACGAACTCATAATGCCTAAAACAAATTATATTCCTAAATAACAAGCAAAAATTGGCTTAAAATTTAATAAATTTACAGCAAAAGTACATACCGCTCATTTAGAAGCCACTCACAAACTGAAGTTCACGTTACAGTAAATTCAGATACAGCTACGTTCACTGTCAATGATGCACTCAATATGATTGTTACATTAAGAAAAAAAAAACAACGCATGTAACAGTCTCCTACGATCACACAGAACAACCTTCGGGCCGGCTGTTGCTTTGAGCACTGTGACAGTTACAATGCATTACATTCGTAGAAGTAGCTCAGTTTACCGCTAGATGTCTCTGTCTTGCAAGAGCATCGGTGGTTTCATGAGAAAGACAGGGTTACTAAAAAAAATTATAAAATGGTGATCTCAACCAGAAACCATTGGTAGTCAAATTATTAAGAGAATTTTGTACACCGTTTGCGTGTACATATTTCAACTATTTCACAAAAAAACCTGTTTTGCGACAGTAAGCCTCACAATATAATCACGGAAAACCTAAATCAGAACGGCCGGTTTGAACCGTCGTGCTCCCGAATGCGAGTCCAGTGTGTTAAGCACTGCACCACCTCGCTCTGTGCTGTCAATATATATATATATATATATTCACTTATGAAATTTGTTATTAACAATCCGAACGAATTCAAAAGTAATAGCAGTGTACATGGCTACAACACTAGGAAAGGATTATCTTCAATACTCAAGGTTAAATCTAACTTTGGCTCAGATGGGGATACATTATGCTGCCACAAAAGTCTTTGGTCACTTACCTAATAGCATCAAAAGTCTGACAGGTAGCCATATAGCATTTAAAAGGAAATTAAAAGAATTTCTTAATGGCATCTCCTTCTACTCATTAGATGGATTTTTGGATATAGTAAGTGGGTAATTTCCCCAACCCCCACAAAAAAATTAAGTGTCATGTAATATTTTGTGTAATGTAATATCTTGTGTAGACACCTTTTATTAACCTGACACGTTCCACATCATTACGAAGTGTCGTATTCATGATCTATGGAACAAGTACTAATCTAATCTAATCTAATCAAAGTTGGTTGGTTGGATGGCTGATCTAGGGAAGGGGACCAAACAGCGAAGTCACCGGTTCCATCGAGATAGGGAAGGAAGTCGGTCGTCCTCTTTGAAAGAAACCATCCCGGTATTTGCCTGAAGCGATTTAGGGAAATCACGGAAAACCTAAATCAGAACGGCCGGTTTGAACCGTCGCCCTCCCGAATGCGAGTCCAGTGTGCAAACCACTGCGCCACCTCGCTCTGTGCTGTCAATAATAAGTAAACGATATAATTTTTCTAAAGCGTAGACCTTAAGTGAATGTGAACTAATGTTATACAACGCACTTAACCAGACACAGAGACGCACAAACGGACACGTGTCTGTCAGTGTAGTGCTTTGTCCACTAGTGATGATAATTTGACTCACCTAAAATTGAATAGCGGCTGCGGAGCAATCTACTGTGTGGCGCTGCGTGTACCACAACAAGATGTGTCGGAAATTAATCTTCCTTCCATCTCGCACCGGAATCACCCTATACTGATACTGTGCGCTCCATCGGGAGTAGAACCCGAACCCTTTGCGAGAAATGCCAGGATCCGATGAGCTATGCAACTGCCCAATAATCGATATGCCAGTAAAGTGTCATTCTACAAACAGCTCGCTGACGTTGAGACGCTGCGTACTGCGATAGCGCAGGTAGTGACACCAGTGTCCGATGCGGGCAACGATTCTGGTTAGACCCCCCCTCCGGCATACTCAGAAATTATCTCTGGAGAACAGAACACACGAAGAGCTATGATGTTTATACTGTGCTCCAGCTGTCCTTACGTCGATACAGCACATACTGTCGACTCACAAATGTTGTGCAGCCGCATCACCTTGCATAAATGAATGTTTGTCACTACTCAAAGTGAATGACCTACCAGCAGTCTGATGGACTCGCTGTGGGCAACCCTTTAGCCGGCATCCTCGCCGACATCTTTATCAATTCCTTGGAAAAAAAAGCTATTTAACCGTGTCCCAGCCGCTTCACTAGGTATCCTTTCCTACACAAGATACGTTGATGATATTCTAGTCATCTATAACGGACCTGCCGATAGAATTGATCATATATTTAAACTTTTTAACGACCTCCATGAAAAAACTTCTTTCACTATTGAACTCGAAAACGATAACCGCCAATTAAATTATTTAGACTTGACGCTTACAATAGAAGACAATAACATCACTTTCAATATTTTTCGAAAAGAAACGTATTCTGACCAAATCGTGTCTGCTTCCTCTTTTCATCCACAGTCGCAAAAAATGGCCTTTTTTCACTCTGCCGGCCACCGAGCCACCTCCATACCACTTTCAACAGAAAAGTTAAATGAGGAGATTAATTTACTTAAAACCATAGCAGTCAATAATGAATATACGCCTAACATAGTGGACGATATCCTAAACAAGAAAACTGCAAGAACTACCACGCTCAACACCTCATGCACTGAAATTAACCCAAAAAAACGTTTTTCTATTCCTTTCGTAGGACCCATTTCCTATCAGATTCAGCGCATGCTTCGCAACAAATACAACTGCAATGTTGCCTTCTCTACTAATAATAATCTAAAGAGAAATTTCATTCATAATTTGAAATCCATACGCTCCCCTACAGAAAGTTCTGGCGTTTATAAGATCATCTGCGATACCTGCACCTCCTATTATATAGGGCAAACCGGACGTGCTTTCACCGTCAGATATAAAGAACATCTTTTGAGAAAGAACGGCACCAGTCCCCTAAATTCATCCTTTGCCGATCATCTCTTAATTACTGGACACGTGCCTAAAGCCATAGGCGACAACAATATTCTGCATACCGAAAAGAAGGGGCGTAGGTTAGATGTCTTAGAGGAATTGGAGATTTCCAAACATCTCTCTCGTCATGATGGCCTCATTCTCAACGAACAGCTGCAGCTGCGAATAAAAACTTTTTTGACTCTATAAAGCCATTGCTTGATCTTTGATTCAGTTTACTGAAATGTTGTTTTCCTGTCACATCTTTGCTGTTTTCTTGTATGTCATAACTAACGTTTTTACCTTACAAAATGTATGTCTATTTAAATAAATATGTGACTTCATCCTGTTACTATTAATGCTTACGTTATGCCTGAATCAGCTGCATCACAATTTCATGTGTCTAATTTTGAATGTACAGTAGCCTAGTTGTTTCTGCGGCTACTAGATGGCGCTCGTAGCAACACCATGCTTACTTGCCCACACTTTCTAAAGTGGGCACCTCAGTCTTGTTGCAACCCTTGTCCACAGTACGAGCAGCCCTTAGCGGCTCGCCATCGCACAAGTGTTCATGACGTCGCCTTTCCGGCTGAGATCTTTTTTAATATGTGACTTGTAAGTACTGCATCTCTTCGAGTCAGTACAAACTTTAATTTTATTAATGTACTATATACCTAATGTTTAGTACAGTTAGTCTAATTCTGAAGACGACGCTCATAGTAGGGTCGAAACTTAATATTTGTGACCGAGGGCTTATTTGTTACAATATACCTACAAGAATGTTTGAAGGGCTCCTCCTAATATTGCTGCACTACACTGACTCTTGTTCAATGTCGTGTTTATTAGTGACGATTACGCACCCGTACTTACCGGTACACTACTGGAGTACAAGTTAATAAAGACGCTCGTGCTGTTTACCTTTTCTCACGTAACACCTCCGTCAGTGATTTGACAGACAACATGTAATTGTGACACAGTAGCGAATGAAGAGAGATCAGTAGTGCAGTTGAGGTGGGTTTTAACGTCTGGAGTCTCCGAAATGTTCATTTTCCAGCAGTAAATGGAGGTAATTATCTACGAGTAGATAAGTGTCCTGACTGGTGAACAAAAACCTTGTAATGGAATGAGGACGGCCATTCACAACAGCCCTGGGAGGGCTACTGCAATGTGAGCCGTTTCCCTACATTACTCGGAGCCGGTGCAGAAATAGCTTCCTCGTTATCCTTTTCGAGGAGCTTATTAGCTTTTATTACTTCTTTTTCCCACCAAGTCTGCTTTTTTTTTTTTTACATTGTGGCGTCTTCCTGAATCCGTTCTAAATTCGTTACGTCTCACCCTGGTTTCCCTTAAACTTACCTACTTTAAAACCGATATTTAGAAGGTTTTAGGCTAGATTATCCATATAGGTATATCTGATAGGGTTTGTACAGAAATTAATTACACTGTTGCCGTAAAAAATCGGAGATATGCTGCTCTAGCAGTAGGATTTCATGTTTGCATATCAGGCACTGTCAGTAATTATGCAGTCACATCATACTAATGTAAATTGACAGAATACAGTAAAATAACAGTACTTGCAGGTGAAGTAATCTTCTACAGACTATTCCCTAGAAACTATTTCATTTTGTGCATTGAAGTTGTTTATAGTTTTGATCAGGTCGGTGAGTTTGATACGAATCGCAATTTACAGAATTTAAAAATATTTATCCTATACTGGGTGTCTCTGGAGAAATGGCCAGTATTCTGGTGTATGACAGCAACGATCTTTCGAAACAAAAACGTATAGTAAACGTGGATAAGTTCACTTAATTTTTTTAGTCCAGACTACCGCCTCTCAAAGTATGGAAGGTAAAGGGCTTGCAATAGAAGAGATTCCTTTCGCAGTGGAAAATTGTATTGAAATGCAAGAGGAGCTGCAACGAATTGACGCATGGTGCAGGGAATGGCAATTGAATCTCAATGTAGACAAGTGTAATATTCTGCGAATACACAGAAAGGAAGATCCTTTATCATTTAGCTACGATGTAGCAGGTCAGAAACTGGAAGCAGTTAATTCCATAAATTATCTGGGAGTAGGCATTAGGAGTGATTTAAAATGGAATGATCATACAAAGTTGATCATCGGTAAAGCAGATGCCAGACTGAGATTCATTGGAAGACTCCTAAGGAGATGCAACCCGAAAACAAAGGAAGTAGGTTACAGTACACGTGTTCGCCCACTGCTTCAACATTGCTCACCAGTGTGGGATCCGTACCAGATAGGGTTGAGAGAAGAGATAAAGATCCAACGAAGAGCAGCGCGCTTCGTTACAGGATCATTTAGTAATCGCGAAAGCGTTATGGACATGATAGATAAACTCCAGTGGAAGACTCTGCAAGAGAGACGCTCAGTAGCTCGGTACGGGCTTTTGTTGAAGTTTCGAGAACATACCTTCACCGAGGAGTCAAGCAGTATTTTGCTCCCTCCTACGTATGTCTCGTGAAGAGACCATGAGGATAAAATCAGAGAGATTAGAGCCCACGCATAGGCATGCCGACAATCCTTCTTTCCACGAACAATACGAGACTGGAATAGAAGGGAGAACCGATAGAGGTACTCAAAGTACCGTCCGCCACACATCGTCAGGTGACTTGCGGAGTATGGATGTTGATGTAGATGTAGATGTCGGAGACGAAGAAATGCTCATAGCTCTTAAGGTATTCATTTTAAAGCCAATGTTTTCTGGACTTTTTCTCTCCGAAAGATCTTTGCTGTCATATCCCTGAATATCAGCCATTCCTCCTGGAACACGTATCTCCGTCTCATTATGGAGCTGGCCTGATGTTTACTGCATCAAATACGGTGTCGAGGTACTTATGGCTGTATCACTGCCAAGTCTGAGTTTTTGTGCTGAAGAGACTCTGCCGTGCGCGGCTGCACTCATGATAAGAACATTTATGAATCTTATAGGACTGGCATTATTTGGAAATGACCTCCCACAACGCACTTCTTCATGGAGTGATCAGCTGTTTCATGGTGACTTTTATCCATAAATGTAAATGGTTTGTTTTATGATAGCAAGAATTTTAATTTTGTTAAAGTTTTGGTCTAATAATCGCTTTTATTTATGAATTAAATTTTTTCAATTTTTGAGTACATGTATTATCAAGTCCATGTCACTTCTCCTCCTATCTAAACTCAATTTGATATCAATAAAAGTATTTTAGCGCTGATGATCAGTGATTATGATGATAGGTTAATCCAAAACGCCTAAACGTATATACTATACAAAAATTAAAACCTATAAAGATAGAAAATTTAACTAATATCTTTCTATCTTACATCATACTTTTGAAAATTTAGTTAAGATATTGCTACCTTGTTTCATTGCTCTCTTTACTAGTTTTTCTGATTCATAGTTTTCCATCGGTTAATGTTGATGCAGTGGATAGACATTTTCAATTGATGACGTGATGTTTGAGTAATATTTCTCATAGTTTCTTCCTGAGTATAGTTTCTCACTTGTGGCCATTTAAAACATATCCTCTTTATTGACGAGCAAATATCTTTTACAACGATTTAGCTTTCATCCAATATTTTTTATGCTTCCAGCACATATAAAAGATCAGCCATCAAGCGTAAAGAAGTATTTCTTAACATTAACGCGGCGTAAGTTCAGCACTACCTGGCGTTTCGCGGCTTCCGGTCATGTTTTCAGTTCTTGAATTTCTTACATTGTGTCACTTTTCTTATAAATATTTCATCATATTGAACATCTTTATAATGGTTTATTCAACATAATGCCTGTTTGAGGTTGTTACGACTTCTGAGCTATCTTTTGGTATTCACTGCACGAGCAGCGATCCCTGCTTTATTGATGGTCATTCCTGACCAGGCTCTATATAGAAATATTTTTCCTTTATAAGTGACGATGCCACTTGATGCGTGGGTGAAGAAGGGGGCTTTGTCTCTTGCTCTTAATTTTCTGCTGTTGTGGCTCCTGTCTCTGGTGACCAAGCTTTGATGATCCATTTCTCACTGCGATACACTCACGTTCTTCCTATTATCTCGTACGTTATCGTTTTTTGTGTGTTTTACTTCCCAGGTTCAGTGCCGCGGCTGGTTGATTTGTTTAAATGTTTTGATTTGGTAATCTCTAAGCGCTTATTCGAGTGAAAATCTACTTTATGAGTTTAATACATTTAATTAACGTGAAAAATATCTGCTAGTGCACAATCTACACAGTCTTGTTTCTCACATTCAGTTTTAATTCCCTGTTTACTCTGGTATGATTTACTGTCAACTCTTCACTCTCTACAATTATATTTATGAATATTCTTCTCTCTGTAGAAGGTATCCGTAATTTTAACATTAATGTGAGTGGCAAAATATCACAGAGCTTGCCATGCAACTACACGTCTTTCCTGCTAAAACTTTGAGTTAGGAAAAGAAACCCTTTGCTGTTTTAACAGGTAGTTCATCAGCCACGTGTTATTTCATCGAATTTATCCACTGTTTCTTGAAGAACTTCGTAAAAGTCAAACGATTCTTCATCCTTTCGTGTGTAGATGCCCATCCGTATCATTATTATAATTATTTTCTTTATAGATTCACATTATTCAGCACATCGAAATAATTTATGTGAATGATTTACGCGTTTATTTTACTACGTTGGTGCAAAGTTCGTAGTTTTTCCATAAGTTTCATAAACACAACCGATACACATAACAGAGACTTTAGGTATCAGTAATACACACATCAAAAAAAGTTTTGCATCAGCCCGGTTCCCAGAACTCCTGAAGATAGACGTTGACCGTGGATATTGTATCACAGACACAGTTCCTTTGACTGTTCAGAGATGTCACTAAACCCGCTCAAAGATGTAAACAACCATGCATGAGCAGCGCCTATTAGACGGAGGGGTCCAACACCCGATCAGTTCCAGTCATTCCACCAGGAAGGAGGTACACGGCTCTTGTTGTCTGTAGTTGAACCATGTCTAGATTGTGAATACCGCGGTTCGATCGCGTCCGTATTGTTACTTTCTGCCAGGAAGGGCTCTCAACAAGGGATGTGTCCAGGCGTCTCGGAGTGAACCAAGGCGATGTTCTACGGACATGGAGGAGATACAGAGAGACAGGAACTGTCGATGACATGCCTCGCTCAGGTCGCCCAAGGGCTACTACAACAGTGGATGACCGGTACCTACGGAGGAACCTTGACAGCAACGTCATCATGTTGAATAATGCTTTTTGTGCAGCCACAGAACGTCGTGTTACGACTCAAACTGTGCGCAATAGGCTGCATGATGCGCAACTTCACTCCCGACGTCCACGGCGAGGTCCATCTTTGCAACCACGACACAATGCAACGTGGACAAATGGACTCAGCAAAATGCCAAAAGGACCGCTCAGGATTGGCTTCACGTTCTCTTCATCGATTAATGTCGCATATGCCTTCAACCAGACAATCGTCGGAGACGTGTTTGGAGGCAACCCGGTCAGGCTGAACGCTTTAAACACATTGTCCAGCGAGTGCAGCAAGGTGAAGGTTCCCTGCTGTTTTGAGGTGGCATTATGTGGGGTCGACTACGTAGCTGGTAGTCATGGAAGGCACCGTAACGACGGTACGATACGTGAATGCCATCCTCCGACCGATAGTGCAACCATAACGGCAGCATATTGGCGAGGCATTCGTCTTCAAGGAAGGCATGCATCACTGCAAGAGGACGTGCTACTGGGTATTAGCGGTACCGGTGTGTACAGTAATCTGGATCACCACCTTTGAAGGTCTCGCTGTATGGTGTTACAACATGCAATGTGTGGTTTTCAAGAGCAATAAAAAGGGCGGAAACGATGTTTATGTTGATCTCTATTACAATTTTCTGCACAGGTTCCGAACCTCTCGGAACCGAGGTGATGGAAAACTTTTTTTTTTGATGTGTGTGTCTTCTCATTCACTATTTAAAACAATCTGGAAATCTGGGGTAAATTTAAAATTTCGCGACTGTAGAAATCACGTGGTTTTGAGGCGAAGAACTCGTCGAGATACGTTCGGAGTCCATTTTCATCCGGAAAGGAAGTTCCTTTAAGGTTTTTTGTTAGAGAGAGGAAAATGTGAAAATGTGAGGGCGCAAGATCAGGTGAGAAAGGTGGCTGCGGAATAACTTCCCACCTAACTCCTGTATGGTTTTGTTGTTAGTGTAGCAGAATGTAGGCGTGCATGATCGTGGAGTGGCATCACTTCACGCAGTCTTCGTGGTTGTTGTTCTTCGACTGCGTCTGCAAGACGTGTCTGTTGTTGGCAATCAATGTCAGCAGTGATGGCTACACCTCGCAGATCGCTTTGGAAACGCACTACACTGCCGCTGTTGCACCAGATGCGTATTACTATCTTTTGTGGATGCGCGCCGGTCTTTATACGGGCTGTTGTTTGGGTTCAACCATTCTTGTATTTTCCTTATGTTAGTAAAAAAGACAGCACTTCTCGTCACCAGTAACGAATGGGATAGGAATGATAGGTGTGGTCCACGAGGCAGCTAATGACGAGCCATCAGAGATGCATATATGGCCACCTGTAGAGTTTTGTGACTTTGGCTTAGAGCAGGCTATATACGTACACCCAATTTTTGAATCTTCTCCATTGCGTGCAAACGGCGCACGGTGGTGGAATGGTCATACACTACTGGCCATTAACATTGCTACACCAAGAAGAAATGCAGATGATAAACGGGTATTCATTGGACAAATATATTATACTAGAACTGACATGTGATTACATTTTCACGCAATTTGGGTGCATAGATCCTGAGAAATCAGTACCCAGAACAACCACCTCTGGCCGTAACAACGGACTTGATACGCCTGGGCATTGAGTCAAACAGAGCTTGGATGGCGTGTACAGGTACAGCTGCCCATGCAGCTTCAGCACGATACCACAGTTCATCAAGAGTAGTGACTGGCGTATTGTGACGAGCCAGTTGCTCGGCCACCATTGACCAGACGTTTTCAATTGGCGAGAGATCTAGAGAATGTGCTTGCCAGGGCAGAAATCGAACATTTTCTGTATCCACAAAGGCCTGTACAGGACCTGCAACATTCGGTCGTGCATTATCCTGCTGATATGTAGGGTTTCGTAGGGATCGAATGAAGGGTAGAGCCACGGGTCGTAACAAATCTGAAATGTAACGTCCACTGTTCAAAGTGCCGTCAATGCGAACAAGAGGTGACAGAGATGCGTAACCAATGGCATCCCATAACATCACGCCGAGAGATACGCCAGTATGACGATGACGAATACAGGCTTCCAATGTGCGTTCACAGCGATGTCGCCAAACACGAATGCGACAATCATGATGCTGCAAACAGAACCTGGAGTCATCCGAAAAATGACGTTTTGCCATTCGTGCACCCAGGTTCGTCGTTCAGTACACCATCGCAGGCGCTCCTGTCTGTGATGCAGCGTCAAGGGTAACCGCAGCCATGGTGTCCGAGCTGATAGTCCATGCTGCTGCAAACATTGTCGAACTGTTCGTGCAGATGATTGTTGTCTTGCAAACGTCCCCATCTGTTGACTCAGGGATCGATACGAGGTTGCACGATCAGTTACAGCCATGCGGATAAGATGACTAGTGATGCGAGGCCGTTGGGATCCAGCACGGCGTTCCGTAGTACCCTCCTGAAACCACCAATTCCATATTCTGCTAACAGTCATTGGATCTCGACCAACACGAGCAGCAATGTCGCGATACGATAAACCGCAATCGCGATAGGCTACAATCCGACCTTTATCAAAGTCGGAAACGTGATGGTACGCATTTCTCCTCCTTACACGAGGCATCACAACAACGTTTCACCAGGCAACGCCGGTCAACTGCTGTTTGTGTATGAGAAATCGGTTGGAAACTTTCCTCATATGAGCACGTTGTAGGTGTCGCGACCGGCGCCAACCTTGTGTGAATGCTCTGAAAAGCTAATCATTTGCATATCACAGCATCTTCTTCCTGTCGGTTAAATTTCGCGTCTGTGACACGTCATCTTCGTGGTGTTGCAATTTTAATGGCCAGGGGTGTAGTTGCCGACATCTGCCAGTTGTCGAGTAGGCTTAAGTGGATCATTGTGGATTAAAGCGTTTAAACGATGTCCATCAAACTGCGAAGGTACCTGAACGTTGAGAGTCACTAATGTCAAATGATCCTGCTCAAAACGAGGAAACCATTTTCTGACCGCGCTCTGTCGAATAGCATCATTCCCAAACACGGCGCAAATGATTCTGGCTGCCTGCGCTGCCGTCACCCCTCTACTGAACTCGGACAGAGGAACAAGCCGGAAGTGTTCCTAGTTCTATACTAAGGACTCCATTTTCTAGCGTCCACAGCTCCATCCACTATCTCCAAATGACAAAATGACGTTGAAATAGCAACAGTGAACTAAAAAAAAATACGATCGATAAATAAACGCAAATGGTAATACACACCTACTGGCTTTTGTGTTTCATTCTCCACCTTGTGAAACTAGATTTAATTGGACTACATTCCCTTACCCTTGTTTTAATTTTGCTGGTATTATCTTATTTATAACCTTTTCCTAACAAACCAACCGAATGGATGGTTCTTTACTATCTCTGCCATGTATATAATATCGTCTGGAAACCTCAATTTTTTTTATTTCATCTGCCTGAATTTTAATTCTATTTTCAAAATTCTCCCTAGTTTCCTTTGGGCCTCGCTCAATATACAGATGGAATAAAATTGGAGATCCGCTATAGTCCTTTTTCACTCCCCTCGCAAATACTGCTACTCTTAGAAGACCAGTGTGGTTTCTGTCGAACTCATAGATAGCTGTTCACTTCTTGTCTTGTATCCCTGTTACCCTCAGAATTTCAAAGAATTTTACAATATAGATATATTAATTTCTCAATATTTGTAATCAGTACAAATCACTGGCAAATCTGATATGTCCCTGCGTGTCATTTCATTATACGTAGTTGAAAATTGCTGTACTTTTACCCCGCTGATGGCTACATCACATATTAGCGTGTTCACATGTTTAAGAGAGCGTACACGAAATAGGTGTGCAACGTGCAATGTGTGCTGTGCATTACACTCTTTCGAGAAGAGTTGTGGAATTTGTCGAAAAGTAAATTTTGGGAATGGCTTTGGGTCTGCGAATTGAGAAACACAAAATACCAAAATACGAGGGACTTTCAATAAGTAATGCAACACTTCTTTCTGCTTTTATTCTGGTTTTATTCTGGATTGCAGTAAACCGTATTACTCCCCTCTCCTTCGGCTACAAAACTATTTTTCAACATAATCTTCGTTCAGTGCGGCGGCCATACTCCAACTTACTTGGAGGGCCCGTTTGCACGAATGGTAGCACTTCACTGGCCGACTTCGGAGCCAACGCCGTGCTGGGTCAGTGACCTCCCCGCCGTCCACGTACTGCTTCCCGTGGAGTGCATCCTTCATTGGGCCAAACAGATGGGAGTCGAAAGCTGCGAGATCCGGATGGATGAGGAACAACAGTCCAACGACGTATCGTCGCGGGTGTACAGACTTGTGTAAGGCCTTGCGTTGTCATGGAGCAGGAGAAGTTAGTTTGCGTTTTTGTGACGACGGATACACTGGAGGAGTTTCTTTAATTTCCTGAGGGTAGCACATTGCTCCCCCCTCCCCCTCTCCCCATGAACCATGTGAACCATGGACCTTGCCGTTGGTGGGGAGGCTTGCGTGCCTCAGCGATAAAGGTAGCCGTAACGTAGGTGCAACCACAAGGGAGGGGTGTCTGTTGACAGGCCACACAAACGTGTGGTTCCTGAAGAGGGGCAGCATTTTTTCTAGCGACATTGGCCGAGAAAAAAAGTGCAGCATTACTTATAAAGCGTATCTTGTACTTGATAGTTGCGTAGTAGTTATTTGGCACAAATCGAGAATGTTGCTACCTTGTTGTGGGATGTGCTCGTCACAAAGACGTAAGCAGAGAGATATTCGTGATAGACGTGACCGTCCACAGACAGCGGGACAAGACCCAGAAGTCTCACGAACGAGGGGAACGGAGAAGTCCATGAGGAAGCACGGTGTCGTTCAGAGTACAGAGTGCAAAAAATTTAAATCCGTGGTAGTATATCCAAGGTTTGGTGCAGAACATTTTCACTCAAAAGCCACTTTTCTCACTATCGGTAGACATACACTTCTATATCTGCTGCTCTGAGGCCATCGCAAAGCGTACGACAAAGAGGCAACTAAGAGAGGCAATCTCAAATTCATGCACAACGAGTAAACACGCTATATGAACAAAAGTATTCGGAGACCTCTATGTAATGCGGGATTGAGCACCTGACGTCACGAGAAGTGGAGCCACAAGCATAAAAGGAGACCTGGAGTATTGTGTTGTCAGTAGGAAAAGAAGAAACAGCAGAATGGGTTGATCAGGACGGTTCTGTGTCTCCGATCGTAGACTAGTTATTGATATGAGTAATAGAAACCCGTCAGGAACATTCAAACCCTTCTACAACCGTCCAAGGCGACTGCTGGTGATGTGACTGTCAAGTGGAATTGCCAAGGAACAGCCACAAGTAAATCAGAATCAGGCAGGACTCATGTTCTGACAGACAGGGACTGCCGGACATTGCAGAGGGTTGTCATAAAAATCGCACGAAACCAGCGGAACGAACCACTCAAGAGTTCAGAAGTGCTACCAGCAGTCCAGGTGGCACAGTGGCTCTGCACAGGCAATGACAAAGAATGAGACACACTGGTCCACCAGCGCTTCATGAGGCAGGCACACACTTGTGCAGTCTGTGCTGAGTATCGCTTGGGGTGATGTAGCGAGCGACCCCATGGGTGAGTGGAAGACGGTAAACGACTGATTTGGAGTAACGCATCACGTTGCACCCTGTGGCAAACCGACGGATAGGTTTGGGTTTGTCGAATACCTTGAAAACTTTATTTGCCATCATGTATAGCCAGAATACTGAAATACTGTGGACGTACGATGGCTATTCGGAAAGTGAGGAACGATCGGTCGCGAAATGAAAATCACTGTGAAAATCTGATGAGGTTTTTCACAGACGTTTTGGGCAGTTTCTCTAGTATGCCCGTCGATAGCATCAAGACGTTCTTTTCAGCTGTGAGCGCACTGTGAGCGAGTAAAGGTGCCTAGAACGACAATGTCGCCTGCCAAGTAGGAGGGCCTGCTGACAGGCTTCGCCTTAATGAATACAGCCCACCTAACACAACTTTCACGCACTTCCTTCTTCGTGGCAATTGTCAGCCGCACTGTGCAGGGGCGGTGAAGATGCTCCTGCAGCCTTTTCGATGGGAAGTGTTCGATCACCCACAACACAGCCCTAATTGGCTCGTCCTGAGTATCATCTCTGTTCACATGAAACGGTGGATACGAAGACAATACCTGGACATAGGCTACGCGCTGTAGACCAGCGTAGAGAATTGTCGGAAAGCACAGGCGGCTACCTTCTATGACGATTGTGTTTGAAATTTGGTATAACGCTCCGACAAATGTCTAAGTCGGAGCGGCGACGATGTAGAGAACTACCTGGAAGGTGTAGCTAAATGTGCAAAGAAAACAGTTTTCATTTTCACTGTGGTCTCCATTTCGCGACCCATCGTTCCTTACTTTCCGAACAAACCTCGTGCTATTACGGTATGAGTGTTTTTTCGTACCTAGGGTGCGCTGCCCTCCTGATATTTAACAAAGAGCTAAGTCAAGAAGAATATGGACACATTTTACAGACCTGTGTGTCGTCTACAGGAAAAGAACAGTTCGGAGACGATGAGAGTTTGTATCGGAATGACAATGCACCCTCTCATAAAGCAGCATCTCTGAAGCAATGGTTGTGGACAGAAATATCTCTGAAGTGGACTGTCCCTCCCAGAGCGCAACGACTGCAACCCAAAGCGACGCCTTTGGGATTCGTCAGAATGTCGACTTCGCTCTAGATCCCAGCGTCCAACATCACTCCCCTCTCTGGCTTCGACTCTTGAAGAAGAATGTGCTGCCTTTCATGCGGACATCGAGACACTTCATTGAAAGTGTCCCGAGCAAAGTTCAACCCTCCATAAAGGCGAAGGTTGGACACATCCTATATTGAATTCAGCTAACAGATGCCCCAATGCTTTTGCCCATATATAGTATTCGGAGGTGCTCTTGTAATTAAATTATAGCGAACAATGAGGCACAGTTTCTGATGTATGCTGTCCAATATAATATTTACAGCTTAAGACTACAACGGTTGCCGAATTATGACGCCGACACTTTATGTTTAACTGAACTAATAACTGTACCATATAAAATGCGAATAGCATCAAGACAAAAGCGCCGCAAACCACTGTCCGGTCGACAGTAGAAGAGGCCCCCCGATCGTATCCTTTAGTGCACCAGGTGTAAGCGAACACGTAACTGAGGTACGGTTCGTGTATTAATTAGTATGTCGTGTCAGCTGCTCAAAGTATTGACATTGTACACTGATACACGCTGCAAGCGATTCTGGACCGAGAATATGATGCATTGAATTTCATGTGGATTTATCGTGGGGTAGGTCTTTTTACAAGGTGTTTCATGTCGTGAGCTGTTGGTGTTTTCTTGTAGACTACCTGTTTTAATTTTCCCCGCAGATAAAAGTCCAGAGGTATCAAATCCAGTGAGGATGCAGGTAATTTTGATGCCCGAGAAAGACCGGTGCAACTATCTCCAGATGTTCTGTTATGGTTTGTATCCAGAATGAACTTACATTATGCGGCGAAGTGTGTGCTGATTAAAATTATCTTTCGGATCTTGAATCTCACCTGGGACCTTGGCCTTTCTTGGGCAACCTAGCGACTGCGTTACTCGAGCACGCCTAACCATCCTTCCTCAGTTTCACTTCGGCCAGCACCGCATCTCCTACCTTCAAAATTTCACAGAATTTTTGCAGCAAAACCTGTGGGGCTAGCTAGTACTCCTGGAAGAAACGATGGTTCGAAGACGAGGCTTGGCGACAGCCTGGAGGATTTTTTTTCCCAAGTGACTTATTCACTCTGCATTGGAACCTGCGCTGATGTGAAACTTCCTGGCAGCTTATAACTGTGTACCGGACCGAGAGCAGCACACACTCTGCTGTAGAATGAAAAATCATTCTGGAAACAACCTTTTAGCCAGCGGCTAAACCATGTCTCTGTAATATCCTTTATCTCATGAGCGTTAGTCCCTAAAGTTATGTAGGAGAACGTCTGTGAAATTTGGAAGGTAGGACATGAGGTACCGCCCGAGGTGAGTATGAGAGGACGGATCAGGAGGTTTGCATGGATGGCTCAGTCGGTACAGCAATTGCCAGCAGAGGCAAAGATCCGAGTCCCAGTCCAACACACAATCTGCCAGGAAGGTCCATAGTTACTGGTATGGACTACCATCATGTTGTTACCACATGGATTAAATTATATCCAGTGGGCTGTCATCCTCTAAATGTGGTAGCACATATGTTAGTAACTGTAGGTACTTATGGCTACTCGCATTCGGGAGGACGACGGTTCAATCCCGCGTCCGGCCATCCTGATTTAGGTTTTCCGTGATTTCCCTAAATCGCTCGAGGCAAATGCCGGGATGGTTCCTCTGAAAGGGCACGGCCGACTTCCTTCCCCGTCCTTCACGGCCGACTTCCTTCCCCGTCCCTCCCTAATCCGATGAGACCGATGACCTCGCTGTCTGGTCTCCTTCCCCAAACAACCCAACCCAACTTATGGCTACTCAGAGTACTATCAATAAAACTGGGATGTGTTATGCAAATCTTGAAAATCACGCACCACACGTTGACAGATCACAGTACTTGTTTGTCCACTACACTCATCCAACGTGGATTTCTCAACTGACCAAAAGTGCATATTGCCAAGATTGATTTTCCCAATGTTGGTGAACGATTCTTTATCTGCACGCCAATACTTGTATATAAACGCCACATTGCTTTTCAGTATCTGTAGTCACCATTTGGATAACTGTAATCAAATTTTTAAGAATAGCCTTAAAGCTGTTGATGTAGCGAAATGTTGAAAAGATGAAATGCATTTTAATTTAGTATTCGTATAGAAAACTGCTTTTACTGCCATCACTCCCTCATTCAAGCTCCATCCAAGTATCTTGGCATTATCATAATAACTTTTAGCGTATAGCTACACTACCGCTCTTAACAGTTTGGCGACATTCACCACAAATGAACATCGTTTCCGCTTTTTCGACTGCCCTACACAACGTCAAAGAGGCAACGGCTTGACGAGCAATTCGTCTGATCGCTACAACAGTAGGGCACAGACAGATGGTCTTCGAGGGCATACATTAATACACGAACCCTACCTCACGTTTTTGCTTCCTTTGTTACAGTAGGGCAGGAGTTAATGTCACCTCTTCTCGTGTCTGCGGGACAGTGGTTTGCTGCATTCTCATCTCATTATTATTTGATCAAGTGCCACACACCTTATTTCGCTGAAATCCATATTAATATTATAAATGCGAAAGTATCTCTGTTACGCTTTCACAATCAAATCGCTGAGCCGATTTATGATAAAATTTGGTATCGAGATAGCTTGAACGCTGAGAAAGAACATTGGTTACTATAGCAACTGCGTAGTACAACATATTTATTGGTTTGAAGAATATAACATGAAATACATGACAATAATTACTCTTTGAAAAAGCTATATACTCATTTACAGCTTTACTGTATGGTTAAATGATGATGCCGTCCTCTTGGGTAAAATATTCCGGAGGTAAAATAGTCCCCCATTCAGATCTCCGGGCGGGGACTACTCAAGAGGACGTCGTTATCAGGAGAAAGAAAACTGGCATTCTACGGATCGGAGCGTGGAATGTCAGATCCCTTAATCGGGCAGGTAGGTTAGAAAATTTAAAAAGGGAAATGGATAGGTAAAAGTTAGATATAGTGGGAATTAGTGAAGTTCGGTGGCAGGAGGAACAAGACTTTTGGTCAGGTGATTACAGGGTTATAAATACAAAATCAAATAGGGGTAATGCAGCAGTAGGTTTAATAATGAATAAAAAAATAGGAGTGCGGGTTAGCTACTACAAACAGCATAGTGAACGCATTATTGTGGCCAAGATAGACACAAAGCCCATGCCTGCTACAGTAGTACAAGTTTATATGCCAACTAGCTCTGCAGATGATGAAGAAATTGATGAAATGTATGACGAGATAAAAGAAATTATTCAGGTAGTGCAGGAAGACGAAAATTTAATAGTCATGGGTGACTGGAATTCCTCAGTAGGAAAAGGGAGAGAAGGAAACATAGTAGGTGAATATGGATTGAGGGGAAGAAATGAAAGAGGAAGCCGCCTTGTAGAATTTTGCACAGAGCATAACTTAATCATAGCTAACACTTGGTTCAAGAATCATGAAAGAAGGTTGTATACCTGAAGAATCCTGGAGATACTAAAAGGTATCAGATAGATTACATAATGGTAAGACAGAGATTTAGGAACCAGGTTTTAAATTGCAAGACATTTCCAGGGGCAGATGTGGATTCTGACCACAATCTATTGGTTATGAACTGCAGATTGAAACTGAAGAAACTGCAAAAAGGCGGGAATTTAAGGAGATGGGACCTGGATAAACTGAAAGAACCAGAGGTTGTACAGAGTTTGAGGGAGAGCATAAGGGAACAATTGACAGGAATGGGGGAAAGAAATACAGTAGAAGAAGAATGGGTAGCTCTAAGGGATGAAGTAGTGAAGACAGCAGACGATCAAGTAGGTAAAAAGACGAGGGCTAATAGAAATCCTTGGGTAACAGAAGAAATATTGAATTTAATTGATGAAAGGAGAAAATATAAAAATGCAGTAAATGAAGCAGGCAAAAAGGAATACAAACGTCTCAAAAATGAGATCGACAGGAAGTGCAAAATGGCTAAGCAGGGATGGCTAGAGGACAAATGTAAGGATGTAGAGGCTTGTCTCACTAGGGGTAAGATAGATACTGCCTACAGGAAAATTAAAGAGACCTTTGGAGAGAAGAGAACCACTTGTATGAATATCAAGAGCTCAGATGGCAACCCAACTCTAAGCAAAGAAGGGAAGGCAGAAAGGTGGAAGGAGTATATAGAAGGTTTATACAAGGGCGATGTACTTGAGGACAATATTATGGAAATGGAAGAGGATGTAGATGAAGATGAAATGGGAGATAAGATACTGCGTGAAGAGTTTGACAGAGCACTGAAAGACCTGAGTCGAAACAAGGCCCCGGGAGTAGACAACATTCCATTAGAACTACTGATGGCCTTGGGAGAGCCAGTCATGACAAAACTCTACCATCTGGTGAGCAAGATGTATGAGAAAGGCGAAATACCCACAGACTTCAAGAAGAATGTAATAATTCCAATCCCAAAGAAAGCAGGTGTTGACAGATGTGAAAATTACCGAACTATCAGTTTAATAAGTCACAGCTGCAAAATACTAACGCGAATTCTTTACAGACGAATGGAAAAACTGGTAGAAGTGGACCTTGGGGAAGATCAGTTTGGATTCCGTAGAAATGTTGGAACACGTGAGGCAATACTAACCTTACGACTTATCTTAGAAGAAAGATTAAGAAAAGGCAAACCTACGTTTCTAGCAGTTGTAGACTTAGAGAAAGCTTTTGACAACGTTAACTGGAGTACTCTCTTTCAAATTCTGAAGGTGGCAGGGGTAAAATACAGGGAGCGGAAGGCTATTTACAATTTGTACAGAAACCAGATGGCAGTTATAAGAGTCGAGGGGCATGAAAGGGAAGCAGTGGTTGGGAAAGGAGTGAGACAGGGTTGTAACCTCTCCCCGATGTTATTCAATCTGTATATTGAGCAAGCAGTAAAGGAAACAAAAGAAAAGTTCGGAGTAGGTATTAAAATTCATGGAGAAGAAGTAAAAACTTTGAGGTTCGCCGATGACATTGTAATTCTGTCAGAGACAGCAAAGGACTTGGAAGAGCAGTTGAACGGAATGGACAGTGTCTTGAAAGGAGGATATAAGATGAACATCAACAAAAGCAAAACGAGGATAATGGAATGTAGACAAATTATATCGGGTGATGCTGAGGGGATTAGATTAGGAAATGAGACACTTAAAGTAGTAAAGGAGTTTTGCTATTTAGGGAGTAAAATAACTGATGATGGCTGAAGTATTGAGGATATAAAATGTAGACTGGCAATGGCAAGAAAATCGTTTCTGAAGAAGAGAAATTTGTTAACATCGAGTATAGATTTAAGTGTCAGGAAGTCGTTTCTGAAAGTATTTGTATGGAGTGTAGCCATGTATGGAAGTGAAACATGGACGATAACCAGTTTGGACAAGAAGAGAATAGAAGCTTTAGAAATGTGGTGCTACAGAAGAATGCTGAAGATAAGGTGGGTAGATCACGTAACTAATGAGGAGGTATTGAATAGGATTGGGGAGAAGAGAAGTTTGTGGCACAACTTGACTAGAAGAAGGGATCGGTTGGTAGGACATGTTTTGAGGCATCAAGGGATCACAAATTTAGCATTGGAGGGCAGCGTGGAGGGTAAAAATCGTAGAGGGAGACCAAGAGATCAATACACTAAGCAGATTCAGAAGGATGTAGGTTGCAGTAGGTACTGGGAGATGAAGAAGCTTGCACAGAATAGAGTAGCATGGAGAGCTGCATCAAACCAGTCTCAGGACTGAAGACCACACAACACAACTCATTTACCTTTGAACTTTATCATGTTTGTGAAAATGTTTTTATTGGGTGATATGTTGTACGTAATGTGATCCAACGTAATCAATACAATGCTTATTCAATTCTCAGCGTGTTTAATCTAATACGCCATACTAATACCAGTATTATTAATTGCGAAAGTAATTCACGTTTTCACGACTCTAGCACTGAACCGATTCTAATGGTATTTGTTATGGAGGCAGTTGGACCCTTGAGGATAGACCATAGGGTACTTTGGAAAATTGTTTAGTTTTGAATATTATTAACATTTTTAAGTATGGTGCTCGTGAGCGGCATGCAGACGACGCCGGCGAGACGGTTGGCAACTCTTAGTGTCTATAGATTATTCAGCGACAGTGGAGATGCAATGTTATTGTGCGTGTGGTTTACGCTATTGAGTTCCTACACCACCTGGCATGGTTGCACAGTTCTGATGGTGGTAAGCCCACCCAGGTACCATATTTAATACTATAAGCCTCGTAAACGTAAGTCTGATTTTGCGCACGGTGCTAAGAGAGCTCAAGCTGCGGAAGTGACTCCAATCCAACAAACCTTTGAGCAATCTCCTGTCTGCCGGAACTTGGATGCAGAAAGTCAGGCGGACGTAAGAGCTACAGAGACACTAGAACACTCGAAAGCCCATCGCATTTTAGATGAGTGTCACGCATCTCTTATAACTTGCAAGATGCTTTAAAAATCACACCGACAGCGTCATTATAGGGCTGTGCGACATACAGAGAGTCGTACCTTTAGAAACGGTATGTGGGAGGCTTTCGGTTTCGGCGGCGCGGTTCCTTTCGTCCATTACCAGCACCTGCCTGTGAACTCGTTGCAGCAGATCGCTGCTAGGAAAGCCGACCAGAAACCTACCGTACTGCTACTCGCACCAGGCTGCATACAATGTAACTATTCCAAGAATAGGGAAGAGGCCTTAGTTTTGAATGAAAGGTGGCAATACTGGCAAAACTTCGGTATATTCTGAATCTTGTAAATGCACATGTCCACTGCCAAGCCCTGCTAATCCTAAAAAAGTCACGCACAAACCCTTTCATTCACGTTAGCAAGTTTATGGGAACGTATTTTCCGAACTCTAAACAGCTATTAAGCACGGATTGTTCTCAACTGAAAATGCTCGCCATTATCGGTGTCTAATGCACTGAAGTTTTTAGTCACTGATCTGCTCAATATGCCACACGGAATTACTGTCTTTTCTCATACACAAAATTACTTAAAGAACCTGTACTTTCTAAAAAAACACACCGAAATAAATATTCCTTCAGTTTAAAAATTCTTTTGAGGCATGTAGCACGACCGTACCGACTACTTCAGACTCCTGTAAGCTTTCTGTATCTCCAAGAGAAAAGACGCGCGAAGAATACTACGTTCTGGTTAGTCAGTTTTCTTTAAGGCCAACACAAGTTAGTCCGCGCTTTTCATGACTCACCAGTCAACAAATAACACACTTTCGAACTGTAATTCTTCTCGAAATAAATATTTAACATTCTGATATTTTGTTGATACTTAACGTTATGAATTATTTTCATTTCCACTCGAATTAGCTTTCCTTTTGCCATACATTTACTTAACATATTATGATACAAAATTCCCCGTCGTACAACGTTCGTCAGTGGAACAATGATCTACATATTTACTTTAGACCTCATTCACGCATCATTCACACTATTAAAAACATATGCAAAACGGTAAAAACATAAAGAAACAAAAAAGCCTTCAAGAAATAAACTGAACAATTCACAAAAACATTCTCTTGACTTGTTTCTTGAATGTCTCTCTGCACTACTGAACTCTGGTGGATGAAAATTAGAACTACGTACTCGACTGACCATCTGTCACTGTGCACGCATGAGTCATTCTCCCGATACACAGGTTCCAGACAGGAGCGATATAAGGCGCGACGCTTCGCGGTGAGGCTGCATTTGATTATTATCTGTTAACTGACTATGTTAATAATAAATCAATCACCACAGAGGGTTGGATCAAAAATATAGGCATCACAACTCAAAATGGACGGGAAAAATGGTTGGTATGTTTTTCTGTGGTGGCAAAATGTCACATCCAGCACTAGGTGAGCCAGAGAAACCCCTAAAAACTCTACTTCTGCATGAATGTAATGAATCGACGCTTTTTAAAAAAAAAATTAGAAAATGTATACATGCTTTCTAATTCGACATTCAGCATAATAATAAAAAAACATTCATTCATACCTACATTCCTGCATTGCATGCATTTTTATACATACGTCTCTATACAAATATATACACAGACATCTCGCTAAATTAGTAGCTTTATTACTCACCACAGTTCGTCATAACAAAACTACGGATATGCGAGCGAAGCAGCAGAAACAGCTAGTCTTCTTATAAGGCTCTTTCCAGTGCATTTAAAAAAGTTGTATCGTCATTTGACAGCTATAAACGTTAAAATTACTTGCGCACGTCACAAAATTCGCCACACTCCCGCCATAACTTAGCGAAAACTGGACCTAGATGTGTCTAATCGTTCTATAAACATTTGGATGACTTGAAATGCCTCGCCGAATGTGGTGTATCAGCAACGTTTTAATCCCTTCATATCCTATGCGCCAACTGTGTGCGCTAATAGTTACAGTCGGTATCACTCTGTCTCTGATTTTACTGTCGTGGATGACGTGTTCTTGTGGGAGGAAGTAAAATCTTCCTTGATTCGTGTTTGGATGTACATTCTAGGAATTTGAGATTGAGTCTTCGCGACGCATGTCGTCTTCATTGTAACCTTTACCAAAGGAATTTTTTGGGTATTTCCACGACGCTCTTGCAACAGTTGACGAATCGTATGGATCTCTGAAATTTCTCCTATTCCGTTGTTCCAACTTGATAAGGGTGAAATACTAGCGAATGATATTATTATATGCAGACATAGTTCCTGAGTTGCCAGTTCAGTGTTTGTTTTGAAGATATATTGCATATGAATTTCATTTTTTAAAAAAAATGGTTCAAATGGCTCTGAGCACTATGGGACTCAACTGCTGTGGTTATCAGTCCCCTAGAACTTAGAACTACTTAAACCTAACTAACCTAAGGACATCACACACATCCATGCCCGAGGCAGGATTCGAACCTGCAACCGTAGCAGTCGCACGGTTCCGGACTGCGCGCCTAGAACCGCGAGACCACCGCGGCCGGCATTTCATTTTTTAAAGCAAACATGTTTCGTTTAATGCTTAGACAGTTAGTAGGTACTCAGTCTACATAATCTACATTCCGAGGTCTTAAAAAATCAAGAATATGCAAGACTGTTCGTGAGAAACGCCCCAGCTTTTATCTTGGCCAGACTGGTAGAAGCTTTAGCATAAGATGATGTGAACACATGGATGCCTGCAGACTAAAGAATTTAAGTAAATCAGCTGTGGTCATAAATACGTATCATCGTAGAGACGTTATCTACAAAATTAAAGGCAACTTACAGGCATTGCGTACCACTAACAAAGGCAAGAAACAGGGCCTCCTAGAAGAACTTGAAATACAAATTCACACCATAAGTTCACCCACACACAATCTAAGTGAGCAACTAGAGCAAGCTAAGAAACAATTCCTACACAAATCTCTTGGATGTTCACACAGAATAAACACAACATGGGCTCCCAATAGCCGGAAATCTGAACAGTAATATCCTCACTGCAGTGCAAAAACACATGCACCAAATAACATCCTGACAACTAGAGTAGGAGGAAAGGAACAGAGAACAAAATCAACACACAACATAGACCTAAGAGTAGCGTACCAACAAATGTTGTAAATTTTTAACATTTCACAAAACACATAGTATTTATAGCTTGTGTATCTGTGTTTGGAGATGACCTGCTTATGGTTTCAGTATACAGTTAATTGAATCTAAACTCTTAAATCTAAACTCTTACTACTGAGCAAATGTGTTGCCCTCTCCACCCTCCAACTTTTTAATTTTGTATTACCCTCAGTTACCTTATATAGTGCAATGATCACCCATTTGTTATAATTTGCGCTGCTAGTTGTTCAGAAAAAAATTTATCCTGAAAACAATTTGTGCTGCAGAGCTTAAAAAGTAAGTTCATTCGCAGGGTAAACGCTGTTTTTTATTGACATATTTCACTTCCTACATATTTTATTTTCTTAGTTTAGATCTAGTGCTCAACAGAAAATGAATGCAAACAAAAAAATCGAATGTAAAACTCGTGTCTGAGACTGAAATTGACAGGAAGAATATTGTGAAGTGTTTGTGTGCCACAGTGATTTATTTAGAAAGTGTGTGATGTTTGCACTGCTACAGTTTGTACATTGTTCTGAAGAAGCATAGGGAGCGTATCGGGACAAAGTGCCGTGTAGTGGAGCAAGTGGAACATTTTCAATTGTATACAACCGTTTCAACTTGCACGTAATCAAATGCATGCACATTATCATTATTTAACTATAAAAGCATCGTATGAAGTGGTGCAGTACAGGAGAGGACGACATACCGATGAAGAAAACATCAGTGCAGTCGGAACGTGGGTGTGGTAGACCGAAACCGGTTATGGATCTGAAATAAAAGCACGTTTTTAAAAGCATTTGGCCCGTTTTTCAGAATAAAATTCAGTTTTCAGCTGCAAAAATGTTCTGAAAAATGTACACTACAGTCACTGAAAATTACATCCATGAGTAAAATAAAATTTGTAGTCGGTTGCGTTGATCACCAATAGTTCTCAATGGCCGCGGAGGTCATGAGAACCAACTTGGATAAAATGCCACAAAATAAAATATTTACAATTACAAAAAAGATTGTTACAACAATAAGTCGTTTTTAGACCACTGAATATACCCTAAACAATTAGGACAAAAAGGAAAAGAAAATTAAGTTGCAGAAATAAGTAATCGTCGTCCCAGTCCATAAGAAAAACAGCATTGCCGAACGACGCTTCGGAAATGTTCGAACAAGAGTTTTGTGTGTCACTCAGCACATGACTGAATTAATCTTGGCTAACATTCTTCGAGCAAATCTGTCTAGAATCGCTATCCCCGTACCTAATACATACAGTAAATCGCCCCAGCTGATGACTGTTGACCATTCTGGCTGTCTTCAGTGGTTGGTCTGCTGTGATACAACCAAGTGATGTCTGTTTTTTGCTATGTTTGCATAAGCCGTATCACATCTAATTGTGTCGAGCGTCATCTGCAGTCTCTGCAAATAGCCTTGGTCACCTGCAGGTCTCTTTGCATTTTGCAACAATGTTATACGAGATGAAACCCTCCAGCGAACAACTGCGTCATACGCCAGTAAGTTCACAGAGCTGCCGACATTATCCATGAGGAAGATTGTTCAAAACATGCTGTGCTGGGATATGTTTAGTTCTGTAAACCATCTAATCTAATAATCGCTTTTTTTATATGATAATCAATCACCTGAAGCCCAAATCTGCTGTACGTTGGATGTGTAGCAGTAACGGCGTACGGCGGGGTCAGGGATTTTCTCTGCCTCGTGATGGCTGGGTGTTGTGTGCTGCCCTTAGCTTACTTAGGTTTAAGTAGTTCTAAGATCTAGGGGACTGATGACCATAGATGTTAAGTCCCATAGTGCTCAGAGCCATTTTAGTAACGGCGTACTACTATAATGGACTACAGTTTCTATTCGTATGACGTAATTTGTACATCTGCTAATGTCAACAGTATACCTGTTTCGTAAGCTCTTCAGATTTTATGTGTGGAGAACTGGCCGATATAATGGGAAACGTATTGTTAATGTGTGTGTGTGTGTGTGTGTGTGTGTGTGTGTGTGTGTGTGTGTGATTTATTTTACAGGTAATTAACGCTTTGATGACTTGTATTGTTTCTTTTTCGTGTGGCTCAATTAGGTGTAGGAGTTGTAAAAAGTATTTGCCAAGCTGCATATATCGTTTGTGGCGGAATGAATTGCCCTAAAATGAGAGCGGTAGATTGTTCGAAACGCAACAACACCGTTACGTCTGTTACCGATTTTCTGATAAATCTGCCCCTTTGTGAACATAAAAAGTTTTGCGGGGATGACGTGTTTTCCTTACCTGAGCACAGATTTCACCGCAAGCCTCGCGTATTAATAGATATTTTTCACAATACTCGCGTTGAGTCATGTAGTTGCCAGCTGACGTAACCTGAGGTCTGCAGCGGGTGCAGTTGTTTACTTACATTCACCTCAATGGCAGGGATGTCCGCATCAATTGATACTACACAATCAGTTCGCCCGTAATGGACAGCCCTGTGCGACCAGCGGTGTACGTAACAAAGCCCAACGGATGCAGCATTCTGAGTGAGTCACACACCTGTCATCTGTCGCGTCCAATAAGCGTTGCGATGTTCACAAGCTAATCACCAGCACGGTTTACATGTCTCCCACGTCTCACCAGCTTAGTTCTTGTCTGGTGTCACATTTTTAAACATGACATGTACGTTCCGGTAAATTAGTCAAGTTATGTCCCAAAGTAAACGCTTAGTCCGTACAGGAGGTGTGTTGGTGGTTGAAATAATTGTTTTATTTGTGTTTAGCACGACATTTCTTTTGAAAACATAAATACGAATTTAGTGACTTGGTCGATGCTAATTTTTCGAACAACAGTTTCACTATGCTTAAATGGAACATTTAGAGGGTGTTTATAACTAAAGTGCAGTTATTCAGGGATGTCCAACATGGGCCGTCATTATCGTATGGAAACGAAACTTGGTGGATATACTACCGCGTTAATGTGGAACGATTTACGGTGGAACAAAATTAGTTCCATTTGTGGCCACAAAGTGCAAATATGGCGCTGTAGACTGTTTGTATCACGATGTGACATCCACGCTGTCATTAGACAAGCCATAGGCGTAAGTGAACTATATGGCTATCGACAGGAGAGACAGTGTGCGTTACAGTGCTACATTGAGACAGTATCAACAACTGAAATATCTGAGGAGAGGCCCGATGTCATTAAATGGATTAAAGAAGATGGCAACGAGAATAAATTTCTTTATTTCACGTCTGTGATCATAAACCTGTTATGTCCTACCGGTTTCGGTCAGCAGTGACCACCTTCAGATCTATTTTACGGGCATCGTCAAATGAGAAACACAAAATCAGCTGGCGCTGACCGAAACTGGTAGCCTGATAGCCTAATTTTGATCATAGACGTGAATAAAGAAATGTTCAAATGGCTCTGAGCACTATGGGACTTAGCCTCTGTGGTCATCAGTCCCCTAGAACTTAGAACTACTTAAACCTAACTAACCTAAGGACATCACACACATCCATGCCCGAGGCAGGATTCGAACCTGCGACCGTAGCAGTCGCGCACTTCCGGACTGAGCGTCTAGAACCGCGAAACCACAAAGGCCGGCAATAAAGAAATCTATTCTACACTTTCTCGATCACTTTTCCATTCGCGACCATGTCGGAGCTTGTGGAGGTGATAATGAAATTCGAAAACACGGGTGACAACTGGAAGGAAAAGCCGGTCTGTCCCGGTCGAAGTTATTGACGAGACTGATTTTACAACGAGGGTTGTCCAGAAAGTAAGCTCCGATCGGTCGCGAAATGGAAACCACAGGGAAAATCCGGTAAAGCTTTGCACAGATGTGTTGGGCAGTGTCTCTAGTATACCCGTCGATCGTGTAGCGTCGCTCGTTTCAGTTTTGAGTGAACAGTGAACACGTAAAGATGGGTAGAGAACAGCGTCTCCCGCCAAGTCTGAGAGCCCGGTTAGAGATTTCGCCTGTGTCACGCAGCCCACATAACACAACTGTCGAGCGGTTCCCTCTTCATGCCAATTCTCGGCCGCACACTGCAGGGGCAATGAAGACGCTCCTGCAGTGTTTCCGATGAGAAGTGTTTGATCACCCACAATATAGTCCGTAATTGGCTCCCCCTGATTCTCATCTCTGCTCACAAGAACCGCTGGCTGAAAAGACAAAATTTTTCACCTGACAACAAACTGCAGACCAGTGCAGATAACTGCACAGGCGGCTGCTTTCTTTGAGGATATTGGAACGTTGATGCAACACCACAATAAAACTCGAAGTTGGAGCGGCGACTATGTAGAGAAGTAGGTGGAAATAAAACGTTTCTAGTTTTCAATGTAGTTTCCATTTCGCGACCGATCGGAACTTACTTTCATCTACATCTACATACATACTCCGCAATCCACCATACAGTGCATGGTGGAGGGGACCTCGTACCACAACTAGCATCTTCTCTCCCTGTTCCACTTCCAAACAGAACGAGGGAAAAATGACAGTCTATATGCCTCTGTACGAGCCACTAAAATTGCTACACCACGAAGATGACGTGCTACAGACACGAAATTTAGCCGACAGGAAGAAGATACTGTGATATGCAAATTATTAGCTTTTCAGAGCATTCACACAAGGTTGGCGCCGGTGGCGACACCTACAACCTGCTGACATGAGGAAAGTTTCCAACCAATTTCCCGTACACAAACAGCAGTTGACCGGCGTTGCCTGGTGAAACGTTGTTGTGATGCTTCGTGTAAGGAGAAGAAATGTGTACCATCACGTTTCCGACTTTGATAAAGGTCGGATTGTAGCCTATCGCGATTGCGGTTTATCGTATCGCGACATTGCTGCTCGCGTTGATCGAGATCGAATGACTGTTAGCAGAATATGGAATAGGTGAGTTTAGGAGGGTTAGTACGAATCGCCGTGCTGGGTCCCAACGGCCTCGTTTCACTAGCAGTCAAGATGACAGGCATCTTATCCGCATGGCTGTAACGGATCGTGCAGCCACGTCTCGATTCCTGAGTCAAAAGATAGGGACGTTTGCAAGACAACAACCATCTGCACGAGCAGTTCGACGACGTTTGCAGCAACATGGACTATCGGCTCGGATACCATGGCTGCGATTACCCTTGACGCTGCATCACAGACAGGAGCGCCTGCGATGGTGTACTCAACGACGAACCTGGATGCATGAATGGCAAAACATCATTTTGTCAGATGAATCCAGGTTCTGTTTACAGCATAATGATGGTCGCATCCGTGTTTGGCGACATCGCGGAGAACGCACACTGGAAGCGTGTATTCGTCATCGCCATACTGGTGTATCAGCCGGCGTGATGATATGGGGTGCCATTGGTTACACGTCTCTGTCACCTCTTGTTTGCATTGACGGCACTTTGAACAGTGGACGTTACATTTCAGATGTCTTACGACCCGTGGCGCTACCTTTCATTCGATCCCTGCGAAACCCTACATTTCAGTAGGATAATGCACGACCGCATGTTGCAGGTCCTGTACGCGCCTTTCTGGATATAGAAAATGTTCGACTGCTGCCGTGGCCAGCACATTCTCCAGATCTCTCACCAATTGAAAAGTTCTGCCCAATGGTGGCCGAGCAACTGGCTCGTCACAATACGCCAGTCACTACTCTTGATGAACTGTGGTATCGTGTTGAAGCTGCATGGGCAGCTGTACCTGCACACGCCATCCAAGCTCTGTTTGACTCAATGCCCAGGCGTATCAAGGCCGTAATAACGGCCAGAGGTGGTTGTTCCGGGTACTGATTTCTCACGATCTATGCACCCAAATTGCGTGAAAATGTAATCACATGTCGGTTCTAGTATAATACACTCCTGGAAATGGAAAAAAGAACACATTGATACCGGTATGTCAGACCCACCATACTTGCTCCGGACACTGCGAGAGGGCTGTACAAGCAATGATCACACGCACGGCACAGCGGACACACCAGGAACAGCGGTGTTGGCCGTCGAATGGCGCTAGCTGCGCAGCATTTGTGCACCGCCGCCGTCAGTGTCAGCCAGTTTGCCGTGGCATACGGAGCTCCATCGCAGTCTTTAACACTGGTAGCATGCCGCGACAGCGTGGACGTGAACCGTATGTGCAGTTGACGGACTTTGAGCGAGGGCGTATAGTGGGCATGCGGGAGGCCGGGTGGACGTACCGCCGAATTGCTCAACACGTGGGGCGTGAGGTCTCCACAGTACATCGATGTAGTCGCCAGTGGTCGGCGGAAGGTGCACGTGCCCGTCGACCTGGGACCGGACCGCAGCGACGTACGGATGCACGCCAAGACCGTAGGATCCTACGCAGTGCCGTAGGGGACCGCACCGCCACTTCCCAGCAAATTAGGGACACTGTTGCTCCTGGGGTATCGGCGAGGACCATTCGCAACCGTCTCCATGAAGCTGGGCTACGGTCCCGCACACCGTTAGGCCTTCTTCCGCTCACGCCCCAACATCGTGCAGCCCGCCTCCAGTGGTGTCGCGACAGGCGTGAATGGAGGGACGAATGGAGACGTGTCGTCTTCAGCGATGAGAGTCGCTTCTGCCTTGGTGCCAATGATGGTCGTATGCGTGTTTGGCGCTGTGCAGGTGAGCGCCACAATCAGGACTGCATACGACCGAGGCACACAGGGCCAACACCCGACATCATGGTGTGGGGAGCGATCTCCTACACTGGCCGTACACCACTGGTGATCGTCGAGGGGACACTGAATAGTGCACGGTACATCCAAACCGTTATCGAACCCATCGTTCTACCATTCCTAGACCAGCAAGGGAACTTGCTGTTCCAACAGGACAATGCACGTCCGCATGTATCCCGTGCCACCCAACGTGCTCTAGAAGGTGTAAGTCAACTACCCTGGCCAGCAAGATCTCCGGATCTGTCCCCCATTGAGCATGTTTGGGACTGGATGAAGCGTCGTCTCACGCGGTCTGCACGTCCAGCACGAACGCTGGCCCAACTGAGGCGCCAGGTGGAAATGGCAAGGCAAGCCGTTCCACAGGACTACATCCAGCATCTCTACGATCGTCTCCATGGGAGAATAGCAGCCTGCATTGCTGCGAAAGGTGGATATACACTGTACTAGTGCCGACATTGTGCATGCTCTGTTGCCTGTGTCTATGTGCCTGTGGTTCTGTCAGTGTGATCATGTGATGTATCTGACCCCAGGAATGTGTCAATAAAGTTTCCCCTTCCTGGGACAATGAATTCACGGTGTTCTTATTTCAATTTCCAGGAGTGTATATTTGTCCAATGAATACCCGTTTATCATCTCCGTTTATCATCTGCATTTCCTCTTGGTGAAGCAATTTTAACGGCCAGTAGTGTATCAAAGTTCACTGCCTCACGATAATTACAGCCCGCACTGGACCTCTGTTAGTAGCTGCAGCTGAATTATAGCCACTTGGTATATCCGTCTGAAATCACGCATCGTACTCATTAAGCGTTCATGTTTTGTAATATTATATTATTTATACCCTATTGAAACGGCCTTTATTCGTCGCAAGGTGGGGTTAGTGCGTTGAAATGACACATCACTGAAGGAGGTGTTGTGTTAATAGTTTCGGCATATTTTCGCCCCAATGGCAGATATTTCCTTTCGCACTGATCTCGCTCTATGTAGCGGATGCTGTCAGCGGTGCGAGCCCAAACATCTCCTCTATGTCGTTCAGTGCTTCTCGGGTTCCCTCTTGCTCACAACAGCAGTTCATGGACTGCGTCGTGGCCTATAAGTTCTCTACCTTGATAAGTATTCGTACGCAATGTCAGTGTTAAATTGTTTCCAATTTGGCCGAAAGGAGGATAAGATATCATAGGACCACGTCAGGGCAGATCTTCTGGGTGTGGATTCTGCTTGCCTTTCCTGCAGTTTTGGCAAGAACCGGTGCACACATCGTCCCTTACTGAGATCGGTCTGCTTGCGATGTTACTTTGTGATAAGGTGCTCTTCGAATTCTATTTTACATGTTCTCTAGTGATGTACTCTATTTTCTGTTGCTTCCTTTTCTTGTATCGATAAGTAGCTTTGTCACCTAATTTACGGGAAAATAGACACTGAAAACCATGTCAGTTTTGAGAAAGTGTGTCGCTGAGGGTACGCAGTGTGGCAGTGTAACTTTATCTCACTTCTCGTTACATCCGTGGGTGGCGTACATCCTTCAGTTCTCTGATTTTACTTTGACACTCATAGCATGAAATTATTGTGGAGGAAGTAGAATACCTGTTGACTCGTTTTTAAAAGGAGAAAATGGATATATGTGGTAAGGATTATGGGTCTTGACGTCATCGCTTCCTAGGCTCACACACTAATTAAACTAACTTAATCTAACTTACGCTTAGGACAACAGGCACATGCCCGAGGGAGGACTCGAACCTCCGACGGAGGGAGCCTCACGAACCGTGACAAGACGCCTCAGACCGCACGGCTACACGGGGCGGCTCAAATGTAGTTTCGCTGAATTACAACAGCGACCTTTTATCACGAACAAAGATTTCCAAGCAATACGTTTCTTAACCTGTTGTGTTTTGTGCGAGAAACTGAGAATAGGTGGAACGTCCTAGGGGGGGGGGGGGGGGATGGGACAATTCCTAAAACACAATAAGAAAAAACTTCCATGCGGGGTCGACCTCTTAAGTTTATGTTGGCAGCATTTGTTGTTGGAAACTGCTGAACAGGAAATGTAAGAGGCGCACTTTATTAAGCGCAATTGCAATTCTTCTCGGAAATGCTCTACAGAGTAAAACTGCATTTCGATCCCATAGGTTGAACGTTGCAAATTATTTTCGTTAAAAAAGAAAATTTCATTTTTCACTGAGTAACCCACATTCTGCGTGCACGGAATATGAGCTTGTTGGATTACCGGATCGATGTGTTTGATGGCTTTGGTTCGGCTTTCAAAAGAAGGTTATTACGCGATGATAAGATCGGAACCTTTCACAACAAGCAGAGGTTAAATTTTCCACTTTCATGACAACACGTGTCTCCAGTACGTTGCCTCTTCATCTTTTGTGCCTTCACAGTGATTCTTGCCAGTATTAGAGATTCGGAGCTACTGTGCGAAAAACTGAAAGACAGGTTAGCATTTATTGTGTCAGTTATAAATTATCTCATTCGTGACTTGTGAATTACGTAAGAGCTGTGGTGCGCCATACATCTTAAATGGTGTAACAGTTATAATGTTCATAAACCTAAGAATAAAAACATCTTTCCAAATGCCAATAACTCTTGAGGTGGCTGCTGATACTTGTCATATTCTACAGGAAAATGTATTTTAAACATGTTCCTACCTACTTTCTGTCAGAATTAGCTTTCTTCATTTTAAAGAATTTCTGCCATATTAGAAAAGACAAGTACCTTCTTCAAAGAGCTTTAAGGGAATGTTATTGTTTGGTATTCTGGTATACTCCGAGTTGGAAGTTTTTCTGAGCAAAGAATCACAGATATGACTTGCAACTTCGAGTTTCTCACAACATACTCTTATTTATATGTCAAGCAACTGTAAGCAGAATACGAGTATTACAGAAAATTTGTCTTAATTTTGAAAGTAAATCCTTCATTTCTTAGCAGATTGAGTGGTAAGACTAACCTCATATTCTTTCGAAACATCTTTAATTTATTTCTCTGATCAGGGCTGCCAGTGATAAGTGACAGACTACAGGCAAGTAATAAGGAATTTTTGTGAGAAAATATGACCGATAAATTATAACACTGAGTTAGTGGTGTTTCGAACTACTTGGAAAATACATTGTGAGAGTCAGTGGGGTTTAGTTCAATAAGGAATAAATAGTGTACCTAATCTCACGCATTTCAAATGACATTAGTGCAGGTTTGCAGTTGTAGGTATGTATATTCAGAGGATGAAAATCATAACACCAGGTAAACTTTTCACGCGAAGTACTGGTGTTTTAGTTCTCGTGGTTAGCTATCATTGCTCAGAAATAATGTTTCGGTGTGGGCACCAAGCAATGGAACAACAAACCGTCAGACTCCAAGGAGAATATGTTAATTTCATGAAAAAATCAATATAAATTGAAAAATAGAATGGTTCAAATGGCTCTAAGCACTATGGGACTAAACATCTGAAGTCATCAGTTCTCTAGACTTAGGACTACTTAAACCTAACTAACGTAAGGACATCACACACGTCCATGCCCTAGGCAGGATTCGAACCTGCGACCATAGCAGCAGCGCTGTTCCGGGCTGAAGCACCTTTAAAGGCTCGGCCACAGCGGCCGGCTAAAAAGTATAGGAACAAGCTAATTTGATATAGACCAGGATAAAGCAGCATGTGCTTGTGAGTTATTTACTATTGGGCAACATAGTATTTGTTACTGATGTAATATACAAGTGTTAGTAGAGTGATTGGAAATCTTTTAGGAATAATTCTGATGGCTTATTGTACTATCTGTCGGACAAGAGGAGGGGACTACTGATTTGTAATAACAGAAATGTAAATGTCTGAAAGGAATCTGACAGGAAAAGTGATCTGCTGCTATGATTAGCCATGTAAGTTCTAGTGCATGTTATAAATTTTCTTGTTTTCTCAAGAAAGTAGTGTACTGATAGATAATGTATATATGCAAAACAAAAAGAAGTGAAACAAATACCTACTCTTCACTAAATGTAATGCCGTATAATGACGCATCGATAGTCCACTACATAAACAAATACCTACTCTTCACTAAATATAATGTCGTATAATGACGCATCGATAGTCCACTACATAACTTTGCTACATGTACACTACAGGAACACTAAACAAAAACAGTTAATGTGATAAAGGTCTATAAGAAGGAAAGGTTTTATGGAAAGCTTAAAAGTGTTGACCTTGATAAAATTTACGAAGAGCCTAAATTCAACATATTTCTTAATAAGTTTGTAAAAATTTCTGAAAGAAGTTTAAAAGAAAATAAATACAATACTAAAACTTCAAAGAAAACTTCTTTCACTACACATATTAAAATACGTTCACAACGAAACAAGCAACTCTATAAAATACAGAACAAATACTTTCTATGCTGTTACATTTTATTTAATTATTTTAATTTCTGGTTGATCGTGTTTCGTAATCCACATAAAAATCTTGGAGGCTTTAGTAATGACCTTAGGCTAGGAACTTATCATCAAGTAATAAATAAAATCAGTATTCCAACTTGGACGGTTCTCTGTAATTTATTGCATAATTTGGTAGAATCATCTCCGGCCATCAAGGAATGTCGGTAATTATGTTATAATTGTACACTCTCTCTGCTTCTATCCAAGCTTGCTTCTCTGATCTGGGAATTAATTTCAAAATATTGTTGCAGGTTCGTTTATAAACATGAGTGAAACTAGCTGGTAGGAGGAGAACAGGGGCGACGACAGTGATTGATTTCTTCCAAATATGCTGCCATCAATTAACTCAAATACGTAAAAATGTGATTAAAATCAAGTTGAATTCAATAAAAATTTTCCGTGCGCCTGCCTCTAACTTTGAAGCAGGCTGAAATACAAACTTTTATTCGAACTTTGACTCAACAACCTCACGTCCATAACTGAACAAACTGTATATATCACAGAACAACGAAATGTATGTCACATCAACATTAGAGAAAATATAATAGATCTTCCGGTACAATACCGAATGGAACGTCCCAGGACAATATCTGCACTCTTCTCTCAGCAGCGATGGTTCGACCAATTTACGGCTGGTCGCCAGGTACCCAGCACAGTTCGGATTTCTGGAGCCTCACGTATTGTCCTGATGATCAGCAGTTACATAAAAAATAAACAGGACACAGTTTTTGTGATATATTAATCATATGTGATATATTAATCATGGTATTCCTGAGACATATTCAATCTCACCTTTATTTCTCCTAATGATGTAGGCGAAAGGCTTGAATTAAAATTTCTACCAGTACCAGGACTCAAACCGAGGTGTCCTGCTTACTGCCTAGTGAGACGCACTGTGTCTCTGGAATACCAACTGTATGTGATTAAAATATCACCTCTGGGTGCCTGATGTAGGGGTAGGATTAACCCATTTCACACATATCAATGTGTGGTGCTATTCCAATACCGGAAAGCCTTGACAATACTGATGTTATGTTAGCAATGGGCTGAGACATGAGTCGGAATTTGAACCGGTGTGGGAGGCGCATTAAGGTGGTCTGCGCAGCTGGGGAGTCTGTAATGCCAGTATAGCATAACGGATAGCACGTTTGCCTCATATGCAGGAGATACAGGTTCGAATCCCATACCGGTACAAATTTTAATTCACTGCTTTGGCATACATCATTAACAGAGACAATTTTTTGGCAAAGAAACACACGTGTACATTAAAACATAATAAACCTTCTTAAAATCCGTGATACATACATTTTGTCGGCTGATAAGGAGAAAGATTGCCACAAATGAGTTCGTGGCACTTCTCGTACACTTTATATTGAAAACTGTACTGTAGTACTGTAACTCTTTTTTAAAAAAAGTTGTGAAGACCTGTAGGAGTGTACACACCTTGCCAAAAGTACGCAGATCAGACAGTAAAATCAGTCAATATGTAACATTAGAAAAAAGAGAATTGAAGCATTACGAAAGAAAATTTAAATGTAACAGATACTTTTAACAATTTGGTTTTAATAGTAGATGAGAAAATCAGTTGAAGAAGTTCATAAGTGAAAGAAAACCAGTAAACTGAAGAATCAAAACGGACAAGATCAATATGACCCTCAAAACTAAAAGTTTGTATGGCGTTGATAAAACCTCCGATAACCCACTCAAATGTTGTGTCGTTATACCTTGTTATATTCTCAGTCACTTGTATAATACATGATTTGTTCAGGATATTTTACCAGACAAATTAAAATATGCCATTTTTAGGTCTTTGCATAAGAAGTCAGTAACTATTGGGCTGTGATCGGAGGCTTTCCCGGCGTATATGTTGTTTCCAGGGCTCTCGGGTGTCCAGCCAGATGCGATCGTTGGGAATTCAGCGATCGCATCCGGTTGGACACCCGAGAGCCCTGGAAACAACTCCTGGACTGTCTCACTTCTTACACCAGTTTCCAGAATTTTAGAGGAGGTAAAGTACTCAAGGGTTGTCACCGACCTGAGTAGCAATGGATCACTTAGTCAATCAATCACAGATTGGGTTTGAAAAGGGTTGCTCCACTGGGGAAGCATTTTATACCTACAGCAGTTCATAATATATATTTTAAATGATAAAATGTCACAAGCTGGGAGCTTCTGTGGCATATCAAGGGCATTTGAATGCATCAGTCATAATATGCTATTAGAGAAATTAAGCTTTTTGGGATGCATAAACCAGCTCATGCATTATTTAGTTCCTGTTTATGAAACAGAATGCACGACGTTACATTGGGGTAACATATACAGGGACGCCATATCATCTGAGTGGGAAGAAATCACGATGGGTGTTCCACAGGGCTCGATATGGGTACATTACTGCTCTTGCTCTATATTAATAATCTACTGTTTTATTTTAAGCAGGAGGCATGTTTTTATTGAAGTTATTAACTGATTTTTTACAAACTGACTAGTTTTCAAAATTGGAAGAAAAGTTCCCCCAGTTCTGTGCTGTCAAATACCCGAACAACTATGAATGTAGCTTACTAATGAGAAGTGATGAATAGGGCAGATAGTTCTAATTTCTTGTTTGTGGTTACTGATAAAAACTTAGAGAGAGAAAAGGATGTAGTAGGCCTGAAAAAAACCATTAGGTTCAGGTACTTTTGCTATCAGAAAGTATCTACTTTGGGGTCTTAGAAACAAATATTTAACGTATTTTGCATTTTTTCATTAGCTGATGTCCAATTGGGATAATATTCTGGGTAATTCTTCACTGAGGCAAAAGGTACTCACCATACAAGAGAAAGAAATTAGAATTACTCGTATATATGGAATTCATACATGGACATCTTACAGGCATCTATTTAAACAGCTGGGAACGTCAGCCACACGCTTGCAGCACGTTTATTCATTCATGCCATATGTTGCCAAAAATCTACTGCAGTTGGAGACTAAGAGATATATTCACCAGTACACTGTGACGTAAGCCCAGGGCCGGAGTATTAAACTGAACGCAGGAGAGTGCGGAGTTAGTGGGAGGGGGAGGGTGGCTGATCTCTCAAGAGTACTCACTTTGACAGCGGGCACAGGGAACCAGAGGGCCGTCTTGGAGAGACTGGAACGAAGAAAAATCCCTACACCCGTGCTTGAACGGGGACATACAGAACCAGAGCCCAGTTCTCTATTCGTTAGGCTACCATGGCCTCTCACCAGTACAATATTAGAAGAAAAAGTATTCTGCATTTCCCTCCAGTGAATCTAACTTTGGCACACAAAAGGGTGCAATACAGACATCGACGGTGATGCTGTTTGGTTTGTGGGGTGCTCAACTGCACGGTCACCATCACCTGTACAACGTCCCAATCTTTACACAATCTAATTTAGCCAGTTTGACGAATGACGATGATAGTGAAATGATGAGGACAACAGAAACACCCAGTCCCCGGGCAGAGAAAATCCCCAACCTGGCAGGTATTGAACCCAGGACCCCGTGATCCAGAGGCAGCAACGCTAGCCACTAGACCACGAGCTGCAGACTACCCAGATCGAACCTCTTCGATAACCTGTCCACTGAAGTAAAATATCTGACAGAGAGAAGGAGTGTTTTCAAATGTAAACTAATTTTTTTCTTTGTAACTATTTCTTGCATACCAGAGGAAGTTCTTGAACAGAAATAGTGAACTGCAAACCTGGAATAGGCCAGTATGTAGCCATGAAAGTAATATAAGTAATAAACGCTTCTGAAATCTTTTGTTCAACTGACACGTTCCACGTCATATCGTTTACCGTGAATATAATCTACGGAACATGGAGGTAACTACACTTAACGACATTTGAGAGTCGAATCGAATTCATGAAATTCGTTCAGTGTGGCAATTTTCTTCTTTGGGGTCCTGAAGTGCAGTATAATTCCGATGGCATAGTAGCGATTGTGGCACTCGGAAGGAACAGGTTCACCTACGCCAACCTCAGCTGTGGTTCCTTCAGAAAGTAACCAACAGATTTGTCTCTCCCATTTCTTTCCATTTAAAGCAGTTAACACGAATAAAATGACAGGCTTAAAGTATGATGAATGTTATATTTTAATAGTATGGTTATAAAACACATATTTATAGAATGTGGCTTGTGGTGTGGTATAGATGAAGACATTGCTTTTAGAAATTTCATGGAGGTCAACCCTGGTAAGTGCCATGAAGGTAAGAGGTTGGAGGGATGAGGGGCAATACAAATAGACCATCATTATCAAGGGAAGAGGGGAGGGGGTCGGTCCTGGAACTGTTTTATCGATAAGTGGGAGATGGAATGGATGGGGCACTGATGGGTTTATAGTGGTCAAGAGGCTGGTAGGACTATTGGAGTATTGACACGAGGAGAGGATGTGCGGACTATAGTTGTAGCTGGTACCATAAGTAAATGACAAGACGGGCTTCCGTGTTAGGAAGCTGGATCCTGTCGAATTTTCGCTGGATATGGAGGGTGAATGTGGACGTGGATGAGACGGGTTCTAGAAGATTAGAGAGACAACGAAGTTTTGATCTTAGAGTTTATGGGATGTTTAGGATTTGTGAAGATATTTGAGGAGGAGCAAAAATATAATACGTCGGTAGAGGAGGCGTATGAGAGAGAGAAGGTGCCTAAGTGTATGTGGGCCTAAGTGTATGCAGGACTTACCAGCATTCTTGGAAATTAAGCTGCCAGAGCCAAGTTGGGGGCTAAAGAGATGGGTCAAAGAAGGATTTTGTAGGTTTAGAGGGTAATCGAAGGATGTAATTCTAGAAAACGGCTTGTTAATAATACATTTAATGCTCTGTGGGCTTTTTTTGAATTGGTAGTAGCTAGGACTACCAGTATAGCTGCCTCGGGCATGGGTGTGTGTGATGTCCTTAGGTTAGTTAGGTTTAAGTAGTTCTTAAGTTCTAGGGGACTTATGACCTAAGATGTTGAATCCCATAGTGCTCAGAGCCATTTGAACCATTTTTGAACCAGTGTAGCTTGTGGTTAAGTGGTACTCCAGTATAGTCTGGTTTGTTCGTAAACGCTGATGGTATGTGTATGGATGGTGAGTTCGAAGGCAGAGGGACGGAAACAACGACCATTTCGTCAAATGATTATTGTACGGGTTATGATAGCATTGAGTTAACAGAGGAAACTCCAGGAGGTGTAGTTGTTGATGCGAATTCGAAGGGATACGCTTGAAAGGTTTCGTAAAGGAAAAGGAAGGCGGTGTTGTCTGCATATTGGTGCAGGTGATAAGGGCAGGTAGCTGGCGCATGTTAGCAGTGTAGAGACAGAGAACAGGGGAGGAACGTCGGCAGCACGCTTCCATGCATCAACACGCTTTTCGTCCTGGAATCTTACTCCGATTTGGTGGGTCTAGAAGACTGGAGATTGTAGAAGTCGTTGGAATGTTGTCTTTCTAAGTTTCAAGTGAAGCAGCTGAAATGGGCTGATTTCGCTACGGGATGACCAATGTGGCTGAACGAGTTTTACCGATCATAAAAATGGCACGTTCCCTGACTACATGCAGAGCACTGCTACTACGGGGTGCCACGATGAATACGCTAGGACACGAATCCGACGTTTCTGGTCACAATGCCTGCTAAATTTAGCCGACAAAGCTTTTTACGAGTGGCGTACCTAGAAAGAGTCGTCTAGGTTCAGAAGGCTGAGCATCACCCTAGGACGAGCTATTTATCATTTACGACATGCAGGTGACACACAAGAAAGAAACTGGGATATCAAGGCGTGGCTTTCGGAGGACCCGATATACACCAGTCGATTTAGTGAGGTTGTTTTTAGCAGACATTAATGAAAAAAAAAGCAATAACGTATGAAGAGTGAGGGGGAAGCTTAAATTAAGAGCCTTGTTGTCTAAATGTGTGGAGAAAGTGGTATAGTTACGCAACAGCTGACGCTCAGATTGTTATCCAGAATTAGACAAGACTTCGGATTTTTTACGGGCAGACACTGCCAGTCCGGCCACAGTACATGGCTTTCTGAACCAGGTGGCCTGAGGAACTATCACTACGAACTCGTGTAATCGTGCTGTGACTCTGCTTTATTAGTAGTTCATATTGAAGCACAGACTGCCGCAAATTTTTTTTTTTTCAGAAGACTCGATGAATACGCTGAAATTTCAAACACGGAATAACTGCATTAAACGGTCGAAGTCAAAGTGAGCTTGGTTGTGGAACTAGCTGGCGGTTACAGTGATCTGGAACACAGACTAGCTGGGGAGATCTAGTGTAGGGTGAGGGGCTTCAAAGACTGGCTCCGATTCCTTATCACGTGACGCAGTTGCGGCTGCAGCTGCAGAAACAAACAGCGCCAGCCTGCGGGTAGCGTTTACAGGCGGAAGCTGTTGACATGCGCTCCGCTCCCTGTGATATGAGTCCACCAGGTACCACGGTGGCCTCAGCACATTCTGCGCGCACATGTAGTTGTGTTCCTTATTTAGTGACAGCAGCACGGAGGCAGCACGAAACCCAACAAGTAATACTAACATTATTTTACTTACATAAGGAAAAAATTCATTGAATGCTAAAGAAGTCTGAAATGGCGAATCATTAGGTTCACCTTTGATTTCCGAGTCACATACGAATGAAGAACGTCGACAGTAATACCGTGTACTATTAGCAACCTAGTCCATTACGACTATCGTAGACTAAGCTGAATATTGTTTTTCACTCCTGAATGCGTTTCACACAGTGAAGTGTTGATAAATGTGACTGAAACATATACCGATAAAAATATACAAATAAGTGTTCTGAATACAAGATTTCATAAAAAATTGCACTTGTAAAACTACAAATTACGGACTTCACTAACCAGACGGACTTTCATTCCATTAAGGCAACAAAATAAATAAATTCTCCTTTTAGTCGTCCATTTTATTAACGTTTAGAAATGGTTAAGTTTCTAGACTTGCGTTCCTCAACGATACAGATAGTCCTACCACAAGTGCAACCACAATGAAGGGGTACCTGTTAAGAGGCCAGACAAAAGTGTGGTTCCTGAAGAGGGCATCAGTCTTTTCAGTGGTTGCAGGGGTAAAACTCTGGATGATTGACCGATCTGGCCTTGTAAATCAACCAAAACAGCCTTGCTTTGCTGGTACTGCGAACGGCTGAGAAACTACAACCATAATTTTTCCCGAGGATTTGCAGCATTACTGTATGGTTAAATGATGAAGACATTCTCTTGGGTAAAATACTCCGGAGGTAAAATAATCCCCCATTAGGATCTGCGGGTGGGGTCTACTCAGGAGTACGTCTTTATCAGGAGAAAGGAAACACGTGGAATGTCAGATCCCCTAATCAGGCAGGTACGTTACAAAATTTAAAAAGGGAAATGAAAACGTTAAAGTTAGATGTAGTGGGACTTAGTGAAGTTCGGTGGCAGGAGGAACAAGACTTTTGGTCAGGTGACTACAGGGTTATAAATGCAAAGTCAAATAGGGGTAATGCAGGAGTAGGTTTAATAATGAATAGGAAAATAGGAATGCGGGTAGGCTACTACAAACAGCATAGTGAACGTATTATTGTGGCCAAGATAGATACGAAGCCCACACCTACCACAGGAGTACAAGTTTATATGCCGACTAGCTCCGCAGTTGACGAAGAGATTAATGAAATGTATGGTGAGATAAAAGAAATTATTCAGATAGTGAAGGGAGACGAAAATTTAATAGTCATGGGTGACTGGAATTCGATAGTAGAAAAAGGAACAGAAGGTAACGTAGTAGATGAATATGGAATGGGAGTAAGGAATGAAAGAGGAAGCCGTCTGGTGGAATTTTGCACAGAGCATAACTTAATCATAGCTAACACTTGGAATCATGAAAGAAGGTTGTATACATGGAAGAAGCCTGGAGATACTAGAAGGTATCAGATAGATTATATAATGGTAAGACAGAGATTCAGGATCCAGGTTTTAAATTGTAAGACATTTCCAGGGGCAGATGTGGACTTTGACCACAATCTATTGGTTATGAACTGTAGATTAAAACTGAAGAAACTGCAAAAAGGTGGGAATTTGAGGAGATAAGACCTATATAAACTGAAAGGAGCAGAGGTTGTAGAGAGTTTCCGGGAGAGCATTAGAGAACGATTGACAAGAATGGGGGAAAGAAATACAGTAGAAGAAGAACGAGTAGCTTTGAGGGATGAAATAGTGAAAGCAGCAGAGGATCAAGTAGGTAAGAAGACGAGGGCTAATAATTCTTGGGTAACAGAAGAGATATTGAATTTAATTGATGAAAGGAGAAAATATGAAAATGCAGTAAATGAAGCAGGCAAAAAGAAGTACAAACGCCTCAAAAATGAGATCGACAGGAAGTGTAAAATGGCTAAGCAGGGATGGCTAGTGGACAGACATAAGGATGTAAAAGCATGTGTCAGTGGGGGTAAGATAGATGCTGCCTTGGAGACCTTTGGAGAAAGAGAACCACCTATCTGAGTATCGAGAGCTCACGTGGAAAACCAGTACTAAGCAAAGAAGGGAAAACGGAAAGGTGGTAGGAGTATAGAGGGTCTATACAAGGGAGATGTACTTGAGGGCAATATTTTGGAAATGGAAGAGGACGTAGATGAAGACGAGAAGGGAAATGAGTGAAGAGTTTGACGGAGCACTGAAAGACTTATTTCGATACAAGGATCCAGGAGTAGACGATATTCCGTCAGAACTACTGATAGCTTTGGGAGAGCCAGCCATGACAAAGCTTTTACATCTGGTGAGCAAGATTAATGAGACAGGCGAAATACTCTCAGACTTCAAGAAGAATATAATAATTCCAATTCCAAAGAAAGCAAGTGCCGATAGGTGTGAAAATTACTATCAGTTTAATAAGTCACGGCTGCAAAATACTAACACAAATTCTTTACAAAAGAATGGAAGAACTGGTAGAAGCCGACCTCGGCGGGAGATCAGTTTGGATTCAGGAGAAATGTAGGAACACGAGGGTCAATACTGGTCTTACTTCTCATAGAAGATTGGTTAAGGAAAGGCAAATTTACGTTTATAGCATTTGCATACTTAGAGAAGTCTTTTGAGAATGATGACTGGAAAAGTCTCTTTGAAATTATGAAGGCGGTAGCAGTAAAATACAGGGGAGGAAAGGGTATTTACAATTTTTACAGAAACCAGATGGCAGTTACAAGAGTTGAGGAGCACAAAACGGAATCAGTGGTTGAGAACAGAGTTAGACAGAGATGTAGCCAGCCCCGATGTTATTCAATCTGTGTATTGAGCAAGCAGTAAAGGAAACAAAAGGCTTCTGGCAGGTGGTCGCATTAATGTGACTGGACAGCGTATGCTTGTGAAGTGGAAAAGCGAAGGAACAACCACAGCTGAACTTAGACTAAGTAGATGGCAGGTACTGACGAACGGAGACTGCTGAGTACCGCGGTCGGTGCTTGTGAAAAATCGCGTGAGATCTGCGGAAGAAATTTTTGGAAATTCGTGTTAAGTTCCTATGGGACCAAACTGCTGAGGTCATCGGTCCCTAGGCTTACACACTACTTAATCTAACTTAAACTAACTTACGCTAAGGGCAACACACACACACCCATGCCCGTGGGAGGACTCGAACCTCCGACAGGGGCAGCCGCACGAACCGTGGCAAGGCGCCCCAAGACCGCGCGGCTATCCCACGCAGCGTCTGCGGAAGAAATCAGTCTTGAGTGCCAAGGTAATACCAACAGTCCACGTAGCACCATGACTGCGTGTAGAAATATAAAAAAGAACGGGGTACAGTGGGCGAGCAGCTTCTCGTAAGCTACACAAGGCTGGAAACGAGGGATTTGGACTGATGAATCACGCTGTATCCTGTGACATTCTGATGAAAGGGACTGTGTTTGGCGAATGCCTGGAAACGTTACCTGACCTTCAAGCGTAGTACCAACAGCGAAGCACGTAGGAGGTGGTTTTACGGTAAGGAGAGTATTTCCTGATCGTGTTGTGGTTCCCTAAATGCGGAAGTGTATGAACATTTTTTTACAGCACCGTGCACAGCGTACAGAGAAGAACAGCTTGGAGGCGATGCTTGTGTCGGCATGACAGTGGACCGTCTGCATCTCTGAGGGAGTGGTTTGTGGACAATACCATTCCTGCAACAGACTGGTCTTCGTAGAGTGCCGACCTTAAACACAATGAAACACATTTGGAATGAGACGGAACGTCGACGTCGCTCTAGACCTCAGCCTCCCGCTACCTTCTACGGCTTTGACTCTTGAGGAATAATTGGCTCCCATTCCTCTACAGACTTTTAGGCACCCCACTGAAAGCCTACCAAGTAGAGTTCAAGCCATCGTGAAAGCAAAGGGTGAACACATCACTTATTAATGTTTACTAATAGGTGTCCAGATAGTTTTGCTCAGATAGTGTAGCTGCGATCTATAAGGGTTGGCCAGAAAGTAATGCACCACTTTTTTTTTCTTCAATAATTCTTTACTGAACATAATGAGAATTACACACACGAAAGAATGGTGTTTTATCTACACATCCTATTTTTCTACGTAATCTCCTTCAGTTCTGTGGCCTTCCTCCATCTCGATACAAGGCCATGTTTGCCCTGTCGGTATCAATCCTTGTCCTGGTGGTGGAATCAGTACTTCACTGTGTGAATCACCTCCTCGTCGTCCTCAGAATGTCTTCCACGAATGGCCCCAACAAGTGGAAGTCAAAGAGGGCTAGGTCAGGTTTAACAGCCGTGGATGGTTTCCTTGAACCCTGCAAATCGTGGCGCTCCACCGAATCGCCTTCTGATGACCTCGCCCTTCGTGCCCAGCGACTAACTGTAGTTCTGTCGACAGCAGGTGCTCCATAGACTTTGCATAAACTTTTGTGAATATTCCCCACAGTTTTTTTCTCTGCAGTGAGGAATTCAATGATGGTACTTTGCTTTAACGTACACCACCTACAGACGCCATTTTGAAACTGTCCTGCAGCTGCGCTATCTGTCGGAAGTGACGGAAACTTGGCGCGCTCACTTAGGAGACTCCAAATAATACATACGTAACGTTTCGCATTTGTAGCATTGTTTTCGGCTGAGAAAAAAATGCGGTGCATTACTGTCTGGGCAACCCCCATCCTTAACTGAGAGAGTATACAGTATGATACTGTGTAGACTTGCTGCGAGCCAATACGCATTATATGTTCGACTCTCTTGAAACGGATATCGATCCTAACAGGTCATGTATATTCTGCAGGAAACACATTTGGTCACTTGTTCACCTATTGTGGTACCGGTCAATCATAAATTAGTGAAAAATCATCAAAATAGTTTTAACGCAAAAACTCAGATGTCGGATGACAGAAATGCAGTGAAAGTGTCACACACATTGTAACACTGGAAGAAAACAGTTCCAGGCAATGTGTTGGATGTTTCAACGCACAACGTGTTTGAAATGTAAACAAGGGAACTGTTCAGTTGGCGCAAACTTATTACCCCGCAAAGCACATAAAGCGACGTGCGATACCGTTAATGATGATTGTGTCAGTGTTATTAGAGGCGAGTGCCTTTGTCCTTCTAAAATAGCTGTCGACATGACTCTGCGGACATGTTGCTGTCCGTGCACTACCAACCTATGATAGCAGGCAGGATAGTACACTCCTGGAAATGGAAAAAAGAACACATTGACACCGGTGTGTCAGACCCACCATACTTGCTCCGGACACTGCGAGAGGGCTGTACAAGCAATGATCACACGCACGGCACAGCGGACACACCAGGAACCGCGGTGTTGGCCGTCGAATGGCGCTAGCTGCGCAGCATTTGTGCACCGCCGCCGTCAGTGTCAGCCAGTTTGCGTGGCATACGGAGCTCCATCGCAGTCTTTAACACTGGTAGCATGCCGCGACAGCATGGACGTGAACCGTATGTGCAGATGACGGACTTTGAGCGAGGGCGTATAGTGGGCATGCGGGAGGCCGGGTGGACGTACCGCCGAATTGCTCAACACGTGGGGCGTGAGGTCTCCACAGTACATCGATGTTGTCGCCAGTGGTCGGCGGAAGGTGCACGTGCCCGTCGACCTGGGACCGGACCGCAGCGACGCACGGATGCACGCCAAGACCGTAAGATCCTACGCAGTGCCGTAGGGGACCGCACCGCCACTTCCCAGCAAATTAGGGACACTGTTGCTCCTGGGGTATCGGCGAGGACCATTCGCAACCGTCTCCATGAAGCTGGGCTACGGTCCCGCACACCGTTAGGCCGTCTTCCGCTCACGCCCCAACATCGTGCGGCCCGCCTCCAGTGGTGTCGCGACAGGCGTGAATGGAGGGACGAATGGAGACGTGTCGTCTTCAGCGATGAGAGTCGCTTCTGCCTTGGTGCCAATGATGGTCGTATGCGTGTTTGGCGCCGTGCAGGTGAGCGCCACAATCAGGACTGCATACGACCGAGGCACACAGGGCCAACACCCGGCATCATGGTGTGGGGAGCGATCTCCTACACTGGCCGTTCACCACTGGTGATCGTCGAGGGGACACTGAATAGTGCACGGTACATCCAAACCGTCATCGAACCCATCGTTCTACCATTCCTAGACCGGCAAGGGAACTTGCTGTTCCAACAGGACAATGCACGTCCGCATGTATCCCGTGCCACCCAACGTGCTCTAGAAGGTGTAAGTCAACTACCCTGGCCAGCAAGATCTCCGGATCTGTCCCCCATTGAGCATGTTTGGGACTGGATGAAGCGTCGTCTCACGCGGTCTGCACGTCCAGCACGAACGCTGGTCCAACTGAGGCGCCAGGTGGAAATGGCATGGCAAGCCGTTCCACAGGACTACATCCAGCATCTCTACGATCGTCTCCTTGGGAGAATAGCAGCCTGCATTGCTGCGAAAGGTGGATATACACTGTACTGGTGCCGACATTGTGCATGCTCTGTTGCCTGTGTCTATGTGCCTGTGGTTCTGTCAGTGTGATCATGTGATGTATCTGACCCCAGGAATGTGTCAATAAAGTTTCCCCTTCCTGGGACAATGAATTCACGGTGTTCTTATATCAATTTCCAGGAGTGTAGATGGAAACCAAACAGGAAAATGAAAAACTAGCACGGGTTAGTACTGGTTGGCTGTATAGCCTAGCATCAAATCTGCCGACGCGTTTAGAATAACAGCACAGCTAATTCACAGAGTGGTGTATGCAAGTATGCTTCCAAGTAAGTACTTGCGACACGTAGGATTTCATGGAATTTGCTAAGCGGCTTGGCGATGGAGTTTTGCGAATCCGAAATCGATCGCTTTTGATTATGTGGTCATCGGGAGCGCAGCTACTGCCGCATTGCGTTTTGGTCCTCTGCCGCATTTAATTGAGGCAGAAATTGCGGTTGCAACAATTTATGGCCAACGCAACCCCCAAAATTAGATCAAGCGACCGCTGTTTCTCTGTCATACACTGGAGCAGATGGTAAGTTCGACACCAATAGAAACACCGCAGCTTGTCAACACTGACTCCCAGATGGAAATCCGAGTATTTTTCATCATTGGTGTGCACCGGTGAAGTCGGCATTCACACAGGTTCTTCATCGTCCACTAGACACAGGACACGTCTCCTACGAGGATTTTTCTTTTTTCTTTTATTTTGTTTTAAAGAAAGGCGGGAAGAGTAAAACTGAGATACGTATTGTCAGTGGGTGGAAAAAGTAGCCACTTTATGGTTCTAAACAAATAAAAATGTGTTATGATAATGTCCACTGATTCGTGTTACGTAAAGAAAAGTTTTCTACTTTTCCAAAAGTAGCGACTGTGTAATCCGCATTATACACTACTGGCTATTAAAATAGCTACACCTCGAAGATGACGTGAAACGGACGCGAAATTTAACCGACAGGAAGAAGATGCTGTGATATGCAAATGATTAGCTTTTCAGCGCTATCACACAAGGTTGACGCTGGTGGCGACACCTACAACGTGCTGACATGACGAAAGTTTCCAACCGATTTCTCATACACAAACAGCAGTTGACCGGCGGCGTTGCCTGGTGAAACGTTGTTGTGATGCCTCGTGTAAAGAGGAGAAATGCTTACCAGCACGTTTCCGCCTTTGATAAAGGTCGGATTGTAGCCTATCGCGATTGCGGTTTATCGTATCGCGACATTGCTGCTCGCGTTGGTCGAGAGCCAATGACTGTTTGCAGAATATGAAATCGGTGTTTCAGGAGGGTAATACGGAACGTCGTGCTGGATCCCAACGGCCTCGTATCACTAGCAGTCGAGAAGACAGGGATCTTATCCGCATGGCTCTAACGGATCGAGCAGCCACGTCTCGATCCCTGAGTCAACAGATGGGGACGTTTGTAAGACAACAATCATCTGCACGAACAGTTCGACGACGTTTGCAGCAGCATGGACTATCAGCTCGGAGACCATGGCTGCGGTTACCCTTTCGGCGCATCACAGACAGGAGCGCCTGCGATGGTGTACTCAACGACGAACCTGGATGCATGAATGGCAAAACATCATTTTGTCAGATGAATCCAGGTTCTGTTTACAGCATAATGATGGTCGCATCCGTGTTTGGAGACATCGCGGTGAACGCACATTGGAAGCGTGCATTTGTCATCGCCATACTAGCGTATCACCCGGCGTGATGGTATGGGGTGCCATGGGTTACACATCTCGGTCACCTCTTGTGCGCATTGACGGCATTTTGAACAGTGGACGTTACGTTTCTGATGTGTTACGACCCGTGGCTCTACCCTTCATTCGATCCCTGCGAAACCCTACATTTCAGCAGGATAATGCACGACCGCATGTTGTAGCTCCTGTACGGGCCTTTCTGGATACAGAAAATGTTCGACTGCTGCCCTGGCCAGTACATTCTCCAGATCTCTCACCAAATGAAAACGTCTGGTCATTGGTGGCCGAGCAGCTGGCTCGTTACAATACGCCAGTCACTACTGTTGATGAACTGGTGTATCGTGTTGAAGCTGCATGGGCAGCTATACCTGTACCCGCCATCGAAGCTCTGTTTGACTCAATGCCCAGGCGTATCAAGGCCGTTATTACGGCCGGAGGTGGTTATTCTAGGTACTGATTTCTCAGGATCTATGCACCCAAATTGCGTGAAAATGTAATCACATGTCAGTTCTAGTACAATATATTTTTTGAATGAATACCCGTTTATCATCTGCATTTCTTCTTGGTGTAGCAATTTTAATGGCCAGTAGTGTATTTTCAATTTCGTTTCTTCTTTGTGTAGCTGGAGCCATCGTAATCAAATGTTGCTCGTGACGTGTTTCACGCGACGCCTAGGGTCAACGGAAAGCGTCGGTTTGCTTCCCGTTGCAAACAAAACGGTTTTTAAAGCGGAACTTTATGTGCCCATTCGATAGAGAGGTCCCGTATTGGTCTAGTGCGATATTTGTTTTACTGACATGTATTAACAGGGACAGTAAAACACGAAGAACAACCGACACCCCAGCAGCGGCTGCTAGCGAAAAGCATGCAGCACTATTGCGTTGCTGCTGGATTGCTTTTTATTCTTCGTGGTTTACTGTTAATACATATCGACAAAACAAATATCGCACTAGTCTAATCTGGGACCGATGTATCGAATGGTCACGTAAAATTCCAGTTTAAAAATCATTTTATTTGTAAAAGGAAACTTACTGAAGCTTTCCGTCGCATGAAACATGTGACGAGCAGTATTTGCTTCGGCCGACTCCATTTACACACTGCAAAAACGAAGTTTCAGGTATCTGCCGAAACACCAGAGAAAATGAGCCCCATGACTCCTAGGTGAGACACCCTGTACATGAATGACCTAGTCAGTGCATAACGTCTACGAGGCTGTTCATGAATGATGCTATTGTATAAAGAGGTTGCGAAGCTACGAGATAGTAACGCAGTGAAGGACGACATACAGGGGATCTACTCTTCATGCTGATATTGGGAGGTGATCGTCAACACAAACAAATGTAGCGTATTCTGTAGAAATAGGCGCAAAGACCGGTTATTGTGTGGTTACAGGATTGACGAACAACATGTTGAAACACTAGAGAAAGTTACATACATTGAATATCAGCGTATGCGTACAGAGCTATTTAAAGTGGAACGACCGAATGAAACTAATTTTGGGAAAGAGCAGATACCACACATTGGAAACATCCGAAAGTAGTGCACCCACAAAGGAGGTGGCTTACAAACTCGGCAAAATCATTGCTCTTAACTATAGGATCCTTGTCACATAGGATAGACAGAGGAAATGGACAGTATTACAGTAGGAGCAGCGTGTTTCGTCACAGATTCGTTTGGTAAATGTTGTGATGTGCCGGAGGTGACCTTCTGCCACTTCAGGATTAGGCTTTATAGTCTTTCCGCTCTCACCATCTCTTCTGCGACCTTTCGACACTACTTCTTCCAACAGGATTGTGTTCTATCGCTTCTCGTAGGATTCTCCGAGGTGACACATACTGTTTCTAAACCTGCTGTCGTTGGATTACTTTTTCAGGTAATGGATGTATCCCAGTTCTTCCCTTAGTTGAACGATGTTTGTTTCCTTATTTGTGCTTCTTCAAAAGTAGTGTCACACCCTAGGCACAGAAAGTGGGACAACTGTCCTATTGTCGTGTTACTGATAATCATCTTAGTTCTTTTGGAGTATTTTCCTAAAACGAATATTGTTTTTCTTTTGTTGTTGATATTTTCAGGCGATAATTTAGGATAACACTGTTTAAACTTTGTATTCCTATTTCTAAATTGTCTTCACTGTCCTTTACGATTACCTGGTCGTCGGCAAAATGCGATGTATTTCGAAACTTATCTGTCCCAATCCTTATAACTTGAGGAATACATTTCTTCATGCACTCCCTGATTGGATTGTTGATGTAGATGTTGAACGGTGTTGGTGACATACCATAGCCTTGTATAACTCCATGGTTTATTTCTGGTGTCACTCTTTGCCAGTATTTTTCATTATTTCAGTGTGTATACAAAAATCTTGGCATACTTTTATCAGATGCTTGGAGAAACCTCTTTTCTCCATCACTCACCAGATATTTTTATCTATGAATGTGCTCAAATGCTTTTTGATAGTCAAGAAATGATATGTGTGCTTCCAAACCGAATTCTCGCCTTTGTATAATTTGATTGAAAACATCGTCGGACAGGGCCTTCTTTAACGGAGACCGGCTTGCTATTCTACTGAAATTGAAGCAGAGACGTTTCAAAGTCATCCATTAATTAGTTTTCTGTAGATTATATAAGCAATATTCAGATATCTCATTCCTCTGTAATTAGTTGCGTTACTTCTGTTTCCTTTCCTCAACAGTGAAATAAATTTGGCGCATCTCCATTCTTCTGGTTTTTCACATGTACGCCACACGCGTTGTAAAGATGGTGCATTCTCAATTCTGGAAATGTTCCACTATAGCTTACCAGTTCTGAGTTGATTCCGTCTAATCCTGAAGATTTTCTGTTTCTTGTTTTTCTTCAAAGCCTGTTTTAATTCTGTCAAATCTATTAGATCTGCTCCTTCCTCTCCTTTTCCTTCCGTTGGCTTTTCTGCATCCGGATTACACCCTAATTTCTTGTAGTGATTTATCCAGTTTTCTGAAGGACTGATGTTTATATCGGCAGAGTCTTCGTCTATTCTTTTTCGTTGTCTGAACAGTTTATATGCCAGTTGCTGTCTATTTGAATTCCATGATCAACACTGCTTGTAAATGTATCCCACGAAGATCTATGTGCCTTGCTAGTTCCGTGGTCCGATTCCTGGTTGCCTTATATTTTTTTTAGTTTCCTCAGTTTGTTTCAGCAATAACTCCGTATATACGTTATTTTTATTTTTTAGGGCTTCTTCCTTATCATCGTTTCAAATTTTACGTTCCCCGTATACTTTTCAGATTCGATGTAAGTTTTTCACCCGGCACCTCTTTAGCGAGCTGTGTTGTGATAGTTATAATGTCTGCCCTTTCTTCAGTTAGACCTTCACTTGATGCCAGTTGTTAGAGTAGCGAGGTTAGTTAACCCCCAATAAAATAGATTCCTTAAATTCTACTCTCCTAATAGTTTTGTTTGGATTTCTCTCGTTTTGCTTCTCGTTCTTTCTTTCCGCACTCACACTTCTCCACCTGTAGAGTGTGATCCGGCAGCCTCTGCCGGTGTCGCTTCATGCAGCCCGCAATGTTATATCTGGCCTTTGAAAACCATGTGCGAGGCTTTCATATTTCATCGTTCGCTACGCGCGAAGTATTAGTCCCACAGAGTCTACAAATGCTGCCCTCCGTAAAAGCCACGCCGTAAACCGCTGATACATGGAGATAACCGGCGTATGAACCTACAGCAGTAAGGAATAACAAGGTCGCCCATACCCAAGGACAACGGGGAGGCACGGTTCCTCCTCCCTCCCTCCTCACCTCCCCCCCCCCCCCCCCCCCAATAACTCAAAGGAAAAACCTAGTCTGCCATTTTCCTTTCAAGAAGTGATTTAAAAATCGACATTATACAGGACGTTTTTGTAGGAAATTTAATATAGTTCAGTTCTGTACTGGGATATGCATTCGCTAGAAACCTTAGTTTTCGAGATATTCACGAAAAAAATGACCCCCAGCCCACACACTCAGTCCCCATCGATCAGGATTTCTAGTTTGTTGTTGAAAAAAAATGGTTCAAATGGCTCTGAGCACTATGGGACTCAACTGCTGTGGTCATAAGTCCCCTAGAACTTAGAACTACTTAAACCTAACTAACCTAAGGACAGCACACAACACCCAGCCATCACGAGGCAGAGAAAATCCCTGACCCCGCCGGGAATCGAACCCGGGAACCCGGGCGTGGGAAGCGAGAACGCTACCGCACGACCACGAGTTGCGGGCTTGTTGTTGTAGGTGCTGCCACCTGCCTCTGTGCAAAAATATGCGACTGCACGAATTAATTACCACATTCGACCTTTCTTTTGGCCATCATTTAAATATTACCGGTACGTGAGCCCTTACAAATGGTAAAACTGTCGTTTTTATAAATATTACCTAACGATTTTGTTAATTTTAAAAGCATACGTAAAATTATAGTTTAGACAAGAAGAGAATATAACCTTTCGAAATGTGGTGCTACAGAAGAATGCTGAAGGTTAGATGGCTAGATCATATAACTAATGGGGAGGTACTGAACAGAATTAGGGAGAAGAGAAATTTGTGGCACAACTTGACTAGAAGAAGGGATCGGTTGGTAGGACATGTTCTGAGGCATCAAGGGATCACCAGTTTAGTACTGGGGGGCAGCGTGGAGGATAAAAATCCTTGAGGGAGACTAAGAGATGAATACACTAAGCAGATTCAGACGGATGTAGGTTGCAGTAGGTACTAGTAAATGAAGAAGCTTGCACAGGATAGAGTAGCATGGAGAGCTGCATCACTGGGTGTTGTGTGATGTCCTTAGGTTAGTTAGGTTTAAGTAGTTCTAAGTTCTAGGGGACTGATGACCATAGATGTTAAGTCCCATAGTGCTCAGAGCCATTTGAACCATTTTTTTTGACGAGCTGCATCAAACCAGCCTCTGGACTGAAGACCACAACAACAACGACGTAAAATAAACAATTACATCTTTGTAGTAGTCAGGCCTATTGATTATGAAACTACAGTGCTTTTACGGGTTACGCTTGGATCGAACTGACAACTTACTTTGTTTTACTTTAACGTTTACGAAAGTAATTTTTCTTTCATTGTCCTCATTGACAACTTTATATTAGTAACAAACGACTATGCTGGTGGCGTAATAGCTCAATCAGTACAGAAAGGAAAAAGCCGAACAAAGGGAATAATTCGTGTAGTCAAAAATTTTTCGTACAGTGGTAAGTGGGTGTGCCACGAACAACATACTAGAAATCCTGATAAGTGAGGCATGAGAGTGGGGGTGGATGAGCGTTTGGTCACTTCTGTACGATTTTATTTGAATTACTCGAAAACCGTTGCCTCCAGCGAAAACTGGTCTCAGTACAAAATGTAACTACATTATATTTCGTACATAAAGCTCCTGTTTTTTTTCTGTAGGGCAAATAGTTTTCTGGTGGCGAGGGAGAGAATATGAAACCTTTGCGTCTGGTTTTCGAAGGCCAGATTTAACATTGCGGGTTGTATAAAACGACCTCGGTAGGGGTATCTCACTGTCTAGTTGTGCGTCTATCGTCCTTGAAGCTAGATTTTCATTTACTATAATGTAATCAATAAGAGATCTTTAGTCTCTTGCAGACCATGTTTGGCAGAAATGTTCATCCATTTTCAGTGGCGGAAGCTACAATAGAGGTTGACTGTTAAAATTCTAAGAACGGACGTTCCTAAAATAAAATGGCCATTTCCCGTCTGTTGAGTGCCGTTTTTATTATTTGAAACCGAACGGAAGATTCATCCATCTTCGGATCGTTTCTCGTAGCTAAAAAGCAATCATTCTTGACGTAGCTATCAGTTTCAAATGGGCGACACTATCCGAAGTCGGCATTGGAGCAACTCGACGTGGCATGGACTCAACAAGTAGTTGGAAGTCCCCTGCAGAAATACTGAGCCACGCTGCCTCTATAGCCGTCCATAATTGCCAAAGTGCTGCCGCTGCGGAATTTTGTGCACGAACTGTCTGTCGATTACGTACGATAAATTTTGGATGGGATTCATGTTGGGCAGTCTGGGTGCACAAATCATTCGCTCGAACTGTCGAGAATGCTCTTCAAACCAGTTGCCAACAATTGTGGCGTGGTAACAGTTGCATCGCTGTTTGAGAATATGAATGGTATCCAGGCAGCAGAACATAATAACCATTTCTAGTCAATGATCGGTTTAGATCAGAGACAGACCACACCTTTATTGAACCACAACCAACTTGCACAATGCCTTGATGACAACTTGGGTCCATGCTTTGGTGAGGTCTGTGTCACAGTCGAACCCTACCATCAGGTCTTATCAACTGGAATCGGGACCAGACCACCGTTTTACAGTCGTCTGGGGTCCAACGGTCACGAGCCCAGGAGAGAGACTGTAGCGATGTCACGCTGTCAGCAAAGACATTCGCGTAGTTCGTCTGCTGCCGCAGCCCATTAGCGCCAAATTTTGCCGCTCTGTCCTAACGGACAAGTTCTTCGTACGTCCCACATTGATTTCTGCAGTTATTTCACGTAGTGCTGCCTGTCTGTTAGCACTGAAAACTCTGCGCAGACGCTGCTGCTCTCGGTCGTTAAGGGAAGGCCGTCGGCCAGTGCGTTGACCATCGTGATAAGCAGTGCCTGATCTGGTATTCCCGGCACTCTCTTGACACTGTGGATCACTAGCCATCTCCAGAACGGAACATCCCATGCGTCTAGCTCCAGCTACCATTCTTCGTTTAAAGTCTGTTAATTCCCATAATTGCGCCGGAAACCTTTTCAAGTGAATCGCCTGAGTACAAATCACAGCTCTGCTTTCCTTTTTTTTTTTTTTCCTGTATTGAATTTCAATTCCCCCCGAAGGGGGCGGGCTGGCAGCAGCTTAGTATGCCGCTCTTCAGCCTACAGACTTTGTTAGAAAGATGAAGAGAATAAATAATATTTCTCTGCCTCGTGATGGCTGGGTGTTGTGTGCTGTCCTTAGGTTAGTTAGGTTTAAGTAGTTCTAAGTTCTAGGGGACTTATGACCACAGCAGTTGAGTCCCATAGTGCTCAGAGCCATTTGAACCATTTTTTTAGAATAAATAATAAAAACAGGCGATAAAATCGGAGACTTAAGGAGTAACATGGCGAAAAGAAATCGTGGAACTTAAAACAAAGAACAGAGGGATGATGATGCTAATAAAATACATACGAAGCAGACAGGTAAAACAATAGACAGACAATTAAAAAACACGGCGACAGTCTGGATTCTGTTCGCAAAGGACATAAAATTCACACCTAGCGACAGCATGGTTTCTGTTCGCAACACGAGAAAGACGAACAACACTGAATAGTCACTGGAACACTGCACTAAAAAGTTGGCAAATGTGACATACCACAGCCGAGAGCAGGTGGGGGGAAACTGGACAGATGATGGGAAACAAACAAGGGGGGAAAGGAGAGTAAAAGCGAAGGGGGGAACCGGGAAAGGAGCTGATGGAGGATGAGGACCCATAAGAGGGGTGGGGGGCAGACGCGATAGGGAGTGGGGTAGGCAGAGGAGGGGAATACAAAAGGACTTGGGGGGGGGAGAAGGGAGGTAGGGAGAGGTTCAGTGGGGAGAAAACAGGATGGAAGGGGGGAAGAGGGAACCCAGGGAAAGGACAGAGGAAAGGAGGGGGAGTGAGGATCAGAGTTGATAGGAGGGATAAATGGAGGGAGAGAGGGCATCGTCCGGGAGGGGGAGTTGATGGAAGCCACCTTGGGAAAGGAGATGTAGGGTGTAGAGATGGAGGGTAGGGGGGACACAACGGTGAAGACGTGGCAGGGGGTGGGGATGGGAGAGGAGAGGAGCAACCAGGGGGTGAGGGGGTTCAAGACGGCGGGAGGTGTAGAGGATGCGGATATGTTCGAGGAATAGGAGCAGATGGGGGAAAGGAATGAGATCATAGAGGATCCGCGTGGGGGACGGGAGGCGTATACGGAAGGCGAGGCGGAGTGCATGACGCTCAAGGATCTGGAGGGACTGATAAAATTGGGGGGGGGGGGCAGATATCCAGGCAGGACTGGCATAACAGAGGACGGGACGCATTAAGGATTTGTAGGTGTGGAGGATGGTAGAGGGGTGCAACCCCCACGTCCAGCCAGAGAGGAGTTTGAGGAGTCGGAGGCGGTTGTGGGCTTTGCATTGGATGGAGCGGAGATGAGGGATCCAGGTGAGGTGACGGTCAATGGTGAGGCCAAGGTAGGTGAGGGTGGGGGTGAGGCGGACAGGACGTGCGCAGACAGTAAGGGAGAAATCCAGGAGCTGGACACAGTTCTGCCAGTGCGCTGCCCTTTTATACCTTGTGTACGCGATACTGCGGCCATCTATGTGCATATCGCTGTCCCGTGGCTTCTGTCGTCTCACTGTAGAGGGAGATTGTAGTGTTAGATGTAGAGGGAAGCGGCCGGCTGTGTCCTGATGGTTTCTGTAGCACTGCCGGCGAGTTGCGGGCCTGACCCGCGAGATGGCACCGCCAGGCCGCGTCGAGTCGGGTCGGACCTGGGGACCTGTTGCAGCTCCGCGGCCGGGCTGGAACAGGTAGGTGTGCGCGGCGCGACCGCCGACACCGCACGCTCGCATTGTCAACGGCCGCGCTTTATTCAGAATTATCGTGCGTCCGCAGTCGACCGGCAGCCGCTCGATATGCCGCGACTGCTGGCAGCTGTCTAGCAGTTTTACACCCTCACTTCAATACGGCTGACACTTTTCGTAAAAAAGTGTGCAGTACAGTCTACTGTGCGCCGACCAGCACTGATTCTGAAGTAGGCGCGTCTACTAGTTAAACGCTCTGAGTTGGAGCCGCCCCAAAAGATAGAGCAGTATTACTTTACAGAATTTAAACTAATAGGTCCAACGTTTCTTGAGCGGATTTTAATAATAACAGTCAACGTATTTAGAACTCTTTGTATTGAGTGTTATGAGCATTTTTCAAAGACGTAGAAGCTAGCAAGGGCGCCCGTAGGGTACTTTGCAGAGGTGGGGAATGCTAGATCTGGGGCTACAGAGTATTTTTAATATTTTAGAAGACGAATGGCGATTTGTAAGTAACCATAAAAAGTTCCTGTTAGAACCTTGTTAGGAACGTGCTTAATGCCACTTTTATATCACTCCTTGAAACAAAAATGCCTGACTATGTTTTTCCTATCCCTGTGGGCTAGTGGAAGGGGGGTGGGGGTAGCGGGGGAGGGGTGACTGCACCACCATCTTCCTGGGTGTGCGCGATCTTTTTAATTAGCTTTACTGCTGCGTCTTCATACGCCGGTTATCTCCATGTATCAGGGGCTCAGGGTGTGCCTTCTACGGAGGACAGCAATTGTAGACTCTAGACGGCTCAACAAATGGAACTAGCGCACCAGCCACATAATTTTCAGTTTACGCTGCTTACGGCGACGGGGAGTCGATGTCCTTGATCGATATTTAATATTAATCTTTTGATAACGTTATAGATGCTCTTCTGTCTTTAGCATTGACAGTTCTATCCATTGCAAAAAAAAGCCATGTTTCGCCAAAATGTACTAGAATACTACAATGAAGCGCTAAGGAAAGTGGTATATGCATCCGTATTCAAAAACAGGCAGATTACGTTGCACGAGCGATGGGACACAGCATCTCCGAGGTAGCGATGGAAATTTTCCAATAAGACTATTTCACGAGTGTACCGTGAGTCATTTCTGAAAGTATTTGTATGGAGTGTAGCCATGTATGGAAGTGAAACATGGACGGTAAATAGTTTGGACAAGAAGAGAATAGAAGCTTCCGAAATGTGGTGCTACAGAAGAATGCTGAAGATTAGATGGGTAGATCACATAACTAATGAGGAAGTATTGAATAGGATTGGGGAGAAGAGAAGTTTGTGGCACAACTTGACTAGAAGAAGGGATCGGTTGGTAGGACATGTTCTGAGGCATCAAGGGATCACCAGTTTAGTATTGGAGGGCAGCGTGGAGGGTAAAAATTGTAGAGGGAGACCAAGAGATGAATGCACTAAGCATATTCAGAAGGATGTAGGTTGCAGTAGGTACTGGGAGATGAAGAAGCTTGCACAGGATAGAGTAGCATGGAGAGCTGCATCAAACCAGTCTCAGAACTGAAGTCCACAACAACAACAACAACAACAACCGTGAATATCAGGTATCCGGTAAAACATCAAATCTCCGACATCGCTGCGGCCGGAAGAAGATCCTGCAAGAACGGGACCATCAACGACTGAAGTGAATTGTTCAACGTGACAGAAGTGCAACCCTTACGCAAATTGCTGCCGATTTCAGTGCTGGGCTATCAACAAGTGTCGGCGTGTGAACCATTCAACGAATCGTCATCGATATGGACTTTTGGAGCCGAAGATCCATTCGTGTACTGTAGATGACTGCACGCCCGTCAACATCGACATTCGATTGTTGATGACTGGAAACATGTTGCCTGGTCGGATAAGTCTCATTTCAAATTGTATCGAGTGTATGGACGTGTACAGGTATGGAGACAACCTCCTGAATCCATGGACCCTGCATGTCAGTAGGCGACTGTTCAAGCTGGTGAAGGCTCTGTAATGGTGGGGGTATGTGCAGATGGAGTGATATGTGACACCTGCTACGTCTAGATACGACTCCCAAAGGTTACACGTACGCAAGCATCCTGTCTTCTCACCAGCATCCATTGATGTCCATTGTCCATTGCGATGGACTTGGGCAATTCCAGCAGGACAATGCGATACCCCACACGTCCAGAATTGCTAGAGAGTGGCTCCGAGAACACTCTTCTGAGTTTAAGCACTTCCGCTGGCCGCCAAACTTCCCGAGCATGAACATTATTGAGCATATCTGGGATGACTTGCAACGTGCTGTTCAGAAGAGATCTCCACCCCCTCGTGTTGCGGTACTTCTCTGTGCTCGCGGGGCCTCTACACGACATTAGGCAGGTGTACCAGTTTCTGTGGCTCTTCAGTGTATAACATAACTGTCACTATGTAGCGGCTATGTAACTAACGACTGAATGAAAAACGGCGCGAAACAGACAGCTGTCAGTTTCTCGCAAGTTCCCCGCCTACTAGTGGCATCTAGTTGATGATGTTTTGATTTTAAAAAATCTTTTTGTTTATTGAGGTGTATTTTGACGATTCGCGGAACATATGCGTTAGAACCGCTTAAACATGTACACTATGTGATCAAAAGTATCCGGACAACTGGCTAAAAATGACTTACGAGTTCTTAGCGCCCTCCATCGGTAATATTGGAATTCGGTATGGTATTGGCCCACTTTTAGCCTTGATGACAGCTTCCACTCTCGCAGACAAACCTTCAATGAGCTTCTGGAAGGTTTGTTGGGGAATGGCAGCCCATTCTGCACGGAGTGCTGCACTGAGGAGAGATATCGATGTCGGTCGGTGAGAGCTGGCACCAAGTCGGCATTCCAAAATATCTCAAAGATGTTCTGTAGGTTTCAGGTCAGGACTCTGTGCAGGCCAGTCCCTTACAGGGATGTTATTTCCCTGTAACCACTCCGCTACAGGCCTTGAATCATGAGGAGGTCCTCGATCGTGCTGAAAGGTGCCATCGCCATCCCCGAATTGCTCTTCAACAGTGGGAAGCAAGAAGGCGCTTAAAACATCAATGTAGTCCTGTGCTGTGATAGTGCCACGCAAAATAGGAAGGGATACAAGCCCCTCCATGAAAAACACGACCACACCGTAACACCGCCGCCTCCGAATTTTATTGTTGGGATTACACTCGCTATAAGATGACATTCACCGGGCATTCACCATACCCACACCCTGCCATCGGATCGCCACATTGTGTACCGTGGTTCGTTACTCCACACAACGTTTTTCCACTGTTCAATCGTCCAATGTTTACACTCCTTACACAAGCGAGGCGTCGTTTGGCATTTACCGGCGTGATGTGTGGCTTACGAGCAGCCACTCGATCATAAAATCCAAGTTTTCTCACCTCCGCCTAACTGTCACAGTACTTTCAGTGGATCCTGATGCAGTTTGGAATTCCCGTGTGATGGTCTGGACAGATGTCTGCCTATTACGGGCTTTCAAATAAAATGATGAGGTGTTGTGGTGTGGGTGGCCCTCAACTACGCACCCTCTGACTCAGAGTTGAAATATTGAAAGTTTCGGCTGGTTTCTCTGTCTAGGAGCTGGGATACGTAGTTGCCGCATTACAGTCCAAACACTGCTGAGTCTACAGTATACAATATGAATATACACATGATTCGATGGTCGAAGGTTCCTATTACTCGGTGATTGCGAATTTTGAATGTGACATAGAAATTTATTAATGAAAAATTCCAATTAAATAAAACCTGCAGGTACTATTTTTAACGACTTTAAATGACGAGTACGATAGCAGAAGTACCTTTAAGAATGACGTTTATTACTGCAAAACACTTATTGGTGTCGATGGTCCAGCAATTAAATAAAATATAAGTTGAATAACAGGGAAACAATAGATTCCTACTTCACGTAATTAGTTATGAACAACAACATAGCTCGCAAGATCATCATCATCATCATCATGAGCCAATTCAATTATTAAATGATGTGGCCTCTTCGAGTCGTGAATTTAGGTAGGCTTTCAGCAGTCTTCTCCAAGTGGGACGGTCTTGGGCAGTTCTCTGCCAGGTGTTACCAGTGATCTTCTTGATGTCTTTGCCCCATCTGTCTGGTGGTCTTCCTCTAGGCCTCCGGTGCTCTCTCGGACTCCACTCCAGTACTAGCTTCGTCCATTTGTTGTTTTTTCTTCTTGCGACGTGGCCAGCCCACTGCCATTTCAAGGAACCTACTGCCTCTAAGATGTCATTAACCTTCGTCACAGACCGGATGTCATCTGCTCTTTTCCCATCCTTTCTTGTATAGCCCAGCATTGATCTCTCCATGGCTCTCTGTGCTGTCCTAAGTTTCCCTTTTGGAAATGAGTTCAGTGTCCATGTCTCGCAGCCATACGTCATCACAAAAGATAGGCCAGTAGACTAATGTCTTTGTGCTTTCTAAAACACAGTAAATATTTAACCAATTTCTTCATGAGTAGTATACATTGGACATAAACAAAGACATAGTCGAATAAATACATTTATATGCATGCTGCTACCGGTTTTTTCGTACAACTGTGGAGTACTTATGGCCTGACGCGATCGATAGTAATCGGCCACTTTGATCTCCAGTAACTCATGTACTATTCAAGTTACATGCCTGTAATTTATACCAATTTAGGTTTACACTAATAGTTTTCTAAAGACACGTCGATCGGCAAAATCGGACAAACCGTTTAGTTTTTAGAAATTCGTTGCTGGGTGTTACTTGTATAATTTACAGTCAGATACTAAACTTTAAACTAATAAAGATATTGAAAATATGATTACACCATCGGAATCACCTTGCAAATAATGGTAATGTACATGTTTCTTGTTAAGGATCATGATTCCTCTGGCTATTATTAATTTCTACATGAGCTGTGTAACGTCTGCCATCATGGTTTCCTGAAGTCCGCCATCTTTGGCACTCCACGGCATACAAATCTCCTTCATCCACACAAAGCCCATTCCGCGACACAGCGTTAGCATGGGATTCCCAGCCACGTGGTCGGCATGGACCACGCACTGGGGCTGCCCCTCTTGCTCCGGCTAAAGTACGGCACCACACGTTCGCTGACGAGAGGCCACGCCAACTCCGAACCTAGAATATTTTCAGAGCGCCACAACTCGCCCTTTATCCCACACACCTCCACTTATTAACATTCTACAACAACATCCGCACAGAACAAGATGGTCAAATGGCCGGTGAGGCTTAATTATATATGAAGATGCTATGTGCCGGACATCCATCATGTTGGAAGTACATCGCCATTCTGTCATGCAGTGAAACATCTTGTAGTAACATCGGTGGAACATTACGTAGGAAATCAGCATACATTGCACCATTTAGATTGCCATCGATAAAATGGGGGCCAATTATCCGCCCTCCCATAAAGCGGCACCATACATTAACCCGCCAAGGTCGCTGATGTTACACTTGTCGCAGCCATCGTGGATTTTCCGTTGCCCAATAGTGCATATTATGTCGGTTTACGTTACCGCTGTTGGTGAATGACGCTTCGTCGCTAAACAGAACGCATGCAAAATATCTGTCATCGTCCCGTAATTTCTCTTGTGCCCAGTGGCAGAACTGTATACGACGTTCAAAGTCGTCGCCATGCAATTCCTGCTGCATAGAAATATGGTAAGGGTGCAATCGATGTTGATGTAGCATTTTCAACACGACGTTTTTAAGATTCCCGATTCTCGCGCAATTTGTCTGCTACTGACGTGCGGATTAGCCGCGACAGCAGCTAAAACACCTACGTGGGCATCATCATTTGTTGCAGGTCGTGGTTGACGTTTCACATATGGCTGAACACTTCCTGTTTCCTTAAATAACGTAACTATCCGGCGAACGGTCCGGACACTTGGATGATGTCGTTCAGAATACCGAGCAGCATACATAGCACACGCCCGTTGGGAATTTTGATTACAATAGTCATACATCAACACGATATCGACCTTTTCCGCAATTGGTAAACGGTTCATTTTAACACGGGTAATGTATCACGAAGCGAATATCGCCCGAACTGGTGGAATGTTACGTCCAAAAAATGGTTCAAATGGCTCTGAGCACTATGGGACTTAACTTCTGAGGTCATCAGTCCCCTAGAACGTAGAACTACTTACACCTAACTAATCTAAGGACATCACACACACCCATGCCCGAGGCAGGATTCGAACCTGCGACCGTAGCGGTCGCGCGGTTCCAGACTGTAGAATGTTACGTGATACCACGTACTTATACGTTTGTGACTATTACAGCGCCACCTGTCACAAAGCGAAAAAAGTGGTCCAACTAAAACATTCATATTTGTTTATGTACTATACGAATATGTAATAAAAATGGGGGTTTCTACTTAAAAAAACGCAGTTGATATTTCGTTTGACCTATGTCAGCGCCACCTAGCGGGCCAACCATAGCGCCATCAGGTTTCCCCCATCAAGCTAGACGAGTTTCGTTCTTTGTAGTTTTTTCGTTTCATGCTTATTTTGTGATATATTTGGCCCAGTCGCTGTCAACGGAATACCCTGTATATATAATTAAGGCTCACCGGCCATTTGACCATCTTCTTCTGTGCGGATGCAGAAACAGTGTCCGAACTCTTACGGGAATCGGCAGTGAAGCCGTGAGTAATGAGTATAATGGGCGGGGGCACTATGAATATAGTGCGGGACAATAAGCTGTGAATGTGGGTCTTACTGGAGGCGTGCCTGAGGTAAGTTCCTGCAGTCGCACTGTCCTCTGCGTCCTCGATGGCTCAGATGGATAGAGCGTCTGCCACGTAGCAGGAGATCCCAGGGTCGAGTTCCGGTCGGGCACACATTTTCAACTGCCCCCGTTGACTTATATCAACGTCTGTATGCAGCTGAGGGTATTTATTTCATTGTAATTTCATTCTAACGAGCTGCATGGTAACCGATTCTATCTGTTCTTTCGGACATGTCCATCTTCATACATATATTCTTATTAGTGTTTTATTGCGAAACCTTCGAATGCTATTTGTATGTCAATGGCGCGTTAGATGGCTATGCCGTATTCCGCGAATAATTACTATTTGCACGATATACGAGAGAGATTTGTCAGAGCATGGGCTTCGATAAGTGCGGAAATGATAAGGAATACCACTCAATCCACGATAAAAAGATAACAGTACTGCACTGATACCAATGGTCATCTCTTCGAACACCTTCTGTAAATAGACTTTCATGCCACCTTATTGGTCATCACTTCGAACACCTTCTGTAAATGGACTTTCATGCCACCTTATTGACCTTCGTTGACCTCCAAAGACCTTACTGTTATACATCATTGGATTCGTCTCGACAGTCGCCATCAGAAAATAAGTACCAAACTATAGCATCCCATTTAAAAAAAACAAAGTTGACCTTCAAATCTCTGACGCGACCCCACCTAGCAACTAAAAACCAACGTCATCTTATGGCCCTGGTTGTCCTATGCTACGTTTGTCCCAAAAACTTTCCAGCTACTATCATACTTTCGGAGTTATTCTAGGTGGCAATAGACAGCGACTCACCCTGTAAATCAGCAAAAGAGGACATCGAATATAAATTTAAGTTTCTGTTTTACAGCGTTTTCAGACATGCATGCATGCATGCCTGCAATAACGTACAGACAGTGTGGAACACAGACATTGTAAAACCATATTGAAAAATGCTCCTATCACAGATCAAAACATGGTAATATGTGTAAGAAAATAACTAGCTTTTCGACTTATCTGGCAGCTTCAAAGACATTTAAATCAAAATATCTTGGCACATTCACGTTTTCTACTTGTTAGTATTAGTACCTAAGTCATGTAATATAATTCAGCGTGTCAAGTAAAGTAACATGACACATGATATCAACTAGTAAAACATGACACATGCGATCGTGTCATGTTCACCATGGTTGGTGAATCTTCTGGATTTTGGGCACAGGATCAGGGACTTTAGCCTCTAAATTGCATGATGCATTGTGGGCGCTAATGTGTCAAGATACTTTCATTAAAATGGCTTTAAAGCTGCCACAATAGTCGAGAAGCTATTTCCCTTCTTTTAAATACCTGACTCTGCCCAGGACATAGTCACCTTCTTATGCTATGATGGGAGAATTTTTCATTCTGGCTCCCAACTTTTAGTTCACCATAATTTTGACGTTAGACCGCCACAGCTTAGCAAACAAAGTAGATTTTTTATTGACTCGGACGACAACTGATGCGGCATAGAATTTTTTGTCATTCGAACCATATTGCTTATATCATGGCAACGGATGAAGCTTTCACAAAACAGGACGACCATTAATTACATGTATTTGTCTATCTTCTTACAAAATCTGAACCGATTCGCACAAGTTTGGAGGAAGAAATGGCATGTAAAAAAAGGAAATCGCATATTTTTAACGTAAAATCCGAATAAAGCTAGATATTTCAAAGCGAGTTTTCAATTTTATCATAAGATTCCGTTTTTATTTATTTGATTCACTTTAAATCTTTCCCGCATATTCATTTCACATGAGACGCAATTTTACGTGCCGCATTTTGCTCGACTTTAAACCCGCATATCGCGACAACGGATAAAGATTATTGGAAAAAAATCGTTTTGACTTTATCCATTTATCTATCTTCGTGCAATGTAGAAATGATTCGTACAGGTTTAAAGTACAGAGGTGATGTCTTTTAAAAGCCTCCCAGAAAAACATGTCTTTTGAATGTTTTTGCACGTAAAATCCGTGACAAAAAGAGTGATCTAGATGTGTTATCAGCCACTTATAATTTACTGTCTCATAAATTTCCCTACACAGGTTGCTCAAGATATTAGTACCCTGATAGAGAATGTATTAATTGACATGCAGAAATTAAAGAAACATATGCCTATCCTGTGGTAAATAAATTGTCAGGTAATAATGCACTTAGCTGCTTTACATAACTTAGCCCCGTGCACAGAAACACACAATAAAGTTAGCGAGACTGATTAACGACAAAACTAAATATTTTACAGAAAGCTTAAAAAATATTGACTGGAGTGAAGTTTACAGTGAGCCTAATGCCAGCTCCAAAATTAAAATACCTCTTAATGAGTTTATATCCATTTTTGAAAGAAGTTATCCTAAAAAGATAGTTGAGTGTAATAAATGGAAATCATTGAATCAGAGCCTCTCCACAACAAAAAATGGACATATATCAAATAGCCACTAGAAGCACTTTTATATTATAAACAGTACAGCAACCAGTTAAGAAAAGTCAAACATCCAGGGGTATGCACATCTTGCCTGAAATTGGCAGCTCAGACAATAAGATCAAATCAGCGTGGAATATTGTTAAAAGAGGGACAGGGAAAAAGCCATAGAAAATGACATTTCTTCTGTTAAAGGGAGTGAGAGCATTGTGAAAGACAGTTCATGTATAGCAGATATTTTTGATAAATGCTTTTCAAAAATATATGATAAATTGGTGTAAATAGTTCAGAAGAGGCATCAAAACAGTACACCAAAAAAGCAACACAGAGGCCATTTGGTGAGATAAAAATCTCACATCCCCATCTGAAGTTAAGTAGGTCATCATGGTCTCCCATCTAAGGGTGTTTTCCCAGGTAAATTGAAATGTGCCATTGTTAGACTTCTCTATAAATAAGACTGACTGCATGCCTGTCAGTAACTGGGTAGTTCCATGAGTAACAGAATGACACTAAGTGATTGTCTTTTGCACTTTAAGCATAGAAAAGATCAAGAATCGTGATAAGAGACAAAAAATTTAACACTGTATTTTCTACATAAGCAAAGAAACGCAATTTATTTAATTTAATAAACTTTCATTCATATAGTGAGAGTTACGTAAAGAAACTTTCTGGTAACGGAATGACATAGTTCAGACATGCATATTGTTCTCATTTATAATGCAAAAATAATTCAGCTCACCCATTTCCTATAAAAATACAAAAAAATTATATCGTGAAGAGAAATAAATGGGAAACAAAATGGCATAGAAGATACATGCATTAAACTAATATTTTACTAACAAAATTTAAAAAAAGTTCTGGTAATGGAATGACACTTAATAGTAACGGAATGACAGTTTCACTTGAAAATTACGTTTTACTCTGCACTGCTGATTGGATAGGGCAAATGTACTTATTCCTCTGATCTTTAGTAGGTGCAGCTGGTTCCTCTACAATTTAGTACTTTTTTACCCAACATTTATCTTCCTTTGAGGGAAAAGTAAATATCTTTCCATTTCCATCATTCTTTCTAAGAAATGAAATTTTCTTACCATCTTCAACATAAATCATCTAAACTAGACCAAGCTCCTCCCATGAAAGCCCAACGGTACCAACAGGCTGCCGTGTTATCCTCAGCCCATAAGTGTCACTGGATCGGTATGGAGCGGCATGTGATCAGCACACCGCTCTCCCGGCCGTATGTCAGAGACTGGAGCCGCTGCTTCTCAATCAAGTAGCTCCTCAGTTTGCCTCACAAGGGCTGAGAGCACCCCGCTTGCCAACAGCGCTCGGCAGAGCGGATGGTCACCCATCCAAGTGCTAGCCCAGCCCGACAGCGCTTAACTACGGTAATATGACGGGAACCGGTGTTACCACTGCGGCAAGGCCGTTGACACATAAATCATCTGCCCTACAAAAAATCTTGATCTGTTTCTTCCAGCATACGAAACCAGAGCAAAATCCCCTTGATGCAAGGCTGTATGATGTGAATTCCTGTGAATTTTCTTTGGCTGAAGATCGCTTTTGAAATTGTGCACAAGCTTCTGGGGGCATAGTGAGTAATGCTTGTACTCAATAATATTTGGAGCGATAGGTGTAACAGCATTGATGGTTTTGTTCTGGTCTGTTGGTACTATTCCCATCCACATTTGATCTAATTCATCCTTATTCTCTTCCGTTTGCAAGACAGAGATATATAAAATGTTTATGCCACAACATCTTTCACATGCAATTTTTGCAAAGTCCTCAGATCCAGATAGAATTTCTTTTCCAGCTTTGCAGATATTGCAGACTACACGCTTTACAGTTCCACCAATCGTATCCGTGAAACATTTGCTGTGTGATGTGACTAAGAAGTCCCATGAAATATTTATTCCATAGCGTTCTCTGAAATATGTCAAGTTGGCAAACAGGAAACGCTGCTTAAATTGAGTGGCTGCACCATCACTCATGCATGTGACAGATTTTACCTCTGGGTTCATAAAAATGGTACCATAAGCTGAGCGTTAATTTCAGCCCAAATAAAAAATTTTGTAAAATGAATTAATCGATTTCCAGAATTTGCCTGGGCGACAGCTCCGGTTCGTCGTTCAAACCTTGCTTGAAATACTGTAACGTAGCTATGGCAAGGCAGATCTTCAAATTTTTATGCAAATGACCGCTGGGCCGAGCAAAACCAATAACTTTTTACCTCATTTTCCCAGCTCAAATGGGAACCGAGAACCAAGACCCCCTTACCCCGAACCGCGACTGTGTGTGCGGCCTTTTCAGATATATTTCTCACAGTGCTTCCGCGCTGTAACGGTACAAGCTGTATTACATGCCTAGACGTGCCACAACGATTATAATAACATTCCTGTTGCAACAGCCACATAATGTGCGAGCATTAGTAGATATGGGCTGTGCGGCATAGGGATGTTTCGATGGGTCTGGAGGGTGTCCACGGTGAGGCGGAGTGACTGGGGTCGAGTTCCAATCCAACAGAAATTTTCATTTGTGGCTAATAAATTGTACAGTTGACACCAAGCTGATTTCGCAATCTGCGAATCAGTTCCGTATCAATTTAAGAGCTAAATCGTCTCTACGAAGGTATTTTTGTGGAGTGTAGCCTTGTAGGGAAGTGTGACGTAGACTGTGAGACAGTTCACACATGAAAAGAATGCTACCTTTTGAAATGCGATGCCACAGAAGGTGGGTTGACAGAATAACTAATGTGGAAGCACTGACTCGAATGTGGGAAAAAATAAATTTATGGTAATTGACTAAAAGTAGCGATCAGTTCGCAGCGGCGCGGTTTTCTTATTCCTTCCAACTAATATAGAAAGTACAGGATTATTACAAATGATTGAAGCGATTTCACAGCTCTACAATAACTTTATTATTTGAGATATTTTCACAATGCTTTGCACACACATGCAAAAACTCAAAAAGTTTTTATAGGCATTCACAAATGTTCGATATGTGCCCCTTTAGTGATTCGGCAGACATCAAGCCGATAATCAAGTTCCTCCCACACTCGGCGCAGCATGTCCCCATCAATGAGTTCGAAAGCATCGTTGATGCGAGCTCGCAGTTCTGGCACGTTTCTTAGTAGAGGAGGTTTAAACACTGAATCTTTCACATAACCCCACAGAAAGAAATCGCATGGGGTTAAGTCGGGAGAGCGTGGAGGCCATGACATGAATTGCTGATCATGATCTCCACCACGACCGATCCATCGGTTTTCCAATCTCCTGTTTAAGAAATACCGAACATCATGATGGAAGTGCGGTGGAGCACCATCCTGTTGAAAGATGAAAATAGCTCCCTGCTTGCTTTATTCGTCGACTTCCGTGGGCTACGCGTGAAACTTGCCCGCACGCGTTCAACCGTTTCTTCGCTCACTGCAAGCCGACCCGTTGATTTCCCCTTACAGAGGCATCCAGAAGCTTTAAACTGCGCATACCATCGCCGAATGGAGTTAGCAGTTGGTGGATCTTTGTTGAACTTCGTCCTGAAGTGTCGTTGCACTGTTATGACTGACTGATGTGAGTGCATTTCAAGCACGACATACGCTTTCTCGGCTCCTGTCGCCATTTTGTCTCACTGCGCTCTCGAGCGCTCTGGCGGCAGAAACCTGAAGTGCGGCTTCAGCCGAACAAAACTTTATGAGTTTTTCTACGTATCTGTAGTGTGTCATGACCATATGTCAATGAATGGAGCTACAGTGAATTTATGAAATCGCTTCAATCATTTGTAATAGCCCTGTACTTACCTTAGTGATTTGAGAAACGGCCTGCCCTCTAGTAAAGGCTCCCACACACGCTACTGCATGCTTGACAGTCGCGCTTGCGCAAGCGTGCTTGTGCAAGCGTGCTTGTGCGTGTGCAGGGTAAATTAGCGCAAGCATCAGACTTGCACAAGCAGCTTGACGCTTGACCGAATTTCGATTATACGTGCTTGTGCAAGCCTCCGAGCGTGTCCATGCTTGCTCGTGTGTGCCTAGAGTAGGGAGGCTCGAACAAGCACGCATCTGTCATTCTGACACAGACTGTGGAGACGGCGCGTTTATTTAGATTTTGTGTCGTTTCCTTCTTCGTTCTGATGTCGGATCGGGAAGTGTTGGAGGAATTTATTAGGTGCTACGAAAGACATCCATGTTTATGGAATATTAAAAGTAAAGAATACCACGACAAAATGAAAAGAGACGCGGCTTGTGAGGTGCTTCTCACTAAGTACAGAGAAATAGAGCCATCAGCAACTGAAGATACTGTTACTAAATAATTAAAACATTACGAACGCATTACAGACGAGAAAAAAGGAAACGTGACAGCACTTACAAATCAGGGGCTGCAGCAGACCAAGTTTACAGACCTGTTCTATGGTACTTTGATCTTTTCAGCTTTTTAAATGAATAGGAGACACCAAGATGGTCTTCGAGTAATTTATAAGGAATACAGGTAAGTGAGATAGGTTGGTAGTGGTATTTAGTTAGAGTAGCTCTGGTACAGTTAAGATATATACCTATGCTTTTATTTGTTTATACTATACTGCAATACACACTGCTTTCTTTTACATTTTTATTTACTGCTAATATACAAAATTATGTTGCCATGGAACTTGTGTCCTTCATTCAGAAAGTGGTTCATAAATTCCTCTCTCACATGTTTGGCATCAAGTGAAATGTTTCCTGCGGTAGACCTTTGCAATGGTAGCATATTAGAATCCTTTGCTGTTAAGCCATTATGGAACAAGCCATGGTCTATGTCCTCCAAATCAAGAGAATCACGTGGGGCATAAGTTTGATTCACAGTAGTTATTAAATAATTATGTAAAGCAACTGTTGCTCTTACCACCTTATCGATACGACCGACTTCTAAATTAATAGCTGTGTGGAACATCCTAAAGCCTGCTGCCAAATTCCAAAAAAAAATTCTCTACAATGCGCCGAGCTCTGCATAATGTGTAGTTGTAAACTTTCTTTTCCCAGTAGTGCAACTCACTGACGGAATGGTTTCAGCATATCAGTCCTCAAACGAAATCCATCATCCCCTATAAATACATACGGTAGTTTCCGTGAACTGTTTGCTACTTTTTTTCTCTTTTGGGATGTTGAGGTTGTTACTTTGTAGTCTCCTAAAAAATTCAGTATTCCGAAGAACACCTCCTTAAGATATTCTGCCATTTGTGCCAAAATCGAACAGATTAAATCTGTAATTTGCAACAGCTGTCGCAAGTAGGACCATACTGTGTATATATTTGTAACTTAAATGAAATGATCCACTTCGAGCTGGAGGTACAATCTCTACATGCTTTCCATCTATACTTCCCAGACAGTATGGAAAATTCCACCTCGTTTCAAAATCCTTTGCAATGCTGGCCTAGTCATTCACTGTTTCATTAACCGGAAAAATGAAAAACCCCAGTTTTAAACATGTTAGCCTAAAATTACATTATTATCAAAAGTACTGTATAGTATTCTTAAATCTATTAAATTTTTTTGGGACCTTAAACACATCAATGTGACCTCTCCCCCCGCCCCCACCCTCCCCCGCATGAAACATGTTTGTCTATATGATGGTAATATTTGCCTCTATTACTATATTTACATTATAATTGTAATCTCGTTTGTTTTCCAACACTGCATGCACTGTTCTTTACTGCTTTATAAAAAAGATTAATATGATTTGTAGAATGAAATTACCACACTAGCACTGCCCATATCACAGCATATGGAGGAAGAGTTGGAGGAGGAAGTAGAGCCTCTGCCTCATTCACAGCAATATGAAATTTCCACTGTCCCATCTACTAGTGATGGAGGGTCACCAGAAGTTTTTCTTTCATAAAGTAAACAAAGTAGCCCAAATAGTAAAAGGAGGGGTACTGAAATGGACTCTGTTCTGGGTGTTATTATCGAACATTTCCAAAGACAAAAAGAAAAGAAAGATGAGGACCACCATGAAGTTTTTGGGAAATCGGTTGCTGCTAAAATGAGAAACATATTGGACCATAAAAAAGACTGGTGGCAGAAAAAGTTATAAATGATACGATATTCATGGCTGAAATGGGCCAATTGGGGCTCACCTGCACAATTTGCGATTTGAGTGCAGACTCCACTTTCTGCTGTACAGCAATTATTGTGCAACAGTGGACAGAAGCAGTTCAGAGTCACTTGCATCATTTGTCAGTAATACCAGTGACAATTAATATGTGAAGTTATTCATTTTGTAATAAAAAAAATAAAATAAAATGCTATTTTTCATTGAATACAAGTTCATTTGTGCTTTTAGAGTAAAATTTAAATTTTAACAATTTTAGTAAGTTACATTGTTCTTCAGTCTTAAAACATTATTTTTCCTATATGTAATGATTTGGGTGACTGCAGGCAGTGCCAAAAGAAAAACGAGTGTTAATAATAAGTAATGACGTACAGTATTATTTCAGTATTCAAGATTCGCTTTGAAATGTCGAGATATTTGCAGTGAACGACCTGCAACTTTCCATTTGAATTCACTGTCATCAAAGGCCTACCAAATAAAGTAATGCTGTTGGATACTACAACAACCATTTCAATCTAAAGCAAGAGGTACAGAGACAGCTGTCATCGAATTCCCATTAAATAAAACTATGCTGTATGGTCCGGCAAAAAGCATTTGAAACAAAAGCAAGAGGTACAAAGATAGCTGACTGATAAAATGTTGCCATGAATGTACTGATAAAAAATAGTTTGCCAGCATATGAAATGTTTTCATTTCAAGTCCAAGAAATGTGCAGTAATTTGGGGTGAATAAGTGTTACAATACTTATAGGTTAGGGACTGTAAATGCTGTGGGCTCATTAAGGTACTACCTCCAAGAAGTTAAAGTACATAAACCAAAAATACATTCAGCGGCTAGAGAAAAACTTCATAATGAGAAAACAGTGTGTCACTTACTTTTAAGAAATTACTTTTGAGCACCTCATAGATAGCGTGGCAGGTTTCAGGCACTATGACACTTAGTGCCTGTGGCGAAATTACAGACGTGTATTTGAGGTCTTCATAACTCCTTCCTGTCGCGATAAATCGTTAGCCTTTCGTGTGGTGCTATAGCTTCGCTCATGACTGTATCCTGCTTCTTAATCAAAGGCGTCACGAGGGACAAAAGACTCAAATACGTTTCCTCCTTCATCCTGAGGTAACTATGCCAATCACGAGGATATATCTTCAATTCACTAAGTAAATTTGTATGAGAATGCGATTTTCTTTTTTTAAGCTACTCTTTACTCCACATGTCGCGTTTCTTCTTTTGTTTTTTCCGTAAAACAAGCAAAAAGGCTGCAACAGTAAGAGCATCGTCGTCTGTGCTCGACATTTTCCAATGTAAACAAACTGATGCTCGTACGTGCGTGCCGGCCGAAGTGGCCGTGCGGTTAAAGGCGCTGCAGTCTGGAACCGCAAGACCGCTACGGTCGCAGGTTCGAATCCTGCCTCGGCCATGGATGTTTGTGATGTCCTTAGGTTAGTTAGGTTTAACTAGTTCTAAGTTCTAGGGGACTAATGACCTCAGCAGTTAAGTCCCACAGTGCTCAGAGCCATTTGAACCATTTGTACGTGCGTGCCTGAGTCGTGTGATGACGCGAGGAATTTGTGCACGCTTGCGCAAGCTTGACTGTCAAGCATGCAGTAGCGTGTGTGGAGGCCTTAACATACAATCTTCGTAAGCCGAGAAAAACCGTGAAAGATTAGCAGCACTACACATGTCAAGAGGATGCACAGGTGAATTCAACTGTATTATACTGTTAGTTAATTTTACCAGGTCTGGCTGTAACTACTAAATGAAGACTAATCCGTGCATTAAAACATCTGTATTTTCACATTTTATGCACAAATTTGCTATGAAGTGCGTCCTAGAATACGATCTCAGAAATGAATGAACGAAAACACCTACAGATTTTGCTGATCATTTCACATCTACAGCAGACACAAGCCACGTTAAAGTTTTAGCTCAGATCTAATACCGAAGGAACTGCACTTTTCATCAGTTAATAAATAATTTGTAATGGCACACGGACTTTAATGATTCTGAATACTCGCCTAAATGCTATGCAGGTTATCTCTTCTGGACATTGAAACTTTGATGTTATGATTGCCCGGCACTCCACGCGGAATTAGTGACCAGTGAAAGAAAGCTGCAGTTCATACTAAGGAATCCGAAATTGTCTTAGACGTCATCCAAGAATGATTATAAACTATTACCAATAAATCAATTCTCCAAGAGACACTACAACTCATTCTTAACGGATAAGCCTCGAAAACGGGACTGAGCAAGGACCCCTCCCGAGGCGCGCAAAATTCCTCCAAGTACCAAAGCACGCGAACTATCTTTTCTCTGATTAGCCGAATAATACAGCAGATAATCAGCTTCATGTTTCAATTCATTCAGATTGTTACTCTCCCTCTTTGGACCAATCCCGTTCCGAAATCAATTTACAGGAAGTTACAAAATAACGATCCCAAGAAGCAAATTAACACCATCTTTAATCGTCTGAAGCACTGAAATATGTTTCACATACTAAAATACCGAAAATTTGTTTCTTTAAAATCACCATTTCTCTCCATGTGTGTGACTCACCTCACACTCACATTAAGGCCGCACAGTCTAATTCCCATGTTCACTCACACTCAGTTATCTACAATTTCAATGATTCCATACATCACATACTTGCTGCAATATTCTCTCATTCACTCAAGCAACAAAACAAATGGAAATAGCGTTGCCCAGTAAATGAAATAATAGTAGCAGTCTAAAACTGAAACCATCCCGCTTCCGGCCATCCAAATTTAGGTCTTCCGCGATTTTTCTAAAACGCTCCAGGCAAATGCCGGGATGGTTCCTTTGAAAGGGCACGGCCGATTTCCTTCCCCATCCCTGACAGCATCCGAGCTTGTGCTTCGTCTCTGATGACCTCTATGTCGACGAGGCGTTAAATGTAATCCTCCTTCCTTCCTTTCTAGCCGGCCGCGGTGGTCTAGCGGTTCTAGGCGCGCAGTCCGGAACCGCGCGACTGCTACGGTCGCAGGTTCGAATCCTGCCTCGGGCATGGATGTGTGTGATGTCCTTAGGTTAGATAGGTTTAAGTAGTTCTAAGTTATAGGGGATTGATGACCACAGATGTTAAGTCCCACAGTGCTCAGAGCCATTTGAACCATTTGAACCTTCCTCCCTAAAATTGAAACTTGGGTAAATTTTAAGTATTTTCGTCAAAATATTATTTACTTCATTATTTAAGGATCAGGTGTTTGTTTGCCTTCCTCAATGACTTCTACACGAAACATGTAAACATATCGGCAAGCTAGTTATCAAGTAAGGTAATAAAATCTGTGTTCTTCGATTAATTTTTGTGTAACAGAAGTTACTTTCACAAAGAATCATAACAGTTGGGCTGTCAACCATGCATGTAATTTGCGATCACTGTCCAGTGCATGCACACGTATTAAGGAACCGGCTGATTCTCGTGTAAACATGTTACTTTCAGCGTGCGAAAACGTACTCTGTGCTCATGGCCGATTGCGTGTGACAAGGAAGCAGTACGGACGGTGTATATTGCCTACCCTCAGGTTCAGAGGACATATACTGAGCCATCAAGGAGTCGTCAATTTTATAATGGATGGAAGTGTGGAGGATAAACATTATAGAGGGAGACAAAGGTTTCAATACAGCAGACACGTTCAGGCGAATGTAAGCTGCAGTAGTTAGGCAGATGTGAAGAGACTTCTGCAGGGTAGACTAACGTGATAGAGCTGTACGAAACCAGCCTTCGAACTGAATACAACAACATCATGCATAAATGGCTAAAGAAGAATGATGGTCAGTTCAGGGAGTGGCAGATGACCTAAAGAATAAACAAATAAATGTATTGCAAATAATTACGCACAAAGACTCCTTACTGTTTGATTACAAGGTAACAGTCACAATATATTCTGTACAGGTGGTGCCTCAAGTCTCAAAAACATGTGGAAAAGCCAAGAGTTACTGCTAAATATACCTTAATTAACTACGATTTTTGTTCAATTGATCATCACAAAATTGTTGGCAACAGTGAGTAAGGCAACATAATGGTGTAAAAAAAATAAAGAACCATCCCGGGTTACTATTGATAGCAGTCACGCAGGATGCGTTTCATTTCATTTGATGGGGACATCCACAACTGTTCTGGAACATGTTAATGGTAAACAAATCCGCCACAATCGTAAAATACATTTATTGACCAAAGTCTAGCACGACAGAAGTCGCTGTACACTGCCACGGTTTCGGGGTCTTAGCCCCATCATCAGGTATATCTGAAATCTGGCAGTAGTAGGATGTCTTGTACATGCCTAAACAACTACTAGGCAAACATCAGCTGGAGGTCGACCGTCAAATGACACCCCTAACTGCGACTGCAACCAACTCTCCTACAGTACAGCAAACTGCCTGAAGCATAGAAGTAGCGACAAGTAACTTAAGGTGCGACATAAGCTCGGGCAAGAGGCCTTTGAAAATGACGTGAGGAGGCTTATGCCAATGCTGGATGGGTGGCTAGAATGAAGTGGTCAAAAAAATGGTTCAAATGGCTCTGAGCACTAAGGGACTTAACAGCTGTGGTCATCAATCCCCTAGAACTTAGAACTACTTAAACCTAACTAACCTAAGTACATCACACACATCCATGCCCGAGGCAGGATTCGAAACTGCGACCGTAGCAGTCGCGCAGTTCCGGACTGCGCGCCTAGAACCGCGAGACCAAGTGGTCACTTGTTTAAACAATAAAACCAGTTTTGTATGACAAGTGAGCAGGTCATTCTAGCAACCTATTCAGCACTAGCATATGTCTTCTCAAGTCTAGCGGCAAGTGTTTAAGTGGTCGGAGTGTAGGTGTGGCAAGTACCGGAGGTACGTATCTGCAGCTACAGATCTCGTGGCAAAAGCTGAATGCGTGTCGTGCCATATTTGTACGCCTCACTACTTTCTTCGCAGTTATTAATAGTCAAATAACTTTGAACAGAATACAGGGTCAGTTCGAAGCATAGATGCCGGGCTTTAATGAGAGGGCCTTTTTTCTTTTATTTTGTTTTAAAGAAAGTCGGAAAGAGTAAAACAGAGATATGTATTGTCAGTGGGTGGGAAAAGTAGCCAAATCATAGTACTAAACAAATAAAAATATGTTATGATAATGCCACTAAGTTCCGCTGATTCGTGTTACGTAAAGAAAGGTTTTCTACTTTCCCAGAAGTAACGACTGTGTAATCCGCATTATATAATGACAGCATGAGCCAACCCACATGTTTGCGTGAAAAGTTGCGACGTTACCTTTCTTCTGAGGAAATTCCGCCACACAGGATGAACTGCAGAAGCTTTGTTGACGTTTTATGTTCAGGATCTGCTCTTTGTTGGCTAAGAAACCACATCGTTGTATTTGAAAACAAAAGTTATTTTTATCTCTCTGGTTTAAGAATTCTCGATAACTTGCTAGTCATTGTTTTATCAGTTAATTCATCTGGGGGAAAATACATCTCTTATATTTTCCGTACATTTTTCACAAAATGGGAAAGACGGGAAGATCATAGTGGTGCTGTGCACCGCGCTGTGTTGTCAGTTTTCTTGGTGGATTTCTATCTGGCCTCTGCCCTGCTGCACCACCTCTGATGTTTTCTTCCACGGAGCGGATGTTGAAACCTTAGCGAAAACAGCGGTGTTCACGCCGAGGACTCGCTGCTTAAAGTCGGCGTGTGCTAACGAGGGTACGCACAGAGACAAGACGCTCAATTACTCGGTCGCTTCCGGTGCTTGGGTTTACCGGCGAACGTCGCCTCCGGGAGCTTAGGGGAAGCAAGCGGTGTCTGGGGACTGCAAGCTGGAGGCTGGAGGCTGGAAGCTGGAAGCCGGCTGATCCTCGCGCTGACAGCCCGGCCTCGGCTCCGGCGGAAGCGAACGTCACTCGCGACAGAGGCGCAAGCGGGGGCGGGCGGGGGCGGCGGGGGCGGCGGGGGCGGGTGGCAGCGGCCTCCAGCTTGGCGGGCCGCGCGGCAGCGGCATCGGCTGCGGTTATCTGTCTGCCGCGCCGAGCCATCCCCTGCGCCCCTTCTGTTGTGGCACCCCCGCTCGTACATCCTCGCGGCCTTGGCGTCTACACTCGCTGTCTAGACACTCTATTAACCAATCTTAGGCTAAATCTACACGGTCGTTTTTTAACGCAATAATCTCACGGAAATTCCGCAGACATGTTGCAACATTTTATGCGGTAAATGACGCACATTTTGCAGCACGCCGGCTACACGATGTGCTGTTGACTTATTAGGTTGGTGCAAAGTTAGTAGCGTTTTTGTCTTGCATGTTGCTATTCCGGTTGCTGTGGGCTTGCTTATCGATTATTATTTTTTATTCGTAGTTCACTGTCGGTATTTGAGTTTACATATTGTCATTTTGAGCTGTGGAAGCTAGAAATGGAGTACCGGGTGGAAAAACTGGAACTCTGAACGCATGGGGCATTCCATTTCGGAAATAATTATGGAATTCAGTATTCCGAGATCCACATTGTCAAGAGTGTGCCGAGAATTCTAAATTTCCAGAATGAGATTTTCACTCTGCAGCGGAGTGTGTGCCGGTATGAAACTTCCTGGCAGATTAAAACTTGGTGCACGACCGAGACTCGAACTCGGGACGTTTTCCTCGCGAAAGGTAAAGGTCCAGAGCTCGAGTCTCGGTCCGGCACACAGTTCTAATCTGCCAGGAAGCTCCAATTCCAAATTTTACGCAGTATCTCTCACCAGGGACAACGCAGTGGCCGACGGCCATCAGTTAACGCCCGAGCGCACCTGCGCTTACGTAGAATTGTCAGTGCTAACAGACAAGCAAAACTGTGTGAAATAACCGCAGAATTTAATGTGAGACGTACGACGAACGTTTCCGTTAGGACACTGCGGCGTTAGTGGGCTGTGGCAGCGGAAGACCGACGAGAGCGTCTTTGCCGACAGCATGACATCGCCTCCAGCGCCTCTCCGGGCCTCGTGACGATACTGGTTGGACTCTGGACGACTGGAAAACCGTGGCTTGGTCAGATGAGTCCCGATTTCAGTTCGTAAGAGGTGGCTGCAGTGTCAGAGAGAGGCGCACGCGCCACGAAGCCACGGATCAGGGTTGTCAATAAGGTACCGTTCAAGCTGGTGGCGACTCCAAAATGGTGTGGGCTGTTTTACGTGGAATGGCCTGGGGCTTTGACTGGTGATGATTACGTTCAGCTACTTGGAGACCTTTCGCAGCCATTTATGGACTTCACATTCCGAAACAACGATGCAATTTTTTTGTGGATGAGACAATGAGCTATGTCACTGGGTCACAAGTTTTCGCGACTGGTTTGATGAAAATTTTGGACAATTGCAGCCATTTGTTTGGCCACCCAGGTCACCCGACATTTATGGGACATAATCGAGAGATTAGTTCGTGCACAAAATCCTACACCCGCAAGCCTTGGCAGTTATAGAGGCAGCATGGCTCAATATTTCTGCAAGGGACTTCCAATGACTTCGACATAAAAGTTTTCTGGGTATGGTGCCGCGTCATAATGTAAGAAACTACTGCTTCTGGAGAAAAACCAACGTTTCGGCCACTGTTGCAGCGGCCCTCTTCTGGGGCCTAATGGTGCCTTCTAGCTATACAGTATCCTTTATATTTTGTTGTTGCTGTTCATTGCGCATGCCATTACGTCATAATTTTAAAAAATGGTTCAAATGGCTCTGAGCACTATGGGACTCAACTGCTGTGGTCATAAGTCCCCTAGAACTTAGAACTACTTAAACCTAACTAACCTAACGACATCACACACATCCATGCCCGAGGCAGGATTCGAACCGGCGACCGTAGCGGTCGTGCGGTTCCAGACTGCAGCGCCTTTAACCGCTCGGCCACTCCGGCCGGCATAATTTTAAAAAGGTAGTTAGTTTCATTGGTCACTTAAGGAAGAAGGAGAGGGAACTTTATTTTAATAGGTTATTGCGGTGGAGGGAGAACGTGACCTCTGTTGTCTATTGGCTCTTGTGTTATGCGCCATGGCTGGTGGTCACCGTCGAATGAGAAGTTTACTGCTGTTTACCAACTGCTGGACGTCGGCCGCGCGGCGGCAGTTACTCGCCGCTAGTGCTCCTGCATCGCGTTGACAGTGCGGTCTGTTGGGCTCTGATTGCTGGCAGCCAACGTGGGACAAGCCTGAGTCCATCCTCCCTGTTCATGTGTTGGGGTGCAGCCTGTCTTCTATAGTGGTCACAGGATCCAGGACGTGCTAGTCTCCACTACGAAAAGGTGGATGCAGCGCACACTGCAGGCGTTTACAAGGTGGAATGCGAATGTGGAGAGGCATACATCGGCGAGACTGGCATGCCAATACCAACGCGCATTCTGGTACACGAGCGCTATATTCGTCTAGGGCAACACAGCAAGACTGCGGAAAATAAATGAAATTCAGTGAGGCCTGTGTGTTGGCCAAGCAGCCAATTATGACGAAACGCAAAATCAGAGAGGCCATCGAAATACCTAAACATCCTAATAACATGAACAGGGAGGATGGACTCAGGCTCGTCCCATCTTGGCTGCCAGCAATCAGAGCCTCTGTCAACGCGAGGCAGGAGCACTAGCGGCGAGTAACTGCCGCCGCGCGGCCGACGTCCAGCAGTTGGTAAACAGCAGCAAGCTTCTCATTCGCCGGTGACCACCAGCCATGGTACATAACACAAGAGCCAATAGACAACAGAGGTCACGTTCTCCCTCCACCGCAATAACCTATTAAAATAAAGTTCCCTCTCCTTCTTGCTTAAGTGACCAATGAAACTAACTACCTTTCTAAAATTATGCCGGCCGGAGTGGCCGAGCGGTTAAAGGCGCTACAGTCTGAAACCGCACGACCGCTACGGTCGGCGGTTCGAATCCTGCCTCGGGGATGGATGTGTGTGATGTCGTTAGGTTAGTTAGGTTTAAGTAGTTCTAAGTTCTAGGGGACTTATGACCACAGCAGTTGAGTCCCATAGTGCTCAGAGCCATTTGAACCATTTTTTAAAATTATGACGTAATGGCATGCGCTGTGAACAGTAACAAGAAAATATAAAGGATACTGCGTAGCTATAAGGCACCATTAGACCCAGAAGAAGGCCGCTGCAACCGTGGCCGAACGTTGGTTTTTCTCCAGCATCAGTAGAGTTTTGCATTATGACGCGGTACCACATCCAGAAAACTTTTATGTCGACTAACACTGGCCGCGGAAGCGTACGCAATTATATTCCAATGACTTGTTGAGTCCATGTTACGTCGCGTTGTTCCACTACGCGGGGATAGAGGAGATCCTACACGGTATTAGGACTTTTGTCAACATAGTGTAAATAATACTACAAAGGCTAACCTATTTCATTTCTTTCTTCTTCTTCCACATGTCCCCATCGATCTCCGACGACCCTTTGATATATATCCGTCCATGAACACTGTTTCTTATAACGACTTTTACAATCTGTGTCGCGAGCACCCTAGAAGCATTTGTGCTTTTCATTTTCTAGTTTAAGCACTTCACTACCAATAAACTTGATGGCGAGTGCCGGGCAACCAAGGCTTACTAAGGTGAATGCAGACCAACGCTCTACAACCGTGGTTAGCAGTAGCCGGTGGCCACAACACTGCGTCATTTTAACGCGCGTGCAGCCGCTACCGCTTGCATCTTCTGACGCAATAAAACGGATTGGTAGCGTCGCTGCACTTGGAACACACCGGACAGGCAGATCCAGGCAAGATTACACGACCTTTGTGCGGTTTCAGTCGACCTGCTCACAGTCAAACACGCGGTCCCACTCGCTTCTCTTCGGCTAGCTCGCAGCTCGACAAAGCGTTTAACTTGAGGTGTGCCTTCCAAGTTCGTCAAAGACTGTGATACTTTCAGTGATTGGCTGCTTCATGCAAAAAAATCTTTGCAGTATGTCCTCGATTTAGAGTATGTGGAAGATAGAACAGTTCTGAAAGTTGCAGTAGTGACAGAACATTCACCTTTAAATCCATTTTTGCAAAATACAAGCCACCATCTATGAGGGCTATCCACAAAGTACGTTTTCGTTTGTGTCCGTTAGGGGCGGGGCTACCGCGGCCATCTTGGTGTCATGTTATTCCGCCGCTCAGTCGGCATCCTGGTGCGAGGTTCGTGCTGTACTCCGTTGAGATACTGTGACAGTTTGAAATGTCAGCGTTAATTGAAAATGCCGCGAAGTGTGAAGTGCGTGCTGTAATAAGGTTTCTGACTGCAGAAAACTGTACACCGATAGAAATCTTTTTTTTATCGGCAGCTTTGTGAACTGTATGGGGACAACATAATCTCTGAAGGTGGAATGCGTCAATGGGTCATAAAATTTAAAAATGGCCGAACTAACGTTCACGGCGAAGAGCGAAGTGGAAGACCCAGCATAGTGACTGTCGAACTTGTCGAAAAAGTCGATGCCGCGGTCCGTGAAAACCGTAATTTCACAATAACGGAACTCTCTGTCAGTTTTCCACAAATTTCACGAAGTTTCTTGCACGAAATCATTACCGAAATGTTTGGTTACCACAAGGTTTGTGCAAGATGGATACCAAAAATCTTGACAGAGATTCATAAAAATCAGCGAATGGCTGCAGCGTTAACGTTTTTGGACACTTACGAGAAAGATGGCGACTCATTACTCGATCGCATCGTTACTGGTGACGAAACATGGGTTAAGCATGTGAACTGCGAGACAAAATTGCAGGCAATGCAGTGGGGGCACACAAATTCCCCCCAAAAACCCAAGAAATGCATGCAGACAATGTCGGCAAGGAAGGTGATGTCGACTGTCTTTTGGGACAGAAAAGGTGTGATTTTTGTGTATTTCCTGGAAAGAGGCACTACAATAAACTCTCAAAGGTATTGCTAAACTCTGCACAACCTCAGAAGAACAATACAAAACAAGCGCAGGGAAAAGTTGGGCCCAAAGATCTTGCTGATTCACGACAACGCCCGGGCCCACACGGCAAATGCCACTCGTGAAGTTCTCGAATCTTTTAAGTGGGAGTTGTTTCCTCATCCGCCGTACAGTCCCGACCTGACGGCGAGCGACTTTCATTTATTCCCAGCAATGAAGAAGTGGTTGGCTATGCAGCGTTTTGATGACGACGCACAGCTTCAAGAAGAGGTAACCACGTGGTTGAAGGCGCAGGCGGCCGAATTTTACGACGAAGGAATTTCCAAGCTCGTCCATCGCTACGATAAGTGCCTTAATTTAAATGGAAACTATGTAGAAAAGTAGTATTTAAGTGTGGCTTTCATCTGTATATAATAACAAAAATTCTAATACTTTATTTATTTTTAATTCCAAAACGTAATGTACTTTGTGGTTAGCCCTCGTAATTTAGACATTAATTCTTCTGGTTTCGCGTTGGATGCGAATCTATTATTGACTGCGCACTGAGAGTGGCCTTAAAATCACCGTGTATTCTCAGTCTGAAATTACCTTTTGTAGAACAACGGTTGGCATAGAGCACGTGTTCTTCTTCGCTACTGTGAAACACTGCTGAACAAGTGCTCACACTTTCCAAGGTATGCATTTTAGAGCCCACGTTTGCTAGACTTTTTCCTTGTTTTGGTCCATATTACCATTTATGAAAGTTGGATACCCTACGATCTTAGCAACAACAGTACCGGTTCGTGTATTCCACTGTTATTCCAATGTCAGAGGTGTTGCGGCCACATGTAGTAAGCATTGCTTCATGCAGTGGAGAATGGCAAAACAGAGGCACGCCGGCGACCGAGGCGTTGCGAAGTGAGCACGGCACAGATAGCCTTGCTGACAGCAGCAGCCTACCAACAGGCTGACGCAAGGACGCACACAGACCGAGCACCGAACGAAGTCTGGAGAGTGCTGAGTAAGGGGAAGTGAGGCCAGCACGTTAAGTTACGCTGCAATATTCTGCGGGAGTAAAAACAAAAAGCTACCACCGAGGGTAAAAAACGTCCTCCTGCCTGATATAAATAGTGGAGCACAGGCAGCAACAGACAGAAGCCATTAGGAAGCAGTTCGGATCTGAGGACGGACGTGGTCCGTGTCCGAATGTTCAGTCTTCGTAGATGACGATTCCAGAAGTCTGTTCCAGCTCACAGCTCTGGAGGTCGGCCCGAGTACGGTCGACACCGTGGCTGACTAACTACACTGAGAACTTCCAGCAGGTTCAGCCGCAGCGCGGTCTCAGTCACAGGCACTGCCAGGGACTGACGCCCGGACTTCGCGGCAGCCCGGCCTCACGGCGCGTGGTCCGTCCATGACTGGACGTCGCGGACATCGCGACTGACAGCTTCCCAGCCGCCGGTGCAGCAGGCGTCGGGAGCTGACCTCACGGCGTCCAGTTCATCTCAACCACAGGCCATCCTGGCTTCAGCGGAGCACTGGTGGCCTGAGGCTCCCGAGTGCGACCAGCGGCGCGCGTTGTGGGCATTGCCGGAGAATCTACACAGCAGCAGCCAGGCGGAGGGATCCGCAGGGCTGGGCAGCGACGACGAGGGAGAAATTGTAAAGAAAGTTCGATAAATATTTGTAAAACTCCACGCCGTCTCAGTCTTTGGCGCAGCCACTGTGTCTGCTGCTAACAAGTGGTGCAGAAGTCGTAACAGAGGTATGAGAACGATTTTCCCCTATAAGTTTCGACTTGCATTTCCAAACACAGTCTCTTACCTCAGGGCGGTACATTTACCCTTCATCATCACTGAAAGTTTGTAATACGACCACAGAATCACGCTGCCTAACTCCCTTCTGTTTGAGGCGATCTAGCCCTTTCGCTTCTGCGGACGTGTAAACACGCCCTACTGTGCCGCGCCCCACTACTGTGGACATGTATACGTGCGCCGCTTGTGTTTTACTACAGTACTATGGACGTCTGTATGTGCCCTGAGTTGTCCATCTCTGACTGCTGCGAGCGAATTACTTCAATATCTGAGTGAATAAATAGGTTTCGAGCATTTATCATTAAACATATGTGCTTCATTACATACTGTCGATTGGAGAAAAAAACCTAGTTTCCTTTCAATATCTTAAATCTTTTATGAGAAACATGATTCGTAATATCCGAGGATGTGAATGGGTGCATTGCAGGCAACCGCCCGTCGGATATAGAACCCAATAACTCGAGAACGAAATGAGATACCGTTCTGCACTCAGTTTTAAATTTCGGTGTCTTATCTACATTTATTTGCTACAATGCGTGATCTAAAAGCAACCTTACAGAACCTTTATGCGGCGCATTTTTACCTCACCAGTCTCCTTAAAATTTCGTGCAATGTTTTACTTAATTTGGTGCAACGCAGTGAGTGTGACGGGTAAAAAAAGTAAATTTAGTTCTATATCGAGTGAAGATATCAGATTGTAACGTGCGCAAAAAGTAAATTTTTCACGCAATAATTTTCGTAAAATCGGATGACAAGTATCCAATGTGGGGCAGAAGGCCGTCTCCGAGCACGGTCACCATCATTTGGTGAGCAGCATGGCCGCCCCAGCACGCTAATGCAAGGTACATACCTGCAGCAGGGAAAGGGCTAGCAATGTTTCAATGCTAGTTGTTGCTTCAGAAAAAGCGGTATCGTAGTTTTATGACAGTTTTGCAACTCTTAGTTCGAAATTTTTAATGTGTATCTGATTCGCCCCTCTATCTACTTTATCCTGTAAATAGAGACCTCATAAATTTGTTGCTTTATGCGAATATACTGCTACAATTGTTCCCTATTGCAAATTTTAACAGCCGTTATGGAATGGCCGCTGACCGGTATGTGGTAGTCGCTGTAGTAAATAGGGAACTTTGAAATACACTACTGGCCATTAACTTTACTACACCAAGAAGAAATGCTGATGGTAAACGGGTATTCATTGGACAAATATATTATTCTAGAACTGACATGTGATTACATTTTCACACAATTTAGGTGAATAGATCCTGAGAAATCTGTATCCAGAAAGGCCCGTAGAGGTCCTGCAACATGCGGTCGTGCATTATCCTGCTAAAATGTAGGGTTTCTCAGGGATCAAATGAATGGTAGAGCCACGGGTCGTAACACATCTGAAATGTAACGTCCACTGTTCAAAGTGCCGTCAATGCGAACAAGAGGTGACCGAGACGTGTAACCAATTGCACCCTATAGCATCACGCCGGGTGATACACCAGTATGGCGATGACGAATACACGCTTCCAATGTGCGTTCACCGCGATGTCGCCAAACACGGATGCGATCATCATGGTGCTGTAAACAGAACCTGGATTCATCCGAAAAAATGACGTTTTGTCATTCGTGCACCCAGGTTCGTCGTTGAGTACACCATCGCAGGCGCTCCTGTCTGTGATGCAGCGTCATGGGTAACCGGAGCCATGGTCTCCGAGCTGAGAGTCCATGCTGCTGCATACGTCGTCGAACTGTTTGTGCAGATGGTTGTTGTCTTGGAAACGTCCCCAAGTGTTGACTCTGGGATCGAGAGGTGGCTGCACGATCCGTTACAGACATGCGGATAAGATGCCTGTCATCTCGACTGCTAGTGATACGAGGCCGTTGGGATCCAGCACGGCGTTCCGTATTACCCTCCTGAACCCACCGATTCCATATTCTGCTAACAGTCTTTGGATCTCGACCAACTCGAGCTGTATTGTCGCGATACAATAAACGTCAATCGCGATAGGCTACAATCCGACCTTTATCAAAGTCGGAAACGTGATGGTACGCATTTCTCCTCCTTACACGAGGCATCACAACAACGTTTCACCAAGCAACGCCGGTCAACTTTCGTCACGTAAGCACGTTGTCGGTGTCGCCACCGGCGCCAACCTTGTGTGCATGCTCTGAAAAGCTAATCATTTGGACATCACAGCATCTTCGTCCTGTTGGTTAAATTTAGCGTCTGTAGCACGTCATCTTCGTGGTGTAGCAATTTTAATGGCCAGAACTGTAATTGGCCTGCAGAAAAATTAGAGAAATTTGAAGATTGAAAGGTATGTTGTTTACTCTTAGTATCACAGATAGAAGTTTCAAATGGTTCAAATGGCTCTGAGCACTATAGGACTTAAGTGCTGAGGTCATTAGTCCCCTAGAACTTAGAACTAGTTAAACCTAACTAACCTAAGGACATCACAAACTTCCGTGCCCGAGGCAGGATTCGAACCTGCGACCGTAGCGGTCTTGCGGTTCCAGACTGCAGCGCCTTTAACCGCACGGCCACTTCGGCCGGCGATAGAAGTTTAATATTAGGTAAGAAGACAGCGTTCACTTCATTCCTCAAACTTTTATTCCCGTTTTAGGAAATTTTGGTAGAAAGCTTTCCCAGCTATACGACAACGGGTTTTCTGCCGTACGCTGCCTACGGCAAACCGAGTAGTCGCCCACGCTCCGCATTCGGCAAGAGGGAGTCCGGTCCTGTCGCACTGTTATAAAGCTGGACGCGGCGAAAGATTGGAGCAGGTGTCTCGGTGGGCGGGAGGAGGGGTGGGGGAGAGCGAGCCCGAAGATCAGCGCCGGACGGACGAGCCGTCAGCGGCGCGGGGGCGGCGGGGGCGGCGGGGGCGGCGCCACTTTTCCTCGTTGCGGCCGGCGCAGTGTTTATGAGCGGGCATTTGTCCGGCCGCGCCGCCCTGCCTCGCTCAGCGGCGCTAACTGCGACTTACTGCTCACTGTCCGGCCCAACTCGCGGCCCTAACGCCGCCTCGCACGACACTTCTTTTGTGGACGCGTCTTCTCTGAATGGAAGAGTGACGACGGCGCTGTTGCTGTTTCGGAGTTCTCTCACAGAGGCGAACATTAATATAGGGCTGCTACCTAGAAAAGCCGCAGCACAATGAAGTTAAAACTCAAGCTTTCCTCTTTATATACGAGGGTAATAGCTTAAACAGTAACGACACTGCCGTAGAGACGCGACGCAACGCAACGAAAGCAAATTACGTGGCTTACCCCAAACGTTAGTTATTAGCTTGGCGGATAAGTTCGCAGCGGTTTTCAAAAATGGTTCAAATGGCTCTGAGCACTATGGGACATAACTGCTGAGGTCATCAGTCCCCTAGAACTTAGAACTACTTAAACCTAACTAACCTAAGGACACGACACACATCCATGCCCGAGGCAGGATTCGAACCCTCGACCATATCGGTCGCGCGGTTCCAGACTGAAGCGCCTAGAACCGCTCGGCCACACCGGCCGGCCAGCGTTTTTCCATGTGGTTAATAAACGCAACAGATACACCTAACAGAGTCTCTAGTCACGAACAATATATTCTCCTTCGCTATTTACAACAGTCTGCTAACGAAGGGTAGCTTTTTGAGTGCACTTGGTTACTTGTTGATAAATGCGCATTTCTTCTATGCTTAGTGAAGCGAGTTTTACACTGAAGATCCAAAGAAACCGGTACATCTGCCTCGTGTAGGGCCCCCGCGACCACGCAGAAGTGCTGCCACACGACGTGGAATGGGCTCTACTAATGTGTTGAAAGCCCGCCCGGTTGTCCGTGCGGTCTCACGCACGACTTTCCGGGAGGGAAGGAGCGCCTGGTGCCCGGCACCAATCCGCCCGGCGGATTTGTGTCGAGGTCCGGTGAACCGGCCAGTCTGTGGATGGTTTTTAGGCTGTTTTCCATCTGCCTCGGCGAATGCGGGATCGTTCTCCTTATTCCGCCTCAGTTACACTATGTCGGCGATTGCTGCGTAAACAAGTTCTCCGCGCACGCGTACACCACCATTACTCTACAACGCAAACATAGGGGTTACACTCACCTGGTGTGAGACGTTCCCTGGAGGGTCCACCGGGGACCGAACCGCACAATAACCCTGGGTTCGGTGTGGGGCGGCGGAGGGCTGAAGTGGACTGTGGTAGTCGTGGGGTTGTGGACCACTGCGGCTGCGGCGGGGACGGAGCCTCTCTGTCGTTTATAGGTCTCCGCCTAACATACAACACAGTACATAGAATGTCTTGAAGGAGTGCTGGAGGGATCTGACACCATGAATCCTGCAGCACTGTCCATAAATCCGTAAGAGTATGAGAGGGTGGAGACCTCTTCCGAACACCACTTTGCATGGCATCCCAGATATGCTCAATGATGTTCATATCAGGGGAGTTTTGTGGCCAGCGGAAGTCTTTAAACTCGCAAGAGTGTTCCTGGAGCCACTCCGTAGTAATCCTGAACGTGTGGGGTGTCGCATTGTCCTGCTGGAATCGCCAAGTCCGTCAGAATGCACAATGGACATGAATGCATGCAGGTGATCAGACAGGATGCGTACGCACGTGCTCCTGTCAGAGTCGTATCTAGACGTATATGGGGTCCCATATCACTCCAACTGCACACGCCGCACACCGTTGCAAGGCCTCCACCAGCTTGAAAAATCCGCTGCTGACATGCAGAGTCGATGTATTCATGAGGTTGTCTCAATATCCGTACACGTCCATCCGCTCAATACAATTTGAAACGAGACTCGTCCAACCAGCCAACTTGTTTCCAGTCATAAACAGTACAATTTCGGTGCTGACTTGCCCAAGGCAGACGTAAAGCTTTGTGTCGCGCAGTCATCAAGGGTACACGAGTGGGCTCCGGCATCGATAGCACATATCGTTGATGTTTTGTTCAATAGTACGCACGGCGACACTTGCAGATGGCCCAGCATTCATATCTGCAGCAATTTGCGGAAGGGTTGCACTTCCATCATGTCGAACGATTCCCTTCAGTCGACATTGGTCCCGTTCTTACAGGATCTTTTTCCGGCCGCAGCGATATCGGACGTTTCATGTTTTATCGGATTCTAATATTCACGGTACACTCGTGAAATAGTCGCACATGAAAATCCCCACTTCATCGTTCGTGCGTCGACTATACCACCAGTTACATCTTGATAACCTGCCATTGCAACAACAGTAACAGATCTAAAAACTGCTCCAGACATGTGACGTCTTATATACACTACTGGCCATTAAAATTGCTACACCACGAAGATGACGTGCTACAGACGCGAAATTTAACCGACAGAAAGAAGATGCTCTGATATGCAAATGATTATCTTTTCAGAACATTCACACAAGGTTGTCGCCGGTGGCGACAGCTACAACGTGCTGATATGACGAAAGTTTCCAACCGATTTCTCATACACAAACAGCAGTTGACCGGCGTTGCCTGTTGAAACGTTGTTGTGGTGCCTCGTGTAAGGAGGAGAAATGCGTACCATCACGTTTCCGACTTTGATAAAGGTCGGATTGTAGCCTATCGCGATTGCGGTTTATCGTAACGCGACACTGCCGCTCGCGTTGGTAGAGATCCAATCACTGTTAGTAGAATATGGAATCGGTGGGTTCAGGAAGGTAATACAGAACGCCGTGCTGGGTCCTAACGGCCTCGTATCACTAGCAGTGGAGATGACAGGCATCTTATCCGCATGGCTGTGACGGATCGTGCAGCCACGTCTCGATCCCTGACTCAACAAATGGGGACGTTTGCAAGACAAAATCATCTGCACGAACTGTTCGACGACGTTTACAGCAGCATGGACTCTCAGCTCGGAGACCATGGCTCCGGTTACCCTTGACACTGCATCACAGACAGGAGCGCCTGCGATGGTGTACTCAACGACGAACCTGGGTGCACGAATGGCAAAACGTCCTTTTTTCGGATGAATCCAGGTTCTGTGTATAACATCATGATGGTTGCATCCGTGTTTGGCGACATCGCGGTGGACGCACATTGGAAGCGTTTATTCGTCATCGCCATACTGGCGTATCACCCGGTCTGATGGGTGCCATTGGTTACACGTCTCGGTCTCCTGTTGTTCGCACTGACGTCACTTTGAACAGTGGACGTTACATTTCAGATGTGTTGCGACCCGTGGTCTACCCTTCATTCGATACCTGCGAAACCCTACACTTCAGCAGGATAATGCACTACCGCATGTTGCAGGTCCTGTACGGGCCTTTGTGGATACAGAAAATGTTCGATTGTTGCCCTGGCTAACACATTCTCCAGATCTCTCATCAATTGAAAACGTCTGGTCAATGGTGGCCGGGCAACTGGCTCGTCACAATACGCCAGTCACTACTCTTGATGAACTGTGGTATCGTGTTCAATCTGCATGGGCAGCTGTATCTGTACACGCCATCCAAGCTCTGTTTGACTCAATGCCCAGGCGTATCAAGGCCGTTATTACGGCCAGAGGTGTTTGTTCTGGGCACTGATTTCTCAGGATCTATGCACCCAAATTGCGTGTAAATGTAATCTCATGTCAGTTCTAGTATAATATATTTGTCCAATGAATACCCGTTTATCATCTGCTTTTTTTCCTGGTATAGTAATTGTAATGGCCAGTAGTGTAGGTGTTGCAGACCGCAACGCCGAATTCTGCCTGTTTACGTATTTCCGTATCTGAATAGCATGCCTATACCAGTTTCTTTGTCACTTCAGTGTATTTTCTCCTTCACTATTTACTACAGTTTACCAACGCAGGGGATAACTTTTTGACTGCGCGTTGTTACGTGTTGATAAATGCGCATCTTGTGTAAGCGTATGCTCAGTGACACGAGTTTTACGTATGACCCGACGGTCCAGTGTAATACTGTTGCCAGTTGTCACATGTTATCTTACAAACAGCAGAGTGTTTGGCTCAAATGGCTCTGAGCACTATGGGACTTAACTTCTGAGGTCATCAGTCCCCTAGAACTTAGAACTGCTTAAACCTAACTAACCTAAGGACATCACACACATCCATGCCCGAGGCAGGATTCGAACCTGCGACCGTAGCGGTTCGCGTGGTTCCAGACTGTGGCGCCTAGAACCGCTCGGCCACTTCGGCTGGCAGCAGAGTGTAAATACGTATTCTTTCACTGTGAGATAGTATCACGAACCCTTTGTCCCAATGTTTTTGCGGAAAATACGATATACGTATTGCACTTTACGACAAGCAGTGTTATGCAAGAGAATAATAAATGTAGGAAAGGTGTGGTCATCAGTTAAAAAGTAATTAATTTTAATAAATCTTGAACCTTAAATCAGTAACTGTTATTTGCTTTATTGGGGTATTAGAATTCCAATCATCAAGTTTCTTGTGCTATACCGAGGTAGGCTGCCTACTGCGCTGCAAGGTCCTTAAATAATTCCGGGAATTCAAAGATGTATGCCAGTTCCTAACAATCAAAAATCGAAACAGAAGCCTGATTCTGTCACAATAGGCTTGCAAAACTTCACAGTCCTAACATGATCTAAAGTTAAAACTGCGAGGAAAAAATGAGATCGTTACGATAATGTGTGACCAGAGCTCCCAATTACCGAGCGAGGTGGCGCAGTGGTTAGACACTGGACTCGCATTCGGGAGGACGACGGTTCAATCCCGTGTCCGGCCATCCTGATTTAGGTTTTCCGTGATTTCCCTAAATCAGTCCAGGCAAATGCCGGGATGGTTCCTCTGAAAGGGCACGGCCGACTTCCTTCCCCATCCTTCCCTAATCCGATGAGACCGATGACCATGCAGTCTGGTCTCCTTCCCCAAACCAACCAACCAACCAAGCTCCCAATTATAGGAAAAAACGAAGTTCGTTTCATTACTGAAAAAGAAACAGTCAGATTTATAATGACTTTACCATGATCATATTAATTTCATCATACACCGTGAGTTTTGTGTATAATGTACTAAACGTGAAAAATTTGTTGAAGTCTACAAAAAACCAAATAATTTATTTTAATGTGTAACATACAAAACAGAAGAAAATGCAACTAACCTCAAAAATATCAGGAAAAGGTGCACAGAAATTGTCAGGCAAACCAAGAGACAATCACAGAAAGATCTAATCGACTTAATAGAAGAAAATTACCATAAAACCAATTCCAGAGACTTTCACAAAATGTTTGGAAGACAATTACAAAAATTTGTGCCTCCCACGGCAATGCTGAAAAGGGAAGACGGAAAAATGGAATTAATGACAAGGATAATGCCGAAATCATGGCAAAAGCATTTAGTAATTTTTTGAATTGTGAAGAACCCCAGGAACTTTTAGCAATTAATACAGACACACCCATTAAGACTCCACCTGATCTCATAAATCCTCAAACAATCCAAGAGGTGGAAACGGCACTCAGAGAGATCAAAAATTATGAGGCATGCGGAGAAGACCAAGTTTTTGCAGAAATGTGGAAATATGCCAGTGATACAGTTCGAACACCCTTTCACATAGCCCAAACAAAGATCTGGATAACAGAAAAGTTTCCCGAACATTGGACCATAGCCATAATGTACACACCCCACAAAAAAGGAGATGAAAGCAACCCAGATAATTACAGAGGTATCTCTCTCTTAGACTGCACGTACAAGATTTTCTCCAGAATCCTATACAAGAGGATGAAAGAACAACTAGAAGAAGAATTAGGTGAATACCAAGGAGGCTGCAGACATTGGAGAAGCTGTGCAGAACACTTTAATATTAGCCATAGCTTATTACAAGAAACGAAATAAACCTCTTGTAATAACCTTCATGGGCTTTAAAAAAGCATATAACTGTACCGATAGGCCTTCAATGTTAAAAATCTTAAGAAATTTCAGGCTCCATACAAAATTAATCAAATTGATAGAACTCACCATATCCAACACTGTATCAAAAGTCAAGTTCACGGGGGACTCTCTGAGCCATTCATCATAAAAACAGGCTTAAGATATGGAGAGTGCTTGGCACCCCTGCTGTTCAACTGTGCTTTAGAATATATAATGAGAGAATGCTACAAGATTAACCCAAAGAACATCCAAATTGGAAGACCCAAAGACAACATAAGTTTTAATTGTATAGGATTTGATGATGACCTCGCTCTCTTGTCCAAAACTATTCAGGAAACCAAACAACATGTTATCTCACTACAGGAAATAGAACAGAAAATTGGTCTTGGAATATCCTATGAAAAAAAATCATCATGTTAACCGACCCACCATTCATAAACAAAATTGCCATAGGAAACCAAAAATGAAAATTGTAGATAAATTTAAATATCAGGGAGAAATAATAACATATAACCTGAATGAAAAGCCAACAAGGCATAACAGAATAAACAAATTGACTAGAGCACAATATATCACCAAGAACACCTATAACAGAAAGAGCCTGTCAATAGTAACAAAATTAGAACACTACAAAAGAGTCACTCAACCAGAAATAACATACGTAAGTGAAACCATCTTCAAGACAACCAACATTGCACAAACAGACGCAATACTCAAAATAGAGAGAAGAATCATCAGAAAGTGCATCAACAAATCGTACCAGAAAGATGGACGCTGGAGAGTAGCTGCAAAAGAACCAGTCTACAAGAAATAGAACTGGTAATGAGTACAACCAGGAAGAAACGCATTTCATTTTTCGGACATCTAATCAGAACACCAGAGAACAGTATCATCAGGAGAATAATTGAAAAATTGTGGAGTAGTAAGTGCAACATTAAGTGGATTACAGATATCAAGGAAGATATGGATGAGCTACAGATTGCATTGGAAGACCTAAGAAACAAAACTGACAAAATCAGGAAACTCACAGACAAACCAGACTGCAAACGAGAATCAACAAATAGACGATAGGAAGGGTGATTTCCGATGAAGAAAGAAGGATGAGATCCGAGAGAATGAAGAAGTACTGGGCTGACAGGAAACTGAAAAATTCTTTGTATAAAGTTGGCTAGAGTGGTCCAATGAAGACCATAAAATGTAAATAAATGAATGTATAAGCTTGATTATGATTTCTTGCGTGAATTGGAATCAGAATATTCCGTTTTGCACCACTACACCGAAATATGTTTGCTATCATGCTCCATTATTCTCAAACAATTCTGGGACATCGATGAAGAAACATGCCAGTTCTTAGAAATTAAAAACCAAAACATAAGCCTGTTGTTTGACGACATGAAGTTGGACGATGTGTCGTTCGTGGCTGATATAACAGTACGCTTGATCGATTTGAATACAAATTGTAAGGAAAAGATTAGATTATTAACAACATATGTGAACAAGTTAAAACATTCAAATGTATAATATTCATGCAAGGAAAAGGTGAAGACCTCGAATATGCAACACCAATAAATCCGATTCAAGCAAATCGATATCCTGTCACTAACATGAGCAAAAAATTATGAAAGTGTGAACTGAACTTGAAACTAATGATAAATATTCTAAAATTCTGGAGCAAAAGTATTATTTTATCAATACATATTGAATTAATGTCTAACCGAAGGCAAATAAAGATAACTGAGTTCCTCGATTTATAATCTGAAGCAAAATACAGGGATATGGGTGTGTCTGGTTTCTACGAAAATGTATGGGTGTTATAGCAACGCTGTCATGTGGACAATGTGACCAACAATTTGCGCACAGAATCCGCAGAAGGTACCCAGTCCATGAGAGACGCTGGGTGTCCCGAGTACGGGGCGTCAGCACTCCAGACGGAAGTCACTCTTTCTCAGTAAATTACAGAGTGGGTACAGGGGTAACACAAAATTAATATAACGATTACAGACGGTTGACAAAGAATGTGAAGCACCCACAACGGGAAGAGGAAAAGAAATGGAACGTCATAGTTTGAGAGAGTGTATGGTATTATTTTTGTGAATACAAAATCGAGTCAAATTTACGAAGCGCACGACAGTATGAGCCCACGTTTCACTCCCTCTGGCCCGGATGTACGCTCTGGTTCGGTTGGGCAGTGCGCCACGAAGCCTGAGGCGAGCTGGCGCACACCTGTTGTTACTGAGCCTTGGTAGCTTGGACGACGGCGCTAGGACGAAGCTGACGCCCGAGCTGACCTGGTCCCACACGTGATCTTTGGGGATCCTGGGAGCTTCCTGCCTGCACGACACAGGCAGCTAACAGAGACACGTGCCATGTGCTGACGAACATTGTCCTGTTGGAAAATAGCACCACGATATGTCGCGTGAGGGGCAATGCATGAGGAGGAAGGATGTCCGTGTCCCACCAGAATCGTGAACCTGAGGCCGTGCCCGGCGGCTCCCCACACCCTGACGTCCGAAGTAACATCGCTGCGACTCTCTAAAACATTGAAAGAATGACACCTGCCCCCATGTCGTCCCATATTCACCGCTAATGGTCATGCGGGGTAGCGCAGAACCACGATCCATCGCTGAACACAACACGACGCCATTGATGAGCAGTCCATGCTTCCGGTCACGCCACCACTCGAAACGATGCCGCTTGTGGTGTCGTGATGACGGCGACCTGCACGCAGGAAGGTGATTCCCCAGTCCGACTGCCGACGGCCTCCGACCAATGGTGTAGAATGGCGTAGACTGTTTCAGAGAGTCCATTACTTATTCTTGACTGGCAGGGTCAGATGTCGAGGTGTTATAATGTGCCTCACGCACAATACATCGACCCTCTCTTGTGGTGAATTTCAGTTTATTTATTTGCAGTAATGAAACAAAGACGATGGTTTTATTTTAGTCAAATACGAACAGTTGATATAGATTGTATTCTAATAGAAGTTAAATATCACAGTTAAGTGCGTTTCGTCCAGTATTAGTGTTACAGTTCCAATAATTCCTCAAAAAATTCTTGTCACAAGCACGAAAAAACTCGAGCTTCGTCTCCATTGTTCTACTCTCGTCACAAACAGTTTAAAAATTTTCGTTCGAGATGATTTTACTTGGACCCAAACACTTGAATTTGATTTGAATATTTAAGGAGCTTGCAGTTTTGTTTGTGGCAGTAGAGAATGAACTCAGTTATCCTATTCAACGAAGGTAAAATAGTTGCAGTTATATGCTCAAACAAACAGCCCAAAGTACTGTTTTTGGTACCGGCTTGCACTGTTGTTAGCAGCACTAGAAAATGCATTCGAAAGAGAAAAATCGTTATTTACCTTCTTCTGCTAAGTATACGGAACCCGAGGTGAACTCAACGTCTGGTGTCAACTAATTTAAACTATACTATAGTAACAAAAATGCCCTGCAGTATGTAATGTTTCACCAGTAACCAAGAGATGACTAAAACAGGCATTTACATCTTATTTACAAGTTGTTTCTAACGGGTAACTAATGATAGCCCAGTACCTACTACTTGCTTCATTCGTTATTCTCCGTTATGACAAACTTAAGGATCATCAAAGACACCACCGCACTAAAGCCAGTTCAAAACTTTCACACGTAATATTAAATTGGCGTAAATACCAACTCTAGCTGCATTAATTGTGTTTGTTGCCGGAAATCTCCCTAGTTTATTGTGAAGCGATCGGTAGTTAATTAGTCTGAATATAAATATACGGCAACTATCTTAAAACTAGACAGCATCAGTTACACACAGTGTAATTATGAATTACATAGAACAACATCTCGTCAGTATGTTCTGATAAGCTATATAATAACAGCTACAAATGTTAACATTATGAATAATGTTGCATAACAACTCGTCATAATTTTATAATACGTTATTTTACAACTTATGTCGCGTTCTTCTGCAACATTATTCATACTTATACACTTATACTGTAACTACTTCTACCTCGTTTTAAGGTACTTGTTGTGTGTCTTTATATTCAGGTTAAGGAATCTCTAATGACTTGAGAATGTTGTCACAGTAAATATGATTTAATGTAAGAGTAGCTTCTATTTATTGACACTGATACTAACAGATGCGAATATCCCTTGTCCAATGTGACGTGTTCTTGGACTTACTAATAACTTCAGTTTACTCAGAGAAAACTGACAGCGTCCACCATGAAACGTAGAAAAGGGTGCGATTGTGATGTACATCGATTAAACTCATTACTGAAGTTGTGGGCTAAGGTCTGTCGCTCTGAGAAGCCGGCCAGCGCGGGTTTGGTGCGGAGAGGAGGAGGGGGGGGGGGGGGGGGGGCTGGGGAACGTCGCCGCAGCTCAGCCACGCTCTGACGCCGCCGCCGATTCTGTTAGCTGACCGCCAGGCGACGGCCAAATCGAAAGAACATCGAATTTGTCCGTCCCCCTGACCGGTGCAGCTGGTATTCACGCCCAAACTTTGTTTGCGTCTCCACATAACCTGTTTTCTTCAAACTGTCTCAGATTGTAACAAGGTGTGAAAAGCTGGTAATCCAGCATCTTCACCGCACCTGTAGCAAATAATTATATTTTCCAGCAACTGTTACCAATGTTTCCTGAAGCTCAGAGGAGATAATAAGTCAAAGTTGACGGTTGAAGTTCAAAGCTACCCTGTCCCAAGTTTTGTTCGTCGCTCCCCGCTCCTATTGCAGCATAGGAGTAAGATGTTACGTTAGATACAAATTAAATGGAACGAGGTGATAAGGGACTAGCATAGGCTTCAGAAGAGGAGGATCAGATAAGTGTTTAATGTCCCGTTGATAATGAGGTTATTAGACACGTAGCACAAGCTTGGACTAGTGAAGGGTGGGGAAGGAAATCAGCCATGCCCTTTCAAAGAAACCACCCTGGCATTTGCCTGAAACGATTTAGGGAAATCACCGAAAACCTAAATCAGGATGGCCGAAGGCGGGTTTGAACAGTCATCCTCCCGAATTCTAGTCTAGTGTGCTAACCACTGCTCCACCTCGCTCGGTAGAGTCTTCAGCGTGTCCATAGGGACGATCTGTTACATCCACTTTGAGAAAGGTCTGTGCGATGGACTCATGGAAGGCAAATAATAACTTATTGTAGATAGAGATATGTAATTGAAAGATTGGGTTATTTTCACACGACCCTCGTCGTAAAAGTATTTTATTTTATTTTTTATTTTACACGTCTAGTTCCGTAGGACCAAATTGAGGAGCAAATCTCCAAGGCCATGGAACGTCTCAGTACACGACATTACAACATAAAAGTAAAAACAGATAAAATAAAATGTTGGTGAACCCAAAAAAGACAAGCCATAAGTTTAAGTAAACGCAATCAACAATATAACACAGGAATCAGCTTAATTTTTGCGAGGACTCCTCGACAGAATAGAAGGAGTGACTCGTGAAGAAACTCTTCAATTTCGATTTTTGAATTCTGGCGGTAGCTGACTGAAAATGGATGCAGCAGTATATTGCACACCCTTCTGAACAAGAGTCAAGGATGTGCGATCCAAATGCATTTTGGATTTTTGCGTTCTATTAACTGAGTGAAAGCTGCTAATTGTTGGGAAAAAGCTGATATTGTTAACAAGAAACGCAAGTAAAGAATATATATATTCAGAGATCAATTTCAGAACACTCAGACTAATGGACAAGAGTCGGCAATAGGTTAGTGAACTTGGACCATTTATTTCCCGAACCGCCCGTTTCTGAGCCAAGAATATCATTTGAGAGTGGGAACAGTTACCCCAAAATAACTTTACGTCATAAGCAAGTGAAAACAGGCAAAGTGACTGCTTTTCGTCTCGAACTGTCACTTACTTCAGATACCGTTCAAATAGTAAAAATGGCTCCATTAAGTCTTTGAAAAAGATCCTGAACGTGGGCTTTCCACGACAGTCTGCTATCTATCTGAACACTTAAAAGTTTAAACTGTACAATTTCACTAATCATATGTTCATTTTGTGAAATTAAAACGTCAGGTTTTCTTGAATTTTCTGTTAGAGAAAGTAAAAACTGAGACTTACTGAGATTTAGCGTTAGTTTATTTGCTACAAGCTACGAACTTACGTCATGAACTGCACTATTTGAAACAGTGCCAACGTCGCATACAACATCCTTTACTAACAAGCTAGTGTCATCAGCAAACAGAAACATTTTAGAGTTGTCCGTAATACTAGGGGGCATATCATTTATATAAACAAGGAACAGAAGTGGCCCCAGCACTCATCCCTCGGGCACCTCCCCCCCCCCCCCCTCCCCTATTTAACTGCGTCCCGCTCAGACAGTAACTGTGGATAACGATCTTCAACTGTCTGTTGTTAAAGTAACAGGCGAACCGCTTCTGAACTACTCCCTGTATTCCATAATGGTCCAACGTCTGGAGCATTACTTTGTGATCAACGCAACCAAACGCCTGAGTTTAAAAAAATGCCTAACCTTCGAAACCGTTTGTTTAGTCCATCCAGTACCTGACAGAGAAAAGAGAATATAGCAGTTTCTGTTGTTAAACCGCTTCTAATACTGAACTGTATATTTGATAACAAATTACGTGAAATAAAATGATCAATTATCTTTACACACACGGTCTTTTCAATAACTTTAGCAAACACTGATGGCATAGAAATAGGTCTGAAAGTGTCTACATTATCCCCTTGTCCCTTTTTATAGAGAGGCTTGAACTACTGAGCAGTTTAATCAATCAGGAAACTTACGATTCTTAAAGGAAAAAATACAAATATGGCTAAGTACTTTAGTATTCTGCTAGGCACTCCATCATATTCATGATTGTCCTTAGTCTTCAGCGATTTAATTATTGACTCAATCTCCCCCTTGTCACTATCACACATGAGTACTCGTATTTCAGACATCAGTCTCGGAAAGGCATTTTCCAGGAGAGTTATATGACTCGATGTAGAAATTAAGTTTTTATTTAATTCACCTGCAATGCTCAGAAAGTGATTGTTAAATACTGCACGTATAACTGAATTATCAGTAACAGAAATATTTTTGCTATGAACTGAATTTATATCGTCGACCTTTTGCTGCTTACTAGACACTTCCTTCACCACTGACCAAATGGCTGTGAATTCCCACTTTCTTCTTCATGATATCCTTATCCCACTAGTTTACCACCCGGCTGCCTTTTACTGGTAGTACCCTGTTTAGAACGTTCTACTGGAAAGAAACTTCCAAAAGAGCATGAAAAATGTGTTAAGGAAAGCATTATATTCGTTATCTATGTTATCGGCAATAGAAACGTCCTGCTTCTCTTGTTTCTTAACGAGGTTTAAAAAAATCTCTATTTCTGTTGGATTAGCTTTTCTACACAGTTTGTAATTATATCTAACAGTTGTTCGAGTACAAAAACCTTTTAGTGTTAAAATTCGTGCATCATAGTCTGAAAGGCCATTCACCCTTTTACTAACAGAATTACCATCCAGTAATGAAGAATGAATAAAAATATTGTCTATGGCTGTGCCACTGTTCCCCTGCACCCTGGCAGGAAAAAAACACAGTCTGCACCAGATCACATGAATTTATAGATCTTTCAACAGTCTTTTTTCTTGCACAAACAAAATTAATATTGAAGTCACCAGATATTTCTAATTTTTGGTGCTTTCTATAAAGTGAACCAAGAAGTCTCTCTAGCTTGAGCAGAAATGATCTGAAGTCAAAGTTAGGGGACCTATAAACAAAACAAGTAGAAGTTTAGTTTTACCAAATTCAACTGCCCCTGCACAACATTCAAATATCTGTTCAGTGCAGTGCCGTGATACGTCTACGAACTCAAATGGAATACGTGTTTTTTTTTACATACATGGCCACTCCGCCACCCCGCAAAGAACTCCTTGAAAAGCAGCTAGCTCATCAGTGTCCTGATAAAGAAAACCTCTGAATTGTCAAATTATTTAAATGGTGCTCCGATATACCAATAATTTCAGAGTCAACATTTTAAAGCAGTTGACTAACTTTGTCTCTAGTACCTCTTATATTTTGATGAAATAAGCTAATTCCTTTTCTACTTGGATACATGACGTCCTCTGAAGGTGAGCCCTAAGTTAGAGGGACTTCCTTTAAGCAGGTATACCTATCAGCTGATTTCAGTCTAAAAAAGGTAAAGCCCTAACACCAACTACTACAGGAATTTTCCTATGAGTGATCCCACCATCCCCCCCCCCCCCCCCAAATAGTCACCTATAAACTTTGCCAGTTTCCCCTTCCCATACCTATTAAAGTCCAGTGAAAGCCGATCTATTGACAGACTCAAGTGGCACCACTGCAGTATGAGCCATGCCCTCTGCCATCAGCGTCTTGTCCGGCCCCATGTTAACGCGTGTAATATCAGCGTCAAGATGAGGCCGATCATTAAACTGAAACAATTGCTCGAAGTGCCACCAGTTTGAGTAGCTATCTTTACCAGGTCACCACCTACATGGTATTCCCTGTCCCTATCAAGACTATTGCCTGCACCACCCACAATCATACCTGATCGTCTTTCGTAAAATTCCTACATAGCTCCCCTATGCCATCAGTCACCTGAGCCAGCCCTGCACTAGGCTTCACAATGCTGGTGACCTGGTACTCATTCTCTAACACTTGATGAAACTGTTGTCCCACACCTCTGCCATGCGAACTACCTAGCCGCAGAACCTTCTTCCTTCTGTTAGAATTTGCAACTGATTTAGGCTCCCTGCTGAGGACTGCTGCGTGTTTCCTACACCTACAGTTACAAGAGGAGTAATGGGTTTCGACCAGCCAGTGGTCATCAAAATGTCCACACGTAAAAAAGGAGGAACAAAAAATCGATGTAGAGTCTACAAAGTCTTCCCTGTAACTATCTGCATAAAGATGAAAAAAAGAATCATGTCACACACAAAGGCACGTGCTTCGTTCCCTCTGCGTTGCCAACTTAAGTAAAGGTAATAGTCGGAAGGGGTCGAGATTTCACAGTTGGAATGAAATCTTGCTTTTTCTATTCATTAATATCTATAAGCGACAGTCGTATTAAAACGAATCAGGTGGAAAAAATCAGTATATTGTTTATTATTTAAAAAGTATTCATCTTAACTGTTAATACGTTTATCCCAGGACAGCGTAGTGGAAATAAACTCGCCAACATGTTTCGAGTACCCTGCAGAAGTTTCACTGGGAGGCCTTAAACGCCTCACATGCACTCTCGATCTCTACACATGCGGTTTCCTTATTTATGGATCCCTGAAGCAAGACACCCTCTGCTGTCGATTTACTTCGGACAAAGAGGTGCACACCTGGGTAGAATATTATTTCGTAGGCAACAGCAAACCTTTTCCTCGAAGGCATTGACCATATTGCTCACAGTTGGATAAATGTATTAACAGCTATGGCGATCACTTTTGAAATAATCCTTTTTTGCATTTGTCCTGGTTTCATTTGATTGCCCCTTATGCCAGGTGATTATAATTAAAGTGTAGCTACTCCAGAGGTTCCATGTGGGCTGTAATTATCATATGGCAGTGAAACTTGGAGGTGTGCTTTTGCTTAATGAGGAACCGATTTACGATGGAAAAAAATCAGTTCCAAATTTTGCCACCAGTTGCAAATCTGGTGCTGTACAGCACCTCCCCGACGTCCCCGGCGCTCATATTGAACAAACTAACAAACTGAGTGAGCGGTGGTTAATAATAAAATCAACATTATACCAGCCGGCCGAAGTGGCCGAGCGGTTCTAGGCGCTACAGTCTGGAACCGCGTGACCGCTGCGGTCGCAGGTTCGAATCCTGCCTCGGGCATGCATGTGTGTCATGTCCTTAGGTTAGTCAGGTTTAAATAGTTCTAAGTTCTAGGGGACTGATGACCTCAGCAGTTAAGTCCCTTAGTGCTCAGAGCCATTTGAACCATTTTTGAACATTATGCCTTTCTCACTTCTTTGACATTTTCTGTCTACGTTCCGTTCCTAATTCATTGTATATTGAAAATTTCCAAACGTCTTTCATGCATTGTCAGCATCAAATTTGCACCTGTTGGCGAAAATTGGAACTAATTTACTTCCGGTGTAAATAGGTTCCATATCAACGCAGTAGAATATATACAAGTTTCGTTGGCGTCCACACTGAACTTCTACAAACAGCTGCACTGTAATTGTAACCACCCGGTATTTATGGATTTGGCATGGAGTTAATTATTTAAGGAGTGGCCGCAGATGCTCTTACTGTCGACTCGACATCCCGTTACACCCCCCCCCCCCCCTCGGCAGAGGCGGAATATATGCACACCAGCTATGTACGTGTGCTGTTGTTCATGTGAAAGTGAGCGAAATTTTAATTTTCTGCTTGTCTAAGAATCGTGTAACTTTTCAAATGTTCAAATGTGTGTGAATTCTTAAGGGACAAAACTGCTGAGGTCATCGGTCCCTAGACTTATACACTACTTAAACTAACTTATTCTAAGAAATACATATGCATGCCCGAGGGAGGCTTTGTACTCCGTGACATGGTGCCTCAAACCACACGGCCACTACGCACGGCAATCGTGTAACTGAGTGGGACTTGAATACCAGACCGATATTCGCCTAGTGGTATGTGGGAAACCGCATAAAAGGCACATCCAGGCTGGCCGGCGCACGGGACCTCGTCGTTAGTCCGCCGGGCACATTCGATCCGGAGTCTCTGCGTCCCGGAAGCGGCGCTTTAGCATGCACAGCTAACCGTACGGGTTTTATCATGGAGGTATAAGGAGGGGAGATGGCACTATAGCCGTCTGCTGTACGTCTGTTTGAAGCCGGTGGGCCGCCATGTTTGATTGGTCAAAACAGTGACAGAACTCTTGTTAGAATTGCGTGTTCTTCATATTTAATGTCATGTCTGCGAAATAATTTCAGATGATGAGTGTTACAATGTTTACATGCATAACACACCGTCAGAATAGCTTTTTCAGGTCTTTTCGTTTTGTTTTTAATGCGTTTTTGCCCCAGCAATACAACTGATTTGGTCTCGTTAACTTAAGTGTTTCTTTTGGATACGAACTTCGAATGATGAAAAATAACGGTGTATAAAGCCCTTTTGAAACTCAAATCACCTTTTACTGTATTTGCGTCGATGTAAACTGAAAGCAGAACCCGAAAGCTACGCTAGTTTACATACCGGATGATATTTCTTACTCGTTTACACACTTATACAAAATTTCATTTGTAAATACAAACATCGTTTGTGCTTTGTCAAGAAAAATAAGCATATGAACCCACAGAGCCCTACGAGCTTCACTGATCGGAAATCTGAAATAAAATAAGAAGAAAACAGTTTCACAAAACGTAAACAAGGCCGCACATCTCACGAATATAAACGACAATATTTTACGAACGGGGCCACTTACGCATGGAACGTGATTCCTTTTAACTTGGTAGCACTATTCCAACGGTTAGTACACCCGTAAACAACGCAAACCGGCATTTTAAAATGAAAAAACCTTCAGCAGCTCTACACAGTAGCACAATCGGAAACGAGTCTTCTGACCAAACTGCAATGGCGGAGCTCGGTTTCTGTCGGCTTCAAGTTTGTGACGTCATGGTATCTCCCCTCCTTATACCTCCATGGGTTTTATACTCTCTCCGTATACTTTTAACTAATTTTTTCCCAATGCACTCACTGGGATACACAAATTACAAGATCTGTTACTTCCGTAAGGGTAGTTCAGATAGTTTAATTACAACAATCTGGCGCAAGACCTACGAAATAATGTTGTACGCAGGTGCGTATCTCTTCGTCCAAAGTAAATCGACGCCCACGAACGTCTTTCTTCAGGACTCCAAAAATACGATAAACGCATGTGGAGAGATCGATGGTTTCCCAGAGAAACTTCTGTAGAGTACTGGAAACACGTTGGCAAGGTTACTTCGATTAGCTGCATGAAGGCGTTAACCGTCTTGTCTCACAGTGGGATAAATGTACTAACACTTAAGGCGATTAATTTTTAAATAATGAACAGTGTACTCACTTTCTTCCATCTGTCTCGTTTTAATGGGGCTGTTCCTTATAGTATCAACTCCTTAAGGATGTAAACTCCGAAATGTAGACCAGGAATCAGTGCGGCATTCGTGCCTTTCCGACGTGCGTGCCATAAATTTGGGAACGTGAACTTTATTGACGTTATTATCAAATACGTCCAAAAAGACCAAGGTACTACAATTATTTTCTTGGCTGCCGAAGGTCAAACACCGGTAGACATCGATCGAGAATGAAGACTGTGTACGGTGGAGCACGTCTGTCGAAAAGCACGTTGTGGAACGTCCGGGAACACTGCGGTAAAGGTGCTATTTCTTCGTGATAGCGCGCATCGCCGCGTCGCAAATGTCGTGACTCAGAGGTTCCGCCGAAACAAGTGGAGGACACTGGAACACCTCCCATGTGATTATCACGCCTTCAGTCCCAAAAAGGCCTAAAAGGTCGACGATCTCTGCTTGACGAGAATGCGAAGCAGGCAGTTATGGACCTCTTCACGCAACAGGACACGGTGTTTTATCAAATGGGTTCTTCAATCTAGTGCTTCGGTGGGGTGGTTGCCTCAATCGTCACGGCAATTTTACCAGGCTGGTATACCGATGCTGGACTGTACGGTCTTCGAAATTAAAAGTTTGTTTTCGCTGCAATCAATATTGTTCATGTCTGGGCAGTTTGGTGGCCAGCAGAAGTGTTTAAACTCAGGAGACTGTGTAACCTCCCCCGCACTTATCGACCTTAATGACAGTAAAAATTAAACAGCGTGTACCTAATGGAAATTTGGGAATAGCAATCGTCACCGAAGTCAATCTGTCGGTAAAGAGGGAGGAATGGGTTACATCTAAATGAAAGGAAAAATGCAAATGAAATTGGTGGAAATTAATTTTGAAAAGGGGTAAAGTTAATAAAGAAAGTAAATGTGCGGTCGTTACGTTAACAATTAATTGGCGTTAATTAGATATTTGAGATTTGGGGAAAATTACGGTCGCCAGTCCTATGGACAACTACTATAATAACTGAAAATGAAAGATTATTGCACATATAATTAGCACTAAAAGCGTGGCAACTGAAGGCTGACACGTGTTGTGTGAAAACTGAATGTTTGTCAGAAGTAATGAATTTCGCTACACTCTGACTTAATTTAGCAAAAGAATTAATAAAACCGGAAAATTGAAAGTTAATTTAGTGACTGAAATTAATAGTGAACTTTGTTTCTGAAGCACTACGAAATTCAATAAAATAAGGTTAGTCTTAGGCTACCTCAACAATCATTTGAAAAGCTACTTGAATCTACGCAATTTAGAAATAAGAGATTTAACTTTGAACTTGAATTAAATGGTTCTGAACAAATAACAATAGTAAAATTTAATATGTACCAAGCTGGGCTGCAGTCACAGGTAAGCTAAAATATGGTAACAAAACTCGCACTCTTAATTTGTGCTTGTGTAATCTAAATATTGTAGCCAGCTATGAATACTTTAACTGAATTTTGAAATTAAAGCAGTGAAATTGAATGATATTACTTTAATGCTGGCGTATGAATTTCAACGACACTCGGGTTCATTCCAGAAAAGGAAGGGACCCTGCTTGGTAATGCAATTGGGACAATGAGCAACAAAGGTTCATGCTAAATTGCTGTATTTTCGTGATGCAACAGTTTGTAAAGCTGAGGTCTGCCATACAGTTCTAAAACTTTACGTGCTTCCAGTCTTCCTTGTTGGCTGATTGAAGGTTTGAAGCCGTAGATCGAGGAGGTGGCGACAGTCACTCATTGTCGGCCGTCGCTGTTGCAGAAGCTGGATGTTGGCGCGCCTTTTTCTCGACACGGTCACCAGGCGAAACGGGCTCTTGATGTGTGCCAGCTAATGCTTCCCGTCCGCGACACCGTGTCAGAAACTATCATAGCAAGTCTAGCGCAATTACATGCTGCCAAACCCCGAAAGCGCGGCAACTCGCGGGAGCGTCACACAACACACCTGCTCCACCGCCCTACTCCAGCCAGATTCCCCCTGCCCGCGCTCCATGCGGCAGAGTTAACACTACCAAAGATCCTAAACACTTTGGTTCTCCACACGACCTATCGATGTAATCATTCGATAGCATAGTTTTCCCTAGGCCAGACCCAGCGTAAAATACAAACAATATTTACAAAACAAACCAATTATACATCGACATAAATGCATAAATATATAGATACACAAATAGTAGAACAATTACAATATATAAAGACACAGAAATGTCATATCTTCAGGTAACAAAATAGGGAAAAAAATTTATAGTACAATAGATGGAAATACAAGGATATGCATTTCCGGCGTTACAACTGTTCCTGGAGCCGCTGTGTAGTAATTCTAGTAATTCTGGACGTGTGGGGAGTCGCATTGTCCTGCTGGAATTGCCCAACTCCGTCGGAATGGAGAATGGACGTGAATGAATGCAGGTGATCAGACAGGATGCTTATGTACGTGTCACCTGTCAGAGTCGTATCTAGACGTATCAGGGGTCCCATACCACTCCAACTGCACACACGCTACACCATTTAAGAGCCTCCACCAGCTTGAACAACCTTCTGCTGACATGCAGTGTCCTTGGATTCATGAAGTTGTCTCCTTACCCTTAAACGTCAATCCTCTCGATACAATTTGAAACGAGACTCGTCCGACCAGGCAACATGTTTCCAGTTATCAACACTCCAATGTCGGTGTTGACGGGCCCAATCGAGGCTTAAAGCATTGTGTCGTGCAGTCATCAAGGGTACACGAGTGGGCCTTCGGCTCCAAAAGCCGGCATTGATGATGTTTCGTTGGTTCGCACGCTGACACTTGTTGGTGACTCAGCATTGAATTCGGCAGCAATTTGCGGAAGGGTTGCACTTCTCTCACGCTGAAAGATTCTCTTCAGTCGTCGTTGGTCCTGTACTTGAAGGATATTTTTCCGGCCGCAGCGATGTCGGAGATTTGATGTTTTATCGGATTCCTGATATTCACGGTACATTCGCGAAATGATCGTACGAGAAAATCCCCACATTATCGCTATCTCTGGGATGCTGTATCTTATCGATCGTGCGCCGACTGTAAGTTCAAATTCACTTAAATCTTGACAACGTGCCACTGTAGCAGCAGTAACAGATCTAACAATTGCGTGGGACAGTTGGTGTCTTATATACGCATCGCCGATCGCAGCGCAGTATTCTGCCTGTTTACACATCTCTGTATTTGAATACGCACGCCTATACCAGTTTCTTTGGCGCTTCAGTGTGGATCGTAAGTAATAAAGAGAGAGAGGAAAAAAGTAGCGTTACTGGGAGAATAATTGCTTATTGTTCGACAGAGAGAAAAAGGGCACGAATCATAATTTTTGACGGAGGAGTTATGAGGCTGACAAAAGGAAAAGTTACGGCCTCTTCTTAATTGCAAAAGGCACTGAATTGGGGTCCGAATACAGGGTAGTTTGTTACAAATGCGGACAGCAGCGATGGAGGAAGAGATAACGAATGATTTTTCTTTTATGCGTCGTCACAGCCAGGGTACCAAATAACTGAGACGACGAGACCAGTGATGCGAAGTACTGGAGTGCGTGAACACTGAAAAGTGGATGAAGTAGAGGGAGGGTGTTGTAGTCACCTGACTTGTCCAGTCGCGACCATCCTAATTGGACGTGTGAAAGACTGACACTGGACATGGCAGAGGAAACGCTCAAAAGCAGTCATCGATAGTTCTAAACGTCTAATCTCGTGATACCACAGTTCATCAAGAGTAGTGACTGGCGTATTGTTGCGAGCCAGTTGCTCGGCCACCATTGACCAGACGTTTCCAATTGGAGAGAGAGATCTGGAGAATGTGCTGGCCAGGGCAGCAGTCGAACATTTTCTGTATCCAGAAAGGCCCGTTCAGAACCTGCAACATGCGATCGTGCATTATCCTGCTGAAATGTAGGGTTTCGCAGGGATCGAATGAAGGGTAGAGCCACGGTTCGTAACACATCTGAAATGTAACTTCCACTGTTCAAAGTGCCGTCAATGCGAACAAGAGGTGACCGAGACGTGTAACCAATGGCACCCCATACCATCACGCCGGATGATACGCCAGTATGGCGTTGACGAATACACGCTTCCAATGTGCGTTCACCACGAAGTCGCCAAACACGGATGCAACCATCATGATACTGTAAACAGAACCTGGATTCATCCGAAAAAATGACGTTTTGTCATTCGTGCACCCAGCTTCGTTGTTGAGTACACCATCGCACGAGTTCCTGTCTGTGATGCAGCGTCAAGGGTAACCGCAGCCATGGTCTCCGAGCTGATAGTCCATGCTGCTCCAAACGTCGTCGAACTGTTCGTGCAGGTGGTTGTTGTCTTGCAAACGTCCCCATCTGTTGACTCATGGGTCGAGATGTGGCTGCACGATCCGTTACAGCCATGCGGATAAGATGCCTGTCATCTCGACTGCTAGTGATACGAGGCCGTTGCGATCGAGTACGGCGTTCCTATTACCCTGCTGAACCCACCGATTCCATATTCTGGTAACAGTCATTGGATCTCGACCAACGCGAGCAGCAATGTCGCGATACGATAAACCTCAAACGCGATAGGCTACAGTCCGACCTTTATCAAAGTCGGAAACGTGACGGTACGCATTTTTCCTCGATAGACGACGCGTCACAACATCGTTTCACCAGGCAACGCCGGTCAACTGTTGTTTGTGTATGAGAAATCGTTTGGAAACTTTCGTCATGTCAACACGCTGTAGGTGTCGCCACCGGCGCCAGCCTTGTGTTAATGGTCTGAGAAGCTAATCATTTGCATATCACAGCATTTTCTTCCTGTCGGTTAAATTTCTCGTCTGTAGCACGTCATCTTCGTGGTGTAGCAATTTTAATGTCCATTACTGTATCAAAAGAAAAAAAGCGTTGTTACACTTTGTTTTTTAAGAACGAAGTACGGAATAGAAATGTATTTAAAATTGAATTATTCCATTCTTGTGGTGGGTTGCATGACGCCACAGCTGGACCGTTTATGTCTCTCTTAACGACACAATGCATAGTCAGTATAGGTGTTCGATCAATAATTGTATATTAACCTTTGGTATATTTCAATGAACCACGGTGTTATGAACGTCTACGCGGATCAGGCCTTATAGAGCGCCTGTGGAAAAGTATTCTGCACGAACGGCATGTGGTGGTATTAGAGGCAGCCATCTTGTCAGCTGCGCGCTGCCTGCGAAGTTTTAAAAGGGAATGGCTGCGACACTTCGGCCGGTGGTTCGCGATCGCGGTATGACAGCCAGTTGACCGTAAATGGAAATAGCCAGAGGTTTATACGGCCTCCAGTAAAGATGCTATCGCCAAATGGAGCTGCGCCGGACATGGCGCGGACCGTCTGGACCCGAGGCTGTCTGGTGTCTGACCCCAGCCAGTGACGTCACACACCCAGGCGGATTGCTTTCGGCACATCGCGCGGGCCGTAACAGGTGGATGTATCAGAAGCGCCGCGTCAAGAAACCGGTCGTAGCCGTAACTAATGAGTATTTTCGATCTGCAAACGTGGTACTGCGCATTTGCGAGAGACATTAATCTGAATGAACTCGTTTAGGAGGGGCGTTTCAGCCGTTTGTATGAGTACGCAATAATTTCTTCTTTGTTTACGAGGGAGCATAAAGCAGTGTGGTAGGAATACAATGTGACACTTTACACGTTTATGAGTGGTCCGGTGCCAGGGTCTACAACTGAAATTATGTGCGCTCTGATCCGGAATGTGAAATTAATTGCAGTTTAAATCCAATAACTGGGACAATACCGTTCTTGGGATAAGAGACGTTACCAATGAACCGGTGCACTTGGTAAAACGGCGCCAATTTAAACGCAACGGAGCCTGTGCTTTGTCTCACTTCGTCTTGATGCACCACGTTATTCTTGGTATATTTTCTAAAGCTGCGATTAGAAACATACCGCATTCGAGTGATAATTCAAAGTAGCTTATGATGTAGGTACGAGTGACAATGGAAATAACGAAGCAGCGAAGCGTGCGGCGGGCAAGCTGAAAAATTTGAAAAATGATTACCGCGTAGTGAGGTACGCAGACGGACTGAAAACAACGGAAACACGCCAGTCAGCACGACTGAGAAATCTCTGGAACATTGTACACCTTGGTCTCGAAACGTAAGTCGTGGATAGCTTGCAGATAATGTTAGTCACGCAAAACAGCAGTAACACGATGTAGATAACTGTGATAAAGTTACTAATAAGATGGCATTAAAAAAATGCTGATTTCTACTAGGGATCGACCCATGTGCAGTTTAAAAGGTAATGCACACGCCACTCTTCGTGGCTAACTAACTGTCCCAATACACTGAGAGATGCTGTTACACAGTAAACGGTCCATACTTGTTTTTTTGTTAGGGAACACAATGGCGGTTTTCCTGTGATCCTTCAGGTCTGGAAAGAGATCTTATTTAGTGTTTATGCTCACTTAACCTGTCGTCTTGGCCGTTACATCTGCGATGTTACGGCTAAGATAATGAGTCTCGATTGTGTATGAGACTTTGTGGAAGGTTAAACGTAATTCGTCACTTTGCTAATGAAGATGAGAGGCAGGAGAAGATGAGTCTTTCTTACAGTCTGACATTGGAAGGCGTCTGTAGCAACATTGCGGCACTTTGATACGTATTCAGGTATTGTTTTAGTTTAAGCTCAACTGTGTGGGATTTTGCAATCCGTTACGTGTATTCAATCGCCCTTTGCAGCGAGAGCCGTTGACGGTTCGATGTCATGTTCCGGTAAACTTTGTGGAGCGCTGTACCGGAAAAACGCAGCTACGGTGAGATGTGCTATAAACTCTCAGGATAGACCTCTGCTAGGCGTTTTATCAGAACTCGATGTGAATAAATCTATCTGGCCGTAATATGGGTATATCCAGCCTACATAGGACTGTTTAGTTGGCAATTTAAAAGAAAGAAACACACCTCTCACACAACAAAAGTCAAAACCTCCAACGAAATATGCAATTGAATACGCTGGGCTACCTGCATGATACTATGAGCCAATTAAAGCGGGAAGTTGGTTCAAATGGCTCTGAACAGTATGGGACTTAACTTCTGAGGTCATCAGTCCCCTAGAACTTAGAACTACTTAAACCTAACTAACCTAAGGACATCACACACATCCATGCCCGAGGCAGGATTCGAACCTGCGACCGTAGCGGTCGCGCGGTTCCAGACTGAAACGCCTAGAACCGCTCGGTCACAGCGGCCGGCCGCATCAAGGATACCAGATATTATTATAATAGGACAATCATTAACTGAAATAGGTCTCAGACGATTTACTCACTTGAATGCATGCAACGGAAAGTAGAAGTTGTTAAAATCAAGTTGTTATCGATGTTGCTGTTGTAATAGTTGTTGTAGTCTTCAGTCCGAGGACTGGTTTGATGCAGTCTCACCGCTGGTATATCGCTTGCAAGTCTCTTCATTTCCGAATAACTACCCCATAACCATTTGAACCTGCATACTGTGTTCATGTCTACAATTTTTACCCAACTTGCCTATCTCCCTCCAGTACTAAACTGGCAATTCCTTGATGTTTCAGAATGTGTCCTATCAATCAATCTCTTCTTTTAGTCAACTTGTGTCATAAATTTCTTTTCTCCACAGTTCGGCTCAGTGCCTTCTCATTACTTTCGCTATCTCGTCTTCAGCAATCTTTTACAGCACAACATTTTAAAAGCTTCTATTCTTTTCTTATTTGAACTGCTACTCTTCATTTCGGACATCACCAGCTTGTTTGCTGCCGAAACAGTAAAACTTATCTACTGCTTGTAGCGTCTCATTTTCTAATCTAGTACCCGCTAATTCGACTACATTCCATTACCTTTGCTTTACATTTGTTAATGTTCATCTTATAACTTCTTTTCAAGACACATTCCATTCCGTTTAGCAGCTTTTTCAAGTACTTTGCTATCTCTAACAGAAGTAAAATGGCACTTGAAAATATCAAAGCTTTTTTTTACTTCTTCCTGAACTTCTCCTTCGTTTGCTTTACTGCTTGCTCAATAAGCAGATTGAATAACATCTTGGAATAGGGTACAGTCCTGTCTCAATCCCTTCTCGAGTTCTCTTCTTTTCCTTTTATGGCTTCTATTACTACGGATTGGTCTCCATGCAAGCTGATTATCGATGTACAAGCTGGTTAATGCTCTATGTACAAAAATATCATTTATTATTAAGGCATCAATGTCAAAAAGAAAACGAATGCGAAAGAAGTTGATGATTCAGATAATGATGATGGGAAGTGTAAGGATCAAGTGAAGTAAAACAGATAAAAACGGAAGAAAGGAAAGGAAGCAAAACAGAAAATATTCAAGAGCATGCCGTTGACGAACACGCAAGACACTATGGTTATTAGACTCTAAGAAAAAAAAAACCGACGCACGTCGAAGGAATTTTAAGAATGTGATGTAAGCTTAGGACGACTTGCTACAAAAGGCATAAAAATGGGCGTAGAATATCGTTGACGTACCGCTGTGCTGAAAGGGTGTCGCGGATAACAGCCAAAGGGGTCCAGCTATGAAAAGAAATGACACTCCACTACGTCACTCTTTGTTTTCGGGTAATATGGCGGGTGACAGTCGCCCGCCGGTGTCTGTGGTGTCTCCAGACACGTCTTCGGCCTGTACTCTCATTGATTGGAGTAGTATTGTCTTCAGTAATGAGTCTTTTTGTAAACTGAGTCGCAATGACCAGTCAAGACATGCGAAGGCGTCCCGGGCAGCGGCGGGATGGCAAACTGAGCGTCGCGGCGCGGCTCCCTTACAACACGGCGGTACGACGTCGGTATTCCACGCCCCGTTTTGTTGCCCTTCATGGAAAGTCGTCCTGGGCTTACATTACATTAAGACAAAGCCCACAGGCACACAGCGGGAGTTTCTACTGTTTGCCTTAGTGCTTGCCAAACCCTATCTTGGCCATATAGATCGCAGTATCTCTTAGCAATTGACAAAGCTTGGGGCATTACGGGCACGGCCCTCCAACAAGATCGGGATTCTGACGATCTAGTGCGCCAATTGGACAGAATTTTCCCATGATATCCCTCACGGGGACACTCAAAACTCTATGAATGAATGCCAAGCCGAATAACTGCTTGCTCAGTTTATGAAGCTCTTTCTCTTAAATACATCATCCAATTTTTCTGAAACTGTAGCCATTTGTTTGTCTATACATACACATCTTGAGATTTCCGTCCCATTCAAATAATTCCTGCGTGGTGCATTTTTTTTCATGGAATGTATTTCTACTCTTCGTTGTATTTCTACATTATAATGATATTTGTCACTATACAGTGAGGATGATTTTACTCACTGACTATTACAGGTATAAAACTGGACTAAACTCTATCTCTTTTCATTGGTTCCTAGTATCAATCAGTAGTCCAGTTTATATTCTGATATATTTCGTCTGAGGTTTCATTTTCTTCTTTTCTTATTTGGAGGATATTCCTTCCTAATTACCACAGCCCCACCTCGATCGGTTACAATCAGTCTAATTTATGTCATAATGGCAATTTTGAAATTCGGAAAGAAAATATAAGCTTGTATGTTGGACCTTCATATAGTGAAACCGTAGCGTTAATACAACACGTATTTACCGAAGCAGTATCCAGCACTCAAATAGCTCATTGGAACTATCAGAGCGAAACGAATTTATAGAGGAAACTTGGGACAGAATACTGTAAGCAATGTCGTTGTATGCCGTGTTTTTTACTGTGATGTCTCCATTTAGTAATGCCATCAGCTACGTTCGGCTATTCTAACGTGACATTATGTAAAAGAACGTATAATCTCCAGAAGATCGTCGTGCACGCACAAAACTCAGCGGCTCAACCTGCTTACGTCGCCACAGTGATATTCGTCACAGACGTAATCTCTCTCTAATCCAGAACACGCTTCTTTGTAAGACCGAGAACAACCGGAACACGGCACGGATTAATGTGCTGCATATTCTTTGGTCTCTGGCGGCGGGCGAAGTTTTGTTTGCTGCAAAGTTCTTCCCATCTCCATATGAAACAATGCAACACAAAAATAAATGTATTTTCGTTTAGCCTTAAAGTAAAACAGTGCGTTGAATAAGTATTGTTTTTAATCTTATAATGTTAATAACAAGATCTGATTCCTATTTTAAGTACAGTTCTATGCTAGATGTACAGATACTTCATTTTACTGTTACAAATTCTCCTAAAAGACTATTATACAAAACGAACAGACTACAGCATGATGCAGATAATTCTGGGCATTACAGTTCAAACTACTATGAATATTATTCCCTTCTCCTTTTCCTACAAATGGCAAATCGACCGTGATATCATGTTATATCCTGTAGATAACGCCGCTGTAGAGATGTATGAAATTTCAATTTTCCGGTGAAACCAACAGTCCCAAGGTTTCGGGTTTGCACCTCTATATTGAGCCCTTCTTCAAGCGATATCTCTGAACTATATTACTTGATCTGTTCTAGTAACCAAGAAGCACCGCGATGCTATTTGAGGACGATGCCCCGGTGCTCGCACACTGATCAAATGTGTTCGGTCACCCCCAAGTAATGAGGATTGACCAGCAGATGTCAAGAGAGACGGACCCACAAAAGGAATCGGTCGATCAGGACAAGTCAATGACTTGGACGAGTGACTGGATGACACGTAACTAGGGAAACTCCCCATCACTCTTCCCTCAGATTTACTGGTAAAAACGCCCAGTGGATAGCCCTTCAAAAACTGAACCCAGATCACGCAGAAGTGCCGCAGTACGACGTGACACGGACTCGACTAACGTCTCAAGTAGTGCCGGAGGGAACTGACATCATGAATACTGCAGTGTTGTCCATAAATCCGTAGGAGTACGAGCGGTGGAGATCTCTTCTGGACAGCACGTTGCAAGGCATCCTAGACATCCTCAATAATGTTCATGTCTGTGGAACTTGGTGTCCAGCGGAGGTGTTTAAACTCAGAAGCGTGTTCCTGGAGCAACTCAGTAGCAATTACGAACGAGTGGGGTGTCGCATTGCCCTGCTGAAATTGCCCAAGTCCGTCGGAATGCGTAATGGACATGAATGGATGCAGGTGATCAGACAGGATGCTTACGTATGTGTCACCTGTCAGAATCGTATCTAGACGTATCAGGGGGCCCATATCACTCCAACTGCACACGCCGCACACCGTTGCAAGGCCTCCACCAGCTTGAAAAATCCGCTGCTGACATGCGGGGTCCATGTATTCATGAGGTTGTCTCAATACCCGTACACGTCCATCCGCTCAATACAATTTGAAACTAGACTCGTCCGACCAGGCAACATGTTTCCAGTCATCAACAGTCCAATGTCGGCGTTGACAGGCCCAGGCGAGGCGCACTGCTTTGTGTCGCGCAGTCATTAACGGTACACTAGTGGGCCTTCGCCTCCGAAAGCCAATATCGATGATGTTTAGTTGAATGCTTCTCGCGCTGACACTTTTTGATTGCTCAATATTAAAATCTGCATCAATTTGCGGTAGGGTTGCACTTTTGTCACGTTGAACGATTCGCTTCAGTCGTAGTTGGTCCCGTTCTTGCAGGATATTTTTCCGGCCGCAGCGATGTCGGAGATTTCACGTTTTACCGGATTTATTGATATTCGCGGTACACACGTGAAATTGGTCGTACAGGAAAATCCCCACTTCATCGCTACCTCGGAGATGCTGTGTCCCATCGCTCGTGCGCCGACTATAACACAACGTTCAGACTCGCTTAAATCTTGATAACCTGCCATTGCAGCAGCAGTAACCGGTCTAACAACTGCGCGAGACAATTGTTGTCTTTTGTAGGCGTTGCCGATCACAGTGCCCTATTCTGCCTGTTTACATTCTCTGTATTTGAATACGCATTCCTATACCAGTTTCTTCGGCACTTCAGTGTAGTCATGTGGTAAGAATATATTACCGTCGCAAGTAAATGTGATGAATAGTGATAGAAGGTTAGACGTCTCACAGAAACGTAAACAACAAATAAAGGGGTGTGAACTATATTACGATAAAGGAATTCAAGTGTCAGTGCTCCTAAAACGGAACAGAAGTGTCATTACGTGTATTACTTGTGTAGAAGAAATAGGAGGTATGCACATCCTCGCTGTTGCAAACGAACGTTACACCACGACGAAAATTTGCATACAGCGAACAGACACGTCAATGACAGCTGTTGAGTACTCCTTATCTCTGTTTTCATGCTTGATCTGGGTTCAGTTTTTCACTGGCTGTCCACTGGGCCATCTCACCGCTGAATCTGGGAGGTGAGGGGTTGCTGTGGGGAGTTTTCCTTGTAAGTAAGAAACTCATTAGGGACATTTAGACCCTTCCGGAGCTGTCTAAGCCGTCTGTTGATGATGTGATTGTGAAGTGGAACCGCGAAGGAACAACGACAACTACAACAATGTCAAGCAGACCTCATGTACTGAACGATAGCCAACGTCAAACAATGCGGAGCGAGGTTGTATAAAATCATATAGGGCCAGCGGAAGGAATCGCATTTTCAAAGTTCTTGCTGGCACTCCAACTAGCACAGTGACTTTGCTTAAGGATTTAAAAGGAAGGGGCACCGTGGTCGAAGAACTCCTCACAAGCTACACACTTCTGCAGTCAGCGCTGAGTGACATCTAAGGTGGTGCAAAGAGTGACTCCATCGGACAGTGGATTGCTGGAAGCGAGCGATATGCGGGCCATGGGTCACGCCGTATCATGTGGCAATCCGATGGAAGGGTTCGGGTTTGGCTAATGCGTTGTGTGCTGCGTTAGGTGTAGTCATGCGTAGGCTAAAAGTACGGTGGAAGTCGTCTTACGTTATGGCGGTCCCCTTATTACTCTTAAGAAAACTGTGGAAAGCTAAAGAATAAATTTTGCAGCATTGTGTACTGCGTGTATTGTAGTAGAGGAACAGTTCGGAGACGAAGTTTGTATCACCGTGATAGTTCATCATATTATCAAGCTGAATCTGTGAGGCAATAATTTTTCGTAATGAGATTGCCGAAATGGACTGGCCTATCCTTAGTTACGACCTGATCGCAATGGAGCGCCTTAGGGATGAGTTAGAACTCTGACTTCGCTCCAGACCATAGCGTCTATCATCATAACTTCTTGAGGAATAATGGGTTGCTGTTCCTCTGCAGATGCTCAGACACCTCACTGACAGTGTCTTCAGTCCGCAGCTCGTGGTCGTGCGGTAGCGTTCTCGCTTCCCACGCCCGGGTTCCCGGGTTCGATTCCCGGCGGGGTCAGGGATTTTCTCTGCCTCGTGATGACTGGGTGTTGTGTAATGTCCTTAGGTTAGTTAGGTTTAAGTAGTTCTAAGTTCTAGGGGACTGATGACCATAGATGTTAAGTCCCATAGTGCTCAGAGCCATTTGAACCAATTTTTGAGAGTGTCTTCAGCAGAGTTCAAGCCGGTATAAAGGCGGAGAGTACAAATGCCCAGTCTTAATGTCCACTAATAGCTGTCCTGAAAGTTTTCTCGAGATTGTGTGCAGAGGAAAGCCACAATGGCAGAGAAGTGTAGGGAGATGCAGGAGGAGCTGTAGAGAATCGACGTTTGCTAGAGGGACAGGCAGCGGCCCGTCAACACAAATTTAAAACTTTGAGCTTAAACGGGCGCAAAAGGCCTATTGTGATCGATTACACGATTAGTGATCCGTCACTGGTAAGGATGACGACCATAAAATACCTAGGATTACATGTGCGAAGCGACGTAAGGTGGAACGACACCATAAAACTAGCTGTAGGGAAATCAGAAGTCAGTCATATTCATTGTAAGAAGGCGTTTTACCCTCGAAACAAGCAGCTTCCTCGTTAGGTCAATTCTTCAATACTGTTTCCCAGTCTAGGGTACTTACCAGGGAAAATGAATAGAGAAGATAGGGGAGATCCAAAGGAGAGCGGCATGATTCGTCACACGTTTGGATAGCACGTGATCATCACGAACATCAAATTCCAGTAGCGCACGCCACAAGAGAGACGTTGTCCGTTACAGAGGGGTCAGTGTTCGGATTCCGAGATCGTACATTCAAAGAAGAGAGAGGAAACTAGGAAACACACATCGCGAACTGACCGTGATGGAAGAGTCAAGGAACTTGAATTCAAATGGCTCTGAGAACTATGGGACTTAACTTCTAAGGTCATCAGTCCCCTAAAACTTAGAACTACGTAAACCTAACTAACCTAAGGACATCAGACACATCCATGCCCGTGGCAGGATTCGAACCTGCGACCGTAGAGGTCGCGCGGTTCCAGACTGAAGCGCCTAGAACCTTCCGGCTACACCGACCGGAAAAAAATTGAATGCGTATGGGGGCTTAGCGACTGTCGCTCTTCCAGCACACGATGCGTGTATTGGCGGTCTATATACACCGGTGTGTACGTAGAACACGAGAAGTGATGTCGAAGTTAAGTTTTGTGTTTCTTTACTTTATAGACACAGCGTGGAGTGTATGCGTCATGGATTTGTTAGGATAGCTAACAAAATATGTGTCACACTTGATATATACGTTACTTAAGGGGAGACAGAAAACGTTAAAGTTCTTCGAATTTGACTTACAGTTTCTATCCCATAATGCACTTCAGACTCTCCTGAACATTTTGGAATATGGTACATTAAAAACTAACTATGTTATACCTACAGACAGATATTTTAAAATATGCCGTGTGCATGACAGTTTTCTTCAACCTGAATACACCGTCACCGTTGAACAGTTGTATCTTCGGAGTTAAGTAGTCTAGAATGCAGCAGATCGTCTTATTGGTACCTCTATTACTTATCAGACATTGGTATTACAAGCAGACAAATTATTATTCTGTTTTTGGCTCTATTTTTCTTGAAACCGGTCTTCTCATCAGCTATTATTGTAGTGTAATTCCGTATTTTGTTCTTTTACATGTCTATAAAATTAACTGGTGTAAAGGCATGTTTAAGAATCGCAAATACGTAGATAACACCTTTGTTAGATCTGAATTTTCATTTTGGTGGTAAAATCAAGGATATTTGAGAAAATATCTTAATACATTTGCAAATCATCGTTTCTGACACTGTGCTAAATTGAATTTATCTCTCTTAGAGGTGGAAGAAGAGAAACTCAGTGAAAATCTTTGCGCATGAAGATATGCGACGCTGAAATTGAGTATTAACTGGCAAAACTGTCAACTAGTTTCAGTTGTGTATGTTGACAAGTGTTGTGGACTGACAAGACAGCCAGTCCACAGTGACGGGTAACCGAAAGGCACGCGCTTAAACTCACGCAGGCTGGCGTGAGGTCTGAAACAGGATACGTAATGAATGCTACAAAGAAAAGTACGTAGCTGCTGGAATACTTAACTTTAATCCACAACAGGTGAACATTGGTCTTGTTACTGTACATGCTTCATTAGATACATAGCAATGGATAAATGCGCCTTGCTAGGTCGTAGCAATTGACTTAGCTTACTCTCGGCAAGTGAGAGCGTAATTCTCAGTGAACCATGGCTAGCAACGTCGGCTGTACAACTGGGGCGAGTGCTAGGAAGTCTCTCTAGACCTGCCGTGTGGCGGCGCTCGGTCTGCAATTACTGACAGTGGCGACACGCGGGTCCGACGTATGCTAATGGACCGCGGCCGATTTAAAAGCTACCACCTAGCAAGTGTGGTGTCTCGCGGTGACACCACAACAAGAATATAAATTATCGGATAATGAGAGAGGATACCTCTAAAACTCTGTTAGATTGTGGGTAACAAGGATTGATAACGTGACAACGTTAACAAGGTGCAGGTCGGCAAGGTTCACAAGTGTGGTGAACTTCTGCTCTGACTGATCGTAGTCAGATACTAAAGAGAGATTTCTTTTAGAGCGAAAAGACAGAAGCGCGCTCTGTGCATTATCCAAATTGAAAAGCCCCGTCTCCGTTGATTGTTATATCTGCTAATGGTTCCCACTACTTCCGTGACTGCCGAATGGAAACTAATGTAGGCTGAGGAATCGTTGAGAACTCGCTGCAGGCCCAAAACTGCATCGAATAAGCATTTGATGTACGAAGTGGCCAAGCGTCTCAATACCCTTGTGTATGTGTGTGTGTGTGTGTGTGTGTGTGTGTGTGTGTGTGTGTGTGTGCGCTGTAGAAGTGCTCAACGTTGAGGTTACCAGCACTCATACGAAGACCAGTAGAAACCAATGTGGTTAAAACGTAGAAAATACTATTAAAAATAAAAAAAACAATCTGAGATAAAATCACACTCACTCTCTCCTAATCCCACCCACGATCACTCGCTCAGTCACACTAGCGCACGATATGGAATATAACGTGAAAAATGACGCTCGAAAACAGCGAATTAAAACTAAGACTAGAAGAAAACTACTTACAAAAAGCACGGATGAATTAGCTGCCTGAAAATACATTAAAATTGTGGACCTAAAATTTTAGGGAATAAGTCGAACATTGCAAAAATCTTAAAGACATACCACATTCGTACTATTGTCACTTAAAGCACATGCCAAATCGGGTGAGAAATGAAGTGCTTGACTGTATACAAAATACAGTCTACTGAATTGTGGCGCTCAGTGATCTGCACGCTACAAACACCACACACCGCAGAGTGCTTTCGGCGGAGCAAGAAGTTATTCGTTAGAGGGTCATGTGCTGGAGGCACGTACGCCATGGACGAGTCATGAACTCTACCAGACGCAGTCAGGCATTCTGGAGGATATCAGTGAAGTAGCGACGCCTCGCTATACACATTGCTGGTGAGTAAAATAACAGCATTAAGGCATCTTGCAATAAACGTGAATTTGGGATGAAGTACACTACATACTTGGATGTACAAATGACTGGGACTTCATGTAACCCGATGGGAATGTTAGTGGAGACTATACGCTCTCCTGTTCCCTGCTGGCTACGTGGTATGAAGCTGTCTGAAGAATATGAAAAGTGAACTTTACAAATAAATACATAGAAAAATGAGTAGATGATAGTGGGCAATGACGGACAGCGTGATTCAAATGCTGAGAATTTCAGTATTAAATGTTACTCTTCTTTTAAATGTATAGTGTCCATAGGTGTGGCAAGTGTATACCACACCAAAGGAATGATTCATTGGAGGAAATTATCTACACGCTCGTTTTGCAGCTAAGTCGTTGAGCCAGGCGCCGTCGTGGAACTTGGTGCCATCCTTGACGAGATTGCTCCATCTACTGCAGTCTCCGGCGAGCTTCTGCCACTTGTCACAGACTGTATTGAATGCGTTCATATCACGGCTGAAGCAGTTTTTAAAAGCAAAGCAGGTCTTCCAGAGGTCTCTTGGTATGTGCTGTCTCAATAAGCAGTGAGCGTTGGGGAAGACGTGAGTGGTCCATACCACGTAACATGTGTAACTATACATGGGAATAAACGATATCAGATATAAAATTCGATAAAGGACATGTGTTATTCATTAATTGAACTTAATCGTTTGAAGTGATAAAAAAATCAGAAATAAAACGATTGAAGATTGCGTACATAATAACTACAAAAAGCAAGCGTATATACCGCTCCGAATTTTAGGAAATAAAATGGAGAATGAGAGGTAAACTGCTGTGCGTGGAAATGCATTGCTGGAGACGAAATTCTCGAGTCTCAAGATTAGACCGTATAAGAAAGGAAAAAAAATCAAAAAGTGACGGAGAGTGAAGACAATATAAAGGAACTCATTGAGAGGAAATGGCTTGACCACTTAGAATAGAACCGATAACAATGGACAGTCGAAAAAGCTGTAAATGGTGGGTCCCAGAGGAAAAAAGGAAACGAGGTCGAAAGTGCAGAAGACTAGAGACAGATGCCTAAGAAGGTATGGACTCCCAAAATCTTCAGCAGGGAAATTGGGAAGATCGTAGGCCTCGGAGGTTGAGAAATAAGAATCGGCATTAGCTATAAATATAACTCGCACTTCAGCATACACTAACTGGGTAGCTCTATCGCCTCTACGTTTTGGATTTGTAGAAAGGTTACCCAAAAATTTTCAGGTTTAGGTATCAGATCTGGATGTTTATCGTTTGTGGCAAGATTTTGTTATGTCTCGTGTAAGGCGAAAAAACGTCTACCAGAACGAACGGAATGGATGAGCAGTAAGACCATCGGGACTGAGGTTCATTGTTCTGTGAGACTGCTGCTTGCGCTAGTCGGACCGGCACGGCTGCCACACAAATATCGAATCGATGGTTCAGAAAGGCCACAATGAACACCATGCTGGACCTCAACGGCCCCACGTGCTGAGAGCGCAAACATATTGTTTGCTCAGTTAAACAGAATCATAGCCCTGTTGTGTGTGTGTCTTGCACATACCTAGCACTGGTTTTTTTTTTTTTTTCCTCAAGACTCTAGGGATACAGGGGGTGGACCAAAATATGGCAACACCGCGAGAAATGCGTGTCTGAACATAAACGCAATTTCTGGACAAGCCTCCGGGTCGCGCTGTTGTATTTGACCGCGAACAGTAGCTGCGCAGAACGTCGCGAGGGTCAGCTGCAGACAGGGCAGTGTTGTGTGTTGTGAGTGCATCGTGTCGGAGACCAGTGTACTCGAACGTGGGCAAACTGCTGGTGCTCGTATGGTGGGTGCTTTCGTAACCAAGGCAACCGAAGTGTTTGGTATTGCAGGAGGCACCGTATGGGAGAGTGAAATCGCACACAGGGAGAGCGAAAGAACGTTATCCGCTACGTCACAACGCGGACGAAAATGTGTGTTGCTGATGAGTTGGGGTGAGGCGGCGCTCGACATCAAGGTCATCATCGCCCTGACGAAAAGTCAACATGAAACCTCGTGGGTGAGGATGAACGCTGTCCCCACTTGCAGAGCAGTTTGTAACGTACTACAGTCTGTCACCCTTCCCTGCCAGTTTAAGGATGAGGCCTGACAGTTCACAAAATTTCACCACTCTGCTAACACTGGTATCGCTATCTGCGAGGACTGTGGGCAGATCTCCAGCGAGACCAAGGGCTGCCCTCTTATCCGTATACAGGACACCCGTAGCTACAATATGCTGAACTGAAAGCGGCACGCCACAAACTTCACAGAAAGGTGGATCCTCCCCCCGGAGGAGGAAGCCTCTTGTAAAAGGGCTATGCCCGATGCGCGGTCTGGTGAGCAAAACCTCCTTCCAGCGGCGAGGCTGACACGAAGTCCGCCAAGCTTTTGTGGTCGGTTTGAGCGACCGCAGTTTGTTGTCCGACACCTGCAACCATTCAGTCTCCCACTGACGCATGATGCATCTGTCAGAAAATGACATAATGGCGTGCCACTGGATGGGACATTGATGGACAGCAGCATCCCAACATGCTTCCTTGGCAGCTTTATCAGCCATGTCCTTACCCTGTATCCCAACGTGGCCAGGCACCCAGCAGAAGATCACCTCCTTGCCACGGCGTTGGAGCCGCAGTAAGCAGTCATGGATGAGCCGAATCAGCGGGTCTACCGGATACATTACATTTGGTGAAGCGCTTGCAGTGCACTAAGAGAGTCAGAACAGACGAGATAACTCGTACGGTGATGTCTGTGAACCCTCTCCAGTGCCATTAGAATGCCATATAACTCCGCATCACAATTTGGAAATTGTTCTGGAAGACGCACTTTAAAAACTCTATCAGGGAAAACCACAGAATAACCGAGAGCATTCCCCTGCTGGGATCCATCTGTATTAACGATAAAACTATGGTGCATACCTAAAATAGACGAAAAGAAAGTTGTAAAAACCATATCTGGAGTACAATTTTTCGGGTACTGTGTCAAGCTTAAAATCACTTTGCTCCTCCGAAGACACCAAGGCGGCAGTGCGTTCCATCCCTGGGTGTGTATTTTCATGCCTAAGAGATCCAGATCCTTGAGGCAAGCCGTAGCACGTATGGCTGGGTCGCTTGGGGCCGACTCCTGAACAGTCGTTCGAAGGCGGGTTGGATCACTGAACTAAATGCCAACGACCGGGGTGGCGCTGAGATTTTCAGCGCCTGTCGAGCCAAAAGGATAAGTCGCCGAATCCAGAGTGGTGGTTCACCAGCCTCTACACACAGACTCTGAACTGGGCTGGTCCGAAAGGCTCCAGTCGATATCCGAATGCCCACATGGTGGACAGCATCTAACATCCGGAGGTAGGAAGGACCGGCCGATCCATAGACCACGCTGCCATAGTCTAAGCGTGATCGAACAAATGCCCTATAAAACCGTAGGAACTGGGACCTGTCAGCTCCCCAGGTTTTTCCGCCAACGCATTTCAAAATGTTCAACAACCGGAAGCCCTTTGTTCGTAGATCTTTCAGGAGTGGGAGCCGTGTTAAAGTCGAGTCACATAATAAACCCAAAAACCGCAAAATGTGTGTTCAGTGATCGTCGTTGAAGAGGACTGTGACGAAAAATAAAAGGACGAAACTGCAGAACTAAAAGTCGAACTCGCGAACCCTTTCACCACCAAACCACACGAAGGGAGCTCCGTAAGCAGAGAATTTCAGGAGGAGGCGGAATTCCAAAACCATCAATTAGTGATACAAGTGGCCGTAACAGTAAAACGTGCTGCCGAAGCCGTAAAACCTGGATGAACCGTGATTTATTTTCAAAGAATATTCTTCAGAATTTATTTCATTTACTAGCGATTCGTCAAGAACATTAACACATTTAACCACACTTGTAAATATGGAAGTAGTTGTCAGGGAGTAACTGATGAAATCATAACCAAATTCCTTTTAACAAATGGGAATTTTATTCACTTTAATAGTGCCTAAAAACATTTTTTTAAAAGAAACATATTTAAAATTATAATCAGATAGCACCCTCTAAATACCAAGTTACAATTTATTCAGAGGCAGAAAGAAACAAGTTTGGACTGTATGAGCTTTCGGGCAGAGAACCTTGCCGCTCCCTTTTGACACGGCCGTAGTTATGACCGCTCACAACAGCCTCTGAAAGACTACACTGTTGTAAATCTGCAACACACCAGATAACTTTAAACTTTGAGTTTTAACAATTTACACAAGCACACAAACTATGCACCCCCCCGTAGGAGGGATGGAAATGGTACAAAACACTAACAATTAAAATATTAACGTTGCCACCGAAGGTGCAACTTGATTTTATCTTCTAAGAAAAGTCTTATGGTGAAAGGGTGTCAACTTTATATACTAAAATGATAATTTAAATAAAAGCCCATGAGATGCAATCTTTTATAAAATTCTACAAGGTTGGCCAAACAATAGTTAATACATCTACATCTACATCTACATCTACATTGATACTCCGCAAGCCACCCAACGGTGTGTGGCGGAGGGCACTTTACGTGCCACTGTCATTACCTCCCTTTCCTGTTCCAGTCGCGTATGGTTCGCGGGAAGAACGACTGTCTGAAAGCCTCCGTGCGCGCTCTAATCTCTCTAATTTTACATTCGTGATCTCCTCGGGAGGTATAAGTAGGGGGAAGCAATATATTCGATACCTCATCCAGAAACGCACCCTCTCGAAACCTGGTGAGCAAGCTACACCGCGATGCAGAGCGCCTCTCTTGCAGAGTCTGCCACTTGAGTTTATTAAACATCTCCGTAACGCTATCACGGTTACCAAATAACCCTGTGACGAAACGCGCCGCTCTTCTTTGGATCTTCTCTATCTCCTCCGTCAGACCGATCTGGTACGGATCCCACACTGATGAGCAATACTCAAGTATAGGTCGAACGAGTGTTTTGTAAGCTACCTCCTTTGTTGATGGACTACATTTTCTAAGCACTCTCCCAATGAATCTCAACCTGGTACCCGCCTTACCAACAATTAATTTTATATGATCATTCCACTTCAAATCGTTCCGCACGCATACTCCCAGATATTTTACAGAAGTAACTGCTACCAGTGTTTGTTCCGCTATCATATAATCATACAATAAAGGATCCTTCTTTCTATGTATTCGCAATACATTACATTTGTCTATGTTAAGGGTCAGTTGCCACTCCCTGCACCAAGTGCATATCCGCTGCAGATCTTCCTGCATTTCGCTACAATTTTCTAATGCTGCAACTTCTCTGTATACTACAGCATCATCCGCGAAAAGCCGCATGGAACTTCCAACACTATCTACTAAGTCATTTATATATATTGTGAAAAGCAATGGTCCCATAACACTCCCCTGTGGCACGCCAGAGGTTACTTTAACGTCTGTAGACGTCTCTCCATTGATAACAACATGCTGTTTTCTGTTTGCTAAAAACTCTTCAATCCAGCCACACAGCTGGTCTGATATTCCGTAGGCTCTTACTTTGTTTATCAGGCGACAGTGCGGAACTGTATCGAACGCCTTCCGGAAGTCAAGAAAAATAGCATCTACCTGGGAGCCTGTATCTAATATTTTCTGGGTCTCATGAACAAATATGGCGAGTTGGGTCTCACACGATCGCTGTTTCCGGAATCCATGTTGATTCCTACATAGTAGATTCTGGGTTTCCAGAAATGACATGATACGCGAGCAAAAAACATGTTCTAAAATTCTACAAGAGATCGACGTAAGCGATATAGGTCTATAGTTTTGCGCATCTGCTCGACGACCCTTCTTGAAGACTGGGACTATCTGTGCTCTTTTCCAATCATTTGGAACCCTCCGTTCCTCTAGAGACTTGCGGTACACGGCTGTTAGAAGGGGGGCAAGTTCTTTCGCGTACTCTGTGTAGAATCGAATCGGTATCCCGTCAGGTCCAGTGGACTTTCCTCTATTGAGTGATTCCAGTTGCTTTTCTATTCCTGGGACACTTATTTCGATGTCAGCCATTTTTTCGTTTGTGCGAGGATTTAGAGAAGGAACTGCAGTGCGGTCTTCCTCTGTGAAACAGCTTTGGAAAAAGGTGTTTAGTATTTCAGCTTTACGCGTGTCATCCTCTGTTTCAATGCCATCATCATCCCGTAGTGTCTGGATATGCTGTTTCGAGCCACTTACTGATTCAACGTAAGACCAGAACTTCCTAGGATTTTCTGTCAAGTCGGTACATAGGTTGAATTGTCGCACCTCCTCTGCTCACCACAGTTACCGGATTCCAGAGTCATTGAGCCATTGCGGCCTACATAGCAAAGAACGGTGCATGATCGCTACCCACTAATATGCTCTAGGATACACAGATACCGCCTCTCAAGATCATAGGCAATAATATCAAAGTTTCCAAAGATCAAAACATATTTCAGGTATTAGGCCGTTACACTCAAAGCAATAAATTCGTTAACACACCAAATCCGACAAACATGACAGAGGCAGCTACTAACGTACGGTACATTGATAGGGAGATTACCGAACAACCCGAACCGCAGGTTGCTCCAACCCGCCCCTACTCCACAAGGGAAAAACGGACCACCCAATTTATAAACAACCACCTTCCCGCGGGTGGGCAAACGGAGAAGAATGGTGGGACGACCCCAAAGCAAAACGGCTGGTGACCTCACCAGGAAAACAAGTAGAATTTAACAAGAGTAAATCTAACAACATATCACCAATCACTTAACTTTTAATAAACTGCGATTTCTCGAGAAGACGTGGCGCAGCACCCCCAAATCGCTCTATCGAACCGTCCGCCACCAGCCGCTTCAACGGACGCAGGAAGGCGGGTCAATCTCCCGTCTGACGTCTTCGCAGCTCGCGCCGGCCAGACCGATGTCGTGGGTTGACTCCTGTTGCTCTCGTGTCGACCGCGAAGCCACTACCCCTCGCTATACGCCGCGGCCCACTGGACTCACGTGGCGACCTCACATGCGCCGACGCTCAAGACGGACAAGTCATCTTGTGCCTCAGTGAGCGACCGACCAACCGATCGATCCAACCGCCAATAAGCATTGCCTGAGCAAACTCGAGCAGATTGGCGGCCTAACGCGCAGACTCAGATGCAGGAACTAAGCCCCGACCGGGCGACCACTCGCTGAGTTCTCTTACTGGCGGAGTGGAAAGACTCTCATTTTGCCGGCTTTAAAGGTTGATCCGAACGACAGACATACTAGCACTCCGAACGACAGACAGACACTAACTGCCTAACAAATGCGGACGATAGACTGACCCAGACTGACCGACTGGTGAGCTCATAGCGCCCCTTAAATGCACGTAAACAGGCAACCTTTCTCCTTTCCCACCAGAGGGAGACACCAAAGCTGCGATTGCCATAGCGGCGCCACCGCCAGAAACGGAGGGCGACTACTTCACACTACGCGCTGCGGCGCGCTCTTCGAAACAGCAATTTTTACCACGGCTCACTGGACTGTGAAGCAATGGAAGAAATTCGTAAGATCGGATGAGTCTTGTTCCACACTGTTTACATCTTATGGCCAAGTTTACGTCCAAATACAGTGAAACGTGGCGGAAGATTCGTAGATGATTGTGGCAGCAATGTAGTGATATCAAATGGCCCTGATTGGCACTCTGCATGGTCGCATTGCTGACACGCATTATGTGACGATTTTCGCTTATCAGGTGTGTCGCATGGTGCGATGTTTGTTCCCCATCCGCGACGCTGAGTTGTGAGACGACAGGGCGGGCCCCTCCCCTGTTCACTCTGCTTGGACGTTACAGGACTGGTCTTGTGAGCACCTCCCCTGCTCACCACAGTTACCGGATTCCAGAGTCATTGATCCATTGCGGCCTACATAGCGAAGAACGGTGCATGATCGCTACCCACGTCCACCATAATTGCCTGAACTTGCTACTGTTTTGCAGGAAGAATGGTCTAAGATTCTCTTTAAAACTGCAAATTACCTGTATCTATCCATTCTGAGACGACTGAAAGCTGTTTTGAATGCCGGCGGTTTTCCTACACTGTACGATGCATGGTAATGTGCTGTACTTGTGAGGTTTTCATAATTTTGCTCAACCATCTGTCTTCAGGAAATATGCTTGCTTGCAGAAAGATACCCACACGGAATGCGACGAATTCTGCGCCAAATGTCGCCGGACACAGCAGTGGTACTCCTTCATGTTGTCAGATGAGCCACTGTTATGCATCAGGAAGAGCGTATTCGCGTGTGAAGGCTCCTGTTGCTCCTATTGCATTCGCCGTTGTCATATATGGCCAGAACATGGCGGCCGCGGTGGTCTCGCGGTTCTAGGCGCTCAGTCCGGAACCGCGCGACTGCTACGCTCGCAGGTTCGAATCCTGCCTCGGGCATGGATGTGTGATGTCCTTAGGTTAGTTAGGTTTAAGTAGTTCTAAGTTCTAGGGGACTGATGACCACAGATGTTAAGTCCCATAGAGCTCAGAGCCAGAGCCCAGAACATGGCATGGTGAAATGGAGAATCATTTCGTACACAACTAGATCGCCTTTGTTTTGCATAGCCATCTGACAAGCTCGGTGGCTGTGTGCTATTTTCGAGATATCTACGACGCCTAACTGCATGTTGCCCAGTCTGTACCTGCCTAAAGAGGGCGCCGTACCGTTGATCAGGTCGGCCCGTTCTACAGATCTCTCAACCACTGAACACATCTGGTCGATCCTGAAGACTGATACGCTCCACTTGCCAGACACTGCGGCAGATGAACTAAGGGACAGAGTTGAAGCAACATTATTCATTGTGTCTGATCAAACCAAAATACAGCAGTCAACAGCGAAAGTGAGGTGTTAATTCGAAATTGTTCGTAAAACTCCGAGAACTGGCCATCTAGACCAACTAGTAAGCACAATGCCAGAACGGCAGTTACAAACTAATAAGATCACAAATCGCCACTAAAGTTGCTCTACAAAAAGAAGCGAAGAATACAGAAGCAACTAAGCAACTGCAGAATACACATGAAATGACAGTTTTTAATTGGTTTGATTAATCTCTCGATACAAAATAAATGCTATAGATTTCTCCAGAATATAATAGCAACGACGACTAGAAAACTCACAAATTATTTATTTGTCCATTACTACTTGAATGCATAATTTTTCATAAAGATGTCTTGTTAAAGATGTTCTTTCCTTTTGTAAACAGTGAGAGAGTTCTTCTCAACTCACACTGTTAAATAAATAATTGATTTCAACATGTCTCGGGCATTCCTAACACATTACGAATAGTTAAAGAGAGCGAACCAGGATTTTACAGACGTGATAATTATACTGTCTTATGTAACACTGTGTTTTGAACTGTTCATGTTTTAATCGAATTATCCATCGGTACTCAACGGAACGTGACAATAATATTAAAAAGGAACATAATATTAAAAGGGAACACTTTCCTGATGTTTTGAGCGTGTTATTTATTTGACCACGATCCGGCCGAAAGCCGGCTCATTACCGAAAAATTAGTATTTTGAGAGCATCAGACAAGTGTTTTCCTTTTAATTTTGTAGCTATAGTTTGTAAATGGAACTCCGTATCATTATTAACTGCGTTCGATAATTATCACACACAAGAGGATACCTTTGTGATACTTTCTGAAATTCACATTATAGCATCTAACAAAAGTCATATTGAACATGATACTACCGACTTACTTTCCGTCCTTTTTGGAACAATAAACACAAGAGTTAATTGTAAAACTGGAAGAAATATAAAAATCAAATTTTCTCAAACTATAACGATACCATCCCTGTTCAAGGAATAGAGTTTTGGGTCAATTAAAAGAAAGATGTCGGCAAAGTAGGATAAGCAGGAGTGACATTCTTGATGAGAAGGCAAACACAGGAAGAAATCTGATCACCCCAAACACAGGAAGAAATCTGATCACAAATCAAGACATCCTTAAGTATTGAATGTAAATGCTGTTAATGAGGAAAGAGCTGAATAGAGAAGTAGGTCCAAAAAACCATGTGCCCTTAATTACACCCCAAAAGTATTCTAAGGTACCGGCAAACAACTTTCTACTATAGCACAGACGATCAGCAAAAAATGAATGGAATATATGGAGGGCACAATTTTCGTCGTCAAAAAGTCGACCTTATGCGAGTATATTACCAACAATACCAAGCACACCTTGTTTCACGATGATTTGCTATGACACAAAATTTGTACAAATATATCCATTATAGCACGACTGAGCGTCAGCCATGCATGTTTCCGACAGCATCTTCATAGCCTTCACGTTGTGACTCTGCCGCTTCGTGCACGAAGAAGCAGGAAGGAGTGAACCGCTATCGAAGACAACAATCCGCGACTTTTATTCGGCGCTTGGTGGGGTTAATACGTCTGTTTCCAACATCTGCGCACACGCTCTTGGCCACAAGGAACTACAGGGCATCAAAGGAATTGTTCCTCTTCCTATGTGGAGAAAAATTTAATATGTAATATAGATAAATGCAGTCTGATGAATCACTACTAAACTGAGTTAGAAGCAGCTTATAAATATAAATTTGCCTGTTAAAGGGACTCTTCTGGGACGTATGCAGCAAGTATATTGGTAATACTTCTGTTAGTAAAGTAAATCTATCGATATGTATTTAAGTATTCTGTACCTTCCATTACGGTTTTATATCTCTTTATTTTACTATGTGTTTACTGCTCTAACGCAGTATGACATACTGTTCAATTCCGAGCCTTCGTTTCTAACTGGTGTTATCTCGCCGTGTAGTTAACCAAAATTGTTTATCCGACCTACTTAAACTTGTTAAAACATGCTACACTTCTGGCCATTAAAATTGGTACACCACGAAGATGACGTGCTACAGACGCGAAATTTAACCGACAGAAAGAAGGTGCTGTGATATGCAAATGATTAGCTTTTCAGAGCATTCACACAAGGTTGGCGCCGGTGGCGACACCTACAACGTGCTGACATGTGGAAAGTTTGCAACCGATTTCTCATACACAAACAGCAGTTGACCGGCGTTGCCTGGTGAAACGTTGTAGTGATGCCTCGTACCAATGCGTACCATCACATTTCCGACTTTGATAAAGGTCGGATTGTAGCCAATCGCGATTGCGGTTCATCGTATCGCGACATTGCTGCTCGCGTTGGTCGAGATCCAATGACTGTTAGCAGAATATGTAACCAATGGGTTCAGGAGGGTAATACGGAACGCCGTGCTGGATCCCAACGACCTCGTATCATTAGCAGTCGAGATCACAGGTATCTTATCCGCATGGCTGTAACGGATCGTGCAGCCACGCCTCGATCCCTGAGTCAACATATTGTGGCGTTTGCAAGACAACAACCATCTGCACGAACAGTTCGACGACGTTTGCAGCAGCATGGAATATCAGCTAGGGGACCATGGCTGCGGTTACCCTTGACGCTGCATCATAGACAAGAGCGCCTGCGATGGTATACTCAACGACGAACCTGGGTGCACGAATGGCAAAAGGTCGTTTTTCGGATGAATCCAGGTTCTGTTTACAGCATCATGATGGTCCCATCCGTGGTTGGTGACATCGCGGTGAACGCACATTGGAAGCGTGTATTCGTCATCGCCATACTGGCGTATCACCCGGCGTGATGGTATCGGGTGCCATTGGTTACACGTCTCACTCACCTCTTGTTCTCATTGACGGCACTTTGAACAGTGGAAGTTACATTTCAGATGTGTTACGAACCGTGGCTCTACCCTTCATTCGATCCCTGCGAAACCCTACATTTCAACAGGATAATGCACGACCGCATGTTGCAGGTCCTGTACGGGCCTTTCTGGATACAGAAAATGTTTCGCTGCTGCCCTGGACACCAAATTCTCCAGATCTCTCACCAATTGAAAACGTGTGGTCATTCGTGGGCGAGCAACTGGCTCGTCACAATACGCCAGTCACTACTCTTGATAAACTGTGGAATCGTGTTGAAGCTGCATGGGCAGCTGTACCTGTACACGCCGCCCAAGCTCTATTTTCAATTCCCAGGCGTATCGAGGCCGTTATTACGGCCAGAGTTGGTTGTTCTGGGTACTGTTTTCTCAGGATCTATGCACCGAAATTGCGTGAAAATGTAATCACATGTCAGTTCTAATATAATATATTTGTGCAATGAATGCCCGTTGATCATCTGCATTTCTTCTTGGTGCAGCAATTTTAATGACCAGTAGTGTATAAAGTTCTAAGTATTAAATACAAAAGTTTTGAAATTGCATGCAGGTAGTTGTAAGTGTAGAGACCTAACGGTCAATAAATAAATTAAAAAAAAAAAAAGAAAAAAAAAGAAAGGAAGAAGAGGCGTAGGTCGAACTAGGAAACGATTGACTTAAGTATTGTGAAGGAGGTACACGGAACAGGAAGATCCTGTATATAAGGCGACGACGATGAACAAAGCGCACTCTAGATGACGTACTTTCATTTTAGTGACCGGCCTTCGCCGAATTAAACCAGCTTCTGATCTGAAACACAGAGAGGATGGTAGCTGCCACTGGCGTGGGCTAGAAATAGCCATCATAATCTCCTGTTTCCTGTCTGAAGAATAAATCGTGCATGATTTACACTGTTCGTTCTTCACAAAATTATATTTGTCCTTTATAGAGTGACATCGGTCGCGCTGCTGGATCCCCCGCGCGCTGTTCCCGCGTCGCTGACCAGTGCAGACGTGGTTCGGCTTTGTCCGGTCGCCCGTTCCCCGCCGCTGCCCGGGCCACCCGTTCCGCGCTGTGCCGCTTCAAGCTAATTGGCCACTTAGCCCCTGGCGTAAACTGTTTTCCATTGCTACCCCGGCTGGCGATTCTCTAAATCTCGCTACGCCAATACGGTCCGATTGCTGTGTTTGAAAACACGCCTGTAGAACACACCACGTGTTTCCTCTGCCAGCAACAGGGCGCGTTTTGCTTTGTGCTTTTTTCTCAAACTGCGCGCAGCACGTACATGGAGTAGCTTGCATGCTCATTCCCATTGAAGTCAGACGGAAATACAGTTCACACACGCCCCGGCAGTGCAGCCCGTTTGTACGACGTAGTCTCGTTCGTCACCTGCCCGACGTTCTAATATGGCGTGCTCCGTATTCCCGATGTAGAGGAATATTGGACGTGGATGGAAACTGTCAGGACGCGCCCTATTAAAACTCGTCCGAATTTTTCAAGTAATTTATTATTTCCAGCTAAAGTGCCCCCGTTCCTCTCGGAAGCGTCACCGGGTCCCGCAATGCTCAGGACACCACTTTGCATGGGGCTTAATTATTTATGATATGCAAATAATTTTAATTTTCAGTCGCTGTTTGTCCGGTTACGAAGTCTCGTAACCGGTTGGCCCTGACTAGTATTACTCCGCAATCTGACTGCTTAGAATAACAACAAAGAATGAAAGAAAATTTCCGTTAACACAATTAATTAACTAAGTCCCCTGGAACTATGAAAGCTACGAAACAACAAGGCGCAAGTGTAGCTATTCTGTGTGTGGAAGTGTGGTTCAACGTACACATCTGGCACGGTTCTTCCTCAAAAAGACAAGATATTTTAAATACCATTTACACTGAATTAATTAAATAAAACTGAAATACTATACTTGCACATAGAAATCAGAATTACACTCTAATACATGAACACAAGGCAGATGCTTTATTGACTGAACCTGTGACCAAGAGGCATTATTGTTTAAGACATTTGAAATAAAAATAAAAAAAATTATTACCTTCATATATATTGACGAAACATACACTCTGATCATTACAACATCCGCAATCGAACAGCATCGGCTGTCTAGCCCATCAGAACAACTGCATACAACATGCTCACAACTAGTCACGGCTACATCAGAACTCCTACTGCCCACTTCTCAATAAGCACTCTCCACCACGACTTCTCGACAAGCACTGCCAGTGGAGGCGGCTGAATAATACTCTTTGGCGCAATCTCTGGCGCTGTGACTCAATGTAGCCACCTTTCAACTTGTACATCTACATCTACATCCATACTCCGCAAGCCACTTGACGTTGTGTGGCGGAGGGTACCCTGAGTACCTCTATCGATTCTCCCTTCTATTCCAGTCTCGTATTGTTCGTGGAAAGAAGGATTGTCGGTATGCTTCTGTGTGGGCTCTAATGTCTCTGATTTTATCCTCATGGTCTCTTCGAGAGATATAAGTAGGAGGGAGCAATATACTGCTTGACTCTTCGGTGAAAGTATGTTCTCGAAACTTTAACAAAAGCCCGTACCGGGCGACTGAGCGTCTCTCCTGCAGAGTCTTCCACTGGAGTTTATCTATCATCTCCGTAACACTTTCACGATTATTAAATGATACTGTAACGAAGGGCGCTGCTCTCCGTTGGATCTTCTCTATCTCTTCTATCAACCCTATCTGGTACGGATCCCACACTGCTGAGCAGTATTCAAGCAGTGGGCGAACAAGTGTACTGTAACCTACTTCCTTTGTTTTCGGACTGCATTTCCTTAGGATTCTTCCAATGAATCTCAGTCTGGCATCTGCTTTACCGACGATCAACTTTATATGACCATTCCATTTTAAATCACTCCTAAAGCGTACTCCGAGATAATTTGTGGAATTAACTGCTTCCAGTTGCTGACCTGCTATTTTGTAGCTAAATGATAAGGGATTTATCTTTCTATGTATTCACACGTTACACTTCGCTGTCTGCGAAACGGCTTGGCGCGGAATGGCTGCCTCAGCCATATTTACTACTACTATTAGGAAATTTATATGTGATCTAGTCCTCTTAAAACTCATGACATGAGACAAAACGTAAAAATTCCTTACTGGATGACCACTCCACCAAATGCTAGCCCAGCCCCTTACCTCCCCGTCTTACGCCCTCGGTATCCAACCCACTGGGATTTAGACTACCGTCGGTTCCCTCTTGGAATTGGCTCTCCGCCTGATCAGAATGAAAACAACACACAACAAAGTTAAGGCTGCGATGGCACGTGGCACAGAGGTGCTCAATACGATCGTTACTTGTCGTTGCTTTTCCGTATATTTAGCGGCATGCTGCATAAGCTGTTCGACTGATATGCGCCCCTCTTGCTCTGAAACGAACTGGTTTAAGGATCACAACAGACCTGGCTCCAGAGTCTAACAAGGTCAGATTCTGTCTTGGAAAAACTTGCTTCTGGCCAGTACAGCTGTGGCTGTGTAACATTCAATTCCGTGGCTCCTGAAATTGATGTTGGCAGATGGAAGGTTGGTCCTACTATGTTACACGCAGTGCCATTGATTAAAATTCCGCTCCCCTCGAGGTCTATACGTTTCGCTTTTGCAAATACTCTCTGCTCAAACCAACTTGCTACTACTATCAAATTTTCGTAGATGGAGAAGATCCAATGCATTCCGACCCGTCGCAAGCTCAATTTTGGCTCCACGGTGTCCCATGGACAGTCTATTTCTTTCCTCCTGGCTAACAAAACTGCACCGTCCACGTGTCCGGATTGGTGCTTATCACTCTGGCTGGACATACCGTTACCTTCCCTCTATGGCAGGTCGGTAAATCCTCCCTTGTCATCTCGGCGTACCAGCTGTTAGCTGCCGAGGTCAGCAATACCTCCTCAGCTTTTACTTCTACAACCTTCCTCAACGCTCCCCACTTCACTGGGTACCGGTGGACCGTGAAACATTGAAACCTTGCGTTTCTCCCCATAACTGGGAATTGGATCAAAGTATACACTCGTGCGAGGTCGGACGTTACCTTTACTATTGCAAAATGCTAGAAAAACGGCAAATTTCGCTCACTGGGCTCCATTATTAATTACACTACTGGCCATTAAAATTATTACACCAACAAGAAATGCAGATGATCAACGGGCATTCATTGGACAAATATATTATACTACAGCTGACATTACATTTTCACGCAATTTGGGTGCATAGATCCTGAAAAATCAGTACCCAGAACCAACTCTGGCCGTAATAGCGGCCTTGATACGCCTGGGCATTGAGTCAGAGCTTGGATGGCGTGTACAGGAACAGCTGCCTATGCAGCTTCAACACGATACCACAGTTCATCAAGAGTAGTGACTGGCGTATTGTGACGAGCCAGTCGCTCGGCTACCGTTGACCAGACGTTTTCAATTGGTGAGAGATCTGGAGAATGTGCTGGCCAGGGCAGCAGTCTGACATTTTCTGTAGCTAAAAGACCCGTACAGGACCTGCAACATGCGCTCATGCATTATCCTGCTGAAATTTAGGGATTAGCAGGGATCGAGTGAAGGGTAGAGCCACGGGTCGTAACAAATCTGAAATGTAACTTCCGCTGTTCAAAGTGCCGTCAATGCGAACAAGAGGTGACCGAGACGTGTAACCAATGGCACCCCATCCCTCACGCCGGGTGATACGCCAGTATGGCGATGACGAATACATGCTTCCAATGTGCGTTCACCGCGATGTCGCCAACCACGGATGCGACCATCATGATGCTGTAAACAGAACCTAGATTCATCCGAAATATGACGTTTTGCCATTCGTGCACCCAGATTCGTCGTTGAGTACACCATCACAGGCGTTCCTGTCTGTGATGCAGCGTCAACGGTAACCGCAGCCATGGTCTCCGAGCTGATAGTCCATGCTGCTGCAAACGTCGTCAAACTGTTCGTGCAGATGGTTGTTGTCTTGCAGACGTCACCATCTGTTGACTCAGGGATCGAGACGTGACTGCACGATCCGTTACAGCCATGCGGATAAGATGCCTGTCATCTTGACTGTTAGTGATACGAGGCCGTTGGGATCCAGTACGGCGTTCCGTATTATCCTCCTGAACCCAATGATTCCATATTGTTCTAACAGTCATTGCATCTCGGCCAATGCGAGCAGCAATGTCGCTATACGATAAACTATACGATAAACCGCAATCGCGATAGGCTACAATCTGACCTTTATCAAAGTCGGAAACGTGATGGTACTCATTGGTCCTCCTTACACGAGACATCACAACAACGTTTCACCAGGCAACAGCGGTCAACTGCTGTTTGTGTATCATAAATCGGTTGGAAACTTTCCTCATGTCACCACGTTGTAGGTGTCACCACCGGCGCCATCCTTGTGTGAATGCTCTGAAAAGCTAATCATATGCATATCACAGCATCTTCTTCCTGTCGGTTAAATTTCGCGTCTGTAGCACATCATCTTTGTGGTGTAGCAATTTTAATGACCAGTTGTGTATAATCCCGACGGTAGTTCCTTCTGCGCCTTGCGCAACCCTCGTAAATATTGGACCGGCTGTAACAAATCGGTACTTATCTAGCCTCGCAAAGCGCCCCACATACAGTCAGCTACCCCCTGCAGGAGTCTAGTTAACACCACCCGGCTATCTAGGACTTCTAGACGCCCCTGTAAGGTTCCCAGGTTACGATTTATTACGTCTTCTGACGCCTTATTCCATTACCCGCTCTGCTAAAGAACGGAGTAACCGTGTGTTGTTCAGGACTTCCCCTTCCAATGTCCCTGTCTGGGTTGCGTGCCAAACTTCCGCTGCTCTATTCCCGTCTGTAAGCTGCCTCACCGCTTCCACCGTGTTGTTCATCTCCTTTATATCGCTTTCGTCCGCGGTTTCAAAGACTGTTTTCAATATTTTCCCCCCTGCATTCAGCCACCCTCGTTTCCGTCTTACCCATGGTACCGCTTCCTCCATCCCCCTTACGTGCTTCCGTAGCGTCTCATACGCCTCATGCAATTTCTTATACTCCCAACTACTTCCTTCAGCATTCTCTTGCACTCTGCACATTGGCTAAGCTCCAGAGGTGTACAAATTCCCATTGCAGCCTGCTTGCCCCTAGCTCCTCTGCAACCATTCATGCAGGTCAGCCTGCCGCGACGTAAACACAAGAGTACGCATGTACTGAGGCATAGTGGGTAATGCGACCGAATTGGGCTCCCGCAAGCCCGGGCTACCTGGGTTCCCGCAGGCCTGCCAAGCTTCACGGGACCCGCTCAGCTTGCTGCGCCTGACAACAGGTTGCGCTGTCAAGCTACCGTGACTAGAGTAGCCAGGTAGTTAGCCCGCAGTACATTTATCGCAACGCTGTGGGCAGCACAATGAATAGGTCGGACTTTAGTGAGATTGAAAAAAAAAATTGACAACTGGCGAATACATGCTGGTAACGAAACAGAGCACAAGTGCCCCATAGGAAACGTTTCCGTGTGTTTATGAGGCCGCTTCAAATAAATCGGTAGGTGTGTCTCAATGCAAACTATGGTTCAAATGGCTCTGAGCACTATGGGACTCAACTTCTGAGGTCATCAGTCCCCTAGAACTTAGAACTACTTAAACCTAACTATCCTAAGGACATCACACACATCCATGCCCGAGGCAGGATTCGAACCTGCGACCGTAGCAGTCGCACGGTTCAGGACTGCGCGCCTAGAACCGGGAGACGCAAACTATGTAAAAAGCTCTTAAGTACTTATTTAGGAACCTCAAGTATGTTACGACATGTGTGCAAATTTGACAAGCAGTTCCCTCACTCCGGAAATTTCTTGAAAGAGGACAAAGATTTAGTGGCCGAAAATGGCGTCGAAATGTGTGCTAAGGACCTGAGACCATTTAGCAGTATAGAGGGAGAAGGATTTCATGGTAACCCGCAAACGATGTCAAAATCTTTTGTAAGGTACTCTTTTCCATGCACTGTCCGAAATATTATGTAGACAGTAATGTTCCTCTTGATGGTCAAGTGTGCAAAATTTCTTCAAGATCGGAATAAAACTGTAGGTTGGTGTAGAAGTGTGTAAGTAAAGTACCCTCCGCCATGTACCATTCAGAATTTTAAGCAGACAGCGCCCTTCATCCTCTTTGAATATCAAGTATGCCAAATTTCATCAAGATCGGAATAAAAACGTACAATTTGTCGAATTCCGTTAGGTAAAGTAACCTCTGCCATGCACCCTACGAAATTTTAAGTAGACTGTGACCTTCCTCTTGGTTTCAAGGTATAGTATGCAAAATTTCATCAAGTTTGTATGCAATACAAACACACGGACACAATGAAAACACACTTTCAGTTTTTCTCAAATTTTCCAATTTTTCGGTCGATTTTCGAAAAATTTTATTTCATAAAAACCTTGTCCTGAGAATTACGAACAAAGCAAAAAAAAAAAAAAAATTGCCGAATTGGTCCAGCCGTTCTCGAGTTTTACGCTTATCAACGCATTTGGCAATTCATTTTTATTTACATAGATAATAAGCCCGAAATACACGCGTAAAGGAAGAATGTACAAATAAAACCCAATATTTTTTGACCTGAAATTAATATATATATAATGTTAGGGTTTGTCTTTTGGTGCTCAGGTAAAATAAAAACTTTTAATTAACGTTCATAGTACGACAATGAAGCGCGCAGACTAAACGGCTGCGTAGCGCAGCTCGGCAGTAACATGGGAAGGCAAGCAAGTTTCCCGCAGCCTGCCCGGGTTGGGTTGTGCTTGGCTTGGCTGGGAGTGAAGCAGCCTGCCCGTTCTGTTGACAACGCGCGGCGGCCTGCCCGCCTGGCCACCGGGCAAGCATGGGCGGGTTAAAAGCGGAACATGTACACCTCTACTAAGCTCCTCAAACACTTCTTCAAGCCTTCTTGCTTCATTCCGCATTTCCCATACGCTCCATTCCAACGTTAATGCCTGCTGGTCACTTGACACCACCACATCTTCCTGCCTAGAGTACAGCACACCTCCACCCAGGTGCTGCACCCGCAAGGCGCCCATCCCGATGACGAAGAGATGGATTACTGCCAACGTGCCCTTCTCAGTCACTGAGTACTGGGATCACCATCACCCTTCCTCCCTCTTCAAAAAGACTGGTGTCCCTAGCAGGCTCCCAATACTCGAAAACACATACAACATATGAAAATACAATGCCTTATTAATCTACGCCGACCCAATGATACAAAACAAGAAAACAAAAAAAAACTACAAATACTCCCCTACTTTCTGGTTCGCAAAGCATACGGTACATCACGCTGCACTCTATCTTCCTGGTTCTCTCTGCGCTTAACACTTTTCTTCACTCTCTCTTTTTTCCTCTTCCCTTCCTGTGACATGCCTGGAACCACATCCGGACAACCCTTAAATGACCGCAACCGCCCAACGTGTACTATCGTTGTTCTAGTTGACAGCTGAAGCTTAATATTAACAAGTGATGTGCTTTCAACTACTTGGTATGGCCCTTGATACCTCGTGACTAACTCCTTCGTTTTCCCTTTTGGCGTATAGGGACTGGACAGCATTACCCATTGCCCTACTCTATACTGCGGTAAACTTCCTTTCCGCTTCACTGCATCTTCCTGCTTTTCCAAAGCCTTCGTATTCGCCTTTTGTACCCGCTTCTAAACACCCCGAATAGTTCTCGCGAATTTACGTACAGATTCACCGGTCCTTCCTTTCTGTAGCTTCATTAAATCAAACGGTGACAGCATTTTTCGCCCGTACACTACCTCAAACGGAGACAAACCGGTTTTGGTATGGACTTTTGCATTGTATGCGCATACAATATGCTTCAAATACTTGACCCACTGACGGTGATGAGAATCCACATGGAAACTCAGCATCTTCCCAGTTGTTCTGTGTACCCGTTCTGTCCTTCTGTTCGCCTGTGGATACAACGCACTCGTCGTCAGCTTCCTTATGTTCAACAATTTACAAAGTGCTTTCATTAAATCTGACATCCACATACCTCGAAAAATGGTTTTTTATTGTCAGAACGAATCTGTTTCCTGATGGTGTTCGGCTGAAAGGTCCTAAGACATCAATTCCCAACATAGAAAATGGACATGTCGCTTCCAGCAATCGTTGCAGCTCTATCAGTTTCCGACTCAAATCTGCTCTCTGCGCACACGGCATACAATTCTTGACATACTGATCCACATCTACTTTCCTACCTCTCCACTAATACCTCTTCACCACTCTCCTATTCGTCGCTCTACTCCCACCATGAGCAGATAACATGTGATTCCTTTAAAACATCATCCCTCAGCTTCGCTGGCACTACTACCCTTGGCCCTAACTTCGTTTCCCTGCACAGAAGACTGTCGTACATATGAAATTGTAGCTGTGTCTGATACAATTTACAATGGTTGTCAGCATCCTGTAATTCTTGCCCTACGGCTAGGTCACAACCTATGACTTCTACTTTTGCCACCTTCCTACTTAGTGCTTCCGCATTCCTGTGCTCCTTCCCAGGCTTGTGCACCAACTCGCAGTCGAATTCACTAAGCCTCACAGCCCACCTAGCGAGTCTAGTGGACGGATCCTTCAACCCCGACAACCACTTCAATTCAGCATGATCTGTCACTACCCCAAATCTTCTTCCATATAAATAACATTTAAAATATGTGATTCCATGGATTACGCTAAGCATCTCACTCTCAGTTGTTGAGTAATTCCTCTCTGCTGCATTCAACTGCCTTGATGCGTAGGCTACAGGATGGTCTTTCCCATCAGTTTCCTGACTAAGAACACACCCTAATGCTTGATTCGATGCATCACATACTACATTAAATTCCTTTTCAAAATCTGGAAATACAAGAATCGGACTTGGTGTTAACACTTTTTTCAGTTTGTGAAACGCTTTCTGAAACTCTTCTGTCCACTCAAATTTCATACTCTTCCCTAACAATCGCGTCAATGGCTGTGCTAAATCTGCAAAACCCTTCAGGAACTTTCGATAAAAATTGCAAATTCCGAAGAATGATTGCACTTCCTTAACTGTTTTCGGCTCTTGAAAATCCTTTAAGCCTGTACCAACATCGGATATGTTCGCACTCGGTCCTTACTGATGATATGACCTATATATTTCACTTCTTCCAATGCAAAATGACACTTCTACAGGCTCAACGTTAAATGAGCTGCTCTTAACCTCATAAAGACTTCCCTTAACCGCTGTCTATGCTGCTCCATACTACGTGAAAACTTTATAATGTCATCCAAATAGACAAGACACTGCTGTGGTTTCAAACCCCTCAATACACTAACAACCCCTGAAACATTGCTGGAGCGTTTTTCAAATCGAATGGCATTCTGATGTACTGGTAATGGCCTCCAGGAGTAGAGAAAGCAGTTTTTGGACGATCCTCTCGAGCCACCTCTAACTGATGATAACCACTTGTCAAATCCAAGGTATAAAAGTACTGGCACTGTCCTATGTGATCCAAAGTCTCCGATTAGTTTGGAATCGGGAATGCGTTCATTACTGTCTTATTATTGAGGTATCGGTAGTCACTACAGAACCTGTATTTCTTAGTACCATCCATAGATTTCTTAGGCACAACAACAATGCCCACTCCCAAGCAACTATTACTATGCTCTATAATATCGTCTGCAAGATGCTGCTCAATGAAATCCTCCACAATTGGCTGCAAATACCTCAGTATTCTGTATGGTTCACAGTACACAGGTGCTTCGTTCCCTGTTGGTACCCTATGTTGAACTAATGGAGTTCCTGGTAATGGCCCTCGCGGGAAAATCAAATCCTTAAATTCCCACAACAGTTCTTCGACATGCTCTTTTTCTCCTCCTTTCAAATGCTTAACTTTGTTACGGAATGCAGTTCTATCGGCAGGTAGTGGTTTATCTGTATGCCTACCTCTCGAACACCAGTCTTTGTCATCTGGTACATCCACATTCGCTACTAAAACTCCTTTTCCCAAATTCGCGTCTACAGCGCTAAAATTATCCATGTTCACAGGGACTACTCGTCCTTCATTTCCCTCTTGTACGCATGCAATACTATGTTTCACAAAACAACCAAATGGATCCAAAACTTCATTATCCTCCAATGGTTCAATAACACACACCGTACCCACACGTAGACTTGGCTGTACACTTACCCAAAGTGATTTCCCGGTGCCACTAGACACAAGCTCATGCGAATTAAGCCTTAATGCTAATGTACGCAGTTCAATTGGTTTGTTTATTACGTTGAACGCCCCTCGTGACAGGTTTGCATTGACAACAGCTTCCCCTAGATGAAATAACGTTCCACCAAGTTACACAGTTAGATGTCCAATCTGAATTTCGGCATTATGTTGATGCAAGAAATCTACTCCTAAGATCATGTCGTAGCCCTTGCTTAACTCATGGTACTACCTCCATGCATGCATCAAATCGGACTTTCCCTATGCAAAAGTCAACTGTCACTGACCCCAAAGGTGTGACCTCCTTATCCCCCCAGTCCACGCAACCTGTAACGTGGTGGATCTAACTTCCTTCATCCCATTAAACTCTCGGTATCCACTAACACTTGCGTCCCTGTGTCCAACAAAATCTTAAACGTTTTAGTTCCTATGGATCCTTCCACTGAATATTCCACCTCTGCATATATATTTGTAGCATTGAAACCAATGACGGACGGAGCAAGGAGGACATCAAAAGCAGACTCGCTATGGCAAAAAAGGCATTTCTGGCCAAGAGAAGTCTACTAATATCAAATACCGGCCTTAATTTGAGGAAGAAATTTCTGAGGATGTACGTCTGGAGTACAGCATTGTATGGTAGGGAAACATGGACTGTGGGAAAACCGGAACAGAAGAGAATCGAAGCATTTGAGATGTGGTACTATAGACGAATGTTGAAAATTAGGTGCACTGATAAGGTAAGGAATGAGGAGGTTCTACGCAGAATCGGAGAGGAAAGGAATATGTGGAAAACACTGATCAGGAGAAGGGACAGGATGATAGGACATCTGCTAAGACATGAGGGAATGACTTCCATGGTACTACAGGGAGCTGTAGAGGGCAAAAACTGTAGAGGAAGACAGTTAGAATACGTCAAGCAAATAATTGAGGACGTAGGTTGCAAGTACCACTCTGAGATGAAGAGGTTAGCACAGGAAAGGAATTCGTGGCGGGCCGCATCAAACCAGTCAGTAGACCGATGACCAAAAAAAAAAAAAAAAAAAAAAAAACATTGAAACTAAATGGGAGCTCCCTTAGGTGAGTCTTGGGCCCCCTCTGCCGTTTAACGATTGTCCACCTCTACTAACTCCTCCATCCTCCACGCTGCTGATTTCCACCCCTTCTTCTATTCCTCGGTGACTGGGTACATTGTCTCTGCACGTGTCCCATACGACTACACTTATTTTATACCCGCTGTAAACACTGCTTGTCTATCATGTATCCCAGTTGCAACGTCTATTTCCTCACGTTGAATTGCTAGCTGAATGGCCGAATACAAATGGCGCGCCCCAAAATACCTCAAGTGCCCTTTGCTCGGCCTTCTGCAACGGAACACCATTTGCTTCATCTCTCAGCCCCAGCTCGTAAGTATACTCGTTAATTTCTCTTATCCTGACCGCAAATTTCTCTAGCATCTCCCCCTGCCTCTTCGTCATTGTACTCAACCTCCTCCTAAAACACCGAGCGCTATTCTCTTTTCTTGTACCTCTGTAAAATCTCCTCCTTCAACTGCTTAAACTGTTCCGCCTTCCTTAACGCCTCAGAACACCTTCCATATGTGTTCACTTGACCCGTTAATCTAATCTTGGCTACATGTAACAACTGTTCATCATACCAACCATTCATCACAGCTGAAGTTTCCAAGCCCTCCACAAACAAATTCACACCCTCAGATGCCTTGCCAGAAAACAGAATAATCAAACTCGCGGCAGCAGGATCAATTTCCTGCTGCGGCAACAACGACTGATCAGATCCTGTTTCCCGCTCACTCCTAAATGTTAATTCACTTCTCAACTGCGTATTGTTCGCTGTCAATTGTGCTACCTTTTCCGACAAAATCCGTACCGCTTCTGGTTCCAACACTCCTTGGACCCCTGACTGCCATTGTGTTGCTTTCATTCCCAGTTACTTCTGAAACAAAACATTTAAGTACAAGAATAACCTGACTTCCTACAGCTCTATATCATAATACTCAGTCTCATCATACACCAGTACAAAAGTAATCAAATGCCATGAAAAACTACATCTTACTGCCCTAAACACTCTCACACTTATTCTGATAAAAAAAATAGTGTGCCTATGTAAAACATCTAAAATGGCCTGTCAGGATCCATACTCAAAACACAAACAAAAAAAAAGAAAGATAACGTCCAACACTCAAAAAGAAAAATTAGTCAATACTCACCACATTTTGTGACTGTAATGCAGACAGTGGGCTTGAATGTCTTACTGTACAGGCGATGCCCGTTATTCTGACACCAAATGTAGAGGAATGGTGGACTTGGGTGGAAACTGCCAGGATCCGCCGTATTAAAACTCGTCCAAGTTTCCTAAGTGATTTATTATTTCCAGCTGCAGTGCCCCCATTCCTCTCAGTCTGTGTCACTGGGTCCCGCAGTGCTGAGGACACCACTTCACTGTCTATGAGATGGCCTGGAGCGGAATGGCTGCCTCAGCAACTCGTACAACGCCTTGCAGTGTGTCGGCCTTGTACGACTGCGGAGTTGTGACAAAGTCAGGATGCACCGGCAGTCAACTCAGCAGTCTCCGTCCCTGCCGCCTGCTGCGAGTTGCAAGGCAGCTCGCGGTATACTTCCTTGCCAGTGTGGCTAAGATCATGGCAACAACAAGCACCTGTGATCCGCCGTCCGAATCTGCGGCCCTCGCCTCAGGATGCCTCCGGCGTGTGTTGGGCGGCAAAAAGACTGCCCGCAGTAGTGAGCCGTGGAATGGCCTGCCACTGGCTGGCTGCAGACCCTGCGTTGGCCCCAGAGGGTCGAACCAGTGACCTGCCGTGAACAGGAATGCTGGCACCCCATGTGCTGCTGCGTGTAGCTGGTGGTGTGACATGCCCAGCCATCCAGGAGAGCTGTCACTCTTGAATGCCTTGTTAGTGAACCGGCGCCTATTTATATGTGGCTGTGCAGCTCTGTTTTGAAACGTACCGCTCCAAGTCATGTACTCAAAACGCCTGGGTTGGGCCAGTGGGCCCCTTCTGCCTGTAACTTATGCCATGCAAACTGCTCCGTTTACTCTTTTTCAGCGGGTCTATGACCCTGTGGCCTCCATTCTACTTCGCAACCACTGGTAGCGTATCTCAGTGTCAACAGGCCTTCGCCTGGCTGTAACTTGCGCACTCAGAAATATTGCACTGAAGCTAACCTTTTCCCATCTTAAACGGTGGTGGCGCTACACGAAGTACACTCATGTACACAGTTATATGTGAGAAGGGATTGCAATTTGCATTGCCCAAACTGTTGTAAAAATATGAAAAATATGAATGCCGGTAAAGATACCTGCTATAGTAGTATTTGACGCTGTTATCGGAAATTTTCAAGTGAGGAACAAAATGAAAAATTGGTGATGCCAAATTAAAAAGCAAAGGAAAAAATATCAACACCGTAGAAAGATTCCACTGTGAGATACGTATATCAGAATTATTGGTAATATACAGATGAAGGAAAAATGCCACACTTGGTGGTCGGCATGCGATTCCTCATCCCAGTTCAAGAAAAAAGTGTATGTAGCAAAACCTAGTCCTGCCAACAGATTTAATAGAAATGCGATTTAAAAAATGAGGACCCAGGTACGCTGTAATTGCGTGCAACGTCACCAAGATCTGGTTGTGTGAACTCTGCCCTATGCCATGAGCTGTCCCATCAGCTCAATACGATGAAACAATGTTCGAGTCACGCTCGCACCAAACAGTTCCATTGTTTTTTCAGTTAGAGCATCAAACTGAATCCAATTTACAAGTCGACAATGCAGCATCTTGTGTATTTCTTTCTGTTACTGTTACCTTTGTTTAAACATTAAGACATTGGATGAGCTTCTTACAGCCGTAACGACCACTTTTTCCGTCCATGACAAATAAAGCCAATAAAAAAATAGTGGACACTAACATCCTCTGTATCTAATGAGGTATAAAAAGCATTAGCCAGGCTACGCTAGATTGCGCTTTATACTACGTACAATAATTCCATTCTATATGTTTGACGTCCAGACTTATCTTCAGAGAGGAAGTACATCCACATACGACCAACGTTCACTTTAAAGAAGATGTTCAAAGCGACCACTTTGAATCGGCAAACACTTCACCATTCCTGGGCTCATACTTTGCTGGACCGTAGGCAACACACCTGCAGCCACGACCGCCGAAGCGGCAAGCAGGCTAGCTGTTAGGTCGCGTGCATCCATAGAGCCGTAATTTCAACTTGTTCCTTGAAGTGTTGTCACAAATGAATGTGTACTGCATTAAGGTCTGGGGAACATGGTGGCCACAACACTGGATCTCCACGACCAATTTTCTGGAAACACAGAATGAAAATAGTGCAAAGTGTTGCAGTGCAGGCCCGCATCTCGTGGTCGTGTGGTAGCGTTCTCGCTTTCCACGCCCGGGTTCCCGGGTTCGATTCCCGGCGGGGTCAGGGATTTTCTCTGCCTCGTGATGTCTGGGTGTTGTGTGCTGTCCTTAAGTTAGTTAGGTTTAAGTAGTTCTAAGTTCTAGGGGACTGATGATCATAGATGTTAAGTCCATAGTGCTCAGAGCCATTTTTTGTTGCAGTGCACCATTACACTGGAACCACAGCTGTTTACGGACACCAAGTGGAACGTTTCCTATTGACTCAGGCAAATTATTGCAAAGAAACCTCCCGTACGATACAGGATTGCATTCTACTTGTCTGACAATATGCAACGACCCGAAAGAACTCCTCCCACAATTCCAGCCCGCAGGTTTATACCAAAGTGTGCCTGTCCACAGCGACATGTGGGTTGTGTTTCGACCAGTAGTGGCTGTTGTGGAGGTTGAAAATACCTTCACGATTGAACCCAGATTCGTCAGTCTATAGCATTATCTTCCTCTTACTGCAAAAGTCATTCACAAAACTGTACTCGTCAAATACTACTGTTGCTGAGTTAACGTGTGATTATATGAATGCAGTTCTTCATCGTGCAACGCTTCAGCAAGCAGATTTTGACACACACTATGTGATCAAAAGTATCCGGACACCCCAAAAACATACGTTTTTCATATTAGGTGCATTGTGCTGCCACCTACTGCCAGGTACTCCATATCAGCGACCTCAGCAGTCATTAGACATCGTGAGAGAGCGGAATGGGGCGCTCCGCGGTACGTGCGGACTTCGAACGTGGTCAGGTGACTTGGAGTCAGTTGTGTCACACGTCTGTACGCGAGATTTCCACACTCCTAAACATCCCTAGGTCCACTGTTTCCGATGTGATAGTGAAGTGGAAACGTGAAGAGACATGTACAGCACAATAGCGTACAGGCCGACCTCGTCTATTGACTCATAGAGGCCGCTGACAGTGGAAGAGGGTCGTAATGTGTAATAGCGTGAGGTAACGGGCGAATTGTGGCGCACTGTAAATATTCTAAGTTTGGAGTTGGCGTGGCCGCACGGGCTGCTCGGCAAGCCGAGGCTCAACAGCGACCGAATGGTGCCGTGCGTTAGCCGGAGCAAGAGGGGCATCCCCAGCGCGTGGTCCAGGCTGGCCACGTGGCTGGGAAGCCCGCGTTAACACTGTGTCGCGGGATGGGCTTTGAAGGAGATTTCTATGCCGCGGAGTGGCGAAGATGGCGGACTTTGTGAAACCATGATGGCAGACATTACACAGCTCATGTAGAAATTAATAATAGCCAGAGGAATCATGATACCTTAAAAATAAACATGTACATTACCAATATTTGCACGAAGATTCTGATGGTGTAACCAGATTTTCAATATCTTTATTAGCTTAACGTTTAGTATGTGACTGTAAATTATACAAGTTACACCCAGCAACGAATTTCCAAAAACTAAATGGTTCGTGCGATTTTGTCGATCGACATGTCTTTAGAAAGCATTAGTGTCAACCTAAATTGGTATAAATTACAGGCATGTAACTTGAATAGTACACGAGGTACTGGAGGTCAAAGTGGCCGATTACTATCGATCGCGTCGAGCCACAAGTACTCCACAGTTACACGAAAAAACAGTAGCAGCATGCTTATAAATATATTTGTTGGTCTATGTCTTTGTTTATATCCGATGTATACTACTCATGAAGAAATTGGTTAAATATTTACTTCGTTTTAGAAAGCACAGAGACATTAGGCTACTAGCCTACCTTTTGTTTGCATTCCTTTTATATATGTTTATTTTATTTGTTTATGTGTTTAATAATGTGTGTTAGAGCGTGTTTATGGTCCAGCTGTATGAATAGTTTTTTAATTTCAAGTTATTTAGATGTAAATCCAGTATTTCGAATGTGTTTCATTATGTTTGTTAGTGTGCATTGGCTTGGAGACAAAGCGGGAGCGCTGTAGCCAATCACAGAGTTCGTTGCCAAAAAGTACACGTGCAGAGACGCATGGAGGTTGGGCAGGAGCATCGTTTCTGGAGAGGACACGGACAGTTCTGGACGGAGCGGCGCGAGGGACAGTCGCGGGAAAGACTCGGAGAGTGTAGTTTTGCGCGTGGTAGCGGGAGATAGAAATATTTCGTAGTGCCGACTTGTGCACTTGTCAGATTTCCGTGGCTTCTGCAGTGAAGACGTAGTATGCGTTTAAAAGTGAATATCTCGCGAGCTATGTTGTTGTTCATAACTAATTACGTGAAGTAGGAATCTATTGCTTCCCTGTTATTCAACTTGTATTTTATTTAATTTCTGGACCATCGGCACTAATAAGTGTTTTTCAGTCATAAACGTCATTCTTAAAGATACTTCTGCTATCGTACTCATCATTTAAAGTCGTTAAAAATAGTACCTGCAGGTTTTATTTAATTGCAATCTTTCATTTATAAATTTCTATGTCACATTCAAAATTCGCAATTACCGAGTAATAGGAAACTTCGACCATCGAATCATGTGTATATTCATATTGTACACTGTAGACTCAGCAGTTTTTGGATTGTAATGCGGCAACTACGTATCCCAGCTCCTAGACAGAGAAACCAGCCGAAACTTTCAATATTTCAACTCTGAGTCAGAGGATTCGTAGTTGAGGGCCACCCACACCACAACACCTCATCATTTTATTTGAAAGCCCGCAATAGGCAGACATCTGTCCAGACCATCACATGGGAATTCCAAACTGCATCAGGATCCACTGCAAGTACTATGGCAGTTAGGCAGCAGGTGAGAAAACTTGGATTGCATGGTAGAACGGATGCTCATAAGCCGCTTATTAGGCCAGTAAATGCCAAACGACGCCTCTCTTGGTGTAAGGAGCGTAAACATTGGACGATTGAACAGTGAAAAAACGTTGTCTCGAGTGACGAATCACGGTACACAATGTGGCGATCCGTGAACGTCATCTGCCTTCTTCTGTAGTACCAAGAGTGAAATTCGGAGGCGGTGGTGTCCTGGTGTGGTCGTGTTTTTCATGGAGGGGGCTCCAACCCCTTGTTATTTTGCGTGGCACTATCACAGCACAGGCCTACACTGATGTTTTAAGCACCTTCTTGCTTCCCAGTGTTGAAGAACAATTCGGGGATCCCGGTTGATTCCGCATTTTTACAAGCGAAATTAGCCGAAAAGAAAGAAAAGGTGTTGCGTTACTTACTGAACACATCACGTAATAAATGCCATACGCTATACGTTATGGGTGTCGTAATGCTTTTATAATAACGTTTGTTTTGTGTTGGACTTTTCAGTACTTACATTTTGCTTTTAAGCCTTTCATACGGAACATAACAGACTGTACGCTATCAATATTTTCGCATTGCATTTTTGTATTAATTGTATCTGTATACACAGGGTGTTTGGTGAAAAAGTGCAGATTTTTCTGATGGTGATTGAGAACCGTATATTCAACAACATTACATCAGTATTTACTTCATTTGCTGACTAATAATTACAGCTACTACGAGTAATATGTTTTTTGGTTGGTTAATACGTATGGTACAAGTAGGCCATTAAATACTGATATCATGCGAACGAAATCTTAGGAATAAATCATATTTTCGTTTTCTCGGAAGCGGAACCCTGTCACAGGTCTCTTGCACGAAGTACTTTGAGTTAGGTGTCATACATAATGATCCACTTACTCATCAAGGGCCATCAGAAGCTCCACATTAACACATCGTTACGTTCATAAGTGACTTGTTATTAGTTTCTTTGGTCAGCTACGCGGCCACATCTTCTCTCTCCATCTACATCCACATCTACAAGGCTGCTCTCAAATTCACACTTAAGTGCCTGGCAGAGGGTTCATAGAACCATTTTCAGATTATTTCTCTCCCTTTCCACTCCCTATGAACACTTGTCATTTCTTACGAGGTCTGAGTTATCTTATTTTATTACGAGAATTATTTCTCTCTATATAGGTGGGCGTCACGTAAATACACATTCGTAAGAGAAAGTTGGTCATTGAAATTTCGTCAAAATATCTTGCCATAGCAAAAAATACATTTGTTTTTATGATTGCCACTCCAGACTGCGTTTTGTATCCGTGAAACTCTCTGTCCCACTTTGTGATAATACAAAACGCGCTTCCGTTCTTTGAACTTTTTGGATGTCGTCGATCAATCTAGCAAGGATCCGACACACCATAGCAATACTCTAGCAGAGGACAAACAAACATACTGTAGGCAGTCTATTTAGCGGATTGTTGCATATTCTAACTGTCCTACCAATAAAACGTCCTCTTTGGTTTGCTTTCCTCACAATATTTTTTACGTGATCGTTCCAGTTTAAGTTGTTCGTAATTGTAATCTCTAGGCATGTAGTTGAATTGACAGTCTTTAGGTATCATTTAACTTCAATCTTATCGTTTCTTTTGGGAGATATGTGGATGGCCTCACACCTTCTATTATTTAAGTTTCCACTTGTTGCACCTTACAGATATCTTGTCTAAATCATTTTGCAATTGATTTTGACCTTCTGATGAGTATTAGACAGTAAACGACAGTATCTCTGTAAAAAATCCATGAGGGCTGTTCAGATTATGTCGTAAATCGCTTACGTATATTAAGAACAGCAGAGGACCTATATCTCTTACCTGGGGAACATCAGGTATCATTTCTGTTTTATTCTATGACTTTCCGTCAATTATTACGCACTGTGTCCTTTCTTACATGAAATTACGAATCCAGTAGCACATCTGAGATGATAATTCATAGGCATGCAGTGTTTTTAGAAGCCGCTTGGCCATCAAAAGCTTTTGGTCAGAAAATTGTCCACAGTGGTAGCGTAGATTGTGCATAACTAAAAGTAACGGTGTCTGACTGTCTTCAAAATTACCTGCTTCCTTTAATGTGCCAGCAGTTTGTTGAATGTTTTATCCTTCTCTCTGTATCTTATCGTCAGCAAGGGGTCCATGTTGAAAGTCCGCTTACCCCTACAACGTTTTACTCCACTGAGCATCAAGCTTCAATGATCTTCCAGCTTTCTCGTCTTCCTCTATATTTCCTTGCGAATTCCCACAATTGGGCTCACAACCGTAGCAGTCCTTTAGATCACCTTGTTGTCGGAAGAGAAGGGGTCCTCTATAAAGATTTTTTGCAGCACTATGTGGATACGTAACGCGCAAACCATCTTTCTCGAGTAATGTCGCACAGCAATCCTCTTGTAACACATCTGCTATTAAATGCAATTTAGAAAGTGCCACGTTTAACGAACTCTTTTTCTGAATGCAAATTAGTAAGTGTTACCCCACGGTTAAATGACTATGATAGTATGTTAAAGCATTCGGTCTGTTGGCTACGATCTCGGGATTCGAACCTAGGAATGGTACTTGAGCAGATAAACAAAACACCCAAAAAAAAAAAAGCTCTTAATAATGGAATTAAGCGATAACATGTTAGCAACGTAAGTCACTCGACTTCCGTGAAGTTCCCTATTTGTGAGCATGAACGCAGTAGTAAGACTTTCCACATACTGACGCTTACTTACTGATCAGCTCACTAAAAAAAGGATCTCTTTGATGAAGTTAATCTGTCACTGATCAAAGTAATTTGTAATACATTGGAACCCTAGAACTGTGTAAGTATTAAGCAACAGTTTTAAAAACATTTTTCGTGCACAGAAACATATAGCACTCGTGTCATATATTATTAATTTAAGCAAAAGTAATTTCTACTAAAATGAAAATTTAAACAAATTAAATTATTTTCTGCGGTGACTTGAGTTTCATATTACGTGGACCAATTTAAGAACTACAGTAACCTTTGAACTGATTTGATTATTTAACTCGTTTTTGAACACGTTAGTTATTAACGTTAGCAAAAACCTAATCATTTAACTTTGGTTTCATGGATACTCTGAAGCTTTCAGGACCAAGTAGAGGATCCTAACACAGATAGCATGACTATCCTTCACGGATGAATGTAGGAGATATAATGACGTATGTAAAGCTGTGAGGAGAAGTCGTGAGTCATGTTCGGGTAGCTCAGTTGGCAGAGCAGTTGCCTGAGAAAGGCAAGTGTCCCAGGTTCGAGGTCCAATCCTGCATCATGCACTGATACAAGTCCAAATAATCTCTATAAGGCCTGTAAGTGTCGAAGTAATGGTCTGCTAAGGCGATAGCATCAAAAAGTATTATGCAATCCTGGCTGTTCGTACGAATTGCGCTATTAAATTTCTTTTTATCACTGTCAGATGCCTTAGATCATTCACATTATGCCACATTTATATGCTGACTATTTCTATGTGAAGCTATTTTATAACGATTTGGAAGTAACTTTGCCTTACTTTCCACTCCAGGATGTGCACAATTCGGTGCTAATTACTGACTGACCGTAGTACTTTTGGCGCGCTAACTTAGCACTCTCAAGCATTTCTCTTTGGCGCGCAAACACCTCCTAACCAGTACAGTTCTGACTATCGATTCCCTACGTATGAATGAATGAACTTACAAAATTGTCTTCTACATTTGAATTATAAAGGAAATAGATCTCATAACAACAATCAACAAAATGAATACTTACATCTGACAACAAGACATAATAATAACACATCAATATTTTCTTAGGTCGCATAAAATCGTTAGTGCTACAATACTAGTGGCATAAAGTATTGGTGCTACATCCTGACCAAGAGATCCATGACGAACGTTTACACTGGGTCAGGTGGGGCGTTAGTTGTAGAGTCGCATTCAGGAGAACGACAGTTAAAAGAACGTGTGGCCATCCTGATTTAGGTTTTCCGTGATTTCCATAAATCGCACCAGGAGAATACCGGGATGGTTCCTTAGAAATGGCAGAGCCGGTTCCTTTCTCCGTTCTTTTAACTATCCAGGCTTGTCCTCCGTCTCTAATGGCGTGTATATCGACGGGACGTTGCACTCAAATCTTCTTTACTTCGTTTTCGAACATTTGACGGATTTGCTTCTCACTTTGTTCAGTATCACACAACACACACTGAACAATGAAAAGAATAACTAAAATAACAAAATGACGAATTGTCAATGTGGTAAACTGTCGGCACCTGAAGCGGAGCGCAGGGGGAAGTGTTGTAATATTGAGGGTGGAGGTTTGGCAACAGCTCCTAGTACTGCGGCTACAGCTCTCGTGGGTGTGGCCGAATGCACACTGTCCGTCTCGCGCAAAGCTCATCCTACTACTTTCGTTGCTGCTGTCAATCCTGAAAAAACTTTTAAATGGAATGTTGTGTGTGGTGAGGGCCTCCCTTACGGTACACAGGTCGCCTGGTGCAAGTCTTTTTAGTTGACGCTACCTTGGCGACTTGCTGGTCGGTGAGGATGGTATGGTCGTGAAGACATCAGAACACCCAGTCCCTGAGTGAAGAAAATCTCCAACCCGGTCGGGAGTCGAACTCGGACAACTCGCATGGCATTCTGCCGCCCTGACTACAGAGTGACTTGGTTCTATCATGAAACTTCAGTATACCATAGTCAAATCATCATGTAATATAAGCTGTAAATGGGAGAAAAAATTCGCTCTAAGGCGCTACAGTCAGGGGATGTGTGGCTGATCCCGGCTGAGGTTCGAGTCCTCCTTCGGGCATGGGTGTGTGTGTTTGTCCTTAGGATAGTTTAGGTTAAGTACTGTGTAAGCTTAGGGACTGATGACCTTAGCAGTTAAGTCCCATAAGATTTCACACACATTCGAACATTTTTTTGAGAAAAAATTAATTATGATAACAGAATAGTAAATAAAAAGAGAAAGGAAAAAAAACCGAGAACATAGGTGACGAACCACTACCAAACCCTCATGATATGTAACAACAATTTCTTATATAGTTCTTTGTATTTTACTAATTGTTTACAAATTTTTATTTATTCTGTAATTTTATATTTTGTTAGGTTTTATACAGAATCCAAAAGCAGAAGGAGAACGGAATCAGATTATATCCTAAATAGCAAACTAAGCCTTCCGTCTAGGGAAAAATTCCAATTTTATTGCTAGGATTGTATAAGCTCATGTGTAGAGATACTTCATCTACACACATTTTACAATAAAACTGAAGCAATACTGAGTCAAAACACAAAAGAAAATGAGGAGGAGAACTTGGAGAGGACAAGTCGAAGCAAATCGGATGAGAACATACATAAGAAAGAAAACACCTATCATCAGAAAAATGAAAGTAACCAACACCTTACCGACGGAAAACGAGATTCAACATGTTGGCGAGGAGGTCTCGATATCGAGGCATTCGCAAGCATGTCGAATAAGCCGTTATCATGAGCTGCACGAAGTTCATATGATCTTCCCCCTCGCCTTCTACAACAAAATGAACGAAGTGTCCCAGCAACCACATAAAGGTAAGGGTTTTCCACCGTGGGAAAAAGGAAGAATCTGGGCGCAATATGATGTCCGTAGTGTACGCAGTCTCAGAAGATCGATTAAGGAAGGCCAATTGTGTCCTAATCAACGACCAATTTGCCATATGACCGCTACAGCGTCAGTCCGGAACCGAGCTGCTCCCTCAGGCATGGATGTGTGTGGTGTCCTTAGGTTAGTTAGGTGTAAGTATTTCTAACTATAGGGGACTGATGACCTCAGATGTTAAGTCCCATAGTGCTCAGAGCCATTTGAACCATTTTGACCGCTACAAGTAAAGCGATGTCGTTTCGTATCTGGAGACGTACAACGACTACATAAATACGTGTCGCTCAGCCCAATGCGGAAAAGTCGTTTGTTCGTTGGAATTAAATTATATTACGAGGAGGCTACGCACATCGGAGAAATCGGAAGACTGATTTTGAACCAAACTGTCGCCCAATTTGCTTGCGGCAATTCTCTTCCAACTCGATTCGGACAACGGACTGCTCCCCAACGAGTCTTTAGGAATTTCGTAGTTAGCACTGGTCTTCATAAAAGGTTAGCCCCTAAATAGCACACCGCAAGACAGAAGTCACGAATGTGTTTTAACTTATAATTTATGCGACCAACATCAATAGGGGATTGAAGACTAGCAGGACGGACACAGAGAAATAAATGAGACGTGAATGTATGAGTTTCTTGAGTCATCGTCAAAACAGTACGCCGCACATATAGCATTTGCATCTTGCTTCGTATATCAACGAGGCTTCGAGGTCACCTCATACCGTCAGCGAAATGCATGTCTTTTCCATTACGAAACGACCAGACAATTATTGTAGTTTCTTCGCCATTATCGAGGGAAGCGGATAAACTTGGGCCACGTAATAAGCTTTGCATAAGACCGTAACAGACTTCCAGTTGAACGTCGCCATTTTGAGTGCACAACGATCAATGATGATACCGAGAGACGTATGCCGATCCACCACAGCAGCCCACGGAACAACTGCGTCATCAAAACCTCCCAAAGTAAGAAGCCTGCATTTACGGGCTGCATGGGGTTCACGCCTGAGCTTCAGGACGTGCGCTAGCAGCGCATGTCGGGTGTTTGAAGCGTCAACTTCGCGTCTCAATATCTCGGGATGTAATGGGAATATTGCGATGCAGTCAACGCCATTGTGTATGTGCTTTGTCATGCTATGGATTGCTGAAGATAAAATATAGGAGGTCCATTTAAAAAAACATAAGTTTGTGTTAAAAACACATATGCTTTCGTTTTAGAATGTTTCCAAATATGTACATTCATGGGCCCCAGCCCTACATTGATACCGGTGAAAGTCGTTTTCCAATAGCTGTTTGACGCGGCATGTACACCGAGAAATTTTTACTCAGCTGTTATTGTTCGAGAGATATTTTGGGTGGACAAGACAGCTGGGACACCCTTATATATATATATATATATATATATATATATATATATATATATATATATAAATGTAATCTATACCGTGAAAATAATGAATTCTATGACTATTATGCATCTGAAATCTAGAACTGTATCAAAACGTAGTGACGGTAAGTTATGCTCTGAAACTGAGACATCTTGCATGCTTGATCCGTGATGTATGGTCTCCACGCGCCTGCTCCGTATTCTGTGCATTCGTACAACAGTTCTTCTAAATAATTGAGGCTTCCCATTGATCGAACGACGAAGAGACTTCGTAACACGTGAAATCGACACAGTCACCATGTAAAGAGGTTGCTCAAAGAGATTATACACAGGGTGTTACAAAAAGGTACGACCAAACTTTCAGGAAACATTCCTCACACACAAATAAAGAAAAGATGTTATGTGGACATGTGTCCGGAAACGCTTAATTTCCATGTTAGAGCTCATTTTAGTTTCGTCAGTATGTTCTTCCACCTACGCTCAATGGAGCACGTTATCATGATTTCATACGGGATACTCTACCTGTGCTGCTAGAACATGTGCCTTTACAAGTACGACACAACATGTGGCTCATGCACGATGGAGCTCCTGCACATTTCAGTGTAAGTGTTCGTACGCTTCTCAACAACAGATTCGATGACCGATGGATTGGTAGAGGCGGACCAATTCCATGGCCTCCACGCTCTCCTGACCTCAATCCTCTTGACTTTCATTTATGGGGGCGTTTGAAAGCTCTTGTCTGCGCAACCCCGGTACCAAATGTAGAGACTCTTCGTGCTCGTATTGTGGACGGCTGTGATACAATACGCCATTCTCCAGGGCTGCATCAGCGCATCAGGGATTCCATGCGACGGAGGGTGGATGCATGTACCCTCGCTAACGGAGGACATTTTGAACATTTCCGGTAACAAAGTGTTTGAAGTTACCCTGGTACGTTCTGTTGCTGTGTGTTTCCATTCCATGATTAATGTGATTTGAAGAGAAGTAATAAAATGAGCTCTAACATGGAAAGTAAGCGTTTCCGGACACATGTCCACATAACACATTTTCTTTCTTTGTGTGTGAGGAATGTCTCCTGAAAGTTTGGCCGTACCTTTTTGTAACACCCTGTAGATCAAACGAATCTGAGTGTAGCAGATAAGTGTAAAGTATTTCAAATTGGAGAATGACGATCTAATAAGAGGAAAATATGAAGTGAAGATTTGTAACAGCCGAATGAAAAACTGAATTTCAATGGCTCCCTGCTGTCGGCGAGACTAGTGAGTTTTTTCACACAAAAAAATTACCCACGAAATTGACGGAAGTAAGTGACGTTACATTTCCGTCTTACAGACAAAGCGGTATTTCAGCTCAGCATCCCAAGACTATATTGCATAGCTAGTCGGTAAGGTCCCTGCGGTGTTTATGCGCCGCGGAGACAGGTTGTGGTTTCGGCTTACGCGTACGCACTGTGCGTAGCAGAGAGGGCTGCCCAGCGAGGCGCTACGCATCCTTCCGCAGGGAGTCCAGCAGCCACTGCCGCGCTCTCGGGACGCAGCTCGGCCTCGTGGCACCAAAACACGACACAAGCACCACACAACCTCTATTCTCTTTTTTGCTCTTTCACAAAAGAAGCACATCTTAATCTATGCCCTGAAAGTCTTTTCGGTCGTTTTTACATGATTGCAGAACTACCGACGTTATCAACCTACAACTGATTGCTCGCAGATCTTTCAAAAAGTGAAGAGCCGGTAATGTGCAGAGTATTACGGAAAGTAATATAGAATGTAATATGAGGATCATTCGGCAAGTAAGGTCCGATTGGGCGCGAAATGGAAATCACAGTTAAAATAAGATGAAATTACGCACAGATGTGTTGGGGCAGTGTCTCTAGTATGTCCGTCGATCGCGTCATGTCACTCTTTTCAGTTCTGAGCACAAAATGGGCACGTAAAGATGCCTAGAAAATAGTCTCCCGTCAAATATCAGTGTCTGGTGAGAGACTTCACCTCTTTTCATGCAGTCCACATAACTGTCATACGTTTCCTTCTTTATGACAATTCTCGGTCGCATTTTGCAGGGGTAATGTAGATGCTCCCGCAGCCCTTCGATGGGAAGTGTTTGATCACTCACAACGCGGCCCATAACTGGCTACCCTCGAGTTTCGTCTCTGCTCACGTGAACCTCTGGATGTGAAGACAACATTCTGGTTCAGACAACGAGCTGTAGACCAGCTTAAAGAACTGGCCTTCTATGACGAGGGCACTGATTGGTTTGTTGATTTTGGGAGAGGGGACCGAAGAGCTACGTCATCGGTCACATCGGAGTAGGGAAAGATGGGGCAATGAAGTCAGCCGTGCTCTTTCAAGGGAATCATCCTGGTATTTGTCAGGGGCGATTTACGGAAATCAGGATGGCCGGATGCGGGTTTGAACCGTCGTCCTCCCGAACTCGAGCCCAGGAGAGAAAACGGTTCAACGCTACGACAAACTTCTGCGTCGGAGTGGCGACTATGTAGAGAAGTAGCTGGAAGGTTAAGCTAACAGTTGCAAATAAAATACTTTTTTTTTACTTACACATTGGTTTCCATTTCGCGGCCGATCGGCCTTTACTTTCCGGATAGTCCTCGTACGTAATGAGAAAGAACAACTTTTTTTTTCAAATAGATGAAGCGAAAAAGAAGAAATGAATGCAAAGCGTGACTCACTCAACATGTACAAGAAATTGTGGCAGGCAGCAGGGATTTACAACAGCGGAGGGATTGGGTTTCTCATAAACAAAGATGGAAACGTAGCCTCTAACATTAAAGAGAAGGAATACGTTGAACATCATTTCAGGGACAACACTATTGTTAGCCATGGTGTATGGGTGAGCGGTGGAATGGATGTCGCAAGAGCAGAGGTAGAACATGCTATAAGAATATCAAAGTGTGGGAAACACTAAACCCGCTTAATGACGATCTTTTTCCTTGCTGAGTGGTTTGTCCAACAGTATGTATCGAAGCGGAATCATGGCACGTGATTGGTTAAAACCAACGTTCGTACCACTTCCTAAAAAGCCCAGGGCAAAAGTATTAAAATGATCAAAAATGATCACTTTAATGAGTCTTGGCCTCAATATATTACTTAAAATACTGCGTATAAGAATATGACGTCAATGTGAGGAAAGCACCGGAGATTCTCAGTTTGAGTTCGTGGGCTGTTTCGGGACTCGGGAGGCGTTTCACCCCTCAGGTGTTGGTCCAACGCCGTTATAATGCGTGTGTCGATTTTAATGCTTGATTCATCGATTACTATAAAGCTTTTGACATTTTTTAGCATGACCAACTGGTGTATATATCGAATGAACTGGGACGTTCACCATGTCTGCATTCTCTCCACATTAGTTTTCAACATCCATTCTGAAAAGCTTTTCCGAGATGCTATTGGTGGAAAGTATCAAGCAATGGTGGTGAACAGAGCATCACCAATAACATCAGATATTGTGGATAACACTGTCTTACTCGTAGTCGGGCTGGAAGATCTGCAAAAACGATTAAACAATGTTACTGAAGAAAGCAATACCATAGATAACGTTTAAACGCCAAAAAGAATGGAACAGGCAAGAAGTTCTTTTCAGAAAATGGAGAAAGTTTTGAATAGTTGTTACGTAAGTATTAGACTTTGCACTTGGTTACTTCGATGCTACGTGTTCAGTATCGTTCTCTAAGGACTTGAGTCATAGATGCTTACCACAATATTACGTAAGAAATTTGAGATATCTGAAATGCGGGCGTATCGAAGAATGTTAAAGACCTCATGGATAGATAAATTAAAAACTGTGGCAGTAATGCGGCGTATGAACAAAGATTTAGAAATTCTCAATTGAATTAAGAGAAGGATATTCGAACACTTTCGCCATATAATGGCCCACAACGAATACGAAAGTGTTGCAACCGATACTTCAAGGAAAGATTGATGATACACGTGGTTTAGTACACTAGACTAGCCATTCGGTGGATGACGGTTCAAATCCGCGTCCGACCAACGAGATAAGAGTTTTCTGTGATTTCGCTAAATCGCTCCAGGCAAATTTTAGAATGGTTCCTCTGAAGAAGCACGGCCGACTATCTTCCTCAAATTTTCAAAATTCCCAGCTTGTGCTCCGTCTCTTTTCAACCTCGGTGTCAACGGAACATCAAACCCTGATCCTCCTTCCTTCTTCTTTGACAGTCGTGATCCAGGAACTAGAAAATTGTCGAAGTAGAAGACTGTCCTGGTTAAAGAACTTAAGTTAGTGCTTTAAAATTCGTGTCCCATGCAATCATGTAGTTTTCACAGCTATTTTTCCGACTCTACGTCGTTTATCGAATCCCTGAGGTGTTTCCTGATACGATTTGTGTCATCTGTGCAACTCATTTCACTACTCTGACCCTGTTAACAATGAATTAAGCAATATTTATAGCCGCGCGGGATTAGCCGAGCGGTCTTAGGCGCTGCAGTCATGGACTGTGCGGCTGGTCCCGGCGGAGGTTCGAGTCCTCCCTCGGGCATGGATGTGTGTGTCTGTCCTTAGGATAATTTAGGTTAAGTAGTGTGTAAGCCTAGGGACTGATGACCTTAGCAGTTAAGACCATAAGATTCCACACACATTTGAACACACAATATTTATAATTTATGTCTATACTTGGCAGGCCACTTTACGGTGTGTGATGGAGGGTATCTTGAGTACTTCTCCGCTGTCCTGTTCCAGTCAAGAATGATGAGCGGGAAGAATGATTGTTAACCTACTCCCGTGTAACTAAAATCTCTCTGATTTTATCTTCATAGACTTTTCGAAACAACACAGTGGAAGATAACGTCTGCAGCTGGAGCTGGACGAGTGTCTCAGTGGCGCTTTTACACTTACTAAACTTATCTGTGGCGAAAGGTGTTGCTGCTCTTTGATTAGTCTATATTAACCAATTATATCTGGAAATGATTCAAGTGTTAGAAGAACGTGTGGGGGAGACACGCCCTGAACATTCTTGCAGTTAATCTAACAAGTAAGTCTTGCATCTGCCTTTCTTACAATTAATTTTGTGAATTCGTTCCACTTTAAATTTTTCCATACGCACATTGAGAAATATTTAATGGATGTAACTGTTTCCAGCGAATGTTAGGCGATACTGTAACCAAATAAAACCTTACATTTGTTTGTACTTAGGAAATAACTTCATGAATATCATAAGCTGTTGTTAAAATTATTTTTTACCAAGCGAACATTTTTCACAGCCTGTAGCACAAATGTCATGCATAAGGAGAATGGAGGTGAAGTAGTTTTCATGATTGTAACTAAAAAATAAGCAATATTTTGAACTCTAGATATCAACAAGAAGTTAAAGGTGCGAGGGAAATCGTGTAGGATGCATGCGACCATAGTGCGTAGGGCAAGCAGTACTGCACAAATGCTGGTAGGTCACTGAATGAAATGTCATCAGTTGATGAAGGAATAACTTTCATGTAACGTGTAACAGATATATCCATCATCACGTTGTTGAGATGAACTGAAACTACACGTTTAGTATATAGTCTTATTTGACTATCTCATGATGGTATACCCGAAACGCGTTGTATTGAAGTCATTCGTTGGAAACTATTGACATTTTACTGAGTGACCTGTCCAGCATTTGGACATTACAGTTTAACTTATCAACAAGAATTACATTGAAGTAAAATGATCAAAAAGTCGAAGAGAAGTTGACAAGGAATCAAGAAGCAGTTTTTAGATGTTGTATATTTCAACTTTTACGTCAACTGCACAGGGAGTATGCGCGCTAATATGGGACAGAATAAGTAAATTATAAGATAATCGAATAGCAGACGTAGTTTGCATCATTTTCGAGACCTCGGCGCTGCACACACCTCTCCATACAGGACCGTGCCCACAAGGAAATACAGTTTAGCCCTACTCGTAAACTGTCCCAGCATCGCTGAATGCTACCCCAGCTACCCACTGAAGAGCCAAAGAAACTGGTACACGTGCCTAATATCTTGTAGGGCCTCGGAAGCACGAAAATGTGCCGCAACACGACGTGGCATGGACTCGACTAATGTCTGAAGTAGTGCTGGAGGGAACTGACACCATGAATCCTGCAGGACTGTCCTTAAATCAGAGGAAATAAAACTACGAGTAGGTGGAATTCTCTTCTGAACAGCACATTGCAAGGCATCCCAGATATGCTCAATAATGCTCATGTTTGGTGTGCTTTGCAGCCAGCGCAAGTTTTTAAAGTCAGAAGAGTGTTCCTGGAGCCATTCTGTAGCAATTATGGACGTGTGGGAGGTTCGCATTGTTCTGCTGGAATTGCCCAAGTTCGTCGGAATGCACAATGGACATGAATGGTTCAAATGGCTCTGAGCACTATGGGACTTAACATTTATGGTCATCAGTCCCCTAGAACTTAGAACTACTTAAACCTAACTAACCTAAGGACATCACACACATCCATGCCCGAGGCAGGATTCGAACCTGCGACCGTAGCAGTCCCGCGGTTCCGGACTGAGCGCCTAGAACCGCTAGACCACCGCGGCCGGCGGACATGAATGAATGCACGTGAACAGACAGGATGCTTACGTATGTGTCACCTATCAGAGTCGTATCTAGACGTATCAGGGGTTCCAAATCACTCCAGCTGCACACGCTCCAACCATTACAGGGCCTCCACCAGCTTAAACACTCCGCTGCCGACATGCAGGGTCCATGGTTTCGCGAAGTTGTCTTCATACCTGTAAACTTCCATCCACTCGATACAATTTGAAACGAGATTCGTCACACCTGGCAACATGTTTCCAGTCATCAACAGTCCAATGTCGGTGTTGACGGGCCCAGGCGAGACGCAAACGTTTGTGTTGCGCAGTCATCAAGGATACACGTATTGATGATATTTCGTTAAATGGTTCGCACGCTGACACTTGTTGATGGTCCAGCAATGATATCTGCAGCAGTTTGCGGCAGGGCTGCACTTCTATCACTTTGAAAGATTCTCTTCAATAGTCCTTGGTCCCGTTCTTGCAGGATATTTTTCTGGCCTCAGAGATGTCGGTGTTTTGATGTTTTACCGGATTCCTGATATTCACGGTACACTCGTGGAAAGGTCATATGGGAAAATCCCCACTTCATCGCTACCTCGCAGATGCTTTGTTTAATCGCTCGTGCTATTGTAGCCGCAGTAACCGATCTAACAAGTGTGCCAGACACTTGTTGCCTTCTATAGCAGTTGCCAACCACAGCACCGTATCCTGCCTGTTTACATATCTCTGTATTAGAATACACATGCCTATACCAGTTTCTTCGGCACTTAAGTGCATATTAAGCAAGTACATAAACGTAGTATGCAAATCTCACAAAGTAATCAATTATGCGTGAAAGACTGAAACTAACAATATGTTGTGGAAGCAGTGGACTGTTAGATGGTGACATCAAAATAATTATTTATCGTGAATCATCTCTATCAAAACCTCAACATGGCGGTGGCTGTCAGGAAAAGTTGTTTCAGTTCAAAATTTATTCGTGGCCCACACGATCGCAGGGGAAGAAGGTTATTTTTGTACCTCCGCGTTGGTGCCACATTAAGTGGGCAGTCCTAGAGCTAAAAAAGTCCTCGCCCCAAAAGACGGCGTATTAAGCTGTGAGGACGGGTCGTGAGTCGTGCTTGGGTAGATCAGTCGGAAGAGCACTTGCCCGCGAAAGGCCAAGGTACCGAGTTCGAGTCTCGATTCAGCACACAGTTTTAATCAGCCAGGAAGTTTCACATAACAGAGGTAGTTAAGTGAAGTAACCCTGCAAGGATGGGAAAGCAGCCGTGCAGGCACACCACCGAGGTTAGCGCTCTCCCTATCACTCGTTTATCATAGCTTGTTCCTTCTTTGTCAATGTGAACACCGGAGCAACAATCTGCAACCATGCTAGGTAACATCATGCTCTGATCTCCATTTGCTTGGAGTGAGACTTCCAGTCTTGCTATTAATTCCGTCGCGTTGCGAGAATATGGCACCTACGGATGGCGAAGTTGAGACCACGCACGCCTGGAGTCAACGCATGACTTACCATCCATATACGTGTTGTCACTAATATGGTAACCGCTACCGTCTATCCCGCCACTTCCAACGAATCTCTACAAGCCTCACGGCTAGTTAACAACTCCTTTTCGCCTCTCTTACAATTTTCCTCGTGGTCATTGGGCATTCTAACAGTTTCCTTTCTTTCGTATGCAAGCATGGTAGTTATTTGGTCTGTTACCATCTTGTTATTCCATTTTCAACTTTCGGTGGACTGACTAGCACTTTTTCATTTCCAGTATTTTTCCGTATGTAACAGGCCTGATTCTATTAATAACCCGAAATTGTGGATTAATGTCTCCCAGCCTCAGCTATCATTAATGTTGAGAATGTAGTTGTTTGATGCCTGTAACCGTCCTGCCTGCCCCGTTATATTCATACAGCAAGTTTCGGGAGAAACACCAGCAGTATGACGAAAAGGCCGCCGCCATCACGGTCGTGGTAATAGGATGCGAGACACTAGGGAACTGATAAGACACACTACTTCGGTGAAGCAAGCTTCCCTGTAAAGGAAAGTACAGTTTTGGAAAGGGTAATCCATCAAAAGCATTCTAAGATGATTTTATTCTTCTGTTGCTTTATTCTGTTACCCATCCATTCATTGACTTCGGCAGCCTTAAATAGGAAACCTCACCACCAGTTTACTGACTTCATTTTTAATTTGTATTATTTTACTTTTCTTGTGGTTCAAATGGCTCTGAGCACTATGGGACTCAACTGCTGAGGTCATTAGTCCCCTAGAACTTAGAACTAGTTAAACCTAACTAACCTAAGGACGTCACAAACATCCACGCCCGAGGCAGGATTCGAACCTGCGACCGTAGCGGTCTTGCGGTTCCAGACTGCAGCGCCTTTAACCGCACGGCCACTTCTGCCGGCTACTTTTCATGTGTTGATTATACAAGGGCTGTTCGGAAAGTAAGGTCCGTTCGGTCGCGAAATGAAAACCACAGTGAAAATCATTTTTTTTTAAATTTTCAACAGTTAGCCACGCCTTTCAGCTACCCCTCTAAATAATCACCGCTCCGACTTACACATTTGTCGTGGCGTTGTACAAACTTTGCAGCACCCTCGTCACAGAAAGCAACCGCGTGTGCTTTCCGGCAGTTCTCTACGCTGGTCTGCCTTTCGTTATTTGTGCCAAAATGTTTTCTTCGTAGGCAGCGATTGATGTGATCAGAGATGAACAACGGAGGGAGCCAGTTAAGGGCTGTATTGTGGGTGACCGAACACTTCCCATCGAAAATGCTGCAGGAGCATCTTCATTGCCCCTGCTGAATGCGGCTGAAAATGGTAATGAAGAAATAAACGATGACATTTTGTTATGTTGGCTGCATAGCTTCGGGCGAAATCTCTCACCAGATCCACATAAATGGCGGGGGACACTGTTGTTTTAGGCATTTCTACGTGATTACTTTTCACTCTGAACTGAAAAGAGCGACGTGAAGCGATCGACAGACACACTAACGACACTGCCCAACACGTCTGTGTACAAAGTTCCATCGGGTTTTCACAGTGGTTTCCGTTTCGCGCCTAATCCGACCTTACTTTCCTTGTACGCCTCGTACATTATTTTGTCGTTATATTCCAATTTCGTGCAGAAGTCGTGATTTTAAAATGTTACGAATTTCCTTACCAGATTCCCTGTTGGCGATAATAATGATAAAAGCTGTTCTAAATAGCCTTAAGTTTTCCATAGTCTGACGTCGTTAGTTTCAATTTCCACTTTACGGTCTGGAAATATTTAACGCTGCTTGGGTGGGTTATTTTATGCCTCCAAAGAGGTAATAGCAGTGTACCATTTTTTTCAGTATTACAGATTGTTACTTTTATTACAACGACGATGATTTAATCGTAATTAAAGTATCAATTTCGGGATGAGAAACTCGGTACTTTCACGTTTAGTGTGTCCTCGGTCAGCATTAAACAAAATTACTTCACTGTCAGTTCCATTTATCGGTTAATTGCATGTACTGGTTTACAGCTCGTCGTGACGCGCGTTTGAACCAACTGACGGTTACCACGTTGCGCTCTCTGCATTAACACAATCATCGAGTTTATACCTACATAATTCGCAGACTTCCGGGCTGAGCTCCGCAAGCATTACTCTCGATTGCGCGAATCGATCTCATCATGCAGACTTATCGCCACCGTAGAGATCTGCAAGGTCAAGGGCACTATAGCGCATCTTTTGAAGTCATATTGTACACGTGCGAGTATACAACGTTACCATTATTTGTTTTTATGGAACTGGTAATCTTAAAACATTAATTAGGTAGTTTATGGCGTCATAAACTTTTGAAATATGGTGCTATAGATGAATGCTGAAGATTAGGTGGATAGAACGGATAGTTAATGGAGAAGTACTGAACTGAATTAGGAATAAAAGAAATTTATGGCACGACTTGACTAAAAGAAGGGATTGTACTCGTATGACACTGAGTTCGCAAGGAGTAGTCACTTTTGTGACGGAGGGAAGTGATGGGTGAGAGGTGAAATTGTAGAGCGAGACCAAGGTTTCATTACAGCAGTCAGGTTCAAATGGTGGCAGGTTTCAGTAGTTATGAGAAGATTTGCGCAGGAAGTTCTACCGCGGAGAACTGCATCAAACTGGTGTTCGGACTAAAGACAAGAACATCAACAACAAACAATTAATCTATGTGAGTTATTTCTTCGTCTGAAATTTGTTGAATTTGATAAGTATTTTCACTGTTATTCGATATAATAGGCGTTGAAGCAAGAAACAAATCTCCGAATCTGCATACATCTATTTATGAAACAACGTCTACAGTAAAGCTACAGCTAAAGTTACATAGATAGCGGACAGCTCTGAACGGATGCTAAGCAAGTTGTGATTCGACAACACTGCAGACTCCTAACTGAGGTACGAGCAGATGGGATTGGTTCCCAAGTATGTGAGTGGGTCGAAGACTTCTTAAGTAATAGAACCTAGTACGTTCATCGGAGGTGAGGGTATCATCTGGAGTGCCCCAGGGAAGTGTGGTAGGTCCGCTGTTGTTTTATATCTACATAAATGATCTTTTGGGTAGGGTGGATAGCAATGTGCGGCTGTTTGTTCATGATGCTGTGGTGTACGGGAAGGTGTCGTCGTTGAGTGACTGTAGGAGGATACAAGATGACTTGGACAGGTTTTGTGATTAGTGTAAAGAATAGCAGCTAACTCTAAATATAGATAAATGTAAATTAATGCAGATGACTAGAAAAAAGAATACTGTAATGTTTGAATACTCCATTAGTAGTGTAGCGCTTGGCACAGTCACGTCGATTAAATATTTGGGCGTAACACTGCATAGCGATATGAAATGGGACAAGCATGTAATGGTAGTTGTGATGAAGGCGGATAGTCGTCTTCGGTTCATTGGTAGAATTTTGGGAAGATGTGGTTCATCTGTAAAGGAGACCGCTTATAAAACACTAATACGACCTATTCTTGAGTACTACTCGAACGTTTGGGATCCCTATCAGGCCGGATTGAGGGAGGACATAGAAGCAATTCAGAGGCGGGTTGCTAGATTTGTTGCTGGTAGGTTTGATCATCACGCGAGTGTTACGGAAATGCTTCAGGAACTCGGGTGGGAGTCTCTAGAGGAAAGGAGGCGTTCTTTTCGTGAATCGCTACTGAGGAAATTTAGAGAACCAGCATTTGAGGCTGACTGCAGTACAATTCTACTGCCACCAACTTACATTTCGCGGAAAGACCACAAAGATAACACAAGAGAGATTAGGGCTCGTCCAGAGGGATATAGGCAGTCATTTTTCCCTCGTTCTGTTTGGGAGTGAAACAGGGAGAAGAGATGCCAGTTGTGGTACGAGGTACCGTCCGCCACGCACCGTATGGTGGATTGTGGAGTACGTATGTAGATGTAGATTTGTCGATGACAAAGTTTCGACTACGTTAACAGCAGGAGGAAATTTAAGAAAAAAAATGTTGAACAGCTCTACGGAGTAGGCTTGCACATTAATACAGATACATAGGTAGACATGTGTAAGGTCAGCGCCTGAGGCCTCTGATGTTCATGAGTTGTACAGACACCTATTTAGGCTCATGTAGATAAATGATGGATAAACACCTTAACCGCAGGAATGACCGTCTGTACAATGCTGGTAGTTTGTAAATACTTATCTTGATGCTCCATTAGATAGTCAAGGGTCCTAAATTTGTAAGATCACTATTTGAGAATTACTGTCTGGTAGATGACACCCCGTTAATTAAGAAACCCAGTTATACTTTCTTAATTTGTCAACTAGAGAAACAAACGTCAATACAGCTTGCACTGAATACGGCTGACCTATTACCAGCCTTAATGGCATTTTTATTCCTTGCTGACGACAAAAACAGATATTATCGTTCGTAAGAATGCTCAGAATCAACTCTTCCCTGCTTCTGAAGACGGAAAGCAGCGCTAGCTACGTTGTAATTTACGGCACAAAAGCCATTTCAAGCAACACTGTCGTCAGTTGAAGAGCAAAATAAAATATAAATTGGTTGATAATTTAAATTTTTCCCTTGGAAAACACTATTTCTGATCGTATGGAATCATTCACAACTATTTGCCTGAATCGAGTTTGCAAGAATAAGGAAATGTTGGTAACATTAAAGAATAAAAATATTTACGTTTCCTACGGAATTTAAATTTGTCGAACCAACTTTCTGGTATGTCATTTACTTGAATTTGGTATATAATAATGATTAATTCAGTTATTAAAATTTTCATGTGTCGAATTTCATGAAATGATTAGTATTTTAATATGCCTATATTGATCAATTTAGCATTAATTAAAATGTAGCCTACTGCTTGCATACGAATCTTTCTACCGAAACAGTTCGACTCTGTACATCGTCTGAAAAAGTACAATCAGTCTCATGTGAAATCAAATCAAAATAACGCAATACGATTTATAAACGTAACTACATATCTGATGTGACGTATGAGTTTGCTGAAGTAGGCCCGAGCCATCCTGTTATAATAGTATGAACAACGTAAACGCCAGTGTCTAGGACAAAGGGTAACATGGTGTGTGCACAAAAAGGAGAACCGAAAGTGCGAGCGGAATTCATTTGCAGATGTCGACACAAGTAAACTTTCTATCAAATGAATAGTAGGTTAGGTTAGTGTTGTTTAACGTCCCGTCGACAACGAGGTCATTAGAGACGGAGAGCAAGCTCGGGTTAGGGAAGGATGGAGAAGGAAATCGGCCGTGCCCTTTCAAAGGAACCATCCCGGCATTTGCCCGAAACGATTTAGGGAAATCACGGAAAACCTAAATCAGCATGGCTGGAGACGGGATTGAACCGTCGTCCTCCCGAATGCGAGTCCAGTGTGAAATGAATAGTAAAACTACAAGGAAAATTAAGGTGTTTTCTGGTCTATGTGTAATGTACTATCGATATTAAACGAAGAACAGTAATACTTATGTGGGCACTAACAACCTCGACATTCAGCGCACGGAATTCAAACCAACCAAGTAGCACCTTGCATTTAGTTGACTTTGGTTTCGATTATTGTTGATTTTACCCACTAAAAATTTGTGCCAGGTTTCGCCGCTCGTCTAGGATTTCGTCGGCTTGTCCACGTGACGTACATGCCAATTTTGAGGAAGCAAAAGACGACGACGAACGAGTTATTCTGTTCACTGTGGTTTTGCTTCTGTCTGTCTTGTCATCGCCCCGGGCGTCTAGTCAAATTGGTTAAAGATGCTAGTATTACAACTATATTAATATTTTATAATCATTTTATATTACTTTCTTTATTCTTTTTAGTATTAAACATTATATTCATTCTCTATAAAAAGTATTTTTGTCATGTAGTTTGGTATAAAAGTAACGGACTAATTGGATTTATGATTCGTATGCAAATAATTACCTTGACTTCCGTCGGTTTCATATTTAGCAAGTTGTTTTCGAAATTTTATAGTCAGAAAAGTCTCTAAACTATGTAGCAGAGTGTAACTTGAGTTTGTAATATTTGTGATCATGTATCCTCCCGTAATCACAACGTAAAACCTATCTGATTCTTGGTATACTGCTTACAATGTGCTTCTTACGCAGAGAGACGCAAATGATGTACGCCGTGGACGATTCAACTTAGTGTCGAACCACACTAAGACGCCTTACGACTTTTTGTATCAGATGGAGCAATGCTATTGCTTTTAATATATCTGATTGTGTTTTCTTAACTTCTCGTAATTATGCAGGTTCGGCTCATTTGAGCGTACATGCTGTAGAAAGAACGGAACTGTTATTAAAACTTTCAGAAACTGTCGTAAATTCAGCTGCTGGTCTAACAACCACATTAATGTTGAACTAGATGTTCAAGATTATCAGGGAAGCGTTAATTACTGTTTCACAACAGATCAAATTTTCTCATCAGACATTCAGTCAGAGTAGCTCCAGTCTATCTGCGGAACGTGTTTTTCATCAGATTAGAATGCGCGATAACGTATTTTCCTCCGTTAAACCCACTCTATGCTTTAATGAATTTAAGTCGTCATAATATTTTTCCAGCCTATCTGCGAAACGTGCTTTTCATCAGTTTAGAATGCGCGATAATATACTTTCCTCCGATAAACCAGTCTATGCTTTAATGAACTTAAGTCGTCATTTTTTTCATCAGGGATTTTAAATTTTCGACAATTTTCAAGTAAATTTAGAATATTCAAGCAAATGTTATTCCTCCACTAATCGCAGTAAAGACTATTTGTCTTTGCATGGGAGCGAAGCGACATACATTACCAGTTGTTTATCAATTTTCAATAAAACATGCGAACACTATTTATTCAGTGAACTTTCTACATGAACTTGCCCTCTTAATAAAATCCAAAGAACTGTTACACCTAAAAAGGTAAGAGTAGGCTTCACAGAATAAATGACTCAAAAAGAAACTGAATACAATTTCAGAATCATACATTGTGCTCAATAACAATTTATTTTTCATGTTGGCAAATCACATCTCATCAGTCAGTTATCGACCGTGCTCATGCAGCTTTCCTTTTCCTCGTCAAACTGGTAGATAACTGGAGTTACATCAAGGGATGTCATAGCTAAATGGTTCAAATGGCTCTGAGCACTATGGGACTCAACTGCTGTGGTCATCAGTCCCCTAGAACTTAGAACTACTTAAACCTAACTAACCTAAGGACATCACACACATCCATACCCGAGGCAGGATTCGAACCTACGACCGTAGCAGTCGCACGGTTCCGGACTGCGCGCCTAGAACCGCGAGACCACCGCGGCCGGCGGATGTCATAGCTACTTGAACTAAAATGGGTTGGACCTATCAGCTCCTCGGGTTTCTTGAAGATGGGTGTATGATAGCATCAGATATAAGAAACGAAGGCCCGTAAATTCGAATGTTTTGATGAGAGGGAAAATCTGAAGGGCTTTATTCAATACTGAGTGGCTACGAACTACCTTCTGGTATGGACGAGACCACAGCTAGGTAGACGATACCAAAACAATGTTTAAGATTTTCGTCATATTAATAAACATTTCAGACCTCCTTTATTACCATAATAATCCGAAAAATCACAAGTTCTTTCTACAATACAATAACATTAAAGGCTATCTGTTTCAACATATCAACGTTCTTAATGTGTGGAAGACTGTCAAGAAGACATTTCAGTACGCTGCAGTCACTGCCACTGTATGCAGCTGGTTGGTATCTATCTGACAGTGCTGTGGATCATAGTTTGAAACCGACATTTCTTTTTAATTTATTTGTTTCTTTTCTCGTGTACGCCGGGATCATTGGAGCAAATGTTACTTGGTCATAGAAAAAAATTGTTCAAATGGCTCTGAGCACTATGCGACTTAACTTCTGAGGTCATCAGTCGCTTAGAACTTAGAACTAATTAAACCTAACTAACCTAAGGACATGACACACATCCATGCCCGAGGCAGGATTCGAACCTGCGACCGGAGCGGTCGCTCGGCTCCAGACTGTAGCGCCTAGAACCGCACGGCCACTCCGCCCGGCTGGTCATAGAAGCCGTAGAATCAGTCCATATGTATTTTCTAAGTTCATTGTTCGAGTGAAGGCAGTGAGGCAAAACGTCTCGAGGAAATATGAAGATCTCACGTCCAGAAACAAAATTGTATCGCCCAACGAAGCCATTGAACATGAATTCGAAAACTTGTTATCAGTCACTCCTATTTGTTTTCTTGCTTGTAGTTTATTTTGATAGTGAATAGTTTACTCCACCTTGTATTTTTTATCCGAGGTGAAGTGTGTTTTCTGACCAGTGTTCAGCGAATGCCGAAACAATCCTAACTACAGGCACGCAAGTTGCTGCGTCTTCATGTCGAAAAGATGAAAAGTTATAAGTACTTAAAAAAAACGCCTTTCACATATAACGTTAACTGTTCTGACTGTTGAAATTCTCGTTTTTCTCGTTTGTCATCGAAAACTGCACTGGCAGCACCAGTGGAGTACGGACCTAGCGTCAAGGCAAATGCTAGCGAAAACTCTGACCTCAGCTCACTTGATCGCCAAGGGGAGCCAAATTCCCGATGGACGCGTACCGCTTCCTTCCCACCTAAGTCTTGGTGGCTCTTGCGCCGCGTGTCAGCTGATAATAAATCTCGCAGAGGAAGCGTTCAAGCTACCTCAAATTACAGTAACCATAACATTCAAGTCGAAGGCCAAAGCTATGAATTATTAACTTGCACTGTTTTCCTTTATGGAAATTGAACTACATCCACATCTATATCCCTGATGTGTTGATCTTTAACAGTTTATTTGCTCTCTTTTATCCTTAAGGAGTCATGTACTGTATTTTGTTTTACAACTTCAATGTTGTTCAATTGTTCACTGATGTCTTCTGCTTCTCACTACGTTATCTATATATGTAAAAGGCAACGTCCTGCTTGACCGACTCCTCATGACCCAGCTCAAACCGCTAAGGATAGAAATTTCAAATTTATGCAGGATGTTGATCTTATACTGTGGGCATCGCTTAAGAAGGAATTTTTCGAAATTCCACCCCTAAGGGGGTAAAATGGAGATGAAAGTTTTTTTGAAGGTGTGTCGCTATTAAGGCAATTTTGAAGTTAGAAGTACGAAAAATAGTATTTGGTTCGTGGGTCAGAAATATGTGTTAGAGGATGAAAGTTTATATGGAAACACCTCAACAAGAGCTTAAATGGTAGGATTACCAAAGATCTCCGACGCCAGCTACCAGGTTCTGAAAACCCCATGCTCGCGTGAAAAGTTTAGAAGACGTTGTAATTTGTGAACAACGCAAAAATTCGGTTAAAGAGAAACAGAAAAAATCTGTACAGAATATATAGACTACGCGAGCGAAGGAGCTGATGCTATACTAGTCTTATGTATTGTAGCTCATTCTTGATTGTTTTGCTGTTGATTACATTCATAGGAGTTTCATTGACTTCTGAATGCAGGAATCAAAAGTAGTATTACAACCTGTTTTGACTTCTTTGCGAGTCATCATCACATGAAACTAACCAAAATATTTCGTTTCAGCCCGTATCAGGATATGGTCCGAGTTTATATCAACATCAATGTCGGTATTTCACGTTTAAAAACTGCTGCACCTTTGCCGTAAGTTGGAATACAGTGTAACGTCCGTTAATATCCCTTGCAGATACGTTTGCGAGTAGGGTTGGCGAAATGCTGAAACAGAACTTAAATGTTTAATATCTGCTATTTACCTCAGTTGCCATCTGTATAAGGAGTATTGCCTCCGTTTCATAAATCGTAGAAGCCTGGGAATGCAGGGTGGTCCATTGATCGTGACCGGGCCAAATATCTCATGAAGTAAGCGTCAAACGAAGAAACTACAAAGAACGAATCTAGTCTAGCTTGAAGGGGGGAAACCAGATGAAGTTATGGTTGGCCCGCTAGATGGCGCTGCCATAGGTCAAAAGGATATCAACTGCGTTTTTTAAAAATAGGAACCCCCATTTTTTGTTACATATTCGTGTAGTGCTTAAAGAAATATGAATGTTTTAGTTGGACCACTTTTTCGCTTTGTGATAGATGGCGCTGTAATAGTCATTATCATATGGCTCACAATTTTAAACGAACAGTTGGTAACATATTGGTTTTCTAAATTAAAATACAGAATGTAGGTACGTTTGAACATTTTATTTCGGTTGTTCCAATGTGATACACGTATCTTTGTGATTACCTGTAAATACGACATAAATGAGAAAGGCTCAAAATGAAGTCCGTCAACCTCAATGCATTTGGCAATACGTGTAACGACATTTCCCTCAAAAGCGAGTAGTTCGCCTTCCGTAATGTTCGCACATGCATTGACAATGCGCTGACGCATGTTGTCAGGCGTTGTCGGTGGATCACGATAGCAAATTTCCTTCAACTTTCCCTACAGAAAGAAATCCGGGGACGTCAGATCCGGTGAATGTGCGGGCCATGGTATGGTGCTTCGACGACCAATCCACATGTCATGAAATATGCTATTCAATATGTGCCGGACATCCACCATGTTGCAAGTACATCGCCATTCTGTCATGCGTGAAACAGCTTGTAGTAATATCGGTAGAACATTACATAGGAAATCAGCGTACATTGCATTATTTAGATTGCCATCCATAAAATGGGGGCCAATTATCCTTCCTCCGATAATACCGCACTATACATTAACCCGTGAAGGTCACTGATGTTCCGCTTGTCGCAGCCATCGTGGATTTTTCAGTTGCCCAATAGTGCATATTATGCCGGTTTACGTTATCGCTGTTGGTGAATGACGCTTCATCGCTAAGTAGAACGCGTGCAAAATATCTGTCATCGTCCCGTAATTTCTCTTGTGCCCAGTGGCAGAACTGTACACGACGTTCAAAGTCGTCGCCATGCAATTCCTGGTGCATAGAAATGTGGTACGGGTGCAATCGATGTTGATGTAGTATTCTCAACACCGACGTTTTTGAGATTCCCGATTGTCTGCTACTGATGTGCGGATTAGCCGCGACAGCAGCTAAAACACCTACTTGGGCATCATCATTTGTTGCATGTCGTGGCTGACGTTTCACATGTGGCTAAACACTTCCTGTTTCCTTAAATAACGTAACTATCCGGCGAACGGTCTGGACACTTGGATGATGTCGTCCAGGATACCGAGCAGCATGCATAGCACACGCTCGTTGGGCAGTTTGATCACAGTAGCCATACATCAACACGATATCGACCTTTTCCACAATTTGTAAACGGTCCATTTATTCACGGGTAATGTATCACGAAGCAAATACCGTCCGAACTCGCGGAATGTTACGTGATACCACGTACTTATACGTTTGTGACTATTACAGCGCCATCTATCACAAAGCGAAAAAAGTGGTCCAACTCAAACATTCATATTTCTTTACGTACTACACGAATATGTAATAAAAATGGGGGTTCCTATTTAAAAAAAAAAAAAACGCATTTTATGTCCGTTTGACTTATGGCAGCGCCACCTAGCGGGCCAACCATAGCGCCATCTGGTTTCCCCCTTCAAGCTAGACGAGTTTCGTTCTATGTAGTTTTTTCGTTTGACGCTTATTTCGTGAGGTATTTGGCGCGGTTACTATCAATGGACCACCCTGTATATACAGGGTGAGTCACCTAACATTACCGCTGGATATATTTCGTAAACCACATCAAATACTGACGACGCGATTCCACAGACCGAACGTGAGGGGAGGGGCTAGTGTAATTGGAAGTATGTTTTTTAACACAAACCTACATTTTTTTAAATGGAACCCCGTTAGTTTTGTTAGCACATCTGAACATACAAACAAATACGTAATCAGTGCCGTTTGTTGCATTGTAAAATGTTAATTACATCCGGAGATATTGTAACCTAAAGTTGACACTTGAGTACCACTCCTCCGCTGTTCGATCGTGTGTATCGGAGAGCACCGAATTACGTAGGGATCCAAAGGGAACGGTGATGGACCTTAGGTACAGAAGAGACTGGAACAGCACATTACGTCCACATGCTAACACCTTTTTATTGGTCTTTTTCACTGACGCACATGTACATTACCATGAGGGGTGAGGTACACGTACGCACGTGGTTTCCGTTTTCAATTACGTAATGGAATAGAGTGTGTCCCGACATGTCAGGCCAATAGATGCTCAATGTGGTGGCCATCATTTGCTGCACACAATTGCAATCTGGCGTAATAAATGTCGTACACGCCGCAGTACATCTGGTGTAATGTCGCCGCAGGCTGCCACAGTACGTTGTTTCATATCTTCTGGGGTTGTAGGCACATCACGGTACACATTCTCCTTTAACGTACCCCACAGAAAGAAGTCCTGAGGCGTAAGATCAGGAGAACTGGCTAGCCAATTTATGCGTCCTCGACGTCCTATGAAACGCCCGTCGAACATCCTGTCAAGGGTCAGCCTAGTGTTAATTGCGGAATGTGCAGATGCACCATCAAGCTGATACCACATACGTCGACGCTTTTCCAGTGGGACATTTTCGAGCAACGTTGGCAGATCATTCTGTAGAAACGCGATGTATGTTGCAGCTGTTTGGGCCCCTGCAATGAAGTGAGGACCAATGAGGTGGTCGCCAGTGATTCCGCACCATACATTTACAATCCACGGTCGCTGCCGCTCTACCTGTCTGAGTCAGCAAGGATTGTCCACGGACCAGTAATGCATGTTCGGTAGATTCACTGCCCCGTGGTTTGTGAAACCCGCTTCATCGGTAAACAGGTAGGACTGCGACGCATTCTCTGTTAATGCCCATTGACAGAATTGCACTCGATGATTAAAGTCATCACCATGTAATTGCTGATGTAGCGACACATGAAACGGGTGAAAGCGGTGACGATGCAGTATGCGCATCACACTACTTTGACTCAGTCCACCGGCTCTCGCAACTGAACGTCGGAGGGTTCAAGCGTCAACTTTAGGTTACAATATCTCCGGATGTAATTACAATGCAATAAACGGCACTGATTACGTATTTGTTTATATGTTCAGATGTGCTAACAAAACTAACGTGGTTCCATTTTAAAAAACGTAGGTTTGTGTTAAAAAACATACTTCCGTGCATTTTTGTATGGTTTGTATTAAACCATTACACTAGCCCCTCTCCTCACGTTCGGTCTGTGGAATCGATTTGTCAGTATTTGATGTGGTTTACGAAATATATCCAGCGGTAACGTGAGGTGACTCACCCTGTACATAAGTCTATTTACCATTAAGACAGACCTTGAAACTATGCCTGAAAATATCGGTTTGGGCGAGAATTTAAACTCTAGCTGTATTGCAGAGAATAAATGTTTCCCAGCATTACACGCATTCCAACGTGAGTGCTGGCTGGCATAAGCTTTGCTCTCTGCGTTGTGCGCTTCGCCTTGGCGAGGGCGCGTACCGATAATGTATGAAGAGTGGGACCTTGAGCTGCCCGCTGTGAGGTAATTAGCCAAGACAAAGTACTGCGCCCGCCGCCAGGGACACCGCCAGCTGCTAGCGAGGCTGGCCGAGGAGAGAAGAGACCACACTCTGCTGGCGAACGAAAGTCACTGCTGCTGCCCGCCGGGAGAGCTGGCGCGAAAATACGATGTCAGAAATTTACTGATAGCTAACCGGAACAGCTAGTAATTGCTTTGAACTTGTTCGATGTAGAAGATAATTTTTGCAGACTAAAATTAAGAGTATCCAGTTACGATATACGAGACAAAAATATTGAAGCACCAGTGTTACCTGCTACTCCCTGCAGCTACAATGTTCAAAATGGGCTACGTAACGTACACACAGTTGTATACTACTGGCCATTAAAATTGCTACACCAAGAACAAATGCAGATGATAAACCGGTATTCATTGGACAAATACATTATACTAGAACTGACATGTGATTACATTTTCACGCAATTTGGATGCATAGATCCTGAGAAATCAGTACCCCGAACAACCAACTCTGGCTGTAATAACGGCCTTGCTACGCCTGAGCACTGAGTCAAACAGAGCTTGGATGGCGTGTACAGGTACAGCTACCCATGCAGCTTCAACACCATACCACAGTTCATCAAGAGTAGTGACTGACGTATTGTGACGAGCCAGTTGCTCGGCCACCATTGACCAGACGTTTTCAATTGGTAAGAGATCTGGAGAATGTACTGGCTAGGGCAGCAGTCCAATATTTTCTGCATCCACAAATGCCCGTACAGGACCTGCAACATTCGGTCGTGCATTCTCCTGCTGAAATGTAGAGTTTCGCAGGGATCTAATGAAGAGTAGAGCCACGGGTCGTAACACATCTGAAATGTAACGTCCACTGTTCAAAGTGCCGTCAATACGAACAAGAGGTGACCGAGACGTGTAACCAGTGGCACCCCATACCATCACGCCGGGTGATACGCCTGTATGGCGATGACGAATACACGCTACCATCGTGCGTTCACCGCAATGTCGCCAAACACGCATGCGACCATCAAGATTCTATAAAGAGAACCTAGATTCATCCGCAAAAATGAAGTTTTTCCATTTATGCACCCAGGTTTGTCTTTGAGTAGACCATCGCAGGCGCTCCTGCCTGTGATGCAGTGTCAAGGGTAACCGCAGCCATGGTCTCCGAGCTGATAGTCCATGCTGCTGCAAACGTCGTCATACTGTTTGTGCAGATGGTTGTTGTCTTGCAAACGTCCCCATCTGTTGACTCAGGGATCTAGACGTGGCTGCACGATCCGTTACAGCCATGCGGAGAAGATGCCTGTCATCTCGACTGCTAGTGATACGAGGCAGTTGGGTTCCAGCACGGCGTTCCGTATTACCCTCCTCAACCCACCGATTCCATATTCTGCCAACAGTCATTGGATCTCGACCAACGCGAGCAGCAATGTCGCGATACGATAAACCGCAATCGCGATAGGCTACAATCTGGCCTTTATCAAAGTCGGAAGCGTAATGGTACGCACTGGTCCTCCTTACACGAGGCATCACAACAACGTTTCACCAGGCAACGCCGGTCACCTGCTATTTGTGTATGAGAAATCGGTTGGAAACTTTCCTCATGTCAGCACGTTGTAGATGTCGCCACCGGCGCCAGCCTTGTGTGAATGTTCTGAAAAGCTAATCATTTGCATATCACAGTATCTTCTTGCTGTCGGTTATATTTCGCGTCTGTAGCACGTGGAAATTTTAATGGCCAGTAGTGTAGTTAGGTCACACAAGATGCTAAACAAAGGCCGACATTAGGCTCTGTGGAATAAATTACTTGTCCGCAGAAGTGAGCCATTAATAGAATTGAAATATAGAATTTAATGTCGCAGAACTATGTTAAAAATTTAATTGGACGCAGATTATGACTAGATGAAAGTGTTTTCCCGGAAAACACTTCGGCAGATAAAAAGACATGTGAGTACCTTTACGCTGAAGGGGCCTGTGGAACGGTTAAAATTGGGATACATAATAAAATACTGAAGAAATTGTGTGCGGCAATAGTCATTTGTGAATGACTAGGAAAGATTAGAAAGATATATGATGGCAAACTATCACTGACAAGATTGCTGGCGTTTCCTCTACTTAAGAATTTTAAAAACTTTCCACACGGTCTTACACTGTTTCATATCAGCTCTAAGTTTTACAAAAAATTAGAATGCAATATGACCCCATGGGAACAACAAGAATGAGCAAGGTGCATCGAATTTCTGCATGATATTGTCTTCCATAGCGCTCTATGGCTCTGCATAGTGGGGCGATGTGGTCTGAACTAGACCCCAGAGCCGAAAAAAATGGCCCACGACGCTTTCCTTTCAGAACTTACGGCGGAAATGACAGCCAGGTGTAACCTCTCTAACGCATCAAATTATTCCACAAACGAAGAAATTCGTCGAGATGCAATTCGTGAATGATGGAAGGATGCGAGTAATGACGCTAGAAGAGAAGATAAAATGGACTCCATTTAATTGTACGATAGCTTAGGTTATGTTTATAGTGAATCCTCGGATAAACAAGTCTACTTTAAAGTTTTTATTTGTCTGAAGGTACTTCAAGGCAGGATGAAGCTGTAATTACACATATGATATCGAGTGACTCTTAATGGCTACCTTACATAAAGAAGGACTATGACATGCCTTGTCATCCATCTACCTCACCTTTTGTTGTGACAGATCGAACTAATCGCTGTCTACTGAGTATATGAATGGTGACATCCTGGAAACGTACAACATTCAACCGAAAATTTTAATGCAGTTGGATTCTTCCTCATAGGTGTCATCTGTGTAATGAATATGTGGGTGGCATCTGTGTAACAGGCCAATGTATATTAGTATACTGAACAGCAAACGAAAGAGGATACGCCACTGACTGAAAAACATAAGCATTTGGTGAGAGGCTATTTGGCTGTAATTAATGGAAGTCACTGTACGCACTGCTTCTCGAGTTATCTTGTGATGCTGAAAATTATAGACAGTGCAACACAGTTGGAAAGGAAAGTACAGCAATAGTGTCATAGACATAGCACCGACTGTTGAAGGCTTTTAAAGTCCTGGGATCGGTGGTAAGTGAGAAAGATGGAAGTAAATTTCAGAGACGAGGACTGTTTTAGCTTCTCTACGTTTAGTCGGTAAAATTTCACAAACAACACATTATAAAAGAATGGATGATGAAAGATAGTGTAGATATCATCGGCCATACTGGAATGAGGTTCAAACACATTTGCAGATCACCGAGATTCAGCTCACACTAGCCATTAATAAATATGTGAATTTATCATGTGTGAGAGGACATAGGATCTGGAATGACTTGTGATAAGTTAATGCAGAAAGTTGTAATATCAACACATTTATTTATGTGCAAGAGCATCGTGCGGTCTCACCAGTTAAAGCAGCAAGCGGCTCCACCTAGATCTGCGTCCAACAAGTTCAGAAGTCCGATCACAAGCGTGTAAACCAAAATCCAGCCCTTTCGAACTGTCGCTGGCCTGGCCTTTGTTGCATGGGGCTGAAATTCACGAAGGGGTTCCGGCAACACGGGCTTGATTCGCTGCCAGGCCACATGGAGCACTGCAAATTTATCAGTCCTACGTCATATCGTTTTATTATTGGTTGATTCTGCTTGAGGTTCGCCGATGACATTGTAATTCTGTCAGAGACAGGAAAGGACCTGGAAGAGCAGTTGAACGAAATGGACAGTGTCTTGAAAGGAGGATATGAACATCAACAAAAGCAAAACTAGATAGGACAATGGAATGTAGTCTAATTAAATCGGGTGATGCTGAGGTAATTAGATTAGGAAATGAGACGCTTAAAGTAGTAAATGAGTTTTGCTATTTGGGGAGCAAAATAGCTGATGCTGGTCGAAGTAGAGAGGATATAATATGTGAAGTGGCAATGGCAAGGAAAGCGTTTCTGAAGAAGAGAAATTTGTTAACATCGAGTATAGAGTTAAGTGTCAGGAAGTCGTTTCTGAAAGTATTTGTATGGAGTGTAGCCATATATGGAAGTGAAACGTGGACGATAAATAGTTTAGACAAGAAGAGAATAGAAGCTTTCGAAATGTGGTGCAACAGAAGAATGCTGAAGATTGGATGGGTAGATCACATAACTAATGAGGAGGTATTGAATAGAATTGGGGAGAATAGAAATTTGTAGCACAACTTGACTAGAAGAAGGGATCGGTTGGTAGGGTATATTCTGAGGCATCAAGAGATCATCAATTTAGTATTGAAGGGCAGCATGGAGGGTAAAATTCGTAGAGGGAGACCAAAAGATGAATTCACTAAACAGATTCAGAAGGATGTAGGTTGCAGTAGGTACTGGGAGGTGAAGAAGTTTGCACAGGATAGAGCAGCGTGGAGAGCTGCATCAAACCAGTCTCTGGACTGAAGACCACAACAACAACATCAATACTGGGTGATTTGAAGACATTCAGGGAGCGGTCGTGAGGACCCACTGTCCAGAAACGGCATGGCAGAGGAACCCCTCAGTGCAACATATCGTGACTGACAGGAAGCACCGCCGGCAACAAATGGTCTGAGAGCTCGTCACTCGCGGGAGGGCCATGCCACCAATCAGGCAAATATCGTGGCTGGCTTTGTGGGACAGTTAAGGAACATTTAAAAGAGTACGATCAATATGAAGTTCATGATTTGGAGCCACTTTTGCCCCACGTCACTTGCACGATCTCGGGGGTGAAGGCAGAAACCCTGATAGAGGACGTTGTTTGTGAATATGTCAAGGATGCGACCACGTGGCGTTGGTGGTCTCCCTGTGGAGTTTCACTGTGCTTTCCACGATATGGTGGGGCCAAGATTGATCACGATGTTCCAAGAACTGTTGGTGCACTACGTAAGGCTATGCAGCATCCTATGTTTACCCATTTCCGCCCACTGACCTTACTCTCTGCCAACTGCGAGATATTTATACGTATGTTGGCAACACGTTGATATCAGATCGTTTCAGGAGTATTATCCACCGAACAAACGACGCTGGGTGGATCCGTCAATGCCCAGACGGCCATTGGTGAATGTCGAGATCTGATCGCTGTGGCGGCTCCTCCGTCCATGTTGACTGATCCGCCTTTCGTTACACCAGAGATGCTCGCCATCGATGCTCCTCTACGATCTCGCCCTGGAGCCGCTTGTAGGGAGTCTCACCACGCACGAGCCAAGCTTCATCCTGCGGCAAAGGACGTTCGGATGTCGTGCCTATGCAGACGACCTGTTTCTGGTGGTGTGGTCATGGGAAGAGACCACAATGAGTACTTCATCCGATCTCCACAAACAGAAAAGTGGCGCGCAATGCTTTGGATGTGGCCAAATCCTGCCGCAGTGCCAAGTGGTTTCGGACTCACGTAAGAAGAATATTGGTACCTCTACCCTGCCTCCAGTGCTTCCGCTATCCTGGCATCATCTTTACGTCCAGCACCACCCACACCGCAGGGGTCAGCTTCCTGCGTGCCCTGAAAGTCACCCGCGAGACCTTTCAGCAACATCACCACCGTTGCCTTGATGCATTGCAACGTCTGGAATGTCTCAAAGTCCAGATAGTTTGCAAGTTGGCGCAAGTAGCACAGGTCATTCCAATGTCACCGGCGATCGGTCGCAGCCTACAGTTACTTCCTGACGGCTGATGACATCTTTAAGATCATGTACTACACACTGACGCATCCTCAGAAGGCCAGGGGCGACTGGAATCGCCAGTGTCCGGTGCCCCGCGAGGCCTTACATCTGAACGCCGTGAGCAAACGGTGGTCATGCAGCTACAGGGAACTCACTCGTGTCACCGCTCTTGCACACTTACACACCGACCTCCATTTCCCCGCCGGTGTCGGTAGGACAGGCTGCGCTTCTAGTCACGCACCTGCCGTTCTTCCTCTTGGACCTTAGCTGGGTGTGTGCTGGCCTCCCATGCAGACGCCCCCACGCTCGAAAGATGTCTGCATTCAATTATTGCACGGTATACCTTGCAACAACATTGAGATCAAATATTTGTTGCCGAGGTGGATTGTGGTATGGCACAACCTTCATCATCTGTACCTCCCGACATCAGTACGAGTGACACTGTATCACGTCGCCTATGGAAAATTCGTCGCTAACCTACGTTTACAAACACTTAGTTTGATGGACACTCCTTTATAGTCCACCTGTCACTCGGTGGGCGATGACGCCTGTGACTAGACCTTCACTCGTGTTCGTGAATCTGGACGCTATGGCGGCAAATGGTCGCCTGTTTCCTTTGTGCCCTTCCGTTCGTGGTCGAAGAGTACATTTTTATTCGCCTGCAGGACGTGAGTTTCTCTGCAGCGAAGACACGTAGAATGGACGGTCGCCTACCTTTATGGAGACGGGGTCAAATCGCGGCTCGCTCTTTGGACCTTCCTACAGAAAGTACATGCGGTGATTGGACAACGGCCACACTACCGTGCTCATTTCGCCAATTACTTCTGTGGGGTCTTAGGCGACCCTCCTATCAGCTGGAATGCACCTGGTACGGTTGGCCAGGCCATGTTCCGTCCACCTCTGCCCAATCCGCCAGTCCTCCCGGCCATCGAGGCGGAGGCGTCCCACAAGTGCTCGTCTCCCACCGCCTCTACATTCTTTTCGCTTCGAAGGAACGTTCAGTTTTTTCCCCATTTGCATTTTCTGACCTTATCTGATGTACTTTTTGGAAAAAAGCTCTCCCCTCTCATGTTGGCTTAAAAAATTGAAAACGGTGTGGCCGTGCGGTTCTAGGCGCTTCAGTCTGGAACCGCGTGACCGCTACGGTCGCAGGTTCGAATCCTGCCTCGGGCATGGATGTGTGTGACGTCCTTAAGTTAGTTAGGTGTAAGTAGTTCTACGGGACTGATGACCACAGATGTTAAGTCCCATAGTGCTCAGAGCCACTTTAAAAAATTGAAAACATTCTACGTCTACATCTATATACATACTCCGGTGCGTGGCGGAGGGTACCTCGTACCACAACTATCATCTTCTCTCCCTGTACCACTCCCAAACAGAACGAGGGAAAAATGACTGCCTATATGCCTCTGTACGAGCCCTAATCTCTCTTATCTTATCCTTGTGGTCTTTCCGCGAAATGTGAGTTGGCAGCAGTAGAACTGTACTGCAGTCAGCCTCAAATGCTGGTTCTCTAAATTTCCTCAGTAGCGATTCACGAAAAGAACGCCTCCTTTCCTCTAGAGACTCCCACTCGAGTTCCTGAAGCATTTCCGTAACACTCGCGTGATGATCAAACCTACCAGCAACAAATCTAGCAACCCGCCTCTGAATTGCTTCTATGTCCTCCCTCAATCCGGCCTGATAGGGATCCCAAACGTTCGAGCAGTACTCAAGAATAGGTCGTATTAGTGTTTTATAAGCGGTCTCCTTTACAGATGAACCACATCTTCCCAAAATTCTACCAATGAACCGAAGACGACTATCCGCCTTCATCACAACTACCATTACATGCTTGTCCCATTTCATATCGCTCTGCAGTGTTACGCCCAAATATTTAATCGACGTGACTGTGCCAAGCGCTACACTACTAATGGAGTATTCAAACATTACAGTATTCTTTTTTCTAGTCATCTGCATTAATTTACATTTATCTATATTTAGAGTTAGCTGCTATTCTTTACACTAATCACAAATCCTTCCCAAGTCATCTTGTATCCTCCTACAGTCACTCAACGACGACACCTTCCCGTACACCACAGCATCATCAGCAAACAGCGGCACATTGCTATCCACCGTACCCAAAAGATCATTTATGTAGATAGAAAACAACAGCGGACCTACCATACTTCCCTGGGGCACTCCAGATGATACCCTCACCTTCGATGAACACTTACCATCGAGGAAAACGTACTGGGTTCTATTACTTAAGAAGTCTTCGAGCCACTCACATACTTGGGAACCAATCCCATATGCTCGTACCTTAGTTAGGAGTCTGCAGTGGGGCACCGAGTCAAACGCACATTGACAGCACAGCTGATTGTCTTCGGAGGGCCCTTGTTCGATTCCCGGTGGGGTGAGAGATTTTATCCGCTCGGAGAATTGTTGTTGTATTGTCCTCATCATCGTTTCACCACAGACGTGCAAGTCGTAGTCAAATAAAAAGATTTTCACTAGGAGGGCGAACAACCTCAGACAGGGTGTCTCGGACAATAATTCCATAGTTCATTTAATTTCCAGCAGAATGCAAGTCCACGGTCTTAGCCCGTGAGCTGATCCATCCCCAGTGCAGATTCTACAACAGAGGCGTTGACCATTACAGTATGGCTCACTGTCAAAACTCCGCGAGCATACGTTCCAAGAAGATTCAAGCCATATACTGCTTCTTCCTACGTATATCTCGCGATAAGACCGTGAAGATAAAAGCAGGGAGATTAGAGCTCATACAGAGACTTACCAAAAATTGTTCTTCCTGCGTGCCATTGGCGACTGGAACACTGGCGCACAAAATACTCTCCGCCATAGCTCATAAGACAGAGGTGTAGCTGCTCATGTACGTCTCTAGGCCTCTGGTCTCTGATACAAGATAAATCAGTTTCCCATCTTGTGTCAAAAACGGGCGCGAGTTATTTGTCGGAACTCCAGAAACTCCCAACGAACAATTCCAGAAAACTGCTTGGACACTTTGCTGCGTAACACAGGAGCCGAGTTGCTGTGCTCCGGAGGACATGGCGAACAAAATAAACTCTGAGATGAATTCATGGCTGTTGGGCGCTGTTCTGTTCACGTTTCGAAAGATAACTTTGTTGTTCTCGTATCATGCCAGATAATACAGCTTTTGTTCTCGTTCTGTACCTCAAAGTGATTTTGCAGTTTGAAATGAAATTCATTTCTATACATATTTCTTTTCTCTCTATTCATATTTTCATCTGTTCGCTGCGCTTCGTTTAGCTTTATTGATACTGCGAGGCGTGTTGTTTTGGAAGTGTACCGTTAATGGAATTTCCATTCAAGTTTGGCTCCTCATATTCACACGAGTCAGTAAAGGGTGGAAACAGCGGTCCGCATTCGATATACTGTATATTAAAGCTCCTTCCCTCCTCGTGGATGTATGTCACGTAAGTTTGACATGTCGGTGGAATTAAGTAATGAACTATTACTGCGAAGAAAAGTTACTTCATAATCGTTAGCTACTTTCTGTTTCGTTACAATTCGGGGACCCTATGAGCGACGTCCACTGATAACACCGAAATTATTGTTCACGAGTCATTCTCGTATGATACACTCCTTTTAATGTGTGACGATATGGTATATTCCTCACGTAGTTTATAAGACTTCACGACGTTCAGAATGCGTAAATAGAGTTGTTATAATTTTTGATGAAGCTGTTAGCTAATTGATCACATTTGAAGATGGTAATCAGCTGTTGAAACCTGCAGCGAAGAGAGTTGTACTCTGGAACATTTTTTAGAATTTCACCTCTAACAAGCCATGCAATAGAAGTTTAATATATTTTCTTATTTCATTTTGAAATGACAACATTCACTCTGAGTGTGCTGCAATGTAGGTAGTAATTCATAATGCACTTTGGAACAAATATTCTTCTCTCAGTTAAATGTGTTGCATTCAAAAACACTTGTCAATATTGTATGTAATAGTGTACGTGTTACATTGTTAGGCTATATCAAAAACGAGTTACAAGTTTAAAAAATTTAAAATATAAGTTATTGACAACTAACACAAAATTTGCATTTTCATGACAGGGAAAATGGTTAATATACTAAAGTTCATTTGCAAATATCACTTGCTCCTTGGTAAACAGACATCCGTTTCATATTACAAAACCGAGCACGACTAAGTGTGGCTTAGCTGCCCACACATTGTTTAGTTAGTGTTTGAAAATATGCAGAATTTTACTCACCATAAAACTCTGTAACTGAAAGACTGAAAATATCTTCAAAATACTGTTAATAGTATTTGCTGCACTTAAATATCTAGAACTAGTAATACGAGGGTCGTTCAATAAGTAATGCCCCACATTTTTCCCTAGAACATATTTATTGTTAAGAGTCAGAATTTGGTGACAGTATAAAACAACATGTCTTGTCCATGTCCTATTTTTCTACATAGTCTCCATCACGTTCTATGACCGTACGGCAACGTTATGGAAGAGCATGTATTCCCTGCTGGTAAAAGCTTGTCCTGTGGGTGTATCCATGTTTCCACTGCACGACTGACACTCTTGTCATCTTCAAAGTGTGTTCCCCATACAGAATCTTTAAGCGCCCCAATGAGATGGAAATCCGAGGATGCCAGGTCTGGACTGTAGGGTGGACGAGGCAATGACGTCCAACTCAATTTGGCGATGTGTTCCCGGGTTCTCAGGCGTGTCTGGGCGTCCATTACCGTCTTGGAGCAAGATTTGTGCTAGATTCTTGTCCGATCGAAGATGTCGGAAACGGTTCTTGAGTTTATTCAGAGTCTTCACGCCTGCTTCTGAATTGATGGTTGACCACCGAGACTTTTCGGGCACGGGGGAGGGGGGCGGGGAGTGGGGGCGGGGGGGCAGGGGCTGTCTTGAATTTCTTCTTTAGTGGTGAATGAGGATGATGCCACTCCATGGACTGACTTTTTGTTTCCGGCGCGAAGTGTTGCACCCAGCTTTCGTCCCCTGTAACTATCCGTGACAGAAAGCCCCCTCCGTCGATCTCAAAACGCTCCAACAACTCAGATGAAATGGTCTTTCTTTGAATCTTGTGGTCCGCTGTAAGTATTCGTGGAACCCATCGTGAGCACCTCTTTGAATATCCGAGAGACTCGATCACTGCGATCACTGCAGACGCACTTCCAATGCTGACCGCCAACTGTGGAGCCAATTGCCGAGTTGTGATGCGACGAATAATGGCATCCGCAGGATTCTCCATGTCTGGAGCAGTGCCTGTGACAGGACGTCCCGAGCGTGGCTGATTATGGAACTCTGTTTCTGCATTTCCTGAGGCCGTAACTTTCTTTGCCCATCTCCCAACTATTTTCCTATCAACTGCAGCGTCGCCGTACACTGCACACAAGCGTTTATGGATGTTCACCATCGTTTCTTTTTCTGCACGCAAGAATTCAATAACAGCACGCTGCTTGTAAAGTGAGTCGTATGTAGACGCCATTTTGACGCTGTACTACGGCTCTGCCATCTGCGAGACCAGTTCAAAACTTCGCCGGCGCACAGAAGAATACATCAAATGTGAAGCACCAATAAGGGCGTTTGTCTATGTATATTAAGGGCTTTTCTAAAAAAATATATTGCATTACTTACTGAGCGAACGTCGTATTTACAAACACTGCACAAAGCACAACTCCATGTGCCACAACGAAAACAGCACAAAAAAAATGGCTCTAAGCACTATGGGACTCAACTGCTGTGGTCATCAGTCCCCTAGAACTTAGAACTACTTAAACCTAACTAACCTAAGGACATCACACACATCCATGCCCGAGGATTCGAACCTGCGACCGTAGCAGTCTCACGGTTCCGGACTGCGCGCCTAGAACCGCGAGACCACCGCGGCCGGCGAAAACAGCACAATCTGCCGGAAACTCCTTATGGCGGTCTCTAATTCGCATTCCTTCATGTGGTTCTAAAATCCGTCACTAGATGGAACGCCGACCAAGAAATATCGTGTGTCCCTAAGTACTCTATCCTGCATTGAACACTGTAGTTTTTAAGCGATATTGGGCGTAATAAATTATTCTACATACACTTCTTATTTCCGGAAGGTACAATGTTCCTGCAGAGGATCAAATAAACTCTATGGCATTAAGAGACACACTTGAAAATAATTCGTTGTAGGACTCTGTAAACTTTCCACGGGACCGTTGGCGTAGAGTGATGTAGCGGATTTTTCTCCAACGGCATGATTAACTCTCTGAGAGACACACGTAGAAGTATTATTCGTTCTTAAAAGAAATAGAAACGAACACTTTCTTTACCTGCAGAGACAAAGCATTTCATCACTATATTGCGTATTCATTAACTGTTACACGCTTCTGTGTTATTGAAGAAATTACGCTACAAAGCATGGTGCATTCCATGAAGAGAAAAGAAACTCACAGTCAGATATTGGTTGATTTTAAATTTTTCGCTTATAGGTTACAAACGCCGAACGTAATGACCTCGCTTTGCCTGTGTGCTCCAATGCTTTTGCGTTTCTTTAATTTTAATTTTAAATCGATGTTCTGTACTCAGTAAACTGGTCATTCGACAGGTCTTATAACACATCCTCACTTTCACAGAGGGTAGTAATGTCATCAATGAATCTTATCATTGATATCCTCTCGTCCTGAATTTTAATCCCACTTCTGAAACACTATTCTATGTCTTAAACTGATTCTTAATTATATAGGTTGAGCAATGAAGGTGAATGATTGTTTATCTGTCTTATACATTTTTATTCCGTGAATCTTTTGTATTTGTCTTCCATTCTTATTGTTTCTCCTAATCTCTTAAACATATTGTTTATTGACTGTCTTTCCCTATAAAATGGTTCAAATGGCTCTGAGCACTATGCGACTTAACTTCTGAGGTCATCAGTCGCCTAGAGCTTAGAGCTAATTAAACCTATAACCTAAGGACATCACACACATCCATGCCAGAGGCAGAATTCGAACCTGCGACCGTAGCGGTCGCTCGGTTCCAGACTGTAGCGCCAAGAACCGCACGCCACTCCGGCCGGCCTTTCCCTATCACTGATTCCCATTTTTCCGAGATTTTCAAACATTTTTCACTGTATTACGTGGTCGAATGGTTTTCTTAACTTGTCTAATTCTAGGAAAGTTGATTTTTCTTAAGTTTTGCTTCCATTAACAAGTGCTACGTCAGAAGATCCTCTCTAACGTATTTACGTTACCTTCAGCTAAACGGATCACCACCTAACGGACCTTACATCTTCTTTTTCCAGTCTTCTGTGTGTTATTCCTGTCAGCAGCCTGGAGGCATGAGTTGTTAATTATGAGACAGTTAACGTATTTAATTGCCCTTCTAGTGGAGTCCCTCGGTGTACTCTTTCCGCCTGTCTACTCTCTTATATATTTTTTCGTCCAATTTCTATCTTCTTATAGAGCTGAACGACTGATCCACCGCTTCTGGTATTGTTTCTAAAGCCTAAGAAAACATCTAACGCACGTCATCAGCGTTCTGCAAAAGATATCTTCACACACAAGTTGCGAGTATTTTTAACAATGGCCTCCTAATGTAGGAGAAAGAGATTAAATGGTTCATCTGAAACAGCAAAATAGCATGCCAGAATTGTTAGACAAAACTTGAGGCAAATAGAACCAGCATCAAACCGAAATTAATAAATTTATAAAAGTTCTAGAAAAATACTTTATGGTGTTGATGGAATTTCAGAGAGTATTCTGAAGAGCTGTTCTAACTTAGTAAATAATGTCATTAGTAATTGTTAAACTCTTTATAAGAAATGTGACAAGGAAGGCCTAAAAACTGTGTCCAGTTTGCTTACTTACGTCTTTTTCCAAGAGATTCGAAAAGCAATGTCTCACATTTAAGTAGAAACAAGTTATTTAGCACATCACACTTAGGATCCCAGAAGGTTTGCTAGACTGAGAATGCTATTTGTACATTAACTCACCAAATATTACAATCGTTAAATAATAAAATATAATCAGGTGGTGTTTCATGTTATCGTTTCAACGCGTTTGGCCGAGTGAATTATGTTACTGTCTTAGAAAAACTTAAGTTTATGGAATTGATGGTTTTACAAATAATTGGTTTCAGTCATACGGCATAAACAGAATGGAAAAAAGGTGTGGTGAATAATCCAGACAGTACTGAAACTTATAGTGACTGGTGCGAGATCACGAAGCGAGTCCCACGGGCTTTACCTTTCGGTCCACTTCTATTTATCATATATGTGGATGAACTACCACTCAACTTCCATCAAGCAGAGTTGGTACCTACTTTTTCCACTGATAGTACCGTTACAGTAAATCTCATTACAGAGAGAGCAACAGAAGGATTTTAATGATGTTTTTCAAAGAATTATAAAGCGATTGTAGGGATACCATGATTGCTATACTTGCCGGCGAGTTACCTAGCAACATGCTCTAGACAGTATTGGGGCGAAGTCGGTCGAGTGAGCATCCACTGAAAGAGTCGGGAGGCAGAAATACGCGCTTTTAAAGTGGAAGTGGTTTTTTAGTTGTACTGAGTGGCATAATTAATTGTTAGAGGAAGCCTGTGGCTTTTCGAAGTGAATGGTTTGGGTTTACCAGTTTTCTGCGACGTGAATGAGTGACCTGTGGTTAGGCGTGTTTCTGTTGCTGGAAGTTGAATGAAATACGTAAAAAAAAACATATTTTATTGGAGGAGAACCTTACCATCATTTATTATTAATACGAGGGTTGGAACTTAAATACTGGCAACTATTTAATCACAACCGACACAAAAGAGTTACATGTTTGCACCTGTTGCTGTCCTTCAGAGTAGTCACCTGCGTTGTGTAGAACCCGTTGCCAGCGATGTGGAAGGCGTAGTATACCGTAAGCAGAGCCTGTTCTGTTGATGCTACGAATGGAGCGGTCTACTGGCTGTCGAATCTCTGGAACAGTTCTGAAGCGAAAGCCACGAAGTAATTCCTTCATCTTCGGAATAAAATCAAAGTCACAAGCACCTAAGTCGTATTACTGTTCGTTTTTCGAGCATCACCTGCGACCCGAAAGAAGCGGCGACACTTTCTGCGCGACCCACCCATCATTCTGCTCGACAATGCGCGGGAGCATACAGCGCAAGCTGTGGCTGCTCTGTTCGGTCGATGGGATTGGGAAGTATTGTACCATCCACCATACTCCCCGGACTTAAGTCCTTGTGACTTTGATTTCATTCAGAAGTTGAAGGAAGCACTTCGTGGCATTCGCTTCGGAACTGTTCCAGAGATTCGACAGGCAGTAGACCGCTCCAGTCGCACCAGCAACAGAACAGGCTCTGTTAACGGCCTACTACGCCTTCCACATCGCTGGCAACGGGTTCTACACAACGCTGGTGACTACTTTGAAGGACAGTAACAGGTGTAAACATGTAACTCTTTTGTATCGGTTGTGAATAAATAGTTACCACTATTTGAGGTCCACCCCTCGTATTTATGGAGATAATTACGGACACGTGATGCACAGTTATGCTACAGTTTATTTTCTATGTGTAAGTCTCTCCCTTAAATGTCCGGTTGCTAAGCCATGGGAATCCAGTACTTGAGTTACAATTGCAAAACGTCATTTTTTCGGATGAATCCAGGTTCTATTTACAGCATCATGATGGACGCATCCGTATTTGGCGACATCGCGGTGAACGCACATTGGAAGCGTGTATTCGTCATCGCCATACTGGCGTTATCCCCCGGCGTGATGGTATGGGGTGCTATTGGTTACACGTCTCGGTCACCTCTTGTTCGCATTCACGGCAATTTGAACAGTGAACGTTACATTTCAGATGTGTTACGACCGTGGCTCTTCCTTTATACGATCACTGCGAAACCCTACATTTCAGCAGGATAATGCACGGCCGCATGTTGCAGGTCCTGCACGGGCCTTTCTGGATACAGAAAATGTTCGACTGCTGCCCTGGCCAGCACATTCTCCAGATCTGTCACCAACTGAAAACGGCTGGTCAATGGTGACCGAGCGACTGGCTCGTCACAATACGCCAGTCACTACTCTTGATGAACTGTGGATCGTGTTGAAGCTGCATGGGCAGCTGTACGTGTACACGCCATCCAAGCTCTGTTTGACTCAATGCCCTTGCTTATCGAGGCCGTTATTACGGCCAGAGGTGGTTGTTCTGGGTACTGATTTCTCAGGATCTATGCACCAAAATTGCGTGAAAATGTAATCACATGTCAGTTCTAGTATATTTGTCCAATGAATACCCGTTTATCATCTGCATTTCTTCTTGGTGTAGCAATTTTAATGGCCAGTAGTGTAATTTTCTGAAGACGGACTCTCGATAAATTTTGGGGAAACACGCTATATTCAGTTCTCCAGAGCAAATGTAAAACCAACAACTTATGCTGCATTTGAACAGGAGTCTGTAGACAGGGTATAGTGCTCCAATTTTTGGCTATTCACTTTGATGTAAACTTGAACTGGAAGAAACATATTACTGAGTTACTCAAATAGTTGGTTTCAGCTACTTTTTCTCATGGTAAATTTGTTGGTGATGGAAATAAATGAATCTATATCCTAACATATTTTGAGTATTTGCATTCAATAACATCTTATGTAGCGTTTTGCTATAGTAACATCATTTAGAAAGAAAATACTGATTTTTTGTAACCGAGTAGTAGACTGATATTACATATTATCCACGATCATGTTGTAAGAACATCTCCAAGGAGATTGGAATTTTAACTGTCTCATCAAACTACATGTATTCTCAGATGAAATTTCTCATAATTACTTCCTTAGAATTTGATATGAATAGTGATGTCCATATACACCGTATTAGAGAAAAAAATGACCTTCATTACACATTATTAACGCTTTCAGTAGCTCAGAAAGGATTTCAGTTTGCACGAAAAAGATGTTTGTTTATCCGTCACGTGTGGCAAAGCAAGTTTAAATTTAAAGGAAAATAATTTTTTCTGGACACCTCCTTCTATTCTATGCATGAATTTTTATTTAAATAGTGGAAACCTGTAAAAAAAGTAAACTATTTTTAAGTGCAATTCCATGAGTAGGACTGAAAAATAATATCCTCATTAATGTTAAAACTAATCATGAATACATGTATTTTACACTGACTCTGTCCTCACCATTTCGATAAAAAGAATAGTTCAAATGACCCATGGAAACGTAACTAACGAAATAACTTACTAACTTAACTGCATCTGATTCATCCCAGCGATTCCGTTAATCTTCGGCCTACCTTTTTTCTAAATTCAATTACCGCAACCATATTCACACGTAACTCTGCTGTGTTTCTTCAGCGACTATGGTGTTCCAATCCCCCATTATTGTCACATTTCATCTTGCTTGATACTCTGAGATTTCCTATCCATAACGAATCGAGCTATCGTAATATGAATTTCTGATTTTTTTGATGTTACCCGATACTCACTTTTTCAAACATCTACATCTTTCCGTTTCACTTCGCTGAAGCCTACTACATTGTGTTTCAGCTTGATGTTTCCTTATCACATTTTCTGTATTCCTTAGCATATTTAGACTTCTGAGATTCTACGCTTCGAGTTATCCAATGTTGCCCTTACGTAGGTTTTTCTGTGTTTTCCTCATGTTTCATCCTGTTCGATCGTCCGCTCCCGAATATACCAATGAAGGGCTAATTCAGAACCTTTTTACAACGGAGAGATAATCGTGACAGTTTCAATTAGAAGCCGTATTTCCTGGGGCTTCACTTTCCGTGTCCTTAACGTATTTTTTTAGAACTACCGTTTGCATCTTCATGCTGTCGATCGCCGCTGTTCTTCCGCCTTTAGGAACTGCTTCCCACTCCAAGGGCAAGAGGGTGCACTCCACCGTAACCTGCTCCTCTATCAGTTTCTGATTAGCGCGTCGGCGGTGTGAGATGATTTTTGTTCAAACTCAACACAGTGACTGGGACCAAATTCGTTTTTTTTTAAAATTTTTATTGATATCTTGAAGCGAATTAATGCATCCATTCAAAATAAAGGCGCTGTAAAACCTCACGTACAGTAATAGCAACGGAAACAATTCGTGAGATATCGACAGTGTTAAGTATTTACAGACTCAACCAATTTCCTTTCCTATCCTCACTTATCCAGCCCGTGTAACGACTCTATTGACCTAGGCCTCTATAGCATGTTAAATCCTAGTCTTCCTTTAGTATTTTCTTTTTGAACCCAAAAATAATTACGCGACCACAAAAAAGTACGGGAATTAAAATTACAAAACTATGCTGACTGCTCAAGTTAAAAAGTGTATCTGTATTCCCGCTAAATCTACTTGGCATGAGGCCTTATAATAACTGAGCACGAGTCAGTTTTTAATATCTTCGCCACGTAAGTTATGCAGCGCTTCATTGTTACACGAATAAGTTTTGCTTTCAAATTCAAAGCAGATTATGATTGTGGTTACATCCTAGAAACTACTTGCTAGTTCAGATTTACAACAAAATATCTTGCGGTGCAAGAGGAAAGAAGATTGAACGTGGCATGGGCATCAAGATCATGAAGAAATAACTGAGGTGTACACGAATAGCGACGATGGGTGATCATCTTGAAAAGGATGGTCAATAAGAAGGAAAGTTACACGTTTGGTCAGCACAACCCACTGTGCTGTTCGTGACATCATAAGCAGATGTAAAAGTAAAACTGATTCACTATCTCGAAGTGGCCAGCCACAAGAACTTACAGAAATATTTATGAAACAATGGAAACTCCAGGTAGGAATATCAACAATATAGGAAAAGATAGATTGCTGCTTACCGTAAAGATAACACGCTAAGTTGCAGATATTCACAAAGCATCGTGGCCCGAGCTGCCGGAGTTGGTGGTCCTGTGTGCCTGAGATATGCTTGCTTGTGTGACTGAATGGTGTGTGTTTCTCTTTTTTTCTACGAAGGCTGGGGCGAAAGCTCTTGCGTAAGTGTATCTTAACTGTGCTTCTCTGAAGCTTAGCGTGTTGTCTTTACGGTGAGTAGAAATATATTTATCCTTGTGTCGGAAGGAATAGTTTCATGTGAGAGCACATAAAATGTGGCTAACGACCACTAGGAGAGAGCTGGGTCGGTAAAGCGACGTGTTTCTGGAAGGAAGAAAAGTTAATGTTTACATACGAATTGTCAGGGTGCATACGTGGTTGAGGGTGACAAGATAAATTCAACGGAAAAATCTCAAGGCTATAGTAAACTTCGGAGGGTGTCAGCGGGGCAGTTTGAATATTTGTATTTTCGGGAGAGATGATTTAGCATACATTGACTGACCGCTCTATAACTGAAGACTGGCTATTTTAAGTGAGTATTCACCCAAGTATTCTGAAAATCCGGGCTACAGATTAATGTCAAATTTAACTGATAGAAGCACCGTAATGTAAGATGGGCACAGATATTACGCCGGTGGTAATGTATGACAACACCAAAGTTGCCGAAACGCACATACTTACCTGGTCTCAGTCCTATTGAGACCAAATAGAAGAACTGGACACACTACATTTTTTTAAAAAAAGGCCTTTCCATTTCAGATAATTGTTCAAAAGCAGTATGTAGAAATTACAGCTGAATGTATCAGAGGAATTACGATAACCTAGCAGGAACGCTTAAAATTACGTGATACCAGATAATAAGGCATTTGGAAGCAGTTGTTTTCCTGTAAGTATATTTGGTCTCGGTTAGAAGGCTGAATATTAAAGTGGTAACGGTTCATATACTTGTTTTTTGCTGTGTTTGATCATTTACGTGTGTTTACAGGAGTATGAAGAAAAAGTGCAAGAAGGGTAGTAAAATTTTGGGCTTGTGTTTTTTTTAATGTTCTCTAACTATAAATATATTGTCGTAATACTGGTACTCAGACATTAAGTAGAGGCAGTACGAAAGCAATTGGTAGAAAGAAGATGTTTATAACTGTGTGATCGTGTTATTTTTGTATGCCCTCAGTGTGTATTAATTCATTTTCATTAATCTATCATGTCTGATATGTAAAAGACCAAAATGGACGAAAGATAGTACTCATAGAATTGTATTACTGACCTCTTGCGGTCTCCTTACTCATTTGCCAAAGATATATGTCATAAATGACTGGGGCGACACGAAACCATTTATTTGCGATGCAACAAAAATAGTTTTAATTCTATAAGGGTGGATTTTTGACTCCGTTATGCATTTTTACATTACCTTCAATCATCGAAATGAAATAATGTGTTACTCAGAACCGACAAACTTACACGTCCGGCACACGACCCAAGGTATTTCTACAGCCCTGCTTGCACAACGAAGAACCCGTTTTTCATCTTTTAGAGAAAAAAAACGGAAACATTGTTGATTCTACCTGTGAGATCTCATAAAGAGCCAATATTGCAACGAGCATTCGATTCGTGTGAGCTGTTTACGTCAGTTTCTCTCTACCAAGCTATCACTCCTCGGAGGACAAAAATTTCGGCTCTTTACCCTCAGGCGTTACAGTTAGATTAACAGAAATCCCACAGTGAAGTTTGTGCCTTGTATTATCTTATACTTGTGTCATGTATTATCTAACACTGATTTTACAAATGCGTAACATCTCTGAGACTTTTATTCTTTCTCTTGTCTGATAAACGAGTGAAGATACGTGGTAGGAGGCTGTTGTTCTGCATACGGCCCGCAGCTATGCCACAGATGTCGCACCAGACCCCTATCAATTAGATACGCTACTAATACTTCTATTTAGTATTGAGTCATACACTTCTCCCGATGGTGTTAGCCTAGGCTGAATACAGGACGTTGGCGGTGGAGGAGAGGAACTCCAGACAGAATGCGTGTCTCGCGTGCTGAGGAGTGTTCAGATGTCTCAGCTGATGAGAGGGATAACGACCCACATGGGCTTGTGGCTCGAGTCGCAGTCCCATGCATATTTTTAATACGAACAGAAGTTTGGTTGGTTGATTTGGGGGAGGAGACCAGACAGAAAACTCATCGGTCCTATCCTTTTAGGGAAGAATGGGGAAGGAGGTCGGCCGTGCCCTTTCAAAGCATCCATCCCGGAATTACCTGAATAAATTTAGGGAAATCACGGAAAAGCTAAATCAGGATGGTCAGACGCGGGTTTGAACGAATGTCCTCCCCAATGCGAGTCCAGTGCGCTAAGCACTGCGCAACCTCCCTCAGTGTGAACAGAAGTTTCAATGAGGGAGAAACGTTTTGCACCAGAGTAGGTGGGGACTATGTTTTAATTGCTGCTTAACTCGTCACTGGGCACACTTACCCGTATCAAGTAGCTTTACAACAGTAATTTTTTGTAACATTATGCGGAAACTGGAATGACTGACTTCTGTATTTAGCTATCATACAGGGTGATTCAAAAAGAATACCACAACTTCAGGAATTTAAAACTCTGCAACGACAAAAGGCAGAGCTAAGCACTATCTGTCGGCGAATTAAGGGAGCTATAAAGTTTCATTTAGTTGTACATTTGTTGGCTTGAGGCGCTGTTGACTAGGCGTCAGCGTCAGTTGATGCTAAGATGGCGACCGCTCAACAGAAAGCTTTTTGTGTTATTGAGTACGGCAGAAGTGAATCGACGACAGTTGTTCAGCGTGCATTTCGAACGAAGTATGGTGTTAAACCTCCTGATAGGTGGTGTATTAGACGTTGGTATAAACAGTTTACAGAGAATGGGTGTTTGTGCAAAGGGAAAAGTTCTGGACGGCCGAGAACGAGTGATGAAAATGTAGCACGCATCCAGCAAGCATTTGTTCGCAGCCCAGGAAAATCGACTCGCAGAGCTAGCAGAGAGCTGCATATTTCAGCAGGATGGAGCGCAACCACATTGGCACTTATCTGTCTGTAACTACCTGAACGTCAACTACCCGAGGCGATGGATCGGCCGCCGGCGGCCCGTGACAGAGCACTTCATCACTGGCCTCCAAGAAGCCCTGATCTTACCCCCTGCGATTTTTTCTTATGGGGGTATGTTAAGGATATGGTGTTTCGGCCACCTCTCCCAGCCACCATTGATGATTTGAAACGAGAAATAACAGCAGCTATCCAAACTGTTACGCCTGATATGCCACAGAGAGTGTGGAACGAGTTGGAGTATCGGGTTGATCTTGCTCGAGTGTCTGGAGGGGGCCATATTGAACATCTCTGAACTTGTTTTTGAGTGAAAAAAAACCTTTTTAAATACTCTTTGTAATGATGTATAACAGAAGGTTATATTATGTTTCTTTCATTAAATACACATTTTTAAAGTTGTGGTATTCTTTTTGAGTCACCCTGTATTATGAGCAGAGCTTACATTTGTGTATTTCTGATTACTTCGGTAGAATAGTTACGTAAGTTATTTTGAAACAAAAACGGTGAATACAACTTTGCTTTACAAAGGGATGAAGCAATAACATTCTATATCGTTGTTCTCATACATTAACAGGTCAGATGTTCTTAAATACAAAGTAAAGAAGAGACTTCGAGGAAATACGAAGTTTCATACTTGTGGGGTACTACAGTATCCTGTTTTCCTGTTACCGACATCAATTGGCAGCTTAAAACACTGTGGATATGAAAGTCGTAAATACTGCCCTAAGAGTTCACACAGAAGGCTGGTTTTCCGGTATTTTCTGGAAATCTTTCTGTGAATGCAATGTGTAACTGCTACTGGGAAATGAAAATGGAAATTTATTCCCAGCAGAAAACTGTACCCCAACCCTTCCCCCCACTCATTAACAGACAGCCCTTTCAATGGATCAACCGTGGACATGCATGAAACGCCTATTCGGTAACACAGTACGTGCCGCGCGCACATCAGCGTTTTTTTATGTTACAGGAAACGCTTCGTAGGTTCGATAATTAATTACCCGTCGACATTCGTCCATGCAAACTAGTGACAGAAAATGTTGATATGGTATTGTTTAACTGCAGAGCCGTCCATGAGATCTCAGAATCAACCTCATGGTAATATTTCCCACACGATAACACGAACAAAAATCTCGTTGAAAGCAAAAGTGGGTAACAGTGAAAAAAAAAAAAGCCCTCGACAATTTCTGGTGAGGATGTTGCAGATTTCTAACATGAAATAAGCTAAATGAGAGGGAGCGCCAAAGGTGTGATGCTTCTATATATTCCTTGTCTCAGGCGTTGCAGCGGCTGATTGTTTCAGAGAAAACGTGGAGGTTAAATTTTAAATTTTCTGCTCATGCTACAGTAGCGGGGAGGGGGGGGGGGTAGATTTCAAGTCGTCACATACAGAAACGGAGAGCCACGCCGTTAAATAGATGTCAGGTAGTATTAGTGTGAAATTATTCTAAACATCTTTCTTGAAACTCAAGAAAGTAACAGTCACGGCCGGTAACGGTGGAATAGAATTATGTATTATAATTTTTTGCATGACTCTTTTATCTTTGGTGTAACATAACGTTCTTGTTGTTATGAAAGCTAGCGCAACGTCTTTCTTATTGAACTTAGATCTTCACTGAATATTTTGGTGCCAAAACCCGAGAAAGGATCACCTCAGAGACACGTCGAAAAACTTCCGTGAGCAACGCTTCCTCCAACGCTAATAAGGAGGAGCAACCACGCAACCGCATTAAGTTATGATGTGCAACATTACATTGACGCTCGCGGAAAGGAACTGTTTCACGCCTGGTATGTAAGCCGCCTTCATCTGCTTTTCCAGGAAATTACAAACCCGCTACAAGCCCATTACTGCTATGGGACGTTTACTGCAGGTTTAGGTGTATTGAAGATCGACTTGGCACCCAGTTACTGATTTTCGTGCTGCTTAAGCCACCAGCTTTTGTTTACTTGCTGCTGCCATAAGTTTGATCTATGGACAACTACTGAACGTCTTGTCAGAAGATTACTAGGTTCAGGCAGCACTCTAGATATTTCGACAGAAGAACCACATATTCTGAAAAGATGGCGAACTCACCAGAGATCGAATATTACTTGATTCGTCACCGCTGCCGGAGAATTCTCAGCTTAGACGCCGTTCTCCGAATTTAGACACTAATTTGGAGGACATGCTGTCAGTTTTTGTGCTGCAGGACGACCAAATACGCGAACGTTTGTCAGAGAAGGATTACAGTATTGATGTAAGTGAATGTGAGATTATACTGATAAAGCGAAGCGCGCCCTTGTCGTCGTGTGCCACGACACCGGAAGGAAACTATATAGGCCCATGTCATTTTCAAGCACGATTAGTGTGGTCCATCCAGTCAAAGCAGTTACTACGACAGTCAAATTACTGTCTATTAAATTACAACCGTTCTCTGGAGGCAAGGTGAACTGACCTAGATATTGGAAACAATCTGAAAGATCGATTGATAGCAGCATCGTCTCTCTGTCCACTGTTGATAATCTCGTTTTCCTCGAAGGTGAACCTAAGACACCTGTCGATGCTATCGCGGTAACCACGTCCACTTAGGAGGATACAAAGGAAATTCTGTGGGAACGGTATGGACATAGTAGTAAAATCATTTAGGCACACTTAGCTTGTTTGGAAGAAATTGCGCCTATTCTGTTCGTATGGCCGGAAAAACTAAATTTAATAATCATAGAATGTAGCCTAAGAATGCAGGCATTAAAATTGTTATGGTAAGACGCCAATGCCTATGGCAGTGTCTTAGACCCGAAAATATTGCGCGCATTCTCAGACGAAATCCGTCGTCGCTAGATAATCCGAGGAAAAGACACTATTTCTCCGAAGGAGACGTTTTAAAGTTAATGGGGCGTCTAGTGGAAGAAGTAGACGGAGCGCTCATAGCTCAGACGATCCGCGGAGAGGTACAATCAAATTCAAACGCGCTACCCTCGGTCTCAGTTCTTAATACACAGTCCAAACAAACACGCTCTAAAAGTAATAATAAGCAGACGTCAGAACTGTACTGCGTGTTCTCCGCACAACACGGTGCAAGAACGTCCCAAGATGCTGAAGTAGTGTAACCGTTGTTTCCTTTGCCGCAAGCAAGGCCATACTTTTGGAATCTGTGTCAGAAAAGGCGAGGATGTCTGCTCATTCTGTAGAGAAAACCATCACAAATATATCTGCCACCGAAAAACAACTACATCACTTGTATAAAATAAAGGATGGGTAAGAAAAGGGAAATGATGCGTGTGAATTCTTGACATCCAACAGCACAGAACACTATGGTAATGCAATCACGAAAGTTGAAAATTTGTGTCGGACTGGAACTTGAACCCAGATCCTCCGCTTCTCTAGGACGGTTGCCTTAATCACCTCTGCGATTCCGACAGGCGTTTCGTTCGACCCAATACTCAGCTTATCGCACGCTACAATGAAGCGTCCCTCATGCATTAAACCCCCACTCGCAAATTATGGATTCTCGTAGGAGTTGGGCGATACTTGTGCTTACGCACTGAAACAAACTTGAAGGAGCCCATCTTCTAGAGCGCAGACGAGTTCTAGTTCACTGGAAAATGTACACACATGAGTCCCCGGCTTCACGCACCCGCAGACAGCACGTGTTTATGTTACAAGACTCACTCGTGAGGAAAAATTTATACTTTGTATTCTGGACGCTGATAACAGGTCTTTGACGGTAAGCCTCAAGTTACAAGTGATCAACATTCAGTCGTATTTCAGTCCACGGTATCACTCAGACTTGTCTGTCTGATTCAGACTTCAACAGAAGTGTTATAGTCCCTCTATTGTTCCTGATCTATATTAGCGATATAGGAGACAATCTAAGTAGCTGTCTCAGACTGTTTGCAGGTGATGCTGTCATTTATCGTCTTGTAAAGTCATCAGATGAACAAAACGAATTGCAAAACGATTTAGATAAGATATCTGTATGGTACGAAATGTGGCAATTGACCCTGAATAAAGAAAAGTGTGACGTGATTCACACGAGTACTGAAAGAAATCAGCTAACTTTCGATTACGCGATAAATCACACAAATCTGAAGGCTGTAAGTTCAACTAAATACTTAGGGTTTACAATTACAAATACCCTAACTGGAACGATCACATAGATGATGTTGTGGGTAGAGCCAACCAAAGATTGCAATTCATTGGCAGAACACTTAGAAGGTGCAGCAGGTCTACCAAAGAGACTGCTTACACCACGCTTGTCCGCCCTATTCTGGAGTATTGCTGTGCGGTGTGGGATCCGCATCAGATGGGACTGATGGATGACATCGAAAAAGTTCTAAGAAGGGCAGCTCGTTTTGTATTATCTCGAAATAGGGGAGATAGTTCCACATACATGATACTTGAATTGGAGAGGCAAGTATTAAAACAAAGGCGGTTTTCGTTGCGACGGGATCTTCTCATGAAATTTCAATCACCAGTTTTCTCCTCCGATTGCGAAAACATTCTCTTAGCTCTCACCTACATAGGGAGAAATGATTCTCATGATAAAATAAGAGAAATCAGGGCCCGCACAGAAAAATTTTAAGTGCTCGTTTATCCCGCGCGCCGTTCGATAGTGGAGCGGTAGAGACAGCTTGAAGGTGGTTTATTGAACCCTTCTCCAGGCACTTTATTGTGAATAGCAGAGTAATCACGTGGATGTAGATGTAGATGAAGAAGTATACAGAATGACGAGCACATTAGTATCAACACCTCTGAGAGTTCACATTCCGTCAGCAGCCAGCGGTCTGCATCACCAGATGGCACAATTATGCAACACGAATGTAACCTATCACTGGCCTATCCCATTGACAAACGTATGGAAGTTCCCATTGATCTACTTATGGAAGCCGAGCAGTACTGGCAAACTGTTCATAACACAACGCCCATACGAATATCTACGTCTGAAATGTTACTTCATAAATGAATAAAAAAGTGGTCCCAATTTTAATTAACACCTGGAAATATTATAAATAATTTTACATATATATAAATTTGTATATTAATTGAAAGAAACGAGTTATTAATGACACGAGGTATTTTTAATTACTCATGAATTTTTCTGTAAAAAAAGTATCTATGAGTTAAAATGTGTAAAGAAAACGTCGTGAACAAAACGTAGCAAATACCTTCGTTTGTCTATTGAGATAAGAAAGCGTAATTAGCTCATTCTCTTCTCTCGCTTTTGTCCTCTGCTATCGAGATGAGCTGTGCAAGTGTCACTTGTGCGCTTTTGTTGCATAACTATGTTAATTTTATGTTAAGTAGCCGTGTTTCATTTGAAGATCCCTTTCCTTATTATTCACGTTATATGTGATTTTATTATTGGTCCAGTTTCAGACTGCATCGAAGAGAAGTTGCTGGAGTATTGTTTCGTGGCCACGGCCGAACAGTGTAAGTGTTCATTCGCCGCTTAGTCAGTTAGGTTATAATTCATACGCCCCAGGCATCATTTTTACCGATCTTTTTCTCTCAAAATCCGGGCAATGTCATTAAGCGAACCGCGTAATATTCAGATCGCTCATTGGCGTCCAAACAACATCGTCCAGCAACGCACTCGCAGGTCTGATGTAAGGACCATGCTGGAAGGCAGAGTTGAGCTTAATTAGAAAAGGGAGTAAAATTTTTCTGTGCCATGTTTTATTATTTCAATAAAATTGCCTCCAGCAAATCAAGAAACATTCATGTAGTGTTATCAATTAGTACTTACCGTTTATTCAATCCTTTCAAAAAAGTTATATTTACTAGCAGAGATAAAATCCATTATACATTCCATTTCAATTAATTCATAGCTATCTAACCAATATCAATAATACAAAATATATTTTATTCTTTATTTTTTTTTAATTGAGAAACGCTACGCGTCTCTAGTATTAATGTCCTCGAAGCTTGGCTTGATACTTAGGGGGAATCGACCAGACATTTGTGCAGGGCACACGGCCGTTAACCGTATTAACTTCGCGTCACAAGAGTCAACGGATGAGAACATCAAGAGTTGTTCGGATTTGAAATCAGTATGTATTATCTATGAGCAGGAACCATCAATGAGCGCAAGAGACTCGGCAGTTTTGGAAGAGTTGAATGTATCTTACCTTATCCAAATTGGACGATGGGTAGTCCGTCTTCCTTGTAAGTCCACATTTGTTTTTCTTAATATCTTCCGGAAAACTAAAAGGCGTTTCGCTGCATTACAAAAATGTCTACTAAAAACAACGAACTCAGGCACGTATACGATACTCAAGTGTTAGAATACATCAGACAAGAAGATGTTGACCTAGTTCCTCCTGAAACAAATACAACACCTTTTATGTGCCACATCACAAAGTCAGGAATGAAAGACAAGGGAATATAAAACGGCGGGTTGTTTTGACGAATTTGTTCATGGAGAAGGCGCACCATCGCCTAATAACGTTTTATTATTGGTCCCAACCTTCTACTAGAAGTAATGGCTGCGCTTCTGCGATTCTACCTGCGACGTTTCGCCGTTACAGCTGACATGATTCAAGCTTTCGTTCAATTTGCTCTTCACTCGCACTACCAGGTTCTCAAGACATTCCAATGGTATAAGGTCCCCGTCATGGAAACTTTACAGTCAACTCAGACAAGAGAGGTATACTATTTCATCCAGTCGGGTCGTACACTCAGAGTCATTTGACTCAGTTAAAGAATTCAAGGTCCGACAGGGAGACATCTGGAATCGATTGATCAGTGACTACTTACTGATAGGAGTTTTTATCAAGTTCAGAACGTTGGTAGAAGCCAGAAGACTAGAATCGACGACATCGTCCTTTTCCAAGCAGACTTATTGCCCCAACATATGTGTAGAAGGGCGAAGGTAAAGGACTTACGAACTGGCTGGGACGGACCTTTATTGGACTGTTATTCTCATTACTCCAGAGCGAAGAGGAATTACAATACCAATACAACTGGTCATCCCGCTGGAAATTGTCCAGTCTGTGGAAGATGTCACGGCGCAGCAGAATTATGTCTTCATATTACTCTTTTTCTCTTCGAAATAAGTAAACGGGCTTGTTGTTGTGAAAGCAAGCGGCGCATCTGACTTATTTAAGTTGGTGCTACAACGAATAGTTATGTCTGTTTTCCCAACGACACTAAATGCTGAACTTACCGAGTCCTTTCGCGTAGAGAAAGGACTCAGTGACAGAAAGACTCTCGTAGCGTCTCTTACTAGAACAAGTGGAACAAGAAGCGGGCTCAGGTGACTGAGTATCAAGGTTCAGATATATACTTGCCGAGAATTTTTCCAAGGAATGGAAACTGCTCCTCGGTTCAGTAACCGTGTCAGAGAACTGCTACGAAAACAAAGAGAACATTACAAATTTGAATGAAATCATAACTTGGTCCAGTAACTAACGAATTAAAATGAGCGTTAAGCATAGCAATGCGAGAATTGCAGTGAATTCTAAAGGAGAATTCTATAACTGATCTAAATAAAACTTACGAGAAGTTGTACTGCCAGTAGGTATTTCAGTGATTATCCTTGCACAGAAAAGAAGATTGATGAATTGAATGTCTAAGTAATGAATTCCATTTTCCCAAATTATTTCACTGAGGAACATTGTACTGTTGTTCATCCGGTCAGTCATCGTAAGAATGTCTAAGTGTCGTTAACATACATGACAGTAGAAGAATCAAATTAACTAAAAAGATTTAATAAAGAAAAAGCCACTGGAGCTGCACGGTTCTACAAACTTCATGTGAAATAAATCGCTCGCTTTATAGCAGCAATTTATCGCAGATCAATGAAACATATAAATATTTCAAGCTATAGGAAATGAGGCACAGGACGTTTTCGAGAAGAGTCGGGGGAGAGTTGCGCGAAACTATACTCTTTAGGGTTATACCAATGACTTCAGTCTCTAGTAGAATTATCAAACACGTTTCATGTTTTATGATTGTGTATTATAACACATTTCTTCTTCTTCTTCTTCTGCAGTTGCCCATTACAGTTCGCATCTCTTCCTTGGCCTTTCCAGACTTCTGTGGTCTACCGAATTATAATTTCCGACATTGTAAGGAAGTCTGCCGTAGTTCATTCGGTTGAAATATTCACTCCATTTCCTTCTGTAATCCTCCGTTTCATTTCTTAAGTTAAGTATGTTTAATTCCTTTACAATGGCACTCTTTCTCAATTTTGTTCTTTGTTACAGCCGTTACAAGCCCTAAGAAATCCCATTTAAGTTATCTGGAACCTACTTTCATTTCGTCTGTAATTGACCCACGCGTCAGTTTAATAGAGTAAGTACTTTTTTATTGTTTCATGTAGTTGTTGTTGTTGTTGTTGTGGTCTTCAGTCCAAAGACTGGTTTGATGCAGATCTACATGCTACTCTATCTTGTGCAAGCCCTTTCGTATCCGAAGAAGTACTGCAACTTACATCACTCTGAAACTGCTTGCTGTATTCACCTCTTGGTCTCCCTCTACGATTCTTACCCCACACGCTTCCTCCACTACTAAGTTGGTGATCCCTTGATGCCTCAGAATGTGTCCTACTCACCCATTCCTACTTTTAGTCAGGTTGTACTACAAATTTCTCTTCTCTCCAATTCCATTCAGTATCTCCTCATTAGTTACATGATCTACCCATCTAATCTTGAGCATTATTCTGTAGCATCACATTTCAAAAGCTTCTATTCGCTTCTTGCCTAAACTATTTATTGTCCATGTTTCACATCCATAAAAAAAATGGTTCAAATGGCTCTGAGCACTATGGGACTCAACTGCTGAGGTCATTAGTCCCCTAGAACTTAGAACTAGTTAAACCTAACTAACCTAAGGACATCACAAACATCCATGCCCGAGGCAGGATTCGAACCTGCGACCGTAGCGATCTTGCGGTTCCAGACTGCAGCGCCTTTAACCGCACGGCCACTTCGGCCGGCTCACATCCATACATTGTTACACTCCATACTAATACTTTCAGGAAGATCTTCCTCACACTTAAACTTACACTTGAAGCTAACAAATTTCTCTTCTTCAGATATGCTTTTTTTGCCATTGTCAATCTACATTTTATATACTCCCTAATTCGACCATCATCAATTATTTTGCTTCCCAAACAGCAAAACTCATTTCCTGCTCTAATTCCCTCAGCATCACTTGATTTAATTTGACTAAATTCCGTTATCCTTGTTTTGCTTTTGTTGATATTAATCTTATATCCTCCTTTCAAGATACTTTCACTCCGTTCAACTGCTCTTCTAAGTCCTTTACCGTCTCTGACAAAATTGTAATGTCATCGGCATACTTCAAAGTCTTTATTTCCTCTCCCTGGACTTTAATTACTACTCCAAATCCTTCTTTTGTTTCAAACATTTTGTACTTTCTTGTCTGTATATTTTATACTTGTATAAGGGACAATCAAAATGTTTCCGTTTGAGGGCACTGCTGCAGCGTGTATGCTCCGATGTATGCTTGCATTTTCCCAGAGAGTGAATAAATTCTCTCCTTCTAAACGAAATATTAATAGTGTGTTCCTTGTTCACCTTGAGCTATATATACAGCTCAGGTAGGTCAGAACAAGTGCAAGTCTTGTAAAATCCAGTACAGCTGATATTCTTGGCTGAAGACAATTCTAGAAGTAAACTTAGAGGCATTCAGTATTTTGAGGGAAGAAATCGTATCCTTACTGCAGTCTACATTTCCTTTTGTAATTATATATATTTGTATAACCTACATAGAGCTAGCAAGACACATTGTGGATGGCTAAGAAAATGCGTTTGTTGTCGCCTTCTTAAACATGTATTTTTATCTCATAAGAACAAAGGAAGGAATAATACTAGTATGTAGAAACTTGTTGAGACAATTCTTTCTTGTGTTTTCACCAGCTCACAGAAATTTCTTTCTGACATATATCTTCCACGACCAATCAGAATTTGGACATCTCTTGTGTAATACAGAAGCACATTCGATAGTCTTGCGTTGAACCAGGCGTCTCAAGAAGTATTTAAAGAAAGTTTGGCATTATCATTTCAAACAATTTACAGCCTTCAGCAGCAGCAAGATATAGTGCCAAATACCAACAGTTAAAATGTAGAAATGCCGTTTTGAATTAGGTCGCCATGACTTTAATCTACTATTAATGCGTAACTATTACAGGGCCCATATTAGGGACTCCTCATTTTATCATGTACGTGGGATGAAGAAAATTAAAAACTTCACGACTTCTTGAAACTCTAGGGGATCAAAATGACAAAATACGTGTCATCACACAGTCGAACATCATCATACAAGGAAACAGTTAGGAAACAGCTGATCTTTTTGTATATAGAATCCGGGATTGTGTAGACGGGGTGCTATTTGACGGAGTAGGTTGTACAGCATGCACTAGAATCGTTACTGTTGCGAATATTAAAGTTATGATTACGAATTGCTTCATTAATACTAGAAGCGCTTTTCTTTAACCAAGCGAATTCCGTTGCATTAAAAAAAAATATTGTCAGCGGTCTGAAAATCACGAACAAATTACAATTACATAAAATGTGTGCAACTGCGAAACTTTTGATGCTGTTTTAACTGAATAAAACAAAACGCATATTGCGGCAGAAAAACCCAGTTGGAAGTTGTATACACAGCGACTATGGATGCCATGGCTGGAAAAATAAAATAAAAAAATATTTATCAATGCTAAAGCGAGAGACGATTGGATTGACGTTCAACTCGACCATTCATTTTATTTGCATTAGATATAACCATTATGACACATAGTAATCGTAATCCACCACAGATTTTGCATCTGTTCTGTCCCCATAAAAGCATACTGATATATTCTCTGTGTATTTTGGGCTACTATGAAGACAAATCCTATGTCAGTCTAAGATAATCCCCGGATGAATAAATAAATAAATAAAAGTTAATCTACAGACACCATAGTGGTAAAAAGAGACAAATTTCTACCTTAAAATCTCAAAACAACTAGAATAATGTTGCCAGTTCTGTTTAAAGGTGACGTATGCTAAAATTAAATACTACTATGTTCACAACGATAAACAATATTAGCGGCACCGCGAGTGGGTTTATATTTGAGATGGGTCGTCATGATGACCAAAGAAAGCAAAGTCAAGGTATGATGTAGGCAAATCAAACAGTGTCTCATTCCGTCCGTACTGTATGCGCTAAAAGCGCATGTCCTCTGTGGGTCTATACAGAACATGGAAAATCATAATACATTAAAAATACATCTGAAAATGGACCAAATTGAAGTGGATTCCTCAATAACTTTTCTTTGAGTGTTTTCCATTATTTCTCCGTTTATATCTGACATAATTTCTTGTTAATTGCAAAATAATTAACAGTTTTCTTTAGTGTAATTAGCTGGTTCCAACGATTGATCATTCATTCCATATTAATGGGGAGTGCAAACAATAAAGGCAATGCAAGAAATAAATGTAAAAACGTATTTAAAGGCAGTAAGGAGGCTGTGTGTAACGTAAGAAGAGTAAGGAGAATCAGATTATTAGCACATACTGCCGACGATATTCGGTCCTGATGAATCATAGATATTATTTCTCAAGTCAGCATCCCTTTTCCTCAACACACACTAATGGTACAGGGATGGATGATGTATCGTTGTAAAGGTTTTTTTAACCTGCATCTGGTATTGCATACCGATTTTGCGCTAAAACTTAATGTTTGCGGAAAATTTCAATGCGAAAGAGACTTTTAACTTCATAGGCAAAAGGGTGTCATGAATGCCTCACTTCATACAAGTATTTAACGAAGCCAACTTATTATTATAAATACCATTTCATTTCTGTTAAAGTAGTTATTTGCTGGATATTTTGTAAACAGAATTGTCACAGATAATATCAGTGACCACTGCGGTATTCCATTATCACTGTCCGTCGTACAAGCTGACTTTTCTAAACGAATATACTTTCCGAGACGACGAACATACTTGAGACTGTAGTACTGTACTCTGATTTACCTGTCACTCCTACGGCATAAAGTGCTTACATAAAATACGAAGGGCACTTAAAATCTCAAAATAAAGTTAGACGTATTGTGGCCTTAGTGATATAACATGCAAAAAGCGAATACTACGTTGTAAGCTATACATTTCTCATTTATGGACCTCTTCGTATTTTATATCCGTATTTCTCATTAAACGTCTCGTCAACAGCAGATAAGGTTAAATGTTACGGTCGAAATTTAGAAATTACAAGCATTAATGCATGGAAACGTGGATATATGCAAAGATGTATCATAAACTCATGATTATTATTTCTCGTCCTTCGGTTCATTTCTAAAGACGTTTTCTCTCCATTCTGAGAGCTACCCTTATCCCAACGAATACACTTATCCGAAATAGTGTCATTTTTAAAACTATAAAAGTGCGAAAGTTTCGCACGGGTTCCCTGGTTTATGTTACTAGCCATATGCTCAGAAGAAACTAGCCGTCCCAGACGGAGGGCATTGCGCTACAGACGGCTTCACCACGTGTACATTTTTGTTTATTTCAGTCAAATACCAACCGTGCTGGTAGCGCACCAGAGGTAGAAGGGTGGAAATAGCTGGGAGAGGATTTCCAATTCAGGTACTAGTCTTCGAACTGATTCAAACCTCCCGCAAACATCGGGGTTGGGAACTATTTTTAATTCTGCAGTACGTGTCCCAGAGTAAAACTTGAAAGTGAGAGAATGTACTTTGTGTATGCAACATAGCTGATCTGTAACGTGCTCGAAATTTACATTGTCCTACATTATCTAATCCAAAGCATCCGGACATCTGTTAGTGGAAATTACTATGGGTTGGGTCCACACTTCACCTTTATGAGGGCTTGAACTCTGCTCGGGACATTTACAGTGCGGTGTTTGAAAGTCTGTGGAGGAATGGTAGCCCATTCTTCCTCAAGAGCTGAGAAGAGAGAAGACAGATGTCGGGCGCCGTGTGGTCTGGAGCGAAGTCGACGATCCAACTCATCCCAGAGGGGTTCAATTGCATTCAGGTCGGGAATCAGGGTAAGATAATTTGTTTCAGAAATTTTATTGTCCACAAACCATTTCCCAAACTTTTTGATTTATGACAGGGTGCATTCTCATGGCGATACAAAAACACGTCGTCCTTGAACTGTTCCTCTTCTGTACACAGTACAGTATCCTGTAGAATGTGTACATATCCCTCCTATGTATGACAACAAGTGTCCGGCGCAGTTGTTATGTCGATTACTTCTGCTACAGTGAGAGCTTATCAAGATTTAAGTGAGTTTGAACGTGGTGTTATACACTCCCGGAAATTGAAATAAGAACACCGTGAATTCAATGTCCCAGGAAGGGGAAACTTTATTGACACATTCCTGGGGTCAGATACATCACATGATCACACTGACAGAACCACAGGCACATAGACACAGGCAACAGAGCATGCACAATGTCGGCACTAGTACAGTGTATATCCACCTTTCGCAGCAATGCAGGCTGCTATTCTCCCATGGAGACGATCGTAGAGATGCTGGATGTAGTCCTGTGGAACGGCTTGCCATGCCATTTCCACCTGGCGCCTCAGTTGGACCAACGTTCGTCCACGACATGCAGACCGCGTGAGACGACGCTTCATCCAGTCCCAAACATGCTCAATGGGGGACAGATCCGGAGATCTTGCTGGCCAGGGTAGTTGACTTACACCTTCTAGAGCACGTAGGGTGGCACGGGATACATGCGGACGTGCATTGTCCTGTTGGAACAGCAAGTTCCCTTGCCGGTCTAGGAATGGTAGAACGATGGGTTCGATGACGGTTTGGATGTACCGTGCACTATTCAGTGTCCCCTCGACGGTCACCAGTGGTGTACGGCCAGTGTAGGAGATCGCTCCCCACACCATGATGCCGGGTGTTGGCCCTGTGTGCCTCGGTCGTATGCAGTCCTGATTGTGGCGCTCACCTGCACGGCGCCAAACACGCATACGACCATCATTGGCACCAAGGCAGAAGCGACTCTCATCGCTGAAGACGACACGTCTCCATTCGTCCCTCCATTCACGCCTGTCGCGACACCACTGGAGGCGGGCTGCACGATGTTGGGGCGTGAGCGGAAGACGGCCTAACGGTGTGCGGGACCGTAGCCCAGCTTCATGGAGACGGTTGCGAATGGTCCTCGCCGATACCCCAGGAGCAACAGTGTCCCTAATTTGCTGGGAAGTGGCGGTGCGGTCCCCTACGGCACTGCGTAGGATCCTACGGTCTTGGCGTGCATCCGTGCGTCGCTGCGGTCCGGTCCCAGGTCGACGGGCACGTGCACCTTCCGCCGACCACTGGCGACAACATCGATGTACTGTGGAGACCTCACGCCCCACGTATTGAGCAATTCGGCGGTACGTCCACCCGGCCTCCCGCATGCCCATTATACGCCCTCGCTCAAAGTCCGTCAACTGCACATACGGTTCACGTCCACGCTGTCGCGGCATGCTACCAGTGTTAAAGACTGCGATGGAGCTCCGTATACCACGGCAAACTGGCTGACACTGACGGCGGCGGTGCACAAATGCTGCGCAGCTAGCGCCATTCGACGGCCAACACCGCGGTTCCTGGTGTGTCCGCTGTGCCGTGCGTGTGATCATTGCTTGTACAGCCCTCTCGCAGTGTCCGGAGCAAGTATGGTGGGTCTGACACACCGGTGTCAATGTGTTCTTTTTTCCATTTCCAGGAGTGTATTCCCATACTGTCAGATGAGGCGACCTTGGAGGCCAATGGTGTAATGTGAGACCTGTTCGTCCATTACTAACGATCAGTGGTTAAGGCAGCTCATTGTGAATAATGTGATATCATGTATCGATACCCCTCATTGGCGTCACGGTTGACAACGGAATTGCAAGTTACCGTCCGAAGCCAGCAGCGGTCATAAGGGATCCGTCGGATCAAAAGATGCACGCCTGCTGACCCGTGCGTCTAGCGGCTCTGTACCACGGGCGCCCTCTACCGTCCCAATGTGGGACTGCTGACGGCAGCCACTGAAACCACTTGCGCTCGGAGCTACTTTGCGCTACGACACCGTCGTTTGTGCTTTAGTACAAAGAGCCTCTCCCTTCTTGACATTGTGATAGCTGGACTCTGTTTCTTGTTGCATTGTTTGTAATGAGTTTTCGTACACATCGAGAAATACAAGTTCAGTAAATCTTCCGTTTGTTGTGTTAAATTGGTCGCTTATCTTTTCTGTCCCAGTCTAGCTTTCTACGACGACTGTTGCCGCACTACTTTGTAGCCCACCTCTCCTTCCCGTTGTGTAGAAAGACGTATACAACAAATAGATGGTCGGACATAAGGGTACCAATATAACAGGGCTCCGTCCTGTCGAAAACTGATATTTTAGGAACCTTATTGCACGTCTGGTAAATGCTAGATGAACTACAGAATTATCTGCACCTGTGAGACTCCTACCGTTAACTTACCAACTTGCGCCACGGTAAGCTTTCAACTTCAGTTAAGTTAAAATTCACCTCAAATATGTATCTCCGTTCGTGTAGTGCTGCAGTTCCCAAACTGTATTCTGGAGCTCACTGGTGTCCCGTGGGAAGGAAATGAGTTCTCCGCAAAAAAATATTAATACACTCCTGGAAATGGAAAAAAGAACACATTGACACCAGTGTGTCAGACCCACCATACTTGCTCCGGACACTGCGAGAGGGCTGTACAAGCAATGATCACACGCACGGCACAGCGGACACACCAGGAACCGCGGTGTTGGCCGTCGAATGGCGCTAGCTGTGCAGCATTTGTGCACCGCCGCCGTCAGTGTCAGCCAGTTTGCCGTGGCATACGGAGCTCCATCGCAGTCTTTAACACTGGTAGCATGCTGCGACAGCGTGGACGTGAACCGTATGTGCAGTTGACGGACTTTGAGCGAGGGCGTATAGTGGGCATGCGGGAGGCCTGGTGGACGTACCGCCGAATTGCTCAACACGTGGGGCGTGAGGTCTCCACAGTACATCGATGTTGTCGCCAGTGGTCGGCGGAAGGTGCACGTGCCCGTCGACCTGGGACCGGACCTCAGCGACGCACGGATGCACGCCAAGACCGTAGGATCCTACGCAGTGCCGTAGGGGACCGCACCGCCACTTCCCAGCAAATTAGGGACACTGTTGCTCCTGGGGTATCGGCGAGGACCATTCGCAACCGTCTCCATGAAGCTGGGCTACGGTCCCGCACACCGTTAGGCCGTCTTCCGCTCACGCCGCAACATCGTGCAACCCGCCTCCAGTGGTGTCGCGACAGGCGTGAATGGAGGGACGAATGGAGACGTGTCGTCTTCAGCGATGAGAGTCGCTTCTGCCTTGGTGCCAATGATGGTCGTATGCGTGTTTGGCGCCGTGCAGGTGAGCGCCACAATCAGGACTGCATACGACCGAGGCACACAGGGCCAACACCCGGCATCATGGTGTGGGGAGCGATCTCCTACACTGGCCGTACACCACTGGTGATCGTCGAGGGGACACTGAATAGTGCACGGTACATCCAAACCGTCATCGAACCCATCGTTCTACCATTCCTAGACCGCTAAGGGAACTTGCTGTTCCAACAGGACAATGCACGTCCGCATGTATCCCGTGCCACCCAACGTGCTCTAGAAGGTGTAAGTCAACTACCCTGGCCAGCAAGATCTCCGGATCTGTCCCCCATTGAGCATGTTTGGGACTGGATGAAGCGTCGTCTCACGCGGTCTGCACGTCCAGGACGAACGCTGGTCCAACTGAGGCGCCAGGTGGAAATTGCATGGCAAGCCGTTCCACAGGACTACATCCAGCATCTCTACGATCGTCTCCATGGGAGAATAGCAGCCTGCATTGCTGCGAAAGGTGGATATACACTGTACTAGTGCCGACATTGTGCATGCTCTGTTGCCTGTGGTTCTGTCAGTGTGATCATGTGATGTATCTGACCCCAGGAATGTGTCAATAAAGTTTCCCCTTCCTGGGACAATGAATTCACGGTGTTCTTATTTCAATTTCCAGGAGTGTAATATGGCGTTTGTCTCAGACATTTTGACGATACAAATTATTTTTTAAAGTTTAATGTTTTTAGTGGTACTAGTTGCGATTTAAAACTGAAATAGTTAGTGAATAAATCATTTTCCTCTTTTTTTCAAATATTTTATTAACCTTCAAAATGAACAAGGTGTTACATAGAACTACCTGGATTCTCAAAGCATTCTGTCACAGAAAAAGTTATGAGCCCCTGTGTGGAGGATATAGTTTTGCGACGTCGATGAATCCTTTTTAAATACCTTTTACTGTATCATAAATATTCCGGGACACATGTTGTAAGCTCATTCTCTTCGTTGGGCAATTTGTCTGGATATTTGCTTTTTGCAATATAAATGTCCTTTGAAATATCCAGTAGTCTGTTTTTCGAACTTGTGCAAATCACTTTCACCTTATTCCATGGAAAAATAACAGTTTTTTTTGTGGTGAATGCAAAATTATGAAACAGCATACGAAAATTTAGATTCTGTAGAGAATACTCTCTGTATTTGATGCTGTGAAGGGACACAACGCCTGAAGTCACTACAGAGCGGTAGTATAGGATCAGGCTGTTGGGAATTCAGTTTGGCCTTACAAGGAGTGTTCGCAAGTATTAACATAATGTCACTTGCAAGTCATGTCGACCACAGTTTACAGGGTTTTTTTAAAATCTTACTCGCTGTTTGTTATGAATTATTCGCATTACATTTTTCGGGACGTTATTTTCATCAACAGATGCAGAGGTCACGCAATTCCCATGAATTACAGGCCGGTGCTCTGGAACGCGGTACTGCTACCCGACAGCGTCCCATATGTTCTCCTTCGTATTCAAATCATACGAATATGATGCTCATCAACGACAGTTCTCTACAATGCTCTTAAACCACAATAGCACAACATTTATCGTGCTGGAGGATGTCATCGTTGTCTGGGAAGACATCAAACAGGGTGGGAGGGATGCAGGTGGTCCGCGGTTCACGTAATTGGCTCAAATGGTTCAAATGGCTCTGAGCACCATGGGACTTAACGGCTTAGGTCATCAGTCCCCTAGAACTTAGAACTACTTAAACCTAACTAACCTAAGGACATCACACACATCCATGCCCGAGGCAGGATTCGAACCTGCGACCGCAGCAGTCTCGCGGTTCCGCACTGCAGCGCCTAGAACCGCAAGACCACCGCGGCCGGCGTTCACGTAATTCACAGCTGGCATGTTGCCTTCGATGCCATGAATGTTCAGTGTCCCCCATAGCGTAATACTGTCTCCGCCGAACTGTGTGCGTGGCGCTATGCAACTTTCGACCAGCCTGGATGACAGGTTATCTGGGTTTGAGCATCGACCTGATGTAACAAGAAACTTCATTCATCTGATTAGGTTACACGTTTCCATTAATCCATGGTCCAGTGTCTATGATCCTGCATCAACGGCAGTGGTCGCTAACGATGTCGCTGGGTCAACGTGGGAACACGTTTGGGTCGTTTGCTGCGGAGCCCCAGATTCAACAGTATGCACTGAACGACGTGCACTGAAACAGTTGTGCCTGCGCCCGTATTTCATTTTGTCGTCAGATCTGCCACAGATAGCCGCCTACCCTGTTTTACAGAGCAGGCAAGCCTCACGACTCCACATTCTGAGACTTGCACGTCCAACAGCTTGCCGCGTTCGTGGTTTCACTGTCCTTGACATCACGATAGTAGCACACGAATAGTCAAGCAGCTTCGCATTTTCCTAGACATTCCTAGACGCCGGGCCATAACAATAAGACGGTTATGCGTTTGTGCAGCGTGCACATATACAACATACACTGAAAAAGCTAGAGAAACTGGTACACCTGTCTAATACCATGTAGGGGTCATGTGACCACGTAGAAGTGCCGCAACAAGACGTGGCGTGCACTCGACTAATGTCTGAAGTAGTGCTGTAGGGAACTGATCCCAAAAAATTCTGCAAGGCTGTCCACAAATACGTACGAGTGCGAGGGGGTGGAGATCTCTTTGAACAGCACGTTGCAAGGCACCCCAGATACGCTAAATAATGTTCATGTGTGGGGAGTTTGGTGGCCAACAAAAGTGTTTAAACTCAGAAGAGTGTTCCTGGAGCCACTCTGTACCAGTTCTGGAGGTGTAGTGTGCCGCATTGTCCTGCTGGAAGTGCCTAAGTCCGTCGGGATGCACAATGGCCATGGACGGATGCAGGTGATCCTACAGGATGCTTACGTACGTGTCACCTGTCAGAGTCGTATCAGGAGTCCCATTCACTCCAACTGCACACGCCCCGCCATATTACAGAGCTTCCTCCACTTTGAACAGTCTCCTGCTGACATGCAGGATCCATGGATTCATTGCCTCCATATCTGTATGGGTCCATGGATTCATGAGGTTTTCTCCATACCCGTGCGCGTCCATCCGCTCGATACAATTTGAAACGAGACTCGTCCGACCAGGCAACATATTTACAGTCATCAACAGTCCAATGTTGGTGTTGACGGGCCCAGAGGAGGCGTAAAGCATTGTGTCGTGCAGTCATCAAGGATACGCGATTGGGCCTTCGGCTTCGAATTCCCATATCGACGATGTATCGTTGAATGGTTCGCACGCTGACACTTGTTGATGGCTCAGCATTGAAATCTGGAGCAATTTGCGGAAAGGTTGCACTTTTGTCACGATGAACGATTCTTTTCAGTCGTCGTTGGTCCTGTCCTTGTAGGATCTTTTTCCGGCTGCAGCGATGTCGGAGATTTCATGTTTTACCGCATTCCTGATATATACGGTATACTCGTGAGATGGTCGTACGGGAAAATCCCCACTTCATCGCTACCTCGGAGATGCTGTGTCCCATAGCTCATGCACCGACTATAACAATACGTTCAAATTCAGTTAAATCTTGATAACCTGACACTGTAGGTGGTGGTGGTGGTGGTGGTTAGTGTTTAACGTCCCGTCGACAACGAGGTCATTAGAGACGGAGCGCAAGCTCGGGTTAGGGAAGGATTGGGAAGGAAATCGGCCGTGCCCTTTCAAAGGAACCATCCCGGCATTTGCCTGAAACGATTTAGGGAACTCTCGGAAAACCTAAATCAGGATGGCCGGAGACGGGATTGAACCGTCGTCCTCCGGAATGCGAGTCCAGTGTGCTAACTACTGCGCCACCTCGCTCGGTCACCTGACACTGTAGCAGGAGTAACTGATACAACAACTGCGCCAGACAGTTGTTGTCTTATACAGGCGCTGCCGACCACAGGGCCGTATTCTCCCTGTTTACGTATCTCTGTATTTGAATACGCATGCCTATACTAGTTTACACTAAGTGATCGAAAGTATCCGGACACCTGGCTGAAAATGAGTTACAAGTTCGTCGCGCCCTCGATCGGTAATGCCGGATGCTGCTTGTGACAGCTTACACTCTCGCAAGAAAACATTCAGTCAGGTGCTGCAACGTTTCTTGGGAATGGCAGCCCATTTTTCACGGAGTGCTGCACTGGGGACACGTATCGATGTCGGTCGGTGACGCCTGGCACGAAGTCGGGGTTCCAAAACATCCCAAAGGTGTTCGATAACATTCTGGTCAGGACTCTGTGCAGGCCTGTCCATTACAGGGACGTTATTGTCGTCCAAACACTCCGCCACAGGGCGTGCATTTTGAACAGGTGCTCGATCGTGTTGAAAGATGAAATCGCCATACCCGAATTGCTCTTCAACAGTGGGGAGCAAGAGGGCGTTAAAACGTTAATGGAGGCCCATGCTATGATAGTGCAACGCAAAAGGCCCCCTCCATGAAAAACACGACCACACCATAACACCATCCCCTCCGAATTTTACTGTTGGTACTACGCACGCTGAAGATAACGTTCGCCGGGCATTCGCCATACCCAAACCCTGTCATCGGATCGCCACATTGTGTACCGTGATTCGTTACTCCACACGAGGTTTTTCCACTATTCAGTCGTCCAGTGTTTACGCTCCTTACACCAAGCGAAGAGTCGTTGGGCATTACCGGAGTGATGTGTGGCTTATGAGCAGCCGGGTCCATGAAATCAAAGTTTTTCTCACCTCCCGCCTAACTGTCATAGCACTTGCAGTGGATCCTGGTGCAGTTTGGAATTCCTGTGTGGTGGTCTGCCTGTTACACATTACGACCCTCTTCCAATGTCGGTGGTCTCTGTCAGTCAACAGACGAGGTCGGCCTGTATGCTTTTGTGCTGTATGTGTCCCCTCACGTTTCCACTTCACTATCACACCGGAAACAGTGGACTTAGGGATGTTTAGGAGCGTGGAAATCTCGCTTACAGACGTATGACACAAGTGACACCCAGTTCGTGAGTTCCGAGGAGCGCGCCATTTTGCTCTCTCGTGATGTCTAATGACTACTGAGATCGCTGATATAGAGTACCTGGCAGTAGGTGGCAGCAAAATGCAACTTGTATGAAAAATGTACGTTTTTGGTGGTGTCTGGATATTTTTGATCACGTAGTGTATTTACGTAAGAAATTCAACACTATAACTATTTTGTAGGTATGGAAGAAAACTATGGAGCACTTTTTTGTGTTCTTGTGATGCTCTGAAAGATAAATCAACTGGAATGTTAGTCTTCTCCCTGCAATAAGATTCATTTCAGACGTGCGTTACTCGATGAGTTGTGTGTAGCCCTTCTGGAGATTTCAGTGTAGCACAGCGGGAAGAGACCTCGTGCAGCTCAGGCACACAGGGAGATGTGGAGAGGTTCGTTTGATTTAGGGCGTCGGTAAAACTTTTACAATGGGACGTCATTGTTAATCGGTCAATGTTTTCTTTATGTCTACAACGATTTTTACTAATGAAGAATTGGCTGGCATAGTACTAACATATGGAGAATATCAACAAATGTTTGGGACATCGTTCAAGTACTACTGCGAACATTGGAAAAAAGGACTACCGTACCATTTAACCCTTTGATCACCATTGGTACGTATGTGTCCCGTGATGGTTGTCAGAGACACCAGTGGGAATTTCTTATATGTTGCTGTTTTTCAATGTTCCGCTGGTAAAGTGAAGTCTGCTAATGATTTGCGGAAATCTTACAAATACACATTTCACTTGTAGGCTGTGGCGTTTTCAAATTTCATAGTTAATCCTCCGTTCCCTAGATGCTCGTATTGTCGCATCGATTTAGTTAGCGCCTGCAGGTAGGCAACCAAATGAACAAATTTGCAAAGCGGTGCTGCTGTCGCGCCTTCCCGTACAAGTCGTATCAACGAGTTTTATGCACGTATTGGCGGGCGCCACGTCGCAAGCAACGTGCATATTGAGCACCTGTAGCGTGAGTACGAACTCGGAGAGATGTTCTGTCCACTGATGTGTGTCCGTTTTCTCTATCCGCTCTTACATCTACATTCGTACTCCGCAAGCTACCGTACGGTGCGTGGCGAATGTCACCCTATACCATTACCAGTCATTTCTTTTTCTGGCCCACTCGAAAACACGAGGGCTATTCGGAAAGTAAGGTCCGACCGGTAGCGAAATGAAAACTGCAGTGAAAATAAAATCTGTTTTATTTGCAACATTTAGCTGCACCTTCCAGCTATTTCTCTACGTAGTCGCCGCTCCGACTTAAACAATTATCTTATTATGGTACCAACGTTCCAGTACTCTCGTCATAGAAAGCAGCCGATTGTGCTCTACGCCAATTCTCTACGCTGGTCTACAGCTCGTTGTCGGTGCCAAAATGCTGTCCTCATAGCCAGCGGCTCATGTGAGCAGCGATGAACTCTAGAATGTTTGGTGGATGATCAAACACTTCTCATCGAAAGCGCTGCAGGGGCTTCGTCATTGCCCGTGCAGAGTGCGGCCGAGAATTGTCAAGAGGAAGGAGGAAGCGCATGACTGGTACGGGCACCTATACTTGGTGAGACCCAATTGTGTTCTGCGCATCTTCAATCGCCCACTGTGTGCTCAGAACTGGAAAGAGCGAAGTCATGCGATCGACAGACATACAACAGACACTGCCCAAAACATGTGTGCAAAGTTTAATCGGATTTTCCCTGCCATTTCATTTCGCGACTTATCGGACGTTACTTGCCGAATAGCCCTCGCAGACCGAGGGAAAAACGACTATCTATATGCCTCCGTATGAGTCCTAATTTCTCGTATCTTAGTTGTCTTTACTCGAATCGTGTGTTGGTGGCAGCAGAAACGTTGTGTTCTCAGATTCAAATACTGGTTCTCTAAATTGTTTCAGTAGTGTTCCTCGAAAAGAACGTCGCCTCCCCTCCAGGAAATCCCATTTAGGTTCCCGAAGCACCGAAGCATTTCCGTAATACTCGCGCGTTTTTCGAAACTTCCTGTAACAAATCTAACAACAGGCCTCTGAAGTGATACGCCAAGATACGTGTATCAAAGATGTCAGCTGTACCCAAGAATATGTCACTGTAGCGTCATTTATGAGGTCTCCTTTATACACTTCTGGCCATTAAAATTGATACACCACGAAAATGACGTGGTACAGACGCGAAATTTAACCGACAGAAAGAAGATGCTGTGATACACAAATGATTACATTTTTCAGAACATTCACACAAGGTTGGCGTCGGTGGCGACACCTACAACGTGCTGACATGAGGAAAGTTTCCAGTCGATTTCTCATACACAAACAGCAGTTGACCGGCGTTGCCTGGTGAAACGTTGTTGTGATGCCTCGTGTAAGGAGGAGAAATGCGTACCATCACGTTTGCGCCTTTGATAAAGGTCGGATTGTAGCCTATCGCGAGTGCGGTTTATCGTATGGCGACATTGTTGCTCGCGTTGGTCAAGATCGAATGAATGTTAGCAGAATATGGAATCGGTGGGTTCAGAAGGGTAATACGGAACGCCGTGCTGGATCCCAAACGGCCTCGAATCAATAGCAGTCGAGATGACAGGCATCTTATCCGCATGGCTGCAACGTATCGTGCAGCCATGTCTCGATCCCTGAGCCAACAGATGGCGACGGTTGCAAGACAACAACCATCTGTGCGAACAGTTCGGAGACGTTTGCAGCAGCATGGACTATCAGCTCGGAGGTCATGGCTGCAGTTACACTTGACGCTGCATCACAGGCAGGAGCGCCTGCGATGGTGTACTCAACGACGAACCTGGGTGCACGAATGGTAAAACGTCATTTTTTCGGATGAATCCAAGTTATGTTTAGAGCATTATGAGGCTCGCATCCGTATTTGGCAACATCGCGGTGAACGCAAACCGGAAGCGTGTATTCGTCTCCGCCATACTGGCGTATCACCCCGCATGGTGGTATGGGGTGCCATTGGTTACACGTCTCGGTCACCTCTTGGTCGCACTGACGGCACTTTGAACAGTGGACGTTACATTTCAGATGTTTTGCGACCCGTGGCTGTACCCTTCATTCGATTCCTGCGAAACCCTACATTTCAGCGGGATAATGCACCACCGCATGTTGTAGGTTCTGAACGGGCCTTTCTGGATACAGAAAATGTTCGACTGCTGCACTGGCCAGCACATTCTCCAGATCTCTCACCAATTGGAAACGTCTGGTCAATGGTGGCAGAACAACTGGCTCATCACAATACGCCATTCACTACTCTTGATGATCTTTGGTATCGTGTTGAAGCTGCATGGGCAGCTGTACCTGTACACACCATCCAAGCTCTGTTTGACTCAATGCCCAGACGTATCAAGGCCGTTATTACGGCCAGAGGTGTTTGTTCCGGGTACTGATTTCTCAGGATCTATGCACCCAAATTGCGTGAAAATGTAATCACATGTCAGCCCTAGGGTAATATATTTGTCCAATGAATACTCGTTTATTATCTCCATTTCTTCTCGGTGTAGCAATTTTAATGACCAGTAGTGTATATGCCTCCGTATGAGTCCTAATTACTCGTATCTTCGTTGTCTTTACTCGAAACGTATGCTGGTGGCAGGAGAATCGTTGTGTTCTCAGCTTCAAATACTGGTTCTTTAAATTGTTTCAGTAGTGTTCCTCAAAAAGAACGTCGGCTGCCCTCCAGGGACTCCCATTTAAGTTCCCGAAGCATCTCCGTAATACTCGCGCGTTTTTCGAAACTACCCGTAACAAATCTAGCAACAGGCCTCTGAAGTGCTTCACCATGATACGTGTTTCAAAGATGTCAGCTGTACTCAAGAACATGTCACTCTAGCGTCCTTTATGAGGTCTCCTTTATAGATGAACCGAACTTCCCTAAAATTCTCCCAATAAACCGACGTCGACCATTCTCATTTCCTAGCACAATCCTCACACGCTCGATTCATTTCATGCCGCTTTGCAAAGCTGCGCCAAGACACATAAGTGACGTGAGTGCGTCAAGCAGCATTTATTGACGCTGTATTCGAACAGTAAGGATAAATTACATTTCCCCATCTCTACGCTACCTTTAGCCATCGGAGGCCGACTGCTCGAAACCCAGGCTCCAAGAACAACGCTACTGTACAAACGCTGTACAAATAAGGAACACTGTTTTAATCAGTGCACGTAGCGCGGTGTGAAGTAAAAATACTCGCCGTGGGCGGCCTGCCGGTTCGTCGTTAGCGGGTTAGATGGCTCGGCGGACCACCAGCGCCTGCGGCCGCTGCTGGCCGGATGTCGTATTGGCTGTTACAGCAACGCGGCTGCGACGCCGCAGCTCGCTGTAGATGGGTGCGGCGATTGCGGCGCGAAGCGTGCGTGCGAGCGGACCCCCAGCCCCAGCCCCCGGCCCCCAGCCCCCGGCCCCCAGCCCCTATAGTCCTGGCGCCGAAGCCGCCCCGATAAACCGCGCCCGACAACAAAAGCAATACAGCGGCGCGCACTTCGTTACTCGGGGGCGCAGATCAGGCCGGCGCGACTGCGCGCGCTGGTGCCGTACGCGGCCCATTCCGCGCCGCGTAACCTCGTACACCGCCCTCTGTTCTCTGCGTCATCCGCTTCCTTTCTGCCTTTTTTGTTTCGCCAACCGAGTTTTTTCCGTGATTTTCTCGCGACGAGATCTGTATAGAGATAGGTCGTGTCGACCAAACAGCAGTTTTCGGTTGGTGCGGCAGAGATAGACGTCAAACGCTAATCTTCTTGTGCTTACATTTTTAAAGTACTCTATTCGGCGTTATAAAGCTACGCGAGAGTGTTAAAAATCAACAGTGCGACATGAAAGAGTGTTAAAATAATAAACTGTAAGACAAAAAAGAGACGCACCACGAAAGTCTTATTCTAACGGGACGGGAATCGGGAGAAGTGTTGTATATGTACAGACAAACAAATTATTACAATTTCAGAATATTGCGTGATTTATTCAAGAGAAAGAGCTTCAGAAACTGAGGAAGTCAATAACGGTTTGCCGCGCGGGATTAGCCGAGCGGTCTCAGGCCCTGCAGTCATGGACTGTGCGGCTGGTCCCGGCGGAGGTTCGAGTCCTCCCTCGGGCATGGATATGTGTGTTTGTCCTTAGGATAATTCAGGTTAAGTAGTGTGTACGCTTAGGGACTGATGACCTTAGCAGTTGGGTCCCATAGGATTTCACACGCATTTGAACATTTCAACAATAACGCTTTGCTCGTCCTCTCACCCTTATGCAAGCAGTTATTGGGCTTGGAATTCATTGATACAATTATTGGATGTCCTCCTGAGAGATACCGTGTGTAATTGAGGAGCGCCGGAACCAAAACCGATAAATCCGCATTTGCTGTTAATACAGAAAGTAACAAATAGTGATCTCTAAATGGCCTCACAAGCTATAAAAAGAAGAAACACACCATAAAACACTTGATGTCGTGTTGTGCTGAAAACTATTTTGTGGCAGCATGTATTATTACTCCTGTATCTCCCCGCTACAGCTCAAACACGCGAATACAGCAAAAGTGGATATATCGGGTTTTGTTCCGGCGTTCCTCAATTGGTGCGTGAAATCGTCAAAATTGTAAGCCGGTTGGAAGCGCTGCCCGTAACACTCAAAAGGTTCTCAAGTGGGGAGAGATCCAGTGATCTCTCTGGCCAACGTAGTGTTTGCCAACCAAGAAGTCAAGCAGTAGAAACTCTCTCCGTGTGTGGGCGGGCATTATCTTGCTGAAATGTAAGACACCAGCCTGGCTCGCCATGAGCAACAAAACGGAGAGTAAAACATCGTCGACGTACCACTTTGCTGCACAAGTGCCGCGGATGACAAACAAAGGCGTCCTACTATGAAATGGAATGACACCCTGGAACCATCAGTTCTGTTTGTAGGGCCGTACAGCGGACTACAGTCACGTTGGTGTCCCACCACTGCCTCCGTCGTCTCCAGAAACGTCTTCGACCTGGAAACTCGTTGAGTGGTGTAGAACTGTCTTCAGCAATGAGTTCCACTTCTAACTGAGCCCCAGTGACCAACGAAGACGTGGCTGGATACTTGCTGGACAGCCGTGGGACGCCAGTCACCCGCCATGCTGCCCGACAACCATGACATTTACTGCCTGCGGTGCCATTTTATTTCATAGCACCACCCCTTTGATTGTAATCTGCGGCATCCTTCCAGCGCAACGATACGTCGATACACTTCATTGCCAACCATCCTAGGCTTATGTTTCAGCAATATAACGCGCATCTGCACACGGCGAGAGTTTATACTGGTTGTCTTTGTGCTTGGCAAACCCTATCTCAGCCAGCAAGATCGCCAGATCCCTCCCAAAGTGACAACGTTTGGAGCATTATCGACACCGCCCTCCAGCCATCCCGGGATCTTTTTTTTAATAAATCATGTAATCTTTCTGAAATTATAATCCTTTGTTTGTCTGTACATATACGTCACAGCTACCTATTACCGCCCCATTCGGATAATTACTTCGTCGTGAGTTTTCTTTTTATTGTCTCAGACTGTAATATCTTTGTATGATACTTTCTCTTTGATATAAATAAACGATATTATTGTTGTGAAAGCAAGCGGCTCGTCTTATTCAACTTGGAGCAACGCTGAGTAATTTGAGAAAGAATTGCCGCAGCGACACGTTGAATAATTTCTGCCAGCAACACCTCCTCCATTGCTAATAAAGAGGAGTACCGGATTAAGTTCTTTTATCCTACAGTACATGCCCATGGAAGACCCTACCCAGGATGACCAGGTGATCTGGCCAGAGGCAACAACAGTAAAGCGCAAAAATAGCGACATCAAACAAAGATCATAATATACAGAGAGATTAGAGGGGACGCTGGGTATAGCAGTTACGTAGACTTGAAAAGATAAGCGCAAGATGCGGAAAGGAGTCGGTCAACATACAGGTAACCGTGAGCCTTGAAGGATTCGCACCGACTTCTCGATGGCGATGAAACCTCACTTTGGAGGTTAGAAACGATGTTAGTTTCCACTTTCTTTTATCGGGGATCACCACACTACTGAATAACTGATCATAGTCGTTACTTCTTATATCATATGTACTGTATTTCCACACCAGTAAAACAAGAGAAACATAGTGCAAATCATGTGCCACATCTACTACTGCTACAATGGTACTACCGACATCATCAGATTTAAACTTTTGCCCAACAACAAAATACACGACGCAGACCGCGTGCATCTCGTTTCGCCGTGGCCACTCGAGAAGTCGCACACACTGGCAATACTGAGCAGTTACGTGTTTTCATCGTTAAGAAATGATGAAGGATATTAAATGTTGCTTTAAACTGCTTCACCATAAATTTATAGCAAACACTGCATCATTTTAAATGTAGAAATAGCTACAGTATCCTTACAGATAGACGACATAAAGAAAGAGTTATCAACTTCCTTTCATGGTAATATTGCGTTCGTCGATGAGAACATCTCAGTCGTTTGATACAGGTTGGTTAAAACTGAAGTGCAGCTAATCACGGAGGTCCTGTGTGCGCTGTAATTATCGTATGGCAGCGAAACTTGGTGAACATTGTAACGCGTTAATGCGGAACCGATTTACGCTGGAAATAAAGTTAGTTCCAATTTCCGTTACTATGTGCAAACCTGGCGCTGTACAGCATCTCCTGACGTCTCTGGTGCTCGTACTGAACAAATTCTGTAAGTGGTGGGTGGTTAGAAAAAACACCAACATTATGCGTCTCTCACTCGCTTCAACTTTTCTGTCCATGCGCCGTTCCTAATCCATTGCACAGCAAATATTTATAAACGTCTTCTTGCATTCGCGGAGCCAGATTTGCACCTGGTGCGGAAATTTGACCCAATTTTTTCCACTGTTAATCGGTTTAGCATTAATGCACTAGAATATTTGCGGCTTTCACTACCATACGATAATTACAGCCCACACTGCACACTGGACGTCTGTGAGGAGCTGCACTTTAATTATAACCACTCAGTGCATACTACACATTCCAATTTGCCGATGAAAAAACTAGCGGAGGATGTGTTCGGTAACCTTGAGTGTATCTCACTCAGAACACTGAACTCTACGGAAACTGGCAAACAAGCGAAGTGGCTGGCTCTGAGCACTATGCGACTCAACTGCTGAGGTCATCAGTCGCCTAGAACTTATAACTAGGTAAACCTAACTAACCTAAGGACAGCACACAACACCCAGCCATCACGAGGCAGAGAAAATCCCTGACCCCGCCGGGAATCGAACCCGGGAACCCGGGCGTGGGAAGCGAGAACGCAACCGCACGACCACGAGATGCGGGCACAAGCGAAGTGAGAATAGATGAGACAGACATGTAAACAAATTGAAAAAGACATAAAGTCAAGGAAAAGTGACGCATTATGTAGGAAGATTAAATGTACTTTTGGATTGAACAAAATTAGATTTGTTAAGCCGCGAGTTGCAAGTAGGTAACGTATGTTAACTGCACACTAAAGAGCTGATAGTCCCCAGGTGTACATCGAAGGTCTGTATGATGGCAGTAGCCATAAGACTGGAAGTGATAGATGAGCCATCAACTGGATTAAGAAATGAACAGAGTACTCCGTGATATGAAGTGAAGTCGATAACTAAAACCAGTCGGAGGTATAGGAGTTGTTATTGTATGTACTGTCCAAAATTTCTGTATAAGGAAACTTATTAGATTTTCAGAGAAGCCTTCTCATGATCACATTAACGAAAATCAAACAAGCAGATGAATACAACAGGAAAATTAGCGATTTTAAAGTGCTCACGAGAATATTTCAGAAAAGTATAGAAAATTAAATTCAGGATTTAAAGGATGAGAAATAGTACAAAATCAGAATGCCGTCGTAATTTGGAGACTTATACAATTTATTTCGACAAATCAAATAGAAAACTGTTTGAAATTCTGAGATGAATAAGAATGAATTGAAGAAACAGCCTACGAAGTATATTAGCAACTTCATTCCGAGCAGTCTCTGGGTTGCTAACCAGCAAAAATGTACAACAGGTGGACCCTTCGAGTTTTGTGACTAAAGCAACCACCTGCAGGACAGTTTCACTACATTTACATTGGGGACCCTGAGTAATGTACGTTGCGGATTTTGTATCATTTCAGAAGTATTTCACAGTGAGGGTATAGTAACCTTGATACACAGAGACGTGCCATCCACGTCGATGTGTATTGCGCAACCCAGAAAAGGAAGGACTGAATGAATGCAAATCAGAAATTGTGTCATACGTTATACCAGCAACAAACTACTTAGATATCAGAATAAGTAATTAAGATTGCAGAAAGGCACCGTATACCAAGATCCACGAGCGCGTTCCCTTCTGTGACTGGAAACGTTGGTATTATTCTAAGCCCACTCAGTGATTCAAGAACCGAGCAACGGAATATAAACTAGACAGTAGGTACCAGTATGCCTCCTAGGCTTCAGGTTGTGCAATAACAGCTTGTGAACGAGTTCGAAAGAAAAAAAATGACGAATGACCAGAAGAAGGTCATATTCTAAAATATCATTCCGGCTGCACAGAAATGGCGCTGATGTGGATGCGGTGGAGAAGAAGATTTCTTGCAGTGACCAGCACTTGCTGGACCAGGGGATGACTGCCATCCTATCTGCGTGACCGTGACGGGTCAAGCCACCTCCACTATAGGGCAGAGCATCGCCGCTGGTGTGCACCTGTCTCTGTCGACGTTTCGGTACAAGCTGGTCCGCCTGTCACTGCGTCCAGTTCCCTAGTTCGGAAAATGCAAACGCCGCTGACTGCCATAGGCACTTGAAAACAGTCGCCAGCGTGCCAAATAGCAAAATTTCGTGTGATATAGGCTTCAATCTGTCCTGCACTGATGTCTCTGTAAATGTCAAATGCTAACATGCGGAATGCAATCTGGTGGCCTACATTCCGCGGGAAGCGGACAGACTTCATTGAAAACAACATCCGATCTCCATCCCTACGTATACAACGCTGTCTGAAAAGACACCACTACAGCACGAGAGCTGTGGTGCCTGAGGACTTGATCTCTGCCGCCCACCCTCAGCCGGCTCCGTATGCATTTTTTGCCACATGGGTGAGATAAACATGTGAAGTAGGTGCCACTGCTTCCGTGGCCATCACATCCATTAGACGTGTCCCTTCTGAGCATGCCGCTGATAAGCGACGTCGGGAAACATTCATAATGGTACTCCAGCATCCGCTGTTGATCCTTTGTGAACTCCAAACCAAGTTGAAATTTATTCCTCAGGAATATATCCACGTCTCGTGACATTCTAAGCCACGGCACCGAGTGAGGTAGTGAAGCTGGACTTGATTATGGGAAGACGGCCGTTGTCTTTCTCGTCTATTCATCCAGAGTTAGTTTTTCTTAAGTCACTTTAGGGCAGGTCTGTGATGGTTTCCTGTCCACTGACAGTATGAGCTTGTCCTCTATCTGTTAAGATCTCACCGTCGACCGGACTTTTTGACTGCAATCTTCTTCTTTTTACGAGCATCCCTGACTGCAGCATCTATGAACTTCGGACAAATACTGGCTGCTCAGAGTCAAAGATCTTGCTGAGTCCTGCGATCCTAATCATTTGAATATTGTTGACTGTCTTATCTGTGATGCGAGGTTCATTTCAGACATAAGTATATTACATACTGCTGCGATTTTCCTAAAGGGTAATCTATGTGCAGTGTATATGAAAAACGTAAAAAATTTACAAATAAATGTTATTCACAAGGACAGTCAGCATACACAAAAGTTGAAATTACTTTCGCAGAACTGAAAAGGAAGACTGACAATATGAGTAGTCAAAAACACACCGTAGAAATTGGAAAGTTTAGGTTAGGGCCTGCTCGAAGGAGAGGAAGTGTCTCCAGAAGTGATGGAAGAAGAAACGTGTGTCGATATAGCTGGCAAAGGGTATCCAGTAACAAGAATTTGACAGAGCTCTGGAACTCTTGTGTACAAATAAGGAACGAATAATGGACAACATTCATTCAGTATTTGTGAATCATTGGGAGAAGCAGCAACTGAACGGAAATTGTGTAGGATCTCTGCGAGTGGAGACGTACTATCGCAATTCCAGAAGAAGATCTGCACCAACCCGCAGATATGAAGAGCAGGTAAATGCGAGAAATATCTCAGAAGCAGCTTGAGCGTTTTTGCAAACAAGATGCTGTCTATAATAGTATACAAAAAAATGGAAAGAGAAGTGAAGATGTATTGGATGCCAATTACTTTCGCATTAGGAGATAATGGATTACAATGACATCGTTTACACTGTAAGCTTTATAATGGAAGCAAGGCGTAAGACAAATCATAACAATTTCTTAGGATTAATCAGACTTCAAAAGAATTTGGTTAGGTGCTGTGTTGCATAATGTTTGAAATCCATGCAAAAAACAAAAAGAAGGGTATATGGAACAGGGAAGGCAAACATTGTAGGAGGATACAGAAATTGTAATACAGGAAGCAAACGATTGAAGACGTTTGGTATTACCGCTACTCTGGGATGAAGAGGTTGGTAAAGGTGAGGAGATTCTTATGGGTAGCTCCAGACCAGTCAGAGAGTGTACACCTGTTTGTTGGGAGGAGTGGTCAGAGATGATGGTACCACTGTGCGGACGCACACGCTGTGGAGGGCCACGAGAGTTGTGTTAGGAGAACGGAGCCGTGTTACCGTCAAACGTACACAGGAAACAGCACAGTGTATGCGTGCCACAGTATTTTACCTTTTTGGTTGTCCACCTAGAGACGTCAAAGAAAGTATTTATTGATTGCTATCTGTAGACTTACTATCTCCGTCTATACAGGGAGAGGCGGCTGCGGCAGCCCAGTCCAGATGTATCAAGAACAACAGAATTTATCGAGGTGCTGTTTTTGCTAAATTACAGCGGTGCATGTGGCGAATCATAGGACGTACCCACCTAATTATGACACCGATTCTTTTTTTTTAATACAGCAAAATAGTTTTCTCTGTGGCAGAGCAAAGAGCCTTCTAAGTCAATTTGAATGAAGTAATGTGTATGAAACTTGATTAAAGCAGTAATAAGATAACAGCGCCACGAACTGCTGTCTTCCAACAACATAGACGTCTGCTCTACTGTACCTAACGTAAAGAAACGTGTAACTTAGATGCGGTTCCTGTGTTTACCTGCGGGTCTGTAGCCAGTCAGTCTGTGCTATCCTGCCGTAGCCATTACGTAACTTGCTCCTGTAGTTATACGATAGTCTAAAAAGTGGATATGGTTTGCATTCATGTCACCAAACTGTTAGAGTAGCGGTGTGATTGTACACTGAGGTGGGAAAGAGTCATGGGATAGTGATATTTACATACACAGATGGCGGTATAAAAGGGCAGTGCAATGGTGGGGCTGTCACCAGTACTCAGGCGATTCACGTGAAAAGCTTTCCGACGCTCTTATGGCCTCACGAACGGAATTAACACTCTTTGAACATGGAATGGTAGGTGGGTAGACGCCTGGGACATTCCATTCTGGAAATCCTTAGGAAATTGAATATCCCGAGATTCGCAGTGCCAAATTTTAGTCATTAAGTCTCGCCACGGCCTTCACTTAACGACCGAGAGCAGCGGCGTTTGCGTAGAGGTGTCACTGCTAACAGACACCGAGCGAGGTGGCGCAGTTGTTAGCACACTGAGCTCGCATTCGGGAGGACGACGGTTCAATCCCGCGTCCGGCCATCGTGATTTAGTTTTTCCGTGATTTAGTTTTTCCGTGATTTCCCTGAATCGCTACAGGCAGTTGCCGGGATGGTCCCTTTGAAAGGGCACGGCCGATTTCCTTCCCCGTCCTTCCCCAATTCGATGAGACCGATGACCTCGCTGTCTGGTCTCCTCCCCCAAACAACCCAACCCAACCCAACGGTAACAGACATACAGCCGTGCGTCAAATAACAGCGGAAATCAATGTATTCGTTACGACAACCCTGCGACATTTGGCGTTAATGGTTATGACAGCAGACGACTTATGCGAGTTCCTTTGGTAAAAGCATATCACCTGCAGCGCCTCTCCTTGGCTGTTGGGGATATCGCTTGGACTGCAGACGACTGGAAAACCATAGCCTGGTCAGATGAGTCCCGATTTCAATTGGTAAGAGCTGATGGTAGGGTTTCGAGTGTGGTGCAGACACGTAGACCCAAGTTGTCAACAAGGCACTGTGCGATATGGTGGCGGCTCCATAATGGTGTGGGCTGCATTTACATGGAACAGACTGGGTCCTCTGGTTATATTCGACTGCTTGGAGACCATTTGCAGCCATTCATGTTTCCAAACAACGATGGAATTTTCATGGATGGCTCTAATGGCTCTGAGCACTATGGGACTTAACATCTGAGGTCATCAGTCCCCTACACTTAGAACTACTTAAACCTAACTAACCTAAGGACATTACAAACATCCATTTCCGAGGCAGGATTCAAAACTGCGACCGTAGCAGCAGCGCGGTTCCGGACTGAAGCGCCTCGAACCGGTCGGTCATAGCGGCCGACTTTCACGGATGACAATGCACCATATCACCGGTCCACCTTTGTTCGCGATTGGTTTGAAGAACGTTCTGAACAATTCGAACGAATGATTTGGCCACCGATCGAGCACTTATTAGGCATAGTAGAGAGGTCAGTTCATGCGCAAAATCCGGCACTGGCAACACTTTCCCTATTATGGACAACTGTAGAGGCTGCTCAGTTTTTGTACAGATGACTTTCAAGGACTTGTTGAGTCCATGCCACGTCGAGCTGATGCAGAAGTAGGTCATCACGATGTTTGGTGGCGTTGCCTGACTTTTGCCACCTCAGTGTATAGTGAAGCGTATCCTGAGCGTGTAAAGCTTTCGAGATCTTTATTTGCAAACAATATAAGAAATCCCAGAAAGAGAAATGTAAAGAATAACATACGCCAAGAATTGTAGCCGAGGAGAGAAATGCGTTTAACATTTGATCACACACAAAATACACATCACTATGAGGCAGCTTCAATTTACCACTGGGATTACCCAAAGCAGTTTTCAGCAAATACTAAATACGAATGGATGTCATCGTTTCTATACTTCGCTCCAGCAACAGCTTTATGCCTATGACTTTGCAATCTGTTGGAATTCTCCGGGAGTTTTCTACGAGATGAAAACTACTTGTCACCCATTGTGGCTAATCTTTTTATGGAAGACTTCGAGGAGAGAGCACTCCAGTCGTCGGATTTGAAACCTACGTGTTTTTGGCGATATGTGGACGACACCTTTGTTATCTGGCCTCACGGCACTGCATCTTAACTCGCTTCATCCCAACATCAAGTTCACTATGGAGATGGTTGTGTTGGTACGGAGAAATGAAGATGGCACATTAGGTCACGCAGTGTACTGTAAACCAACACACACGGACTTATACTTACAGGCCACCAGCTGTCACCATCCCTCTAACGAAGTGGCGTACTTAGGACTTTGGTTCACAGAGCACGAGCCATATCAGATTCAGACAGCTTATCCAATGCGCTGCTCCATCTGCGTACCACTTTCCAACAAAATGGACATTCCGAACGGGAGATTCACCGTGCCTTACACCCGAAGCGGGTTACCCAACGTGAGGAACCGGAAGAAGGCGAAGAAGAATGGGGAATGATCATCTTGCCATTCATCGGCGATGTCTCTTCAAAAATAGGAGGATTATTGAAGAGGCATAAAGTTAAATGTGTCTTTCGCCCACCAGCAAAACTCAGAGCTCTCTTTGGCTCATCTAAGGACAGCCTTGGTCTAAGAAGACCCGGTGTTTACGGAATTCGTTGTAGCTGCGGCAGGTCGTACATCGGACAAACGTGGTGCACTGTAGAAGAGAGATGTACTGAACACCGACGCAACACTCGTCTGGAGCAACCAGAGAAGTCTGCCGTGGCCGAGTATTGTCTCAATACAGGCCAATCTATGAATTATCAACATACTAAAATTCTCGCGTCGACGAGTTCGTACTGGGACAGTCTTATTAAGGAAGCAGTGGAAATACGCAGCTCGACGAATCTTGTAAACAGAGACACGGGCTTTCAGCTCAGTACAGCTTGGGATCCAGCGGTGGCCATGTTGAAGTCGCATCGAGCAGAGTAGTACTATTGGTCATACGACGGATGACGATTCGCTAGCAACATAAATATTCTGTTGACAACAGGAGGATAGTCACGCGCCTACGCGGACGCGCAATTTTGCTTGCGGCTTCCGACAGAGGTGGCTGGGGCGGCCGATGGCAGCACAGAGCAGCAGCGGCAGCGTCCGCGCGTGCGCCGGAGTCTCTCGTTCTTCATCCTGTAGCTGGCGTTGCTATCCTCCCAGCTATCGGTTGATATCGTCGCTATTGGCCATCGAATTTTGGCGCCTCCAAGCATGCGCACTTCCTACCTAAGACTGGCATAAATTGGGGGCTCTAATCATGCCTTAGCAGTGTGTTCGTCGGACCTGAAGATGTGGCCAGTTGCGCTGATGAAATATTGTGGAGTTTTCATTACGACATCCGACGTCTCGCCCGAGAACCATACATACAACATGTCCGTCGGGAAAGCCTCAAGCAACACATTCGAAAACTACACAGTTTGCAACTTCACTACGAAGGCGTCCCCACAGACCATTCCAGAGGAGCTACCGTGAATTCTGCATCACTGGTTACAGAGAACGGGTACAGGAGTCGTGCGTGTCCCTAGACAGGCGGAGTAATTTGTAGCGGCCTGCAGCACGTGCAGCAGCTGTGTGCGGGGCGTGGGCGGCGCCAGAACCCAGTGGACGGCGTGGCCGCCCCTGAGGGGCCGCCTGCCTCCCCCGCAGTGTATGCAGCCAGTACGGACTGCACACGACATGTCGGCAGCGGCCAACTCTGCGGTAGCGCCCGCAACAACCTGCCGTTCTCCCTGCGGGGGCGGGGCGGCCAGTGCACCGCGTCCCCTGGTCTCTGTCTGGGTCGCGGCCAGCACCAGACAACGTACAGCGAGGCAGATAAGTACTGATGCTGATGCGAACCTCACACGAGTGTTCCTGGCGACAAGAGTGAACCATAAATAAAGGGCGGTTCACAAACAACAACTCAAGTACACATGCTGTTCCAAAAACGTTATCGTGGAAGTAGGTTACAGGAGGTGCTGGTGAAATAACACACACTGCTAAGGTTATCTTTTTATCTTAAAGGCTATCTCAGTAATAAATATATATATATATATATATATATATATATATATATATATATATATATATAAGACAACATTTAAAAAAAAGATCTTTTAAATAGCTGGAAAATTTTCTCTGTGTAAAGGATATTGCAAGGTATGACGTTAACAATTTCCCAATAATGAGATTTTAAACTTTGTATATCTATAAGAAAACTATTCCTTTAAAAAAAACCTTTGAGTAGCTAGTTTTTACTAAAGCTAAAATAGTTGTCTCTCGCCAGTTAAATAACTTATATTACATCTTTCAGTTGTTACAAGACAAATGTGAATAAGCCAGCACACAAACCTTCACATTAAAGGCAGATCCCAAAAAAAATTTCCTTGCCTCAGTGACGGAGTGACACGTGGAAAGGGGCCCAAATCACAATAGGCGGAATAGTTATTGGTGGCCTACAGGGCCACAGCAGATCAGCCCCAAAACTTCCATTACAAGCTACCACCTCCCCGAGTTACCCAAAACCAGAAGATGTAGCAAGGGCGGTGTCTTCACAGGCTCCGAAGCACAGACACGCGACACCGACGCTAAATCATCCAGTCTAGGTGTGAATGAAACGGCCCGACCAAGAAGCAATTACCACATTCCCGCGGACAGGCAAACGAAAACTGTGGTGGGAAGACCCCAACAAAACCACTGGTGAAAAAACTCATACACTTCACTGTTACATAAAAACAGTACCCAACTTCTCACACTCCACCACAATGCCGCGAACACGTTGCACTTCCAAAGGCACGTCAGAGCCAACGGCTGCCAGTGGTTTCAACGGCCGATAAGAAGACATACGGTCCCACGCGCTGATCTGCTGCACCACGGCTTCTAAGCTTCATGAGCCACGTTCATGCGGGTAAGGCAGACTCAGCCCCTGACAGCCAAGAGGTCGACCAAAGCACGTGGCGAGCAGTTGACGACCCCCAACAACAGGGCCCCGCTCGCGCCACCGCCTCTCGGTCACCTCCCAGTACGTACTCCTCGATCGTCACGCAACCGTACACTTGCCCCACCTCCCACCAGAGGGCGGTAGCGATCCAAACAGCGCGCCAAAACGAAAGCGCCACCGCAAACACTAGACGCGATGCGAAAGCACTGCGCCTGGCGCGCTTTTCGAAGAGCCGGGCACAACTACGGCTCAGAGAGCACAGGGTAGGAGTATATCATCATACTGTCTAAAACAATACCCTCTATCGAAACGAGCCGTTAATGTCCGTAATGGAACATTTAACTCTGCTGCGGACTGTGTACCGTTTACAGACTGAGAGCTTGAAATTGGATTGAGACTCCAAACCGGAACGTTGCCATTCGAAGAGAGTGCTCTTACTTACTCAGTTACCAACGCAAGACTCACGACCAGCTTTCACAGCTTCATTTCTGCTAGTATCTCCCTTCTACTGTCACAACCCCACAAAATCTCCCCTCCAGACTCTGTTGGACCAGATTACTGGAAGAAATAATAGATATTCTCAATGATGTTCATGTCAGGGGAGTTTAGTGGCCAGTAGCAGTGTTCAAACTCGGAGAGTGTTCCTGTAGCCACTCTGCAGCAATTCTGAACGTGTGGGGTGTCGCATTATCCTGCTGGAATTGCCCGAGTCCGTCGGAATGCACAATGGACATGAATGCATGCAGGTGATCACACAGGATGCTTACACACATGTGATATCTAGACGTAATAGGGGTTCCATATCACACCAACTGCACATGCCCGACACCATTTCAGAGCCGCCACCAGCTTGAAAACTCCATGCAGTGTCCATGGATTCATGAGGTTGTCTCCATACCCGTACACCTCTATCCGCTCGATACAATATGAAACGAGACTCGCCCGACCATGCAACATGTTTCTAGTCATCAACAGTCCAATGTCGGTGTTGACGGGCCCGTTCGAGGCGCAAATCATTGTGACGTGCAGTCATCATGGGTATACGAGTGGGCCTTCGTCTCCAAAAGCCCATATCGATGATGTTTCGTTGAATATGCTGATGCTTGTTGATCGCCCAGCATTGAAATCTGCAGCAATTTGCGGAGGGGTTGAACTGCTATCATGTTGAACGATTCTCTTGCTTTGTCGTTGGTCCCTTTTACGCAGGTTCTTTTTCCGGTCGCAGCGTTATCGGAGATTTGAGGTTTTACCGGATTCCTGATATTCACGGTACACTCGCGAAATGGTCGTACCGGAAAATCCCCACTTCATCGCTACCTCGGAGATGCTGTGTCCCATCGCTCGTCCGCCCACTGTAACATCACGTTCAGACTCATTTAAATCTTGATAACCTGCTAACAGCTGCGCGAGTTTCTTCTTGTGTTTAGCCTTTGCCGACCGCGGCGCCTTATTCTGCCTGTTTAAGTATCTCTGGATTTGAATACACATGCCTATACCAGTTTCTTTGGCGCTTCAGTGTACTTTAACCTGTGAGTTCGTAAAAGAATATGATCCCAGTTTTTAATACCCTGAAACAGTCCGCCTCATATGAAATCTGATCTGTAAATGAAGGTCTTATTTCAATAGTGGTACAAGTCCATTTTTGTTCATTTTGAGTTAGAGTCCTAAAGTTAAATCAGTGTTGATAAATCTGTAGTTGAGATTCCACAAATATTCAAGGATATGGCTTCTTTCTAGAGATGAACCTTTCTTTCTGTTTGTTTCGATCATTAATTTCAGAAGCGTTATAGGCAGAAAAGTGGAGCTAATAGACTTGTACCACTATTGAAATAAGCCCTTCAAATAAGCAAATGCAATGTGGCTAAACTGTTTCAGATTTCATACTGACAAGACAAGGAATACTAACATGGGCATGTATCATCAGTGGAACCACTAGAAAACTGAAGCTCTAATGCATACTACAGATTCCATACATCCACTCAGACTCCGTGTCTCTGAATTACACTTTATAGGTGTAATTCGTGCACTGTAAATGTATATGCGCTCTACATCCTACACCACCTATCAAACTGAAAAGATACGAACTACAGTGATAGCAAACTAGCGAAGTCTGCATTGCTGCAACCACGTGCCTTGAAAATCCACTGCAACACGAGCTTACTTGTCCAGCTCAAAATTTCATTTAGAAATAAGTAAGCGCCATCACTGATGAAGGCTGATTATTCACTGCCTGCTTCAAATATAGTGAAAAGGTACAAGTTTTTTCGAAATTCTTAACTGAACGTATGTAAAGAATTGAATAAATATAGGTGGAGTGAAAAATATGTTCGTAAGACTATCAAAATATATGAACACCGAAGATATACTGTTCAGAAAAACCTCATATTTCGATATTTTGCAAGTTAATGCCCTTTAACAGACCACACGTACGAAAAGCACAAGTAAAATCATTCCATATTCGTATTAATGCCCATGATATTCTTTAATTATTGGAAAAACAGTGAGACTGAATAGAAATTGGATACTGATTCCCACGTGTTCTGACGGAACTGTGAACTTGAAAAAAGAATTAACATTGCTCACATTAAAAAGGACAGAAATATATCTCACGTAAATACATCTTTCAGGCAGACAACTGGCTGCCGAAGCGCGCATGAATACGCAGAATGCTACGTGCCCGACGGCAGATTCAGTGCCTGCCAACGCGTTTGTCAGTAAACAGCATGAAATGTGGCTAATGGTAGGGCCTTTCTCCAAGTTCAGTACAAGCTCCATGTTGAGTCATTGACAACCTGGCACTAACTAGTCCTCCAAGACAATCACGATCCCTATCAGAAACGCGCTGGTAGTCCTATTTCGTGGATCATCCTCATTAGCTACAGAAGTTATCACGAATGAAACGGCTGATACATCTTCGCAAGGCGAACGTCTATTGCGATTAGAACTAGCAAGTAAGATTCCCGTGGCACGGGCCAACTGTGGTCTTCGCACTGGTCATTGCAACTGTCATCTGCGTCATCGCTCCTTGTGAGGAAGCTGCATCATGCAAAAATCAAATTAAATTCTAAATGTGAATTTAATGCTCTATAGCAGACCTGGTCCTAAGAGAGTAATCCCAAAAGTAAGGTCTCCTATTTCTTTATAAGTACATAGACCTGTTTATTTCTACAATGGTTTACATCAGTTTACAGCTTGCACATTTAGCTATATTTCGACATAATCACCATTTTGCATTTTTGTAGACTCTTTGGCAATTTTTGTGTGCCCATGTCATACCAGCTCGCCGCCATGCTGTTCAGGAAGTTATGAACCTCTTCCTTCACCTCGTCGTCGGAGCTGAACAGCTTTCCGGCCAAATGTTCTTTTAACCTAGGGAACAGGTGATAGTCACTGGGCGCCAAGTCAAACAGCCAAAGAAATCATTAAACTAAAAACAGGAGAAAAATAATAAAGTAAATAAAGGGTGTGTGTGTGATTATGTTCCACTGAAGCTGTTGCAGGAGAGCAACGGTTTGCCGAGCGATGTGTGGGCGAGCGTTGTCATGGAGAATGTGTACGCCCTTGCTCAACAAGCCGGCTGGTGTGGCCGAGCGGTTCTCGGCGCTTTAGTCTGGAACCGCGCAACCGCTACGGTCGCAGGTTCGAATTCTGCCTCGGGCATGGATGTGTGTGATGTCCTTAGGTTAGTTACGTTTAAGTAGTTCTAAGTTCTAGGGGACTGATGACCACAGATGTTAAGTCCCATAGTGCTCAGAGCCGAGCCTTGATCAACATTCCTCTTCTCCGGTTCTGAATTGGCCGTTTGAGTTTTTTTCAGTGTCTCACAGTACCTGTCAGCGTTAATTGTGGTCCCAACGCTTCAGCTACGACTACGAGGTGAAAGGAGAGGTTCATAACTTTCTAAACAGCTTGGCGGCGAGTTGGTATGACATGGACATACAGAAACTGCCACGGTGTTCACAAAAATGCATCGACAGAAATGGTGATTATGTCGAAAAATAGCTAAATGTTGAAGCTGTAAACTGATGTAAACCACTGTAGAAATAAACGGGTCTATGTACTTATAAAAAAATAAGATACCTTACTTTTGGGATTACCCTCGTACATAAATTACGTAACAAGTTAAAACAAAATGAAAACCACTATGACTGAAGGATGTCGCGCCCTGCTTTCCATACCTGACATCAAATAAATTTGATGCAGATGTTGGCAATTGAAATAATATAATGTAGGTCTTGGTAGACTGAAACTAAGACCAGGATAAATAACGCCTAATAAGATCTTAACGTGGCACTATCGCAGTTTGAAACACACTGCCTAATGAAGGTGAGTTGTAACAATGGCCGAAACATTGATCGGTAAAACAACAGGAGGACGCGGTCACGAACCCAGAAAACATTTTCTGAAAAAATTCTTTGTTGAGAAACGTGTGGTTCTGTTAACAGCCACGCCGGATCTGTTCCCATACATCACTTTAGGATTTACGCTACCTCACACAAATTTAAGATGAATTGAAAGCACGGAAGCAAAATGAATGTCTCGATGAGAATGAAAGTAATGAAGATGCAGTTAGTGCTAAGCCAGATCTCGAATTCGAATTTTCTGCTTTTCATTAGCAGTCTCTACAACACTTAGACTACATGAGAATTCAAATGTTCAAATGTGCGTGAAATCTTATGGGACTTAACTGCTAAGGTCATCAGTCCCTAAGCTTACACACTACTTAACCTAAATTATCCTAAGGAGAAACACACCCACCCAAGCCCGAGGGAGACTCGAACCTCCGCCAGGACCAGCCGCACAGTCAATGACTACAGCGCTTTAGACCGTTCGGATAATCCCACGCGGCATGAGAATTCCTCCGGGCCTCATTCAAATCAGCAAAAAGCTTTTGCACGTGAACCACTGAGCACAAATGACAGCTCCGGCAATGAACTGCCCTTTCATACCTTGTGTAGGCGATACCACCGCCTACGTCCGTGTCACGATATGGCACAAATTTCAAGTGTCACGATATATTAATTACACACAGACTTCACGGCAACATGACGTGTCACATGTAGACGAACTACGAGCAGCGTTCAATAAGTAATACAACACATTATTTTCTGGAGCAGTTTCACTTGAAAAAAAAGTTCGGAATCTGTTGTGGGACATAGTGGAATATTATCGCTTCAATTTTAAATTAACAACAGCCTCAGTTGGAATGTTTACCTAGACTTACCTAGGTATCAGTTGGGATAACCCAACCTTCTTCAGAATAAAAGGAACTACGATTTATCCATAATGGACATCTTCAAAAACTAAAAACTATAATATAGTAATACATCGTCATATTGCAACAACTCATCCGGGAAACAGGCTCGGTCCCACTTCGCGACGCCGGCCGCGGTGGTCTAGCGGTTCTAGGCGCTCAGTCCGGAACCGCGCGACTGCTACGGTCGCAGGTTCGAATCCTGCCTCGGGCATGGATGTGTGTGATGTCCTTAGGTTAGTTAGGTTTAATTAGTTCTAAGTTCTAGGGGACTGATGACCACGGATGTTAAGTCCCATAGTGCTCAGAGCCATTTGAACCATTTTGAACCACTTCGCGACCGCAGTACGGCAGCAACGGATGTTGTACTGGAACTGGCTATAGCCTATCTCTATATTACTAACAAAAGATTGAGATTCTAATGCATTCAAGAATATATCGTTAAAAATCCCTGCCAGCAGAGAAGATAAAGTTCTATGTGAGATACGTGGATGATATTCTCTTGGTAATTGACGGGTCCCAAGAAGACATAGATCAGATACTTCTACTGTTTAACGATCTCCAAGAGAAAATTAATTTTGTTCTTGAAAACGAGTCACCCAGTAGGACATTGAACTACTTACATCTTACGTTATCTATAGTAGATGATCACATAGAATATGACATCTTCAGGAAGTGTACGTTTTCTGACAATGTCATACCCGCTGATTCTGCACACCCACTAGCGCATAAAATGGCATTTTTTCATTCTAGTATACATAGAGCGATATCCATTCCCCTATTCGCAGAAGCCTCGGAACACGAACTGGTAACCCTTGAAACAATAGCCCGAAATACGGTTACGAGCCTGGAATGGAGAGACGTCTCTATAAGAAGAAAGTAAATGATAATAGAACTACAAGTTCCACGTTAGGTACCATGCCGGAAGCTAGTCCATATGCCATAATACCTATTCCATTCATAGGTAAAGTTTCATATAAAATAGGGCGTCTTCTAAAGAACCAGGGGTTCAGGACAATTTTTTCTAATAATAGCCTGCAGGAGAACATGATTCACACTTTAAAAAAGCCTAAAGATAAGTTGTCATTATCCGGAGTTTACAAGATTACATGTGGCAATTGCCCGAAATTTTACATCGGCCTAATTGGACGATCCTTACTAACAAGATACAAGGATCATATCCCTACTAAAGTTGGAGATGGCACTCGTGGTTCGACATTCGCTGAACACTTGGTGCAAACGGCTCACGTACCCAACCCTCCGGTTAGTACTCAACTCTTGCATTGCGAAGTGAAAGGTGCGAGGTTGGATACTTTGGAAGAAATGCAAATTTTTAAACACTTACAGTATGACAAAAATAACCTTCTTAACGACCAGCTGCAGCTGCGAAACAAAAACTTTTTTGAGGATTTTCAACCGTTAATGCATCCGCCATAATTTTAGGGAGTAATCATTATGTCCTTGCCAATATGTTTTAGCACTCCCGTTTGCTAAATATCTGGGATTATCTGGTATTTCAAACCCGTATTTATCCTCATACGGCCAAGATCGATGATTAGCGCGAATGTGCTAGGTTGGCTTAAAATAGTAAACGCATTGCTCCCTTCACTTTCGACGTCCGACAAATTATTACAAATGATAAGACCGTCGATATATCTTTGTTCCTTACAGGATAACGTATACGTCAATTTCGTTAGCCGCACCTGGTTATTTAAAAAAAGTTTAAGTTCAGGAGTACATGTTAAAAGCAGTGTTGACAGGTAGGCGTGACACACGCTCTCGAGGCTACAGCCAGTTCCAGTACAACATCCGTTGCTGCCGTGCTGCGGTCGCGAAGTGGGGACGAGGCTGTTTTCCAGATAAGTTGTTGCAATTTGGCGATGTATTACTGTATTCTAAATTTTAGTTTTTGACTTTGTTCACTATGGAGAAATCGTAGTTCCTTATGTTCTGAACAAGGTTTGGTTATCCCAACTGAAACCTAGGTTTCTTATTTATTTAATCGTGTGGCAGGCCGTTCGCCGGGTGCTGGTCTTTCAATTTGACGCCACTTCGGCGACCTGCAGTCGATGAGGATGGCAGGATGATGATGAGTACAGCGCAACAACCAGTCCCTGGGCGGAGAAAATTCCCCGACCCAGCCGGGAATAGAATCCGGACCCAGAGAATTGACAATCCGTCACGCTAACCATTCAGCTACCGGGTGCGGACATGAAACCTAGGTAAATCTAGGTAAACATTGCAACTGAGGCTGTTGTTAATTTAATATTTATACAGTTGCTGACAGGGCCGCGAAATGTTGAAAATATTAAAATTATCGCTTCGGCCCCTATAGTTTCAGGAAATTGTGACACGCTGCAACGCTATACGCAGCTTTCAAATTGGCATCTGTAACAGAGGTCCGTTCCAAGCAGAAAGTTGTCATTGAGTTTTTTTTTGGCGGAAAGCCAGAGTATTTCTGACATTCATATGCATTTGCAGAATGTCTAGCAGCTCTGACAGGGACAAAAGCACATTGAATCGTTGGGCGCGGTGTCTGTCATGATCGAAACAAGGTCGCGCAAACCTGTCGGATTCCCCGCGTGCCGACCGGCCGCTCAAAGCTGTGACTCCGGCAGTGCTGGAACGTGCGGACAGTCTCGTTCGAGGTGATCGACGGATCACAATCAATCACTTCGCTGCTCAGTTGGACGTCATTGTTGATAGTGCTGACACACTCGTCCACCAGTTGGGTACTGACAAAATTTCATTGCTCTGTTCGTCCTCATCCATCCGACACACTAGATCTTGCACCTTCCAGCTTCCACCTGTTTGGCCTAATGGACACACTCGGCGGCAAGTAGTACGTGGATGATGAGGAGATTATTGATGCAGCAGGACGTTGGATCCGACGTCGATTATTAGAGTGGTGTCATGCGGGTATTCAGGCACTTCCAGTAAGGTGGCGTAAGGTCGTCAGTGAAGATTATGCTGGAAAATAGGTTTTGTAGCCAAAAGAGGGATGAGTAATATGGTACGTTGGAATCCTAAATAAAATAACCTGGTTTCAGAAAAAAAGTGAAGCATTACTTAACGCCACTCATATTACCTTTAAAAAAGGTGTTTTTGGACCATATATTTATCTAGTCCTCTTCATCCTTCCCACAATTTTCAGTAGTACCTACACAACACACTTGATGAATCTGACAGTAACAATGAGCAGAGAATTTCCCCAATTCGCAGAAAGACGTCGAAACGTAGTTTTACAAAGGGACGTTTTCTCTTTTTATTATGGTGAACAAAGTGATTGTGAGCGTCAAGCATGGACTGTCATACGTTCCGTCCAATTAATTGCTGAAGATCTGGTATCGATTTTTCGAACCATTCACTAAATTTTACGTTACTCTAGTGCAAATTCCATATTTCTATATTTCCATTAAGAATTCGACATAGTACTAGACAGTTAACAACGGTCCGAATATACTGAATACAGCCTCAAATATGTGGCTGCTCGAAGTCTTTATGAGAAATAAAAATGAGTACTGTACTGGGACTGTTCTTCAAAGACAGAGGTAAGGCTAGAAGTAGTTCATGGAAGTACGACAGGACCAGTTCTGTTCTTGATAAAAATTACGTAAACGATTTGTCGGGTGGGGTGGGCAGTAATCTGAGAGTGCTTGCTGATGACGCTGCCGTGTACGGGAATGTGTCACTTTTGAGTGGCAGTAGGACTATTCTGAAAGATTTTCACAGATTTCCGTTTCGGGCGATGATTGGTAGCTTGTTTAAAATGTGGATTAGCGTTAATCTGATGTGAAGGGTAAGATAAATATTCGAATACTTTATGAATGTATGCTGTCTGACTCACAAGGAGAGCACGCCTCCAACAGGCCACTGATATTGTCCACATGTCCACGGTTGTAGGGCGCACTTGTCACAAATTCTGCTGAGGTTCAAAGTTGTACGAGTCTCTCGAATTCTATACGAAGAACGGAGTTAGCCCAGTCAGCAGTCGCGATAAGCTATACATCTACTCTTGGTGCGTTCAAGACTAATCATTTTGTTGTTTCTGCTCTTGCTCCAATTACCTCTATCGCTACAACGAACAAATTTCTTCGGAAAGAACAATAATAATTATGATAATCATAGCAGTACATTTGTGGCGAAATATGATATGGATCGTGAAGAAAAGAACATTTATTTATCGATCTATTCTTGCGTATATCACAAATATAGGTTATTTTATTCAAAACCCGGTGTGACTTCTCGGTGTTGGGCGCAAGAACGTACCTGTAAGCAGATGTTCATTTCATCATAGTTTCTTATTCATCTCGATCATCCCTTGCCACAAATGAACGACAATGATTATCATTACTATCATTTTTCCTTTTCAAAGAAACATAGATTGTTATAGAGAAACGAGTGTTTCGTGGATAGAAAACAACTGACGTGAATCTAACGCAACGCAGACTTACAGTCTGCCGTCTTTGGCTATTACGCTAGCATCGCTGCCCTGAAGCTACCTCTCCTGCAGGCAGTTCAACAGGTTTGTAAAATTTTGAACCTCGATTTCTCAGAAACGCTGAAGATACCCTACATATAATTCGCTAGGGTATAAATGTACTACTACATGCCGGCTAAATAGGTCAAGAATATCTTCAAACAGCTAAACTTTCCGAGCAATAATGGCGCTGAACTTCCATTGGATTACGCAGAGATCAAATCCCCTGCCAGATATGTAGATTCAGTCTTTCTGTGACCCTGCTTCGTTATCGAGCAAAACTTGTGCTCCACAGTTTCGTACATTACCAAGTAGCTTCTATCAAAACATAATTTACTCAGTAACTTGTTTCGACATGACTCATCATCATAAACTTTAAGAGCGCAAATATTTGCACTGTACATCAAATAGGAAATTACAACCTTGGAATTACAGGGGCTGGAAAGAAACTTGGGAACAACGCTAGAAGTGCGTACTGGAACATAAATGTAGGTGCTAAGCAGGCCTGCAGCTTTTGCTGTTGTCTTTGCCCTGTGCGACGTCCTCAGTACGTTGAAAGTGTCGGCCGTGGTCACAAGAGTTTTCCGTGTAGTTGCCAGTGCATTACGTCGGAGCTGTGTGGATTCGAACGTGGGCGAATTGTTGGTATTAGTGTGGTGTGTGCTTCTGTGAGGCAAGGTAGCGTAAGTGTTCGGTTTTGTGAAGATTCATACCGCACATAGGTAAAGCGGGGAAACGCCAGCTGCTACGTCACAACGCAGACTAAAGTGCGTCTGAGTGATCGTGGCAGACTGTCATCGAAGAGGACGACAACTGCAAAAGTCACTGCAGAACTAAACGTAGCACTCGCGAATCCTGTCAGCACCAAAGCAATAGTATGCGAGCTGCATAAGCAGGAATTGCAGAGCGAGCTCAAGTTACAGATCCACTCATCAGTGACGCAAATGCGCTTAAGAGGGGGGGGGGGGGGGGGGGGGGAGTGATGCCGAAGCCGTAAAACCTGGACTCTGGAGCAGTGGAAGAAAGTCATTTGGTCGGACGAGTCTTGTGTCACGTCGTGATATTCCACGGGTCCCATGGTTACTCTGCAAGATCGCTTTACTGCCAGGGACTGTGTGGCTATTTCGGCTCATCAGGTTCATCCCATGGTACAATGTTTGCTGCCTGCTCCCAGTGGTGATGCTGTGTTCCAAGATGACCTGTTCACACAGCTCACATCGTCCAGGAATGGTTTTGTGAGCACGAAGATGAATTGTGGCATCGCCTATGACCACCACAATCACTATATCTCAATATAATTCACCCTTTGCGGTCTACTTTGGAGAGACCGGTGCGTGATCTCTATTTAGCTCCATCATAGTTACATCAACTTGCCACTACTTTGCAAGAACAGTGGTATTAGATACCTATGAGAGCCATACAGGACCTATATTTATCGATGCCGAGACGACTGGAAGTTCCTTTGAATGTCAACGGGTTTCCTACAGTGTATTAAGTTGTGTTTTCGGTTTTTTCGTACTTTTGTCCAACCCCTGTAAATGGGTCTGGAATATGGCAGACAAAGTAACCTGTTTTATGTAGTTCTGTGTTATCTCTCATATGTCCAACCACCAGAACAAGAATTCTTGGCAGGCAAGTGCCTCCACACTACGAACACATCATCTGAAGCAAGTTACATTCATTTTCATTAAAAATGTATGTTAAAAATTTTAACATGCAATATTTACTTCACTAGAATACTTTTCCATGATCTGTGGCATCGTACTGTGTCTTCTATGCTTTGACAATGTCCAAGCTCATTCGAATACATTAATTTACAGATGTTTTTGTCATTTACTCAGTACAACGTACTTTCGAATTCAGTTGACCAATTCTTTGCGACAATGAAATGCAAATGTTGATACACTCCTGGAAATTGAAATAAGAACACCGTGAATTCATTGTTCCAGGAAGGGGAAACTTTATTGACACATTCCTGGGGTCAGATACATCACATGATCACACTGACAGAACCACAGGCACATAGACACAGGCAACAGAGCATCCACAATGTCGGCACTAGTACAGTGTATATCCACCTTTCGCAGCAATGCAGGCTGCTATTCTCCCATGGAGACGATCGTAGAGATGCTGGATGTAGTCCTGTGGAACGGCTTGCCATGCCATTTCCACCTGGTGCCTCAGTTGGACCAGCGTTCGTGCTGGACGTGCAGACCGCGTGAGACGACGCTTCATCCAGTCCCAAACATGCTCAATGGGGGACAGATCCGAAGATCTTGCTGGCCAGGGTAGTTGACTTACACCTTCTAGAGCACGTTGGGTGGCACGGGATACATGCGCACGTGCATTGTCCTGTTGGAACAGCAAGTTCCCTTGCCGGTCTAGAAATGGTAGAACGATGGGTTCGATGACGGTTTGGATGTACCGTGCACTATTCAGTGTCCCCTCGACGATCACCAGTGGCGTACGGCCAGTGTAGGAGATCGCTCCCCACACCATGATGCCGGGTGTTGGCCCTGTGTGCCTCGGTCGTATGCAGTCCTGATTGTGGCGCTCACCTGCACGGCGCCAAACACGCATACGACCATCATTGGCACCAAGGCAGAAACGACTCCCATCGCTGAAGACGACACGTCTCCATTCGTCCCTCCATTCACGCCTGTCGCGGCACCACTGGAGGCGGGCTGCACGATGTTGGGGCGTGAGCGGAAGACGGCCTAACGGTGTGCGGGACCGTAGCCCAGCTTCATGGAGACGGTTGCGAATGGTCCTCGCCGATACCCCAGGAGCAACAGTGTCCCTAATTTGCTGGGAAGTGGCGGTGCGGTCCCCTACGGCACTGCGTAGGATCCTACGGTCTTGGCGTGCATCCGTGCGTCGCTGCGGTCCGGTCCCAGGTCGACGGGCACGTGCACTTTCCGCCGACCACTGGCGACAACATCGATGTACTGTGGAGACCTCACGCCCCACGTGTTGAGCAATTCGGCGGTACGTCCACCCGGCCTCCCGCATGCCCACTATACGCCCTCGCTCAAAGTCCGTCAACTGCACATACGGTTCACGTCCACGCTGTCGCGGCATGCTACCAGTGTTAAAGACTGCGATGGAGCTCCGTATGCCACGGCAAACTGGCTGACACTGACGGCGGCGGTGCACAAATGCTGCGCAGCTAGCGCCATTCGACGGCCAGCACCGCGGTTCCTGGTGTGTCCGCTGTGCCGTGCGTGTGATCATTGCTTGTACAGCCCTCTCGCAGTGTCCGGAGCAAGTATGGTGGGTCTGACACACCGGTGTCAATGTGTTCTTTTTTCCATTTCCAGGAGTGTATATGGTAGAGGGAAATGCGAGCGGATGCAAAATAAAGGTTTTCACTTGATTACTTGATGCACTGAAAATCAAAATTATAGTTCTAAATTCGTATTTTTTCCTGTTCGGCATGATGTACGTCTGCTAGAAAGAGATTGTTATCGATCGGGTACGGTTACGTTACCGCAAGCTCTGGAAGGCGCCGCAGTGGTCAGACCGAAACTTCAGTCGAAACAAAAGAAGGAACCCCCGAGTGCAGGAGAATTTTCTAGAGCAGCCGTGGTTTGTGGAAGTAACGCAGCGTTGAACGATCGATCTAGTTAAGTGTTAACTTGTCCCCTAGGCCAAAGGGTACTTTTAAGTACCTTGCGGAGGATTTACCTCTCTTTCGTGGTCGTTTCACGGAGGAGAAAAACCCTTTGCAAATCAGTGGTATTAAAGGCTGCGGGAGCTGCAATTGAGCAGAATAATGCCGTTTCTGCTGCAGCTATTTTTAGCGCATAATCTACTTAGCGGTCGCAAATGTAGCGCCGTTTGTTGTGGCTGCAGCGTTTTGCACCAGCTAAGCCTCTGCCGTCTTCCACAGAACCAGCTGCAAATGGCGAATCATCTGTGTACAGTCCCTTGTTGTGGTTTCTTGTACTCGCTATTTGAGTCTTCTTCTCTATGATTACACAATGTGCCACTAGAAAAAGTAAGTCGCGAATGTACGATCGGCCGCTGTGCCAACTTCTGTCAAAGGACTCAATTCCGACGTACGCAGTGACCCGTGGGACGATGACATTCTGAACGAAAAGTTCGGCTTGCGCTTTAAATTGCCAGTTTTCTTCAGACTCTCCGGTTCAGTAGCTGGCGGGTACTTTATGATCACTCAAGTACCGAGATATGCATGTTACAGTGCTACTGTCGTTTGTATTTTCTTAAGTAGTAAACATCAAGCAGTAGTTGTAGGACCGCTGACAAAAAGCTCGTCGCATTATGTGCAATGAACCCTAAAGACAAGTAACTATCGCCCAAAAATTTATATCTCGAAAAAAAAAGAAAAAGTTTTAGAACCATGGCATTGGGAAAGAAATGACAGATGAAATTAAGATCCATATCAGTGAATCATCTAGAAAGCCTTAAATAGAAATCATGATTATTTCGAGAATGAATCTTTCACTTGGCAGCGGAGCGTGCGTTGTTTTGAAGGCAGATCAGAACTGTGTGCCAAACAGAGGCTGAAACCCGGAAGCTTGCCTTTCGTGGTCAATGGTCGTACCGACTGAGCTATCCAGTGTCCTTACATCTTAACTTGTGCCAGTATCTATCTCCTACACTACTATTTATGAAAATTGCAGCGCCAAGAAGGAGGCATGTGAGTACAATGAAATTAATTCCACATATTAGGGACATGACAACATACAAATGATTAGAGTTACGAAACTTCACTTGCACTGTGACACAGAAAACTGAATGCGGCGTGAAGCCGCCAAGTAGTGCAATCATGACCTCAAGAGGTCATGGCGTGGAATTAAAGAGGGCCCGGATATGCTCCTGGGGAAGAGACTGCCACGTGGATTGCAGGTGCGTCCACAAAGCGTCGACAGTAGCTGCTGGAGGCCCAGAACGATCATGTTGCGAGCCGAGCGTGTCCTAGACATGTCCGGTGGGCGAGATATAAGGTGAACGTGCAGGCCAGGGAATCTATGGTACCCGCAGCTCTTCGGAGAAGGTCTGCACATTGCTCACCACGTGTGGCCAGACATAGTCCTGCTAATATATGAGACGTGGAGCTACCTGCGGGAGGGGCAGTGTCTCGAGCTCTGAACCCTCACCGATATAGCAATAGCCGTTCAGATTTCCCTCAAGACGAAGGAGGCGAGCTCGCATGTTATTAGCCAATGCCGCCACAAACCATCACACTCGATGTTCGTCGCCAAGTCGCTCGACAATGGAGACCCGCCGATTGCATTCACCACGGTAACGTGTAACACGTATGTCGCTATCATTGTAGCACACGTTGAAGCAGGACACGTCTAAAAACACCCCATTTGTTCCATTCAGCAGGCTAATGACGGCATTCTCGTGCCCATTGCAATCAGAGGCGTTGGCTATTTCTGGTCAATGGAAGCTTGCGCAATGCCATGCGTGGTATCAGTCCAACCCTCAGCAAACAGCATCGAACCGTTTACTCAGACGAGCCCTCAGCAAACGGCGTCGAACGATTTCAAACATCCCCTTAGAAAAATTTATGAATTACTGTGGTGATAAACTTCTTAGGTTATTTGATTTTCAAACAGCTGAGCAGAACTGAACGTACTCAGATATTTCTCTCTTTACTTATGCTGGTCAACAATAAACTGACGCACAATATTTTTAGCGCAACGAAATCTGACTTTCAATAATCCCTACAAAAGAATGGCCCTGAATAACAATAACCTATACCTTTCATGAATCACTTACCTCACAAAAATCTTCGTTACTCGAACTACTGCAATACAGCGAGCGCCAATACTGCCAGCTAAATAAAAGATTCTAACTACTGAAGGCACTAACTACTGATAGACACAGTTAGCAAATGAAAGATTTTGATAGAGAATAAGCAATGTATTTACCTTAATAATATTCAAAAGTCAAATATCAGTTCATGATATACAGTATTACAAATTTACTCTTTCTGATGGACACACGTCCAGATCGTCCGCTCTCAAAATTCTGCCATCTCTCTCCCCACATCCACCTCTGCTGGCGGCTCACCTTCAACTACGCAACGCTACGCGATGTTCACATCCAACTGCCCAACACTACAATAGCGAATATTCCAACAATGCCAACCAGCCGCAGACTGCACACATAGGTTTCTATGTTGGTAACGCCACGTAGCGGTCTGAATGAAAATGACTGACTGTGCAGTGTGCAGTCTGCGGCTGGTTGGCATTGTTGGAATATTCGCTATTGTAGTGTTGGGCAGTTGGATGTGAACATCGCGTAGCGTTGCGCAGTTGAAGGTGAGCCGCCAGCAGAGGTGGATGTGGGGAGATATATATATATATATATATATATATATATATATATATATATATGATTACTTTTGAATGTTATTAAGGTAAATATATTGTTTGTTCTCTATCAAAATCTTTCATTTGCTAACTATGTCCATCAGTAGTTAGTGCCTTCAGTAGTTAGAATCTTTTATTTAGCTGGCAGTATTGGCGCTCGCTGTATTGCAATAGTTCGCGTAACGAAGATTTTTGTAAGGTAAGTGATTCATGAAAGGTATAGGTTATTGTTATTCAGGGCCATTCTTTTGCAGGGATTATTGGGAGTCAGATTGCATTGCGCTAAAAATATTGTGTGTCAGTTTAGTGTTGATCAGAATAAGTAAAGAGAGAAATATCTGAGTACGTTCAGTTCTGCTCAGCTGTTTGAAAATCAAATAACGTAGGAGGTTTATCAGCACAGTATTTCATTAATTTTTCTGTGGGGATGTTTCAGGTTGACTCAGACAAATGCACACCCCTTCTGAGTGCTCCAACATCGAAGCTCTCCTCTCAGTTACGGCTATGCTGACAAGACGGTGTTCACACGGCATTATAGTCACATCGTTTGGTCCGGCACCCAATAGTTTCTTGTGTACGACCCTCTTCCGTCCACTGGTTTCACACACGTATCACAGTCGATGCAGCGTGTCCCGTACGAGTCGTAGCGTCACGATGCGACAAAGCCGTTACCCAGAAACCAATCATTCTGCTCTGCTCGAATTAACTAGCAAACTGGTAATGCGCCCTTTGATGTAGATGAGGCACACTTGCACTTGTTTGCACGTTTCCACTTCATCTGACGGCTCTGCACCGACTGTGGGTGGTAGAACACTGACGTGTCCGATGACACTAAAGAGCAGGCCGCTGGCCCTACGTGCACGCCATCTCTCCACAGTGTTAACCACTCTCATAACGTTTCCTGTATTCTACTCCTCCGATTTTGCAGTGAGAACTTTCAGCATTGCAGCGAGTCAGCAATCGTAAGTATCGAAATAATTATGGAAAATCCGCCTCGATTGCACAAACTACCTGGTGTTTACCTAGTTTTCAGCGTGGGTAACCACGCCTTCTTCAGAACAAATATAAAACAGCTTGCCTAATAGGCATAGTCAAAGGCTAAAATCAACATCTACAGCGGCAAGACCCCACAAAAATTTTTACAAATACACGGAACATATGTACCAAGTCAATAATATTACTTATCTCAACCCTGTGTGTGCTGCCTCGCCCCAGCTGAGTCGCAAATTTTACTCAGGGGGTTACACTGTGTTTTCACACATGACTGAAGATCCATAGTTTATATAACCTCCTTTTATTGTAAGTTTCATTGTTCCAAAGACTGTCCATATATGTGCATGCTAATCCATATGTGGCACTCCCTTAAACCCAGACCCTTGTGAGTTTTGCAATGGGTATTTGGGATGACGGGTCGTTAATACGAGGGTCACTCTAAAAGAAATGCACACAATTTTATTTAAAAAGTTTTACAGTGTGTAGATACATCCTTTAGGAACAATATTTTCATTTCTCCACATAATTTCCATCTCTCTCAACTGCCTTACGCCATCTTGGAACCAGCGCCTGTATACCCGCACGGTAAAATTCTGGACCAACCTGTTGGAGCCACTGTTTGGCAGCGTGCACAAGGGAGTCATCTTGAAACCTTGTTCCACGAAGAGAGTCTTTCAGTTTCCCAAAGAGATGATAGTCACATGGAGCCAGGTCAGGTCTGTAAGGAGGGTGTTTCAGTGTTGTCCATTCGATTTTGTGATCGCTTCCATGGTTTTTTTTACTGACATGTGGTTGTGCATTGTCGTGCAACAGTAAAAAATCCTGCTTTTGCCGATGTGGTCGAACACGACTCAGTCGAGCCTGAAGTTTCTTCAGTGTCGTCACATATGCATCAGAATTTATGGTGGTTCCACTTGGCATGATGTCCACAAACAAGAGTCCTTCGGTATCGAAAAACACCGCAGCCATAACTTTTCCAGCAGAAGGTGTGGTTTTGAATTTTTTTTTTCTTGGGTGAATTTGCATGATGCCACGCCATTGATTGCCTTTTCGGCTCTGGTGAAAAATGATGGAGCCATGTTTCATCACCTGTCACAATTCTTCCAAGAAATTCAGTTCCACCATTCTCAGACTGTTCCAAAAGTTGGCTGCATACCGTTTTTTTTTTTTTTTTTTGCTTCTTTGTGAGCCACTGTCAACATCGTGGGAACCCACCTGGCACAAACCTTTTTTAACGCCAACACTTTAAGTATTCTGCAAACACTTCCTTCCCCTACCCCAACGTAGCGTGACAATTCGTTCACTGTGATGCGTCTGTCAGCAGTCACCAATTCGTTAACTCTCTGCACATTGTCTGGAGTGTTTGCAGTATGAGGACTGCCGCTGCGAGAACAATCATCAATATTGCCGTGCCCGGTTTCATCGCGTAACCTGCTTGCCCACCGACTAACTGTACTGCAATCGACAGCAGCATCTCCATACACCTTTTTCAACTTCTTATGGATGTTTCCCACTGTCTCGTTTTCACAGCACAGGAATTCTATGACAGCACGTCGCTACTGACGAACGCAAAAGTGTAGCAGCCATCTTGAAGACGTGCTGTGACGACGCCACTCACGGGAACAGGTTGAACTAAGTTTGAAAACAAGTGGGAAGGATGTATCTACACTCTGTAAAACTTTCACACATGCAGAATGAAAACTGTACTTATACAAAAATAGTGTGCATTTCTTTTGGAGTCACCGTCGTATTTTATTTGATTCAACGGTGGGTTACTGTCTTTTACTTGTCGATCTTTGCCCTTTTGTGGAGGTCCTACACTGCGAGGGGCGTTGTGGCAGGTCTATAACTGAAAAATATATCCTGTTTCATGCCATTTACAGGAGGTGCACTATTTTAACATATTTTAAGTTATTTGAACTTCACGTGTGTATCCTATACGGACTTATATTTTCATGTATGTACAGCTGTTATCTCTAAGAATCCTTCTCGTTTCTGTTTAGCTTTTCATATATTACAATGTGATAGGTGTTACTATCGATTAGTAATTTTGCAGGTGCACCTGAAGATGGGACACAGGTCCTGAAACCGGTTTGTGCTTTCGATTTTAAAAATAAATACTTTTTTTACAAGTGTAGCGGATTTTACCGTCGAGGAGTCTAACGGTTACCTGGGATTAAAATCTGACGGCATTCTGTCACAGGAAAAAGGTCGACCGACGAACGAATAAACTTTTCCACGTCAAAAATCGTACTGAATAGGTAGCTCAGCAACAGAACTAGCGGCAGCAGTGGACGTATCCACGGCGACATGGCAGCGCGGTATTTCTGTGGGGGCAGCAGCGGCGGCGGGCCAGCGAAGGGCAGGGCAGGGCAGGGCAGACGTGTCGGCTCGGCTCGTGACGGCAGAGTGCGCGCTAATCCCGGCGGCGGCTGCATCAGTCACCCGGCCTTTGTGTTTGAGACATAAAGCTGGGGGCGCTGCCGCTGCGCCCTGCTCCGTGTCAGCAGTCGAGCCCCATCCCTCCCCCACCTTTCACCCTAACCTCAGCTGGCTAGTCGCTGCTGCACCACCGATGGCCACTCCACACTCTTCCTCCACCCACTTTTTACTCAGTCTCCACTTCAACTACATTCACTTATCCCTATACTTTTGTAAGAAACGAAGATAAACTTCTAATTCACTACTGGGATTAAAATTGCTACACCAAGAAGAAATACAGATGATACACGGGTATTCATTGGACAAATATATTATACTAGAAGTGGCATGTGATAACATTTTCACGCAGTTTGGGTGCATAGATCCTGAGAAATCAGTACCCAGAACAACCACCTCTGGCCTTAATAACGGCCTTGATACGCCTGGGCATTGAGTCAAACAGAGCTTGCACGGCGTGTACAGATACAGCTGCCCATGCAGCTTCAACACGATACCACAGTTCATCAAGAGTAGTGACTACTGTATTGTGACGAGCCAGTTGCTCGCCCACCATTCACCAGACGTTTTCAGTTGGTGAGAGATCTGGAGAATGTGCTGGCCAGGGCAGCAGTCGAACATTTTCTGTATCCAGAAAGGCCCGTACAGGACCTGCAACATGCGGTCGTGCATGCAAACGAATAACACAAACAAAACTAGGTCCAACTAAGAATTCTTGTAATCTGCCATCTGAAGATGGATTTGTAAAGAAAAATTCGAAACCGGTCATGGTCTGAAGATAATAAACCTTTTTAAACCACACATGTGGCTGGTAGCTGTTATTTATATAAATTATAAACCTTAAGTACAACAGCCACGTTTCTCAACATGTCGATTTTCGACAAAATAGCATTTTGGTAATTAGTCACATCGGATGCCTAGGCTCATGTCAAGCACATCATATGCATCTGGCCATGCTGAGAACGTCTTGTACTCGCTTCATACAGCGTTAGCCATCAAATAAATGTGTGTGCAGCTACATTGTGAGTCTAATTGGGAGCTAATGCTTGTCTGACATTCTGTAAAGGTTGTAACGCGGCACTTGCAATAAAAGGTCACTCCACCGTTGACAGACGGAGCTACAGATGCATGTCAATTTGGGGAATTTTAAAAGTGAACATGCTCCCATTAAACAGTTTTTGTATCTAGTACTTAGTTGGTTTTATATGAGAATGTTTGGTTTTGTTGTCTCCGGAGTATGATTGTGGCTTCCAGATTTTTCTGCAAGAAGCAATCTGAAACCCGTGATTGTGAAAGTTCACTGGATCACTAACTACGAAATAATATATTTTCATATTTATGCCTTTTCTATTCTAGTTGCAAACATAACTTTCATCTGCTCCCGTACGTTACAAACTCCAACTAAATGCAAAACATGTACATCCTTTACAGACGACGCAATACAACTCTCAGTTACAACTACTCTTCCTGCTAACCGAGAGAGAACAGCGATTAAATTTGTAGACAAACAATCGAATTATTTACGTCGCTGGCAAAGGGAGTATTTAACTTAAATATATTCTTTACATAAAGATTAACAGTCATTGGTGATGCCGTAAATAATTTTATAAAATTTGCAGTATATCTCCATTCACATCGAATGTAAGCAGTAACGCACATAATACATTTACACACAAGTAGTTTTGTATGAAGTTATTGTGTTGCAGATGAAATTATCGATACCCAATAGAATCAGAGATTTCATAATATGCCTTAGGTTGGTTATATCACAATGTGGAGGGAGTCTATATAAATAACTTTCACTTTTTATCATTTTCTTTTATTTATTGTGTTTAGCGATAAATGCTAACACTCTCAGATGTTACAAGAACATAAATGCTTCGCATTATCTATATATGTCATTACTGGAAGATCAGTGGCTGCTGGTGATCGTGTGCTAATGTGCTATAGCACTCTTTAAATATCATACTAATATTTTGCCAATTTTCCTTGAATGCGAGCCGGCAACACAGTAAAATTACGTCATTTCTCTTCAGATGTTTCTGGCGCATCGAAGGTTTATCAGAAACACATCACCATTGGTACGATGTTTTATAATTAAATGTCAGTTAATGACGCATTGGCGGGAAAAGCATTCAGAAGCTCGTAACACTACTTACAACAATATTGTTAAAAGCTGTGTGTGTTCAGTATAACTAGGAACCTGGAGCTATGGAACGGAAGGAACTGCGTTCGCATCTTGTATGCAAATATACTTTTTCCCTTCTTCGCGTTTATAATAGATTCTCGGATCAGCAATGACATTTGCACTCTTGCTCGTCACAAGATTTAGCGGTTTCACCGGAATATGTCGTTAATTCCGAGGATACGGTCAGTCAGAAGAGTGTAGTGAGTGTAGTGAGTGTAGTGTAACGACGTAAGTTTTGTATAAATGATTTTCTTTTGACATATGACCATGTGCAGACTTCGTCACCAACGTCACTTACAGCACACTTCAAAATTATTTAAACTCTTTTTAAAGTTGTCTCTGAATGGTTCTTGAACGAAACATCATCCTTTTAGTCGTATGCGCAGAATTACGTCACTCAGTCCAATTGGTTTTCGCAAACATTTTCAATTTAGATGTCGTTTGTTTCTTCTCAGAAATTATATTAATGCAAGTTATCTGCTTTAATAAATATTAAAACCATAAACTTTTAAGACTCAAACTCGCGATGAACGTTGTCAAAAATTAATAATCTTGTCAAATAAATCAGTAATACTTGTTCCTTAACATAATTCTTCATAAATAAATTCTCGGAACACGTATTTAAACTTTTGTAGTATACACTAGTTTATTATCTTCATATATACTACATATAGACGTGAACCTGAGCCTTGACAAGATAGGACTGAACATTTACAACATGATTAAACTTTCTATGACATCATTGTTGTAGAAAGATTACAAATTCTTCTTTTTTCAGTTTTTAGAAGCACGACGCAACAACTCGGTTTCAGGATCTTCTGTTGCTCTTTGGCTGTCGACCCGCGACGTATAGTGGCCAGCAATTTTCTCTCTGGTCCCGTCAGTGAAGATGCTGTCTCCGTTCGTTGCACCGCCCTCCCCGTACATGAAACATAAAAATGGATACAAAACTTTATATAATGCACAAACATTACAAATATTACAAAATACATAAACAAAACACTAAATTAAACTTATATTCACCTGCAAACTGGGCTGACGCTGGGGGATGGGTGACACTTCAATTTCGCGTCCCACTACAAGAGCTGAGAAGAATATGATAACCAACATTCATGGTTTCAACTCCAAAAATATAGATAAATCCTGGCGAAGATAACAGCGACGCATGGGCTTTTTCGTCACTGAGAGAGCACTACTTCTGTTTTAATATACTCGTATATTTGTTTTCTGTTTATTTTTGTAATATTGTAGCACATTGCTAATATTTCGCGTGAGCTGCCACTGTGTAAGAGAACGTGCCGTCGAGTATCCACAATGAACAAGCGAGTGATAGACTGGTGACGTAGGGATGCTGAGGTCTGAATTGTTACGTCCCTGATGTGTTTCTTTTCGTTCGTATAGACGCGGATAAAACGTTAAAATCGATACGTCCACCGTATCGTGTAGACTACTGAAAGGATTAATATTGAGTAAACTGTGAACTCTGCACTCTGTTTTACATGTGGATGAACTAAGACAGTTTTCACGTGTGCAATGGATGCAGATCGATGGTGAAAAAATGCGTTAAGATATTGTGTAAACGATTACATTCCTTAAATATGTCACTGCGGCGAATTTCAAATTGTGCAGACTCTGGATCTGTTGTCCCACGAGAGCAGGTTCACGAATCCGTTTGCTACAGAATAAGAATCCTAACATTACCTGCAAGATATGAATAATGGACCTCGAAACATTATTTTCAACTCAGAACAGCCAAATACGTCGTGGGTCGTGGTTACCACTCTGTCTCAGACTTCGGCAACGAGATGAGGTACAGCTAACACAGGTAACTTTGGAAATGATAGTTAAATGCATTCAGGTCTCAGTTGCAAAAGTAATGTAGTACCTGATGTGATTTTAAAATAAAAATTTATTCGGTCTTAAGATTATAATCAGTCAATATACGACAACGTCCTCATTGTAACACTACCAACATGCAAATATAGTGTTTGCTTCACCTCCTTCCATACAAATTTCCTGCTATTTAGTAAAGTAGTAGTCACACCTGCTCCCTTTCATTCAGTGTATCTGCCAGGATTCACAAGTTCCAATTTCCTTGCTGATCTTGTCGAACAAATCGTTTACGTACATTAAAATATTAGAGGGCTCACTACCCTTCCTTGGGACACACCCGAAGTTATTTTCATCTGTGTGAAACATGCACGTAATGGCTTCGATCAGTCAAATATTCCTCGAGTCAATCATGTATTTGCGAATATATTCCGAATGTCGCTTGGAAGTCGACAATGAGTTGATAATTCTTTGAGAGAAACTTGTTTTTCTCCAGGCGAGGAGACTGTTTAATCATACTGTTTAATATGTTTGATCAGTGATATCCAGTCACAGTTAATGAACATGATGGCCTTTCGGCTTACGTTTCAAGCCCTTTACACCTTGGTACACTGTCACTAGATAACACATTATTGTTACACTATATCGTGATGACTAACACCAGTCTCTCTCTGTGATCATCTTTAGAAATGTCGCGTCTTCTTGTTGCCAATGAGTCTATAATCAACATGGATAGCATGACGTAACATGTGTTCCACCTACTCTTCTTTCATTTTTTTAATTAATAAATCTTTTATAACTGTTTCGTGGAAATTTTTTCTCGTGTACAACTTATGAAGTCTTAATTTTACTAATCAATTGAGGCGTGATAGAAATCTTTTCCAACTATCGTGAAGTGACTTGGAAAAATTCATACCAGGGAACAAAGGTGTTTCTCCTTATTTATTTGTGATGCATGCAGTTTTGTTTTCAACCGACCGCGCCTCGAATGTGGGTGGACACATCTTGGGCGGTCTTAGAGGGAACGTTTTGCTCACACACATGTTAATGTTGCACCCCCGCGTGATCAAGACATAAGAGGGCGGAAAACACAAGGGTTGGAAAAACGTAAGTAACCTTCGCTGTTTCGGATCATGTTCAGATTTCACTCAATGATTTTAAACGGTCCCTAGCGCTTCCGCCTTGTACACCAGAGGATAAATTGCTGTCGTACTGCACTACAAAGGGGTGCACCACGTTCAATGGGCCCAGAAATGTCCTTCAAGAAGCTTTGAAACGCCCAAAGTTGTTAGCAGTGTCCAGGGTTGTCAAGAACATCCTCCTGTGGCTCATCGCATTGTGAACTGCCGTTTTCGACGGCGAAATGTGTGGGCATCGACGCCTCACGGAAAGGGGTGGTGCCATTGTCTGAGGCCTTTTTGGTGTTGATTCTGAGCGGCATTGTATCTGAAACGTTTTAATCGGCTATCCATAAAAAACCAGCAGGATTTCGACGCTGGGTGTCGCGATTGTGAGCATGTTGACATACATCTGTAGCACGGTCTGTCAACGGTGGAGTGACCTTTTATTGCAAGTGCTACGTTACAACCTTCACAGCATGTCAGACCAGCATTAGCTCCCAATTCGACGCCAACCCAACTCACAATGTAGCTGCACACACATTTATTTGATGGCTAACACTGTATGAAGTGAGTACATGACGTTCTCAGCGTGGTCAGATGCATGTGATGTTCTTGACATGAGCCATGGCATCTGACGTGACTAATTACGATAGGATACAGACATTACCGTAGTCTTTCAAAGAAAATAAAAGCGAACCGAATGACGAAAATATTGCAACGTCGTCGACGTGAAGTTAAAACCTAATATTTCGAAGGAGGTACCAACGTCAGCCGCAATGGGGTACTGAAATAATTCAATGGCGACGTCAAAAGAAACGTCCACGGTGGCGTTGGGCGGTATTTTGGTGAAATCTGTTGGCAACGTGATAACCTTGAGCCACCTTACTGCTCGTGTTAACTTCTGAGCTCTGGCACTGTTTTCTCACGTGTGTCGGTAGCTTTCTGTTTGAAGCAGGGCGCTACGAGTTTGCAGCGTTACAGAGGAGAGTTGTAGGCATTTTTGAGCTAAATTTCAGTCTTATGAATCACAATGGGAGATAATTACGGGTTTCGAAAATGTGATCCTTTAATCTCGTTGCTCAGCGTAGGTACTAATGCAGCTTAGTCTAGTGGCTAATGGAAAGATTCGATAGCAACTTTTATCCCATTCGTGATTAATATTTATTCAAAACTACTTCGGATGCACACACGGTTGATTTAAGATTTAATTACGTTATAATTTACCTCAATCAGACACTAAATTTTGCTTTGACTTACACAGAATCTACAATTTGCCTAGAACTAATTCTGCGGAGACTTCTAACAAAATTAATTGCATATAAGGAATTAGAAATGTTATTCCTTAGTGATATTCAAATCATCCCAAATAAACGTTACAAAAGTAAAGGTTGTTTCATTCATTACGACAAGAGCGTGTACTTCCTTGCCTCAGAGACATTGGCTTGAAAACGTAACTTTGCCAATTTCCATGCCACACCCTAAATAATTCTGCTGCTGTTTCTGCAAAGGGGTGGTATGTCTGTTTTTATTTCAGAGTATTAGTTGTTTTGTTGAACCGTGCTCTGCATATACTAAACGAGTATGTTCATTTTCTGCTATTCTCAAATGGTTCAAATGGCTCTGAGCACTATGGGACTTAACTGCTGAGGTCATCAGTCCCATAGAACTTAGAACTACTGCAACCTAACTACTCTAAGGACATCACATACATCCATGCCCGAGGCAGGATTCGAACCTGTGACGTAGCGGTCGCGCAATTCCAGACTGTAGCGTCTAGAACCGCTCGGCCACACCGGCCGGCTCTGCTATTCTGTTATGTTCTTTGTACTGGATATTATATTTCCTGGCAATCATTCCAATGTACTTAGAGTGAACGCAGTACATTTTATTTAACATATTACTAAGTTATTCTATTGTTTTCTATCCTTTTGTTGCCATTTTTATTTACTCTTGAATTTTATTATTTGTTTTGAAGACAGTTTTTTAAATACGTTACTGTCGTTTGTGACCTGGTTGTGATAAGATGCAGTACATCGTCATCTGCTTTCGACGTGGTCTGTGTTTTCCGGTGCGAGAGTGTTCTGTGTGCTGAGTGTGCACAAGCAACGTATTTTTATTTTTTCTGTGCTACGACTACAAGTCTTCTTTTTTCTGTTGTGGTTGTCTAATTGTGTTGCCATTATAGCTACTGTTTTGATTTATCAATAATAATGTCCGGCTCTTCTTTATAGCTAGTTTTCGTTTAAAGATGTTATATGGAAGCATGGGTACCACGAGCTGATGGCTGCCTGTTTTTGAGAAAATGCGACAATTTATTTCACGTACATTAATATTTATTTATTGATTTATTTTGTTAAGATATTGAAGCAAGAGTTGTAGATCGGTTTTGTGACGTAGTGCGAAACTAGGGTACTGCTCTTTCACTTTCAATTCCGTGGACTGTATGTTGTGATGAATACTCTTCATATGCATGTGTAAACTGTTCGTTGTTTCCATTTTTGTGTAAGATAAATCACGATATTGTCTATTTATCTATTGGCTTTTACTTCTTTGCTTACGTTATTTAAATTCTCTTTTCATTGCGCTTCAGCAAAATATTGCTTAATGTGTTTAGGAGGTCTTTTCTCATTGTGAGTACTTCCTTCCGTAGCTAGATATTAAAATAGAAGTAGTTGATTTTTTCTGTTACTGTGATTACGGCTTGCATCATTTCTTCCATATTGATGTGTGGGATTTCTGAGTTTCTCGTCCATTAGTCTTCTCGCGTGGCACTTGAGTGTACTTCTCTTTTACAAAGACAGGAGTCAGTATTTTAGTGGATATATATATATATATATATATATATATATATATATATATATATATATATATATATATATATATGTCTTAAAAAGATATGGCCAATGCCCAAAATAGCACCAACAGAATAACCGTATTCCCTTTGTTACACAACTTACGACAAAATGAAAGAAAAAAATGAATCACACAAACATACACACACACTTTAATATTACAACAAGAGTGTCCTCAACTCCACATCTCATCTCCCCAAATCGACATCCTATTTCACTGCTTCTCGCTCTACAGGCCATAACTTCCCTTTATCTCTCAGTAAGCCTTTCAGCAAGGTTAACTGCAGTGAATTATAGCCCAGAACACAGGAAACCCTTATACAGGAAAGGTTCAGTACTTTGAATCCGAAAGAGCAAACAAAACAACCAACTGGTTCTTGTTATAAGGAACTGGAAAAAAAATTTTAGTGCTTGGTATTTACACATTATTCAAACAAGAAGAGTTAACCTACTGCTTTTGTTATAAGTTGCTACACATCAATACTAACTGACAACCAGACATTTAAAATAATCAATTAGAACAATGTTAAGAAAATCATTTCCTTTGTGGTCCACTGAACTACTCTAAAATAATTACACGGAACGTGTTTGATTGGTAAACAAAATCAAACTCAACTGTAAAAGACGTATCTTAGTTACTGTTATTCTAAAAAAACGTCTAGAGCATTTCTCATAGGATTCTTATATGTCAGTTATGTTAGTCAACGATGAAATTAAAATGAAACACCTACTCAATTAGTAAGCGGTGAGGACACATTGGTAATCGCACACCATTATGCTTCTATTGGTTCGCCATTACCCGTCATCGAATCTCTACGAAATACCGAGCGTGTAAATATGTAATGTGGATCTCTCCGCAACAAAAAATTCCTTTGTTTTAATCATTTCCACCGCAACTCATGTATCATATTTAAGACGTACCCTCCCCTATTTCTTGATAGTACTAAATCAGCTGCTCTTCTCTGAACTTTTTCGATGTCCTCCGTCAATCTAATCTGCTAATTATTCCATACCGCACAGCAGTACTCTAACAGTTGACGGACAAACGTAGTACATGTAGTCTCTTTAGTGTCTCTTTAAATGTTCTGCCAATAAATCTCAGTCCTCGGTTCACTTTCCACACAACATTATTTGTATGATAGTTGCAGTTTGAGTTATTGGTAATTTAAATCCCTAAGACTTAGTCGAACTGACAGTCTTTACTTTTGTGTGATTTATCGTGTAACCAAAATGTAATGGATTTATTTCAGTTGTCATATGCATGATGTGAATGTTTATTGTCAGTTCCCACCTCTCGCATCATTAATCGTTTTGCTATTTGTTTTGACCTGCTGCTGACTTTAATATTCGATAAATAACAGCATCACCTGCAGACATTCTAAGAGGGCTGCTTATATTGTCTCCTAAATCGTATATATTGATTAGGAACAGCAGAGGGCGCATAATATTTATTTAAGGAACGCCATATACCATGTGTTGTAACAGAAAAAATGTGTGATTAAATCTGTAGGTGATTTAGGCGTACACAGGTCGAAATTCGGTGCACAGAGGTGCCACCTGTATAAGCAGAAATGTCTCTAACAAGACTGAGCATCGAGTGGGACTGGGATGGGACGAAAGAAACCGGAACCTCATTCCGTGCTACTTCGACTACTCTACGAGCCTATCAAGCGAAGTGGCTGCCGAAAAGGGTCGTGATTGCCTCTCCGCGACCCCCAACGAGATGTTTTCAACGGTTTTGTGGTATTCCGTGGGCCTCGTGGTTACTCTGCATGGCTGCCTTACCACCAAGCCTTATGTGACGATTTTGGCTGATCAAGCCGAAACCATGATACAATGTTTGTTCATCAATAATGATACTGTGTTCCGAGAGGACAGGGCCCCTCTTCACACTTCTCGAATGGTTCAAATGGCTCTGAGCACTATGCGACTTAACATCTGTGGTCATCAATCACCTAGAACTTAGAACTACTTAAACCTAACCAAGCTAAGGACATCACACACATCGATGCCCGAGGCAGGATTCGAACAAGCGACCGTAGCGGTTCCAGACTGAAGCACCTAGAACCGCTCGGCCACACCGGCCGGCACACACACCTCGCATTGCCCAGGACTGGCTGGTTTTGATAACACGAGGATGAATTTTCAAATCTCCCACGGCCTTCAGTGACCAGTGAATACGTCCATAAGCCATGATTTTCAATAGTTTCGTTACTATTTTTTGTGTAGTTGTGGATTATTTAACAACAATCATTTCAAAAGAATAGGTAGTGTACTAACAACTTGTTGTCTTAATAAGCTGTAGTTACGTAAACTTCTATTTTGTTAAAGTCTATAAATAGTCGAGAGAATAGTGTCTCGATCTCATTTTGTGATTTTTTCAGTTATATCAGCTCATGTTGTCTCACGTTGCCTTAGGGTTAGCTCGTATGAGCACCCATCAGGAAAATATATAGTGTGGAAGTATTCCAAGCTTTAATTTCAAAAGTACCTTCCATCTTATCTGAAAGTAATTATCCTGGTGAGATGGAAAAATTTTATTATTAAAAAGAAATGATAATACATTTTTTCAAGTGAATTCGGGGAAGTGAGGTAGGGAGTTTTAGTGGCAAAAATTAACTGAAAGCTCAAAGTGTGAGAACTTTAATTGTATTCGATCGCTACATCACGCAGCCCAGAGCAGCGATCGTCAATTGTTATAATAAAATCGAACGAAAAATTAACTTAGGCATAGAATCTTTGAGTGGCAGCATTAATGAACACTGACTCGAGAAACGAACTTTTCACGTTAATTTAACATAATTGCAAGAGAGTGAAATTAATCTAGACGGGACTTCCATAAAGAATATCGTCTTTATTCACCGATTAATCTGTCAAATGTAACAGAGGAAGATACTTTGAAATATCCAGTTCTAGTATGTACGATGTTATACGACAAATTTTAAAGACAATAATTTGTGGCGTCTTCTCGCAATGAAAATAACAATTACCACGCCCTGAGATTAGAAAGAATACGACATTAACGACGACTAGCCACTACCAACAAGTCAAGGAATATCAAGATCACGAGAGCCGTCGCACCGGATCTCAATATTATTGCGCCTGTGCAGAGAACGGCGCGTCACCACTATCCACCTCCAACATCGATACCAAAACTAGCCACTATTTTACAGGAAGATGATACAGGATACACTTGAATACCATACAGGACCTGAACTACTGGAAGGTGTTTGGTTTCCCACACCGTATTAGGCATGGTAATGCGTTGTGCTTTTTGTGTTTCCCTATTTTTGTCCAATACCCGTGGATGGCACTACTCCTAGGTACCTTCTGTTCTCCCGCTGATCTACATCTACATCTACATGGATACTCTGCAAATCACATTTAAGTGCCTGGCAGAGGGTTCATCGAACTACCTTCACAATTTTCTATTATTCCAATCTCGTATAGCGCGGGGAGCTCTGATTTCCCTTATTTTATCGTGGTGATCGTTCCGCCCTATGTAGGTCGGTGTCAACAAAATATTTTCGCATTCGGAGGAGAAAGTTGGTGATTGGAATTAGGTGAGAAGATTCTGTCGCAACGAAAAACGCCTTTCTTTTAATGATTTGCAGCCCAAATCCTGTATTATTTCTGAGACACTCTCTCCCATATTTCGCGATAATACAAAAAGTGCTGCCTTTCTTTGAACTTTTTCGATGTACTCCGTCAGTCCTACCTGGTAAGGATCCCACACCGCGCAGCAGTATTCTAAAATAGGACGGACAAGCGTAGTGAAGGCAGTTTCCTTAGAAACTGTAAGTGTCCTGCCAATAAAACGCAGCCTTTGTTTAGCCTTTCCCACAACATTTTCTATGTGTTCTTTCCAAAAAAATGATCAAACGGCTCATAGCACTATGCGACTTAAGTTCTGAGGTCATCAGTCACCTAGAACTTAGAACTAATTAAACCTAACTAACATAAGGACATCACACACATCCATACCCGAGGCAGGATTCGAACGTGCGACCGTAGCGGTCGCTCGGCTCTAGACTGTAGCGCCTAGAACCGCACGGCCACTCCGGCCGGCTGTTCTTTGCAATTTAAGTTGTTCGTAATTGTAATACCTAGGTATTTAGTTGAATTCACGACTTTTAGATTAGATGATTTATCGTGTAACCGAAGTTTGACGAGTTCCTTTTCGCACTCATGTGGATGACCTCACACTTTTCGTTATTTAGGGTCAACTGCCACTTTTCGCACCATTCAGATATTTTTTCTTTTCAGTCTGTTTTGATCTTCTGATGACGTTATTAGTCCATAAACGACAGCGTCATCTGCAAACAACCGAATACGGCTGCTCAGATTGTCTCCCAAATCGTATATACAGATAAGGAACAGCAAAGGGCCTATAACACTACCTTGGGGAACGCCTGAAATCACTTCTCTTTTACGCGATGACTTTCCGTCAATTACTACGAACTGTGACCTCTCTGACAGAAAATCTCAAATCCAGTCACATAACTGAAACGATATTCCATAAGCACGTAATTTTACTACGAGCTGCTTGTGTGGTGCAGTGTCAAAAGCCTTCCGGAAATCCAGGAATACGGAACCAATCTGAAATCCCTTCTCAATAGCACTCAGCACTTCATGTGAATAAAGAGCTAGTTGTGTTTCAGAGGAACGATGTTTTCTAAACCCATGTTGACTATATGTCAGTAGACGTTTCCTTCGAGTTAATTCATAATGTTCGAACACTGTATATGTTCTAAACTCCTGCTGCATATCGACGTTAACGATATGGGCCTGTAATTTAGTGGATTACTCCTACTACCTTTCTTGAATATTGGTGTGACCTGTGCAACTTTCCAGTCTTTAGGTACGGATCTTTCTTCGAGCGAACGGTTGTATATGATTGTAAAGTATGGAGCTAATGCATCGGCATACTCCGAAAGGAACGTAATTGGTATACAGTCTGGACCAGAAGACTTGCTTTTATTAAGTGATTTGAGTTGCTTCACTACTCCGAGGATATTTACTCTTACGTTACTCATGTTGGCAGCTGTTCTCGACTCGAATTCTGGAATATTTACTTTGTCTTCTTTTGTGAAGGCATTTATATGCTAACATTTGCTCTTTAGGTATGTAGTGCACGTCACGCCAGTGAATTAGTTGCATGCCGCCTTTCTTGGAGTTGCAGTGGTTTTAACGGACATCACTGCACATCATTGTTAGGTCTTTGGTGAGCAAGTCACTGACGTGGTGCTTTGTCGCAGCGTCTTTCTCGCCACAGCGGTAGTCAGTCGCTGCCACGCAGCCTCCTGCGGCAGCCAGCGAGGTTGTGACCCCAGCTGAGTCGAGTCGCTGCGCCTGCGTGTAATTGCTGGCTGCACGCACCCAAAGCCGGGCCGCGCCGTGAATGCTACCTGGAGTCGTTACTTGGAGAAAAGAGACCGAGTCGCCGACAGGGTCGCTTAATAGCTCTCGTGCTGAACAGCTACGAGCAATTACGGGTTTCTGTGAAAATGCAGGCATTCGCTTTCTTTCCACGCAGTCCTTCCGCTCCTTACGTTCTCCTCCGAAAGAGGAAGGGTCCCGATTCTCACGCTCGTGCGTCCGTATTTAGTCAGCCCCTACGTACGTACCGCTTTGGTCCTTTTAAAAACCTCCCTGTACTCTTCACTATACACACAAATTGTATGAACACATCCTGCTGAGAGACACCATGTGGGACACACGTATTTACATTCTCTTTATAATTTCAGTGTCTTAATCTACTGTTTACGCCAGAAGTGTGCTCAAAGGAAGATCAGTATTGAGCACCTTATCTGTCCTGTACTCTAGGACGAATTCATTTGCTTACACTTTATCTGAAAGGAATGGAGAGAAAAATTAAAAATAAACAAAAATCTCTTAAATACAAGGGTTGCCCAGAAAGTAATACATCGCACTTTTTTTTTTGTCAGACGAAAACAATGCTTCAATGCGAAACGTTACGTATGTGTTATTTGAAGTCCCCTGAGTGAGCGCGCCAAGTTTTCGTCACTTCCGACAGATAGTGTGGCTGCAGAAGAGTTTCAAAATGGCGTGTGTAGGTAGCGTACGTTATAAGCCACGTGCCGTCACTGAATTTCTCACTGGAGAGAAAGAAACTGTCAGGAATATTCACAGACGCTTGTGCAAAGACTATGGAGCATCAGCTGTTGACCGATGGACAGTTAGACGCTGGGCACGGAGGGTGAGGTCATCAGAAGATGGTTCGGCGGAGCTCCACTATTTGCAGCGGTCGGGGAGACCATCCACTGCTGACACACCTGACCTAGCCCTGACCTAGCCCAGTTGGATTTCGATTTGTTTGGGCCATAAAAGATGCCATTCGTGGGAGCCATTTCGAGGACGATGAGGCGTTGATTCACACAGTGAAGCACTGACTCCCCCACCAGGACAAGTTTGATACAGACAGGGCGTACGCGCCCTTGTTTCTCGCTGGAGGGGGCGCAGAGAACCGGAAGGAGATTACGTGGAAAAATGGGGTGTGCAGATAAAACACCATTCTTTCGTGTGTGTAATTCTCATTATGTTCTATAAAGAACTGTTGGAGAAAAAATGCGGTGCGTTATTTTCTGAACAACCCTCGTATGTTATACAAAGCATTTAAGTTCTGAGTGAACAAACTAACATAAATAAAGATAACAAGGAACAGCTGAACGGGAATAACAGTCAGTTAACACACTCTAAAAAATGAAATAAAAAATGAAAAGAACCGGCGCAACAAGGAGTTATGCAACTTGGTCACAAATTGATGTTCATATCGGTATAGAAATAAACTGTAAAGTTGTAAACTTTGTCGGCCATTGGATGAATGTGTAACGGAGCAATGCAGTTTCACCGAGCATCTTGCATGGACAGTTACACTGATGAGCTAAAATATTGTGACCACCTGTTTAATAATGTGGTGTTTCGTCTTTCAAACACACTACAACAGAGAGACTGCTCAAAATGGCTACAAGTCCCTGACAGGATTCTAGAAGTAAGTGGCTCGGGATGTGTACGCACTTCCCGCAAATTACGGGTGGTGATTTCTGGCACGATCCTGGCACCTGATATGTATTCCAATGGGTACAGATAAGGCACATTTGCTGGCCAAGGCATCACTGTGAGTTCACTATAATGTCCCTCGAACCAGTGTTAACAAGATTATAACCTTGCAACATGGACAGTTATCCTGCTGGAAGATGTTATAGCCTTAGAGGGAGACATCAAGCATGAAGAGATGCAGGCGGTGCACAATTATGTTCACGTAGTTCACAGCAGTCACGATGCCATCGATTACCACCACAGATCTCATGGAAGCTCATGTCACTATAAACCATAGCATGATTCTGTTCTCACCACCCTGTATCTGAGGCGCTGTGCATGTTTCCTGCAGCCATTCGCCTGGAAGTCGGCGTGTAGGGACACAACCATCGACTTGGTGTGACAATAAATGCGATTCATTAGGCAGATGACTGAGCCGTGGTAAAATTTGCTATTTTGAAGAGCGTAGTGTGAAGCAGTCGCCCTCCGTTTCTGGCGGTGGCGCCGCTGTGGCAATCGCAGTTTTGATGTCTCCCTCTGGTGGGAAAGCGGAAAGGTTGCCTGTTCACGTGCATTTAAGGGGCGCTATGAGCTCGCCAGTCGGTCAGTCTGGGTCAGTCCCTCGTCCCCAGCTTGCTAGTCTGTCTGTCGTCCGCATTTGTTAGGCAGTTAATGTCTGTCTGTCGTTCGGTGTGCTTGTATGTCTGTCTTTCGGATCAACCTTTAAAGCCGGCAAAATGAGAGTCTTTCCACTCCGCCAGAAAGAGAACTCAGCGAGTGGTCGCCCGGTCGGGGCTTAGTTCCTGCATCTGAGTCTGCACATTAGGCCGCGAGTCTGCTCAAGTTTGCTCAGGCAATGGTCATTGGCGGTTGGATCGATCGGTTGGTCGGTCGCAGCACTGAGACACAAGATGACTTGTCCGTCTTGAGCGGATCTCTCCCCAATTGAGAACGTTTGGAGCATTATGAGACACGATCCTCGAATCACCTCGAGATTTCACGATTTAACGCTTCATTGGACAGAATTTTGCACGATATCCCTCACGAGGACATGTAAAAACTCTTTATCAATGCCAAGCCGCATAACTACTTTCATAACTATCTGAGGTGGACCAAGGTATTATCTTTTCCTCAATTTGTGAAGCTCTTTCTCTTGAATAAATCAACCAATTTTTCTGAAATTTCCATTTGTTTGTCTGTACGTGTACATCACATCTATCAATTTCCGTGTCAGTGGGTTAATTCCTTCGTGGTGCGTCTTTTTTTTCTCTTCCTTTGAGTGCATGTGAAATACTTTGCCTCACAATCAGAAAAATCACACGAGGCTGCCACATGTGAAGAAAATGCAGCTGCTGATCCAGTTTTAAGAGAATGTATTTCCACAGAGTTTGTTTGATATGCTGAATTGTTCATACGGAGAGTAAAGTTTGAAACTCGTGTGTTTGGGGAGAGATAACCGTCTGCTATGGAGCGGCTGGTGTGAACCTACAGTGTCATGGAGAAAATGTTGCAGTTTTGTGCCCTCCACTCCGTATTTGTTTTGACAGAGTAATCCGGAGGTGTTCAGATCCTCACTCGCTCAACCAAATTTAAGATTCCTATAGTTTTTCTAACTCACTAATTTGGTATGAGAGAAATTTTTTTTCCTAAGTTCTAGTGATTATGTTACCCATCCATAATCCTCCGTCTCACATGTCTCATCGTCAACGGAAAGTTAAAACCTACAGTTCTTCTTATCGTGTCTGTTTAGTGAGGTTACTTTTTTCAATCATTTTCCTTCACCGGATATTTTCATTTACCGCTCATTTAACCGCTGTGAATAGAATCCTTGGGAGAAATAAGTAAAGAAATAACAATACAATTCAGAGCGTGAGGCGGAGTCGGGATGAGGGGCGTGTACCCGCAGTGACACGAAACATTTTATTCATTGACACGAGTAAATTGGAAACCTCCTGCGGTAACGAAACTGGAAATTTTGACATGGTACGCTTATTTTTGCGCCCTGAAAGTGTTGAGAAGTTTGTAACTGTGGATACGAAGATAATGTGTTTATCAGGCAACATGCTACAAGCAATAAATAGCCTTTGTGGTAAGCATTAATTCTCGTAGCTAATGCAGACATTAAATTCTTTACGGCATAAATTCCTACCTCTATATCATAAATTTCTCTCTTGTTTTTTTCTTATCTTTATTGTTTTCGGTTATTTGGTTACCAAATTTCCGTTTAACTTCTCACAGCATACCGAAGTCATTTACAAAGAGCCGTTTTTTAGCATGTTCTATCAGCTCCCATTATCCTCGCTTTCCTTTTACCTGCTGCTTATATGCGCAAGTACATCGCGTTTGACGTAATTCCATTTTTAATTCGTGGCCATTTCAAGTTATGGAAATGTACTTTCCGGCTATCGCCGCTGCGAGATCCAGAGCCGGTACAATCTACTGTGTGTATGTATGTATGTATGTGTGTGTGTGTGTGTGTGTGTGTGTGTGTGTGTGTCTGTGTGTGTATGTGTTACTCAGTCACCGGCCGAAGTGGCCGTGCGGTTAAAGGCGCTGCAGTCTGGAACCGCAAGACCGCTACGGTCGCAGGTTCGAATCCTGTCTCGGGCATGGATGTTTGTGATGCCCTTAGGTTAGTTAGGTTTAACTAGTTCTAAGTTCTAGGGGACTAATGACCTCAGCAGTTGAGTCCCATAGTGATCAGAGCCATTTGAACCATTTTTTTGTTACTCAGTCCTGTCACGGAAGTGAGCCAGAATGAAGCTGTTCCTTGTGTAAAATGTGTATGTGATGGATAAGTAATTACGATCGGCAGTAGGTATTGATTCTAACCGTATGCTTTGTGCTCCGATGTTTAGAATAACCGTATTTCTGCGTCGTTTCAGGCTTCTTTACTCTGCATCTTGTTCTGCCCTGATTGCTGAATTGTTCAAATGTGTGTGAAATATTATGGGCTTAACTGCTAAGGTCATCAGTCCCTAAGCTTACACACTACTTAACCTAAATTATCCTAAGGACAAACACACACACCCATGCCCGAGGGAGGACTCGAATCTCCACCGGGACCAGCCGCACAGTTCATGACTGCAGCGCTTTAGACCGCTCGAGCACTGCTAAATGTTGTAAACCATTTCTCCAAAAACTCTGATATATTGACTCTTCTCAATAACTACGGAACACTTCATAACAGTTCACACCAGCAGATGCGTTACAGTATCACATCCACTCAGTTTGACATGAGTGACAGATCACTCGAATCTTAACGACAGTTCAGCTTCTTTTCTTGTTCCCGCCTGACGTAATGCCGATTGTCACGGTACTCGTCACTCTAAGGCGCGCGGCGTGTCTGCAAGCGGAGACGAGACCGCCTGGAAAGAACCTGCCAGGCCAGCAGGTACCGCGCAGCGTTGTAAACCAGCTGTCGTCGTAGCGCCTTGCAGAAACGCCGCGTCCGTTCACACCAGATTTCATGCGCAGACAGGACAAAATTACCAGACGGAATACAAGCCTCGACCGACTATTCAAAGCAAAACAAAACAAAAATATTTTCGTGGTGGCTATCATCATTCGTCGGTACTATAAGCGACCACGCAGGTTTTTGCGTAGAACACTCAGTCTTTTTCTACTGACTCTGTTCCGCTTCTGCTTGTAAAGAATGTGATTTTCAGGCGTGGGGCATAGTTTGCATGGCCAATATCAGCGTCTCTGAGATTCGTGAGCTGTTTGACTTCTTCACTCAGCCAAGGTGCAGGCTTCCTTCTTATATTTTTGCTCTCTTTGGGAGCGTATTTGTCGTATAGTTGTGTACGTTTGTTAGAAAATCTATGAAGATTTTTGTTTATGTCCGAGAAGCAAAAAGAAGACGTCTCCCAAACTATTTCTTGCGGCTCAGCGGCAAGTTCACATAAGGTAATGCGTTTGAAGTCTCGTTGTGTAGTCTGTCGCAGTTTCCTTCTGGACATTCTGGGGAGTACGTCATGAAACTTATGTCATGGGCGAAGATGACAGGTGCAGATATTTAAGAAGTACGAAGTAGTCTCTCGGGGATTCCACTGCAATAGGACGATATTTTTTTTATCGATGTGTATTATTAAAAGGGACAGAAAACACGAAGAATAGCCGGTACTGCAGCAGTGACTGAGCAGCGCTGCTGCGTGGCAGCAGCATTCGTGTGGACCATGGCGATGTTATCTCACTTGACTAATTTGCCACCACTCTATCGAAAGGGCGCGTAATATTCCTCTTCTAAAATCATTTTGTTTGCAAAGGAAGGCAAACAGACGCTTTCCACGGGCAATAGGAGTCGCATGAAAGACGTGACGCGCAGTATTTGGGTCGCCTCCAGTTACACATCACAGTATTCAGATACCTGTCGAAACAGCAGACAAAATACGAGCGACGACTCTTAGGAGAGATACCCTGCGTTGAATATACAAGGTCCAGTCACAGTAATGTGACCACCGCCTGTATTCGACATCTACATCTACATCTATACTACGTAAGCCACCTGACGGTGTGTGGCGGAGGGTACTTTAAGTACCTCTATCGGTTCTATTCCAGTCTCGAATTGTTCGTGGAAAGAAAGATTGTCGGTATGCCTCTGTGTGGGCTCTAATCTCTCTGATTTTCTCGCGAGATATACGAAGGAGGGAGCAATATACTGCTTGACTCCTCGGTGAAGGTACGTTGTCGAAACTTCAGCAAAAGCCTGTACCGAGCTACTGAGCGTCTTTCTTGCAGAGTCTTCCACTGCACTTTATCTACATCTCCGTAACGCTTTCGCGATTATTAAATGACCCATTAACGAAGCGCGCTGCTCTCCGTTGGATCTTCTCTATCTCTTCTTTCAAACCTATCTGGTACGGATCCCACACCGGTGAGCAGTATTCAAGCAGTGGGCGAACAAGTGTACTGTAACCTACTTCCTTTGTTTTCGGATTTCCTTAGGATTCTTCCAATGAATCACAGTCTGGAATCTGCTTTACCGACGATTAATTTTATATGGTCATTCCATTTTATATCACTCCTAATGTCTACTGCCAGATAATTTAACTGCTTCCAGTTGCTGACCTGCCATATTGTAGCTAAATTATAATGAATCTTTTTTTCTGTGTATTCGCAGCGCATTACATCTGTCTACAATGAGATTAAATTGCAATTCCCTGCACCATGCGTCAATTCGTTGCAGATCCTCCGGCATTTCAGTACAATTTTCCATTGATACAACCTCTCGATATATTACAGCATCATCAGCAAAAAGCCTCAGTGAACTTCCTATGTTATCCACAAGGTCATTTATGTATATTGTGAATAGGAACGGTCCTACGACACTCCCCTGAGACACACCTGAAATCACTCTTACTTCGGAAGACTTCGCTCCACTGAGAATGACATTCTGTGTTCCGTTATATAGGAACTCTTCAATCCAATCACACAACTGGTCTGATAGTCCATAAGCTCTTACTTTGTTCATTAAACGACTGTGGGGAACTGTATCAAGATTCGGAAGTCAACAAACACGGCCTCTACCTGGGAACCCGTGTCTATGGCCCTCTGAGTCTCGTGGACGAATAGCGCGAGCTGGGTTTCACACGATCGTCTTTTTCAAAACCCATGCTGATTCCTACAGAATAGATTTCTAGTCTCCAGAAAAGTCATTATACTCGAACGTATTACATGTTCTAAAATTCTACAACTGTTCGACGTTAGAGATATAGATCTATAGTTCTGCACATCTGTTAGACGCCCCTTCTTGAAAACGGGGATGACCTGTGCCCTTTTCCAATCCTTTGGAACGCTACGCTCTTCTAGAGACCTTCAGTACACCGCTGCAAGAAGGGGGGCAAGTTCCTTCGCGTACTCTGTGTAAAATCGAACTGGTATCCCATCAGGTCCAGCAGCCTTTCCTCTTTTGAGCGATTTTAATTGTTTTTCTATCACTCTGTCATCTGTTTCGATATCTACCATTTTGTCATCTCTGCGACAATCTAGAGTAGGAACTACAGTGCAATCTTCCTCTGTGAAACAGCTTTGGAAAAAGACATTTAGTATTTCGGCCTTTAGTCTGTCATCCTCTGTTTCAGTAGCATTTTGGTCACAAAGAGTCTGGACATTTTGTTTTGATCCACCTACAGCTTTGACATAAGACCAAAATTTCTTAGGGTTTTCTGCCAAGTCAGTACACAGAACTTTACTTTCGAATTCGTTGAACGCCTCTCGCATAGCCCTCCTCACACTACATTTCGCTTCGTGTAATTTTTGTTTGTCTGCAAGGCTTTGGCTATGTTTATGTTTGCTGTGAAGTTCCCTTTGCTTCCGCAGCAGTTTTCTAACTCGGTTGTTGTACCACGGTGACTCTTTTCCATCTCTTACGATCTTGCTTGGCACATACTCATGTAATGCATATTGTACGATGGTTTTGAACTTTGTCCACTGATCCTCAACACTATCTGTGCTTGAAACAAAACTTTTGTGTTGAGCCGTCAAGTACTCTGAAATCTGCTTTTTGTCACTTTTGCTAAACAGAAAAATCTTCCTACCTTTTTTAATGTTTCTATTTACGACTGAAGTCATCGATGCAGTAACCGCTTTATGATCGCTGATTCCCTGTTTTGCGTTAACTGTTTCAAATAGTTCGGGTCTGTTTGTCACCAGAAGGCCTAATATGTTATCGCCACGAGTCGGTTCTCTGTTTAACTGCTCAAGGTAGTTTTCAGATATTGCACTTAAAAAAAAAATACTGCATTCTTTGTCCCTGCCACCCGTTATAAACGTTTGAGTCTCCCAGTCTATATCTGGCAAATTAAAATCTCCACCCAGAACTATAATCTACTCGGGAAATCTACTCGAAATATTTTCCAAATTTTCCTTCTGGTGCTCTGCTACAACAGCTGCTGAGCCAGGGGGGCTATGGAGACATCCAATTATCATGTTTGAGCCTGATTTAACCGTGACCATCATCCAAATTATTTCACATTTCGGATCTCCGTCAATTTCCTTCGATACTAATGCACTTTTTATCGCTATAAACACGCCTCACCCTTCACTGTCCAGCTTGTCTCTGCGGTATACATTCCAATCTGACTTTAGAATTTCATTACTGTTTACGTCTGGTGTCAGCCAACTTCCTGTCCCTAGTACTATGTGGGCATTGTGACCGTTTATTAATGAGAGCAGTTCTGGGACCTTTCTGTAGACGCTCCTGCAGTTTACTATTACCACATTAATATTGTTATTCCCTGTTGCGGTTTGGCTACTACCTTGTCGCGTCTCAGGAGGCGTCTTGTCGGGCCTAGGGAGGAAATTGTCGAACCTAAAAAACCCACATGTGCACTCCACACGTACTCCGCTACCCTTGTAGCCGCTTGCGGCGTGTAGTGCACGCCTGACCTATTCAGGGTCGAGAAATTTGCACCCCAGATTTCCGCAGAATCGTCTGAGCCTCTGGCTTAAGCCTTCCATTTTTTTTTTTTTTTTTTTCTGGTCATCAGTCTGCTGACTGGTTTGATGCGGCCCGCCACGAATTCCTTTCCTGTGCTAACCTCTTCATCTCAGAGTAGCACTTGCAACCTACGTCCTCAATTATTTGCTTGACGTATTCCAATCTCTGTCTTCCTCTACAGTTTTTGCCCTCTACAGCTCCCTCTAGTACCATGGAAGTCATTCCCTCATGTCTTAGCAGATGTCCTATCATCCTGTCCCTTCTCCTTATCAGTGTTTTCCACATATTCCTTTCCTCTCCGATTCTGCGTAGAACCTCCTCATTCCTTACCTTATCAGTCCACCTAATTGTCAACATTCGTCTATAGCACCACATCTCAAATGCTTCGATTCTCTTCTGTTCCGGTTTTCCCACAGTCCATGCTTCACTGCCATACAATGCTGTACTCCAGACGTATATCCTCTGAAATTTCTTCCTCAAATTAAGGCCGTTATTTGATATTAGTAGACTTCTCTTGGCCAGAAATGCCTTTTTTGCCATAGCGAGTCTGCTTTTGATGTCCTCCTTGCTCCGTCCGTGATTGGTTATTTTACTGCCTAGGTAGCAGAATTCCTTAACTTCATTGACTTCGTGACCATCAATCCTGATGTTAAGTTTCTCGCTGTTCTCATTTCTACTACTTCTCATTACCTTCGTCTTTCTCCGATTTACTCTCAAACCATACTGTGTACTCATTAGACTGTTCATTCCGTTCAGCAGATCATTTAATTCTTCTTCACTTTCACTCAGGATAGCAATGTCATCAGCGAATCGTATCATTGATATCCTTTCTCCTTGTATTTTAATTCCACTCCTGAACCTTTCTTTTATTTCCATCATTGCTTCCTCAATGTACAGATTGAAGAGTAGGGGCGAAAGGCTACAGCCTTGTCTTACACCCTTCTTAATACGTGCACTTCGTTCTTGAACGTCCACTCTTATTATTACCTCTTGGTTGTTGTACATATTGTATATGACCCGTCTCTCCCTATAGCTTACCCTACTTTTTTCAGAATCTCGAACAGCTTGCACAATTTTATATTGTCGAACGTTTTTTCCAGGTCGACAAATCCTATGAAAGTGTCTTGATTTTTCTTTAGCCTTGCTTCCATTATTAGCCGTAACGTCAGAATTCCCTCTCTCGCCCCTTTACTTTTCCTAAAGCCAAACTGATCGTCACCTAGCGCATTCTCAATTTTCTTTTCCATTCTTCTATATATTATTCTTGTAAGCAGCTTCGATGCATGAGCTGTTAAGCTGATAGTGCGATAATTCTCGCACTTGTCAGCTCTTGCCGTCTTCGGAATTGTGTGGATGATGCTTTTCCGAAAGTCAGATGGTATATCGCCAGACTCATATATTCTACGCACCAATGTGAATAGTCGTTTTGTTGCCACTTCCCCCAATGATTTTAGAAATTCTGATGGAATGTTATCTATCCCTTCTACCTTATTTGACCGTAAGTCCTCCAAAGCTCTTTTAAATTCTGATTCTAATACTGGATCCCCTATCTCTTCTAAATCGACTCCTGTTTCTTCTTCTATCACATCAGACAAATCTTCACCCTCATAGAGGCTTTCAATGTATTCTTTCCACCTCTCTGCTCTCTCCTCTGCATTTAAGAGTGGAATTCCCGTTGCACTCTTAATGTTACTACCGTTGCTTTTAATGTCACCAAAGTTTGTTTTGACTTTCCTGTATGCTGGGTCTGTCCTTCCGACAATCATATCTTTTTCGATGTCTTCACATTTTTCCTGCAGCCATTTCGTCTTAGCTTCCCTGCACTTCCTATTTATTTCATTCCTCAGCGACTTGTATTTCTGTATTCTTGATTTTCCCGGAACATGTTTGTACTTCCTCCTTTCATCAATCAACTGAAGTATTTCTTCTGTTACCCATGGTTTCTTCGCAGCTACCTTCTTTGTACCTATGTTTTCCTTCCCAACTTCTGTGATGGCCCTTTTTAGAGATGTCCATTCCTCTTCAACTGTACTGCCTACTGCGCTATTACTTATTGCTGTATCTATAGCGTTAGAGAACTTCAAACGTATCTCGTCATTCCTTAGTACTTCCGTATCCCACTTCTTTGCTGATTGATTCTTCCTGATTAATGTTTTGAACTTCAGCCTACTCTTCATCACTACTATATTGTGATCTGAGTCTACATCTGCTCCTGGGTACGCCTTACAATCCAGTATCTGATTTCGGAATCTCTGTCTGACCATGATGTAATCTAATTGAAATCTTCCCGTATCTCCCGGCCTTTTCCAAGTATACCTCCTCCTCTTGTGATTCTTGAACAGGGTATTGGCTATTACTAGCTGAAACTTGTTACAGAACTCAATTAGTCTTTCTCCTCTTTCATTCCTTGTCCCAAGCCCACATTCTCCTGTTACCTTTTGTTCCACTCCTGCCCCTACAACTGCATTCCAGTTGCCCATGACTATTAGATTTTCGTCCCCCTTTACATACTGCATTACCCTTTCAATATCCTCATACACCTTTTTCTATCTGTTCATCTTCAGCTTGCGACGTCGGTATGTATATCTGAACTACCGTTGTCGGTGTTGGTCTGCTGTCCATTCTGATTAGAACAACCCGGTCACTGAACTTGTAGCCTCCCCCTTCACTTATCGACCTTAATGACAGTGAAAAATTAAACCGCGTGTACCTAATGGAAATTTGGGAAAAGCAATCGTCACCGAAGTTAATCTATCGGTAAAGAGGGAGGAAAGGGTTACATCTTAATGAAAGGAAATGTGCTAATGAAACTGGTGGAAATTAATTTTGAAAAGGGGTAAAGTTAATAAAGAAAGTAAATGTGCGGCCGTTACGTTAACAATTAACTAGCGGTAATTAGATATTTGAGATTTGGGGGAAATCACGGTCGCCAGTCCTAAGGACAATTACTATAGTAACTGAAAAAGAAAGGTTATTACACATATAATTAACACTAGAAGCGTGGCAACTGAAGGTTGACACGTGTAGTGTGAAAACTGAAAGTTTGTCAGAAGTAATAAATTTCGCTACACTCTGACTTAATTTAGCAAAAGAATTAATAAAACCGGAAAATCGAAAGTTAATTTAGTGACTGAAGTTAATAGTGAGCTTTCTTTCTGAGGCACATCGAAATTCAGTAAAATACGGTTAGTCTTGGACTACCTCAACAATCATTTCAAAAGCTACTTGAATCTACGCAATTTAGAAACAAGAGATTTAACTTTGAACTTGAATTAAATGATTCTGAACAATTAACAATAGTAAAATTTAGTACGTACCAAGCTGAGCTGCAGTCACAGGTAAGCTAAAATACGGTAACAAAGCTCGCACTCTTAATTTGTGCTTGTGCAATTTAAATATTGTAGCCAGCTGAACTTTGAAATTAAAGCAGTGAAATCGAATTATGCTGGCGTTTGAATTTCAACGACACTCGGGTTCATTTCGGAAAAGGAAGGGACCCTGCTTGGCAATGAAATTGGGACAATGAGCAACAAAGGTTCATGCTAAGTTGCTGTAATTTTGCGAGACAAATGGAACAATTTGAAAAGCTGAGGTCTGCCATACAGTTCTGAAACTTTACGTGCTTTTAGTCTTCCTTGTTGGTTGATTGAAGGTTTGAAGCCGTCGATCGAGGAGGTGGCGACAGTCACTCATTGTCGGCCGTCGCTGTTGCAGAAGCTGGATGTTGGCGCGCCTTCTTCTCGACACGGTCACCAGGCGAAACGGGCTCTTGATGTGCGCCAGCTAATGCTTCCCGTCCGCGACACCATGTCAGAAACTATCATCGCGAGTCGAGCGCAATTACATGCTGCCAAACCCCGAAAGCGCGGCAACTCGCGGGAGCGTCACACAACACCTGCTCCACTCGCTACTCCCGCCAGACTCTGGCTGCTCTGCCCGCGCTCCACGCGGCAGAGTTAACACTACCAAAGATCCTACAAACTTTGATTCTTTACACGACCTATCGATGTAATCGTTCGATAGCAGTTTTCCCTAGGCAAGACCCAGCGTAAAAATACAAATAATATTTACGAAACAAACCAATTATACATCGACATGAGTGCATAAATATATATATATCCAAACAGTAAAGCAATTACAATATATAAAGAGACAGAAATGTCATATCTTGCGGTAGCAAAACAAGGAAAAAAATAATAGTACAATAGATGGAAATAGGAGGATATGCATTTCCGGCGTTACACGTGCCCCACATTGTCTGAGGATGTTCGTGTAACGTAAACAGACTCAGAAAATGTCCCAAAAAAGAAACAGCGGAAATGCATATGCTCAAAACATCAACAAAATTTAGCATTCGTCTAATTAAGCATAAATCAATTTTTAGACCATAATAATTGAGTGGAGACACCCCTAATCTTATTCCACTCTGTCATCTTGCACAAAATAAAACAGGTTGACAACATATCGAAATTCATAGAAAACATAGAAAATGGGTTAGCTATTCCAAAATAGTCAAAATTCGTAACACTATCAAGAAATGGAATAATATTTGCAAAATTAATTAGACTACATGGTCATTAAAACAGGTAGATCAAAATACGCAAATTAATAATTAATTACATAGAATACACATTTTTACATAATCCTTTCATAATTAATATTCTCGTCATGGGAGTCCATTAAACGCTAAACAAGAAAATAACACACATCAGATCGAAAAAAACATAAATATTGACAGTAGAATTCTTTCAGCTGTCCAGGAAGAAAAACAATTCCGCCTTCCGTACTCCCAAGTACAAAGAATGCCGACAGCGGCCCAAGAGCCAACAGCGGCACAAGAGCCGACAGCGGCTCGCCTCGCCAGTATTGTTGCGCCCGCGTGTGCGGCACGCTTGATCTCACTCGCCCTTGTGACGGCGTTTCCAGAACGTCCGTTTCACTGAATTCTTTCGGAAAAACTCACTTCCGAGTAATCTCAAGGAGTCCATAAACACTATCACAGTGGATAACTCAACACTGTCCATTATCACACGCATGTACTAGCCTGAAACTTAAAACAGCGTCTAAGTACATCGGCAATGACTAGTAAATCACATATTTATGAAATCTTACAGCTATTTACAAAATCATATTTACATTCCTTGATCTACTGTGACTCAGCTGAAAACTTAAACTAGCAGCTTGGATTTTTCAGTTGATTAGATCATGATTAAATTGATTAAAATTAAATTGATTAATCAAAATTAATTACTTATTAATTACAACTTCTTTAATGATCTCTAGGTCAGGCAAAAGCATCGCAACATGGCACATCCTTAAATCTTCTAACTCGCTCGATTTCTCATGAGCTTTTACAAGTACTAAGTCTCCGATTGCAAACTTAGCAAAACGCGCTTTAGCGTCATGACGACGTATGCGAGCATCGGATTTAAGCTTCATTACTTCTCGCAAACGATCTTTTTTCACACCAATACTAATGTCAATCCGTGGAGGGAATTTGATTATCTCTTCCAATTCACTTTCTACACTTTTGTCAATGCCGAAATTCCTCATGTTACGGCAGTTCAAACTCATTCCTACGTCAATGTCATCCGGCCAGTTAACAATGTGTATAGGCTGGTATTGCCTATGCACACCGTCTCCTGCCTCGTCAAAACTAACTACTATTGTTTTATCTTGTGACGTACATGTCAAAGTTTTGCTTTCGCAATTAATCACTGCACGGTATTTTAATAGCCAATCTAACCCGATAATTACTTCCGTAGTTAAGTCTGGCACGACGACAAACTCTTGTTCAAATCGTGCCCCACATATCTCGAAGTTGACAAAAATCTGTTTTGTAACCGGTTTACTGGCCTTCCCAGTAGCACCGATAATTTTCACTCCTGTTACTGGCATAACTACGATGCCAGGTCTGTCTTTCAGTAACTCAAATATTTTCCCAGATACAGCACTCAATTCTGCACCGGTGTCAATCAACACGTTTAGTTGTAGGTCGTGCATATTAACAGACACTACTATCTGTCTACACTTGTCCTCGACTGTTTCTTTATTTTCCCACAGTAAATCCTCGTCTATATCCAGGTCATTCCAGAAAAAACCATCCGGCTTTGATCCTAAATCCGGTTTATCTGGCTGCTTTTTCAGCCTCTGTTCACATACAGTTTTAATTTCAACACGTTTGTCCTGAGGCTTAGTCTGTAGCGTCGCCTCCAATACCGAAACCTTTTCCTGTAACTCGTCAACTAGTGAGTGTTGCTTTGCTATCAATTCACTAATTATCACCTTCGTTGATTCCTCTTTAATCAGATTGATCTCATCTGCCAATCTACCTGGAGACATGTGCCCAGTAGTATCTGCAATTACTTCCTCTGGATCTGCGCAACCCACACTGCTATCGTCTGACCGTATAACGTCAGCTCTAACCTCATACACACTGTAATCTACGTGGTTTTCTACCAATCGTGTCCGGCTATTACTAAAATTTTCGTAATCTTTCTCCTTAATACTCTCGCAATGTTTAAACTGGATGTTCGCGTCGGATGGGTCGGCTACTTCTACCACTATAACTTTCGGTAAAGTCTGCCGGTTAGGGCCAGAACTTTCCGTTACTCCTTCAACATCTAACTCCTGCGGGACGAAACACGACGAATCTTGCTCGTGCTCCCCATTAACATCAACTATTTCTGGTAAAGTCTGCCGGTTAGGGCCAGAACTTTCAATCACTTCACAAATACTATCTTCCTGTGGGACGAGACGCGGCAAATACTGCACGCGCTCCCCATAAACACTTCTCCCATACAGACCCCTATAATCTCTTAGTTCGTCGTATAAGCGACCGAACTGCCTTAACCAGACCTCATCCCTCTCTGCATCCCCTCGCTCGATGACGGACGTTTTATCCGACATCTGATCTTCTCTCAACAATTGCGAATCATTCTTAAACTCAATCTCCAGTTCCGCTGTGGGTATTACAGCTGGCACCTTATAATCGATTTCCGGAACACTACTTAAATTGTTCTCACTGACAGTGAATGTATTTTCTGCTGCCGTGTATACAGCTGATCTACTACTTGTGGGCGCACTCCTTTCTCCTAACACTGGCACACTCTCCCGCCGTTGATTATTCCACACGGAATTTTCATACCGACGACACCTGGGTTTTCTCCTGCTATTGGGCCGCCAAAATTTCTCCACGCCCGGTCGGCCCCTCACCGGCGCGGCTAATGGTTTCCCTGTCTCGTCCCAGCAGATACGCTCCCCGGATGCTGCTGAGGCGGCTGATCACACCCTCTGGCGTTATTACTATTCTGTGAAGCCCGTATCACGTTAGTATGATACTGGTTTCCGTCATTCCTGTTATTATTTGCATTGTACCGATTGTTATTACGGTCCGAACCATTATTGTTATTGCTGCCATGGTTGCGGTATGCATTATTCCCGTGGTTATCGTTGTTGTGGTTGCTGTGGTACCCGTTGTTGTTACCACGGCCTCTGCCACTGTCGCGATTATTGCGCCAATTGTCCTCGTCCTCCACTCTTTCCAGGAAATCATTGATTGTCCTGTAATTGCTTCCTACGTATCGTTTTGTATCATCTGGAAGCTTCATGTAGAGTTCCCAGACTATTTCGGATTCCGTGCGGCGATCACGCAAATAATCCAACTTGCGGATCCAGCCCTCACAAAACTCCTTCATCGAACCGCGCGAATTCGCATCGAAAGGCCTCGATACGACAAATTCGCGCCAGACACTTTGCTGTTTTTGCTCTGACCAGTATTCAGCCAGAAACAAATTTTTAAATTCGTCAAAAGTCAGGTTCGTAATGTTGAGGTTTAAGCCCCAACGCTTGGCATCACCAGCCAACACATCAATAATCGCATTAATTTTTCTCTCATCAGTCCATGATCTGGGTAAAACTCTTTCACAATTTTTAATGAAATCCGTCGGGTGTATACCCCCTTTTTTCAAGGGGTCGAACCGCTCCTCTTTCGTCAACAACTCCGAACTATGTGCACAGATTGGCACATAGCTCTGTTTTTCGTCAAGTTTCCTTTCTAATTCCGACACCCTCGTAATCACTTGGCAAGTGGTTGTCGCAAGCGTTTCCACTTCCCTCTTTTTCTCTTCGCAGGTGTTAGCCTGCTTCGTCACTTTGGTATCTACTTCGGATACTAAAGCCTTTAAAGTTTCCACCTTCTGTTGATCCTCTTTTCTCACTAATTGAATTTGTTCCGTCACCTTATTCTCGATGATCGGAGCAACTGCGTCTCCTACACTTTTCTCGATTCTGCTAATTTCGGAATCAAAACGAGTATTTATGCTCGCAATTTCCGCCTGAACGCCTATCATTTCCTGTTTAAGATTACCGATTTCGGTATTAATCACGACAATATCGTCTTTGATTTTATCAACTTTTGTGTTAACAACTTCAACATTGTTGTTAACAACATTAATAGCTTTGTTCTGACTGTCTAGCTTTCGTTCAATTTTTTCAGACTGAGCTTCTTGCTTGGCCGATTGACTCTTGATTTCGTTAATCAAAACATTCAATAAATCAGTTAAATTCCCGGAAACTACCGGTTTTACTTCCGTAGCGGCTTCCTCTTTAATTGTCCCCCCGTATTCGTCATCAAGGGATTCGCATTTGATTTTCACTTCCGACTCCGAAACATTTTCTAAAGTGTGGAATTCCATTTCTGCTCTTTGTTGCGTTTCGGCGGTCGCGTCTTTCATGCTATCCGCCTGCCCCTGAACAATGGGTACCGCGGTGCGCGTTTCCCACTGTTCGACCGATTGTTCCGTATCCAAGTCAACCAAATTTTGGTAATTGTTGCCTTCACTCATTTTAATAATTTTCAATATAAATGCAAAATCTCAACTCTAATTAGGATTTCTCACACGAATATTCTCGCTGACGTATCGACCATTTCGTAACCAGCACTTTGTTACGAGATTTGCACAATGCAAAATTCGTGTCCAGAACAACCTCAAATTTGAAGATTGTCCTGTCACGGTCGCCACGTGTAACCTCCCCCCTCACTTATCGACCTTAATGACAGTGAAAAATTAAACCGCGTGTACCTAATGGAAATTTGGGAAAAGCAATCGTCACCGAAGTTAATCTATCGGTAAAGAGGGAGGAAAGGGTTACATCTTAATGAAAGGAAATGTGCTAATGAAACTGGTGGAAATTAATTTTGAAAAGGGGTAAAGTTAATAAAGAAAGTAAATGTGCGGCCGTTACGTTAACAATTAACTAGCGGTAATTAGATATTTGAGATTTGGGGGAAATCACGGTCGCCAGTCCTAAGGACAATTACTATAGTAACTGAAAAAGAAAGGTTATTACACATATAATTAACACTAGAAGCGTGGCAACTGAAGGTTGACACGTGTAGTGTGAAAACTGAAAGTTTGTCAGAAGTAATAAATTTCGCTACACTCTGACTTAATTTAGCAAAAGAATTAATAAAACCGGAAAATCGAAAGTTAATTTAGTGACTGAAGTTAATAGTGAGCTTTCTTTCTGAAGCACATCGAAATTCAGTAAAATACGGTTAGTCTTGGACTACCTCAACAATCATTTCAAAAGCTACTTGAATCTACGCAATTTAGAAAGAAGAGATTTAACTTTGAACTTGAATTAAATGATTCTGAACAATTAACAATAGTAAAATTTAGTACGTACCAAGCTGAGCTGCAGTCACAGGTAAGCTAAAATACGGTAACAAAGCTCGCACTCTTAATTTGTGCTTGTGCAATTTAAATATTGTAGCCAGCTGAACTTTGAAATTAAAGCAGTGAAATCGAATTATGCTGGCGTTTGAATTTCAACGACACTCGGGTTCATTTCGGAAAAGGAAGGGACCCTGCTTGGCAATGAAATTGGGACAATGAGCAACAAAGGTTCATGCTAAGTTGCTGTAATTTTGCGAGACAAATGGAACAATTTGAAAAGCTGAGGTCTGCCATACAGTTCTGAAACTTTACGTGCTTTTAGTCTTCCTTGTTGGTTGATTGAAGGTTTGAAGCCGTCGATCGAGGAGGTGGCGACAGTCACTCATTGTCGGCCGTCGCTGTTGCAGAAGCTGGATGTTGGCGCGCCTTCTTCTCGACACGGTCACCAGGTGAAACGGGCTCTTGATGTGCGCCAGCTAATGCTTCCCGTCCGCGACACCATGTCAGAAACTATCATCGCGAGTCGAGCGCAATTACATGCTGCCAAACCCCGAAAGCGCGGCAACTCGCGGGAGCGTCACACAACACCTGCTCCACTCGCTACTCCCGCCAGACTCTGGCTGCTCTGCCCGCGCTCCACGCGGCAGAGTTAACACTACCAAAGATCCTACAAACTTTGATTCTTTACACGACCTATCGATGTAATCGTTCGATAGCAGTTTTCCCTAGGCAAGACCCAGCGTAAAAATACAAATAATATTTACGAAACAAACCAATTATACATCGACATGAGTGCATAAATATATATATATCCAAACAGTAAAGCAATTACAATATATAAAGAGACAGAAATGTCATATCTTGCGGTAGCAAAACAAGGAAAAAAATAATAGTACAATAGATGGAAATAGGAGGATATGCATTTCCGGCGTTACAAACTGTTCACAGTAACACACCCTCTGCCCTACCTTCCTATTCATAACGAATCCTACACCTGTTATACCATTTTCTGCTGCTGTTGATATTACCCGATACTCATCTGACCAGAAATCCTTTTCTTCCTTCCACTCGGCTCCAAACCAGAGGACCGCGATCGGTTCTGGGAACAACACTACAAATACTTAGTTTAGATTTCTACCCGCGAGCGTGGCTTTCCGCCTTCACCAACTCCGTCAACCGCCTGTATGAACTGAGGATGACCTCTGAACCCAGACGGCAGGAGTCATTGGTGCCGACATGAGCAACAATTTGCAGTCGGGTGCACCCAGTGCTCTCTATCGCCGCCGGCAGGGCCTCCTCTACATCTCCCCGGCAGGGAGAGTGAATACTGGCCTTTTTCCCCGACCTTTCCGCTACTTCCCTAAGGGTCTCCATCACCCGCCTAACATTGGAGCTTTCAATCACTAATAAACCCCTCCCCCCGTGTGCCTGCTCGGACCTTGCTGAAGGAGCAGCCACATGTCCACTCATAGTCACAGCGGGTGATGCCACACGACCAGCCTCCACATTGACCCTCCTCCTCGTGCGACGCGAACTCCGCTAAACCCGCCACTCCCCTTGGAGAGAGGGTGGCCCAACCGCGCCCGGTACCCGCGAAGATGTCTCGACAGCAGGGACAGTGGGTGAAGCATGTAACACCTGGGGTGTACCATGCGACGCACCAGACTCCCCACTGCCGCTACACTCAGAGGCAGCAGCCTGAAGACGGCTGACCGCGGCCATCAACACGTTCAGCTGTTCGCGAACAGTGGCGAGCTCCTCCTGCATCTGTACACAGCAGTCACACATCCTATCCATCCTAAGAAATCAACAATTTACTGTAGAGAGTTAAGTAACCAACTTTTAACTAGACTGATATTTCACTAAAGGTGGCTGATAGCTGACTAAACTGTGGTTACTAGACACTTCTTGATGGAAACAATGAAAATAAGCCCTACCTGTCTCTGGACTGTATTAAAAATAAACACGAAATCTATGGAACAGTATTACTAGTACTCGAAAATTAAAGCTTCCTAAAAGCAAAAACACCTGGAAAAAGAAGTGACAAGTAAGAAAAACACAGTTAATACTTAAATTTACGTAGCTCGCTGTACAGCAGATGTGAAGCAGACGGCAGTTATGACGACACGTGCAATAACCAGTCTCAGACGGAAGATGGCAGTACTAGCAGTGGAGGGTACGGTTGTGAAACGTACGCGTGCCTCCGTGGTTAAGGAATACCGTGCAGGTCACAATCGCGCTATCCAAAACTGGTGCCGGGGCAACTGCACCGCACCATGGGCCTTAGAGGTGAACGACAACTGGGGAGACGTATACGGGCGAATAAACGTGCAACCGTCAAGCAACTGAGCGTCGAGAAGAACTGAGGGGCTACCAACAGTGCCTACTCAACCACCGTCCAGCGAATGTTGCTGCGCGTGGCCCTCCGTAACAGACGCCTGGTCCATGCACCCACACTGTCTGCTGATCATCGGCGGCGAAGCCTGGAATTTATAGGGCTAGTACTGCAACTGGACGTCCGTTGTGTGTTGCGACAGGTGACCTTTTAGGAAGAATCGCGTTTTATGCTAAATTGGACAGATGGCCATTGACGTACGGCGTCAAACGTCTGAAGGCAAACACACATGCAACAATTGTCGACGGGTTCAGGACGGAGGATATTCTCTGGGTGATCTCGTAATTCTGAAACACAAGTAGGCATCTATCCTTGGAAATCGTATCCTCCCCTACATTCTTCGTCGACCGGATGGCATCAACCAACACAACGACTCAACGAGTCACAGCTCGTAATGTACGTGCGTGATTCGAAGAGCATCAGCATATGAGTTTATCGTACTCTCCTGGCCACCAAACTCTGAGGATTTAAACCAAATCGAGAAACCGAGGGACCACCTCGATCGGGGTGTTCGCGCGCCCCCTGGATCCTCAACTGAGAGACCTGGTGCAGCTGCCACACTGCATCGCCGTCGCTACCTTCCAGAATCTCACTGACTGTCTTCCTACAAATCTCAGAGATGTCCGCGGTGCAAAAGCTTGTTATTAAGGCTATTGACAGATGGTCACATTAACGTGACTGGACAGTGTAAGTACACTGACACAAAAATATCCCAGTACCAAGGAGGAGTTGTGAGAGATGAACGTAAGTTGGTAGGCCTGTTTCTACCTCTGAAAGATGATGTCTATTCAAACCTTGCGCCAGTCGCATAAGAGTGGCGCTGGTGGCGCCATTATGAGGATGCAAATTAGGTTTGCTTCAAATACGCGTTCTAACGGTCGTGAGTATTAGTTACCTTTGAGATTGGACGTAGTGACTTGTACGGTCGCAAGAAGACCGGGCTCCCGACGGCCACGCGGCACTACGGAGAGGAAAGGCCGTCGTGTTCGGCGTGTGGCTGTGGCGCTTCGTACTGCATCTGCAGCAGCAATTTGAGCAGCAATTAGCACCACAGTGAGACAACGGTTACTAGTTAGTTAGTTAGCTGACTGCGTGTTCCATTGGTCAGTCCCACGGTGCGGTAGCCGTTATGATGTGGAACGTGTCAAGTGCACAAAAAATGACATATGAAACAAAATTATATATATATATATATATATATATATATATATATATATATATATATATATATATTACAATACAGAATTAAAGATCAATATTTCCATTATTTACTCCATTCCCTTAAAAGGCACAAAATGCATATACTATATTTATAGATTTATTTATTCCTGTTCAAGGATTCATCTATGGTATAGAAGGAGTTGTCAAGGAGATATGATTTCAATTTATTTTTTAAGCTATTACTGCTGTCTGTCAGACACCTTATTCCATCTGGTAATTTGTCGAAAATTTTTATAGCAGCATATTATACCGCTTTCTGTGCCAAAGGTAGGTTGAGCAAAGGATAGTGTAAGTCTTTCTTTTTTCTGGTATTATAATCATGAATGCCACTGTTGTTTTTAAAATGGTCCATGTTGTTGAGAACGAATTTCATTAGTGAGTAGATGTATTGTGAGGCTGTTGTAAGAATTCCCAATCTTTTAAAAATACACCTACAAGATGTGCGACTTTCAACCCCACACATTATTCTAAGCACTTTCTTTTGAGCAATGATTACTTTTTGTCTAAATGTTGAGTTACCCCAAAATATTATTCTGTATGACATCAGAGAGTGAAAGTATGCAAAGTATGTTAGCTTACTAACTTCTGCATCCTCAAAATTGACAATTATTCTGATCGCTAAAGTTACTGAACCTAGTCACTTTAGGAGATCCAAAATATGAATTTTCCGATTAAGATTCTCAACTATATGTACACCCAAAACTTAGTATGATCTACCCTGTCTACTGACTTCTGTTGATGTGTTACATTTATTGAAGGAACTGTACTTTTTCCAGCAGAGAATCGGATGTGCTGTGTTTATTCAAACTTAAGAGCAAGCCCATTTGCAGAAAACCAATTAATGACTTTTCCAAAGACTTTCTTTGTATCATTTTCAATTTGACTTTCTTTTACTCGATTAATAATGATGCTTGTATCATCAGCAAACAGTGTCAGTTCAGCTTCCTGTTTCAGATAGGAAGGGAGATCGTTCACATATATCAAGAACAGAAGGGGACCCATGATTGAACCCTGTGGAGCACCTAATGTAATTTCACCCCAGTTAGATGAAGTGGCAAACTTATTTAAATCATTTGACCCATATAAGGAAACTTTTTGCTTCCTGTTCAGTAGGTATGACTTAAACCACTCATATGCTATTCCATTTACACCACAGAATTGTAATTTCTGTAACATAATGTCATGGTTCACAGAATCAAATGCTTTGGACAAGTCACAGAAAATTCCTATTGGTGACATTTTACTATTTAAAGACTCTATTATGTGGACAGTGAAATGTATATTTCTGTCTCAGTGGAACAGCATTTTTGAAATCTGAACTGTGATTTACTAAGTATCCCATTACTCTTGAGATGGCTAACCACTCTTGAGTACATTACTTTATCGAAGATTTTTGAGAATGCTGTAAGAAAGGATACTGGCCGATAGTTATTGACATCTGTGGTGTCCCCCTTTTTGTAGAGAGGACTGATAATGACATATTTTAACGTGTCTGACAAAATATCTTGAGTTAGTGATGGATTACCTATGTGACTTAGAAAATCAGCTGTTTTAATATCTTATTCGAGATGTCATCTATTCCAACAGAACATTTATTTTTCTGAGATTTAATAATTTTACTTGTTTCACAAGAGGTAGTTAGGTGAAACTTTATCTGCCAAATTTTTTTCAAAACAAACTCTTCCATGTACTGCCTAGCTTTTTATTTTGAACTGTTCTCGCCAATTTTTTCTCCTACACTTAAGAAATGATTGTTAAATTCATTAGCTACTAGTGTACTGTTCGTTAGGGTGGTCTCGTTCTCTTTAACAGTAATACTACATAATACTACCTACCCCAGTGGTTACCTCAAGGACTGCTCCAAATCACACGCACTATACCGTGTTCCACTGACCCGCGACCACCGGTATTTGCGCCTTCATTTGAGTCAAGCGACAGCTCGTTGGAGGGTAGGTTGAAGGCCTATTGTGTTTTCTGATGAAAGCCGGTACTGCCTCGGTGTCAATAATGGCCGTGTGTATCTTAGAAGAACGCCAGGAGAGCGCCTGTAATCAACCTATCAGCGGCGTAGACACACTGCACCTACAATTGGAGTTACGCTCCGTAGAAGTGCAATTTCATATGGCAGTAGGCTCGTGGTAATCCGACTCATCCTGACTGTATATTTGTTCGTCGGTCTGGTGATTCCACATTCTGTGCTGCCATTCGTGAACAGCATTCCAGGAAGTGTTTTCCAACAGTTTAACGTTCGCCCACATAACGCTGTTGTAACCCAACATGCTCTACAGTGTTTCGACACTTCGCCTTTGCCTGCGCGATCATCAGATCTGTCTCCAGTCGAGCACGTGTGGGACACCATAGGGCTATAACTCCAGCGTCCGCCGCAACCGGCATTAACCGTCGCTGTATTGACCGACCACGTGCAACAGGTATCGAACTCTGTACCACGAACTGACGCCCGGCGCACAATGCATCCCCGTCTGCATGCTTGCATTCAACAATATGGCTGTTACACAGGTTATTAATGTACCAGCATTCCACTTTTGCAGTGGCTTTTCTAGCACTTACATTAACATGTGATCATGCAATGTTAATCACATTAATACACTACCGGCCATTAAAATTCATACACCGCGAAGGTGACGTGCTACAGACGCGAAATTTAACCGACAGGAAGAAGACGCTGTGATATGCAAGTGATTAGCTTTTCAGCGCATTCACACAAAGTTGGCGCCGTTGACATGGGGAAAGTTTCCAACCGATTTCTCATACACAAACAGCAGTTGACCGGCGTTGCCTGGTGAAACGTTGTTGTGATGCAGCATGTAAGGAGGAGAAATGCGTACCATCACGTTTCCGACTTTGATAAACGTCGGATTCTGGCCTATCACGACAGCGGTTTATCGTATCGCGACATTGCTGCTCGCGTTGGTCGAGATCCAATGACTGTCAGCAGAATATGGAATCGGTGGGTTTCAGGAGGGTAATACGGAACGCCGTGCTGGATGCCAACGGCCTCGTATCACTAGCAGTCGAGATGACAGGCATCTTCTCCGCATGGCTGTAACGGATCGTGCAGCCATGTCCCAATCCTTGAGTCAACAGATGGGGACGTTTGCAAGACAACAACCATCTGCACCAACAGTTCGACGACGTTTGCAGCAGCATGGACTATCAGCTCGGAGACCGTGGCTGCGGTTACCCTTGACGCTACATCACAGACAGGAGCGCCTGCGATGGTGTACTCAACGACGAACCTGGGTGCACGAACGGCAAAACATCATTTTTTCGGATGAATCCAGATTCTGTTTACAGCATTATGATGGTCGCATCCGTGTTTGGCGACATCGCGGTGAATGCACATTCGAAGCGTGTATTCGTCATCACCATACTGGCGTATCGCCAGGCGTGATGGTATGGCGTGCCATTGGTTACATGTCTCGGTCACCTCTTGTTCGCATTCACGGCAATTTGAACAGTGAACGTTACATTTCAGATGTGTTACGACCATGGCTCTCCCTTTATTCGATCCGTGCGAAACCCTACATTTCAGCAGGATAATGCACGACCGCATGTTGCAGTTCCTGCACGGGCCTTTCTGGATACAGAAAATGTTCGACTGCTGCCCTGGCCAGCACATTCTCCAGATCTCTCACCAATTCAAAACGTGTGGTCAATGGTCACAATAAGGCAGTCACTACTCTTGATGAACTGTGGTATCGTGTTGAAGCTGCATGGGCAGCTGTACCTGTACACGCCATCTAAGCTCTGTTTGACTCAATGCCCAGGCGTATCAAGGCCGTTATTACTGCCAGAGGTGGTTGATCTGGGTACTGATTTCTCAGGATCTATGCATCCAAACTGCGTGAAAATGTAATCACATGTCAGTTCTAGTATATTTGTCCAATGAATACCCGTTTATCATCTGCATTTCGTCTCGGTGTAGCAATTTTAATGGAGAGTAGTGTATGTCACCTAAGTTACTCTGCATTAATTACATCCTGGTGTTAGGATTTTTTGCCTTTAATGTGTATTTCATCTTCTACTTAATGCTGCCTAATTTTAAGGTTTGCCAAACACTATTCCGTACTGCAAATTACAACTTCGGATTGGAAACAAGCGATAGAGCACAAGAACGCCGGGTTTGCTAAATATATAGGAATAAAGTTTTCCAGGAGAACCAAAGGGAGGAGCCTAATCCCGACCCAGTACGTGTCGGTCCTAAAGAGTCTGTGAACGCGGCGTGAAGTGGCGGGTCGGGCGCACGTCGCGTCGCGTCGCGTCGCTTAGCGTCGCCGCCGTGGCCTGTGTGGAGCGCAGACAGGCAAGACAGCTCGCCCGTTTACATATAGATGGCCCGGCGCGGCAAACTGCTTTATACTCTACCTGCCACAGCCGGGTGTCGCGTCTGCTGCTGCCCCCAAAGGCGGCCGGGCAGGCGTCTTTCCCGCGGAGAGAAGTTCGTCAACACCGGTGCCAAGCAGCGAATGAGCGGTTGCCACAAATTCGAGAGACCGCATCAAAAGCAGATGAGGCCGCTTTGTGACACGAGCCAAATTGGCTCTCCTCGAGGCGTCTTTCCGCTTCTTACGATGTATTCATAGTCACGCCTCTATTTTATTTCATTGACATGTATTTTTAGTAGACAAAAGCAGGTCGGAGACTTCCCTGTGTGATGTAAATTTCAACAACGGTAACGGAACTAAAAATCCGGTTCTTTCTTTAAACGATCAACGATAGAAAATATTTGAAAATATAGCATCTGTGAAGTAAAATACTAATTATGTTTGCCGGCAGTCGTGGCCGAGTGGTTCTAGGCGCTTCAGTCTGGAACCGTGCGACCGCTGCGGTCGCAGGTTCGAACCCTGCCTCGGGCATGGATGAGTGTGCTGTCCTTAGGTTAGTTAGGTTTATGTAACTCTAAGTTCTAGGGGACTGATGACCTCAGATGTTATGTCCCATAGTGCTCAGAGCCATTTGAACCATTTTGAACTAATTATGTTTAATGGCACTCTTTGCCAGACAGAATAATAATTTAAAGGGGCTCTGAGCAAGTTGGTAAACCCTCATATGGCAGGTATGTGTCATCAGAAACTATTGGGAAAAAAATTGGTAAAAAAAAAAGTATTTTAGGTTACACATTTCTAACCAGATTAACAGAAGCTTTCTAAGAATATTGATTACTTTTAAGATAATAATTATTTTTGTAAATGTGGATATCAAAATACGAATTGGTCTACATTTTTCTATGTAAGTAAGGCTCCAACTTCTTTGAGCTTGACAAAATAGGAAAACGCCTATGTGAAAAAAAAGGGTCAGTTGGCTCTGAGCAGAATGGGACTTAACTGCTGAGGTCATTAGTCCACTAGAACTTAGAACTACTTAAACCTAACTAACCTAAGGACATCACACACATCCATGCCCGAGGCAGGATTTGAACCTGCGACCGTAGTGGTCGCGCGGTTCCAGATTGTAGCGCCTAGAACCGCTCGGCCACTCTGGCCGGCCCCTATGTGAGAATATGCCCAATAATGAAATTTCTATTCTGGAATTCTTAACAAATTATGGCAAGTAGAATCTGAGAAAAAGTACACTTTATTCTTAGGAAATACAAATTATGGGGAACAACCATGAAAATTAGCAATGCATTCCATTTCCATAAGACGGGTTGTCTGTACCCTGTTCAATCTCATATTGCAATGTAATTTTTCCTTGCCTTTTTTCAAGGTTTCTAATAGCTCTATATGACGCCTTAACTTTACCTTTATCTGAATTTACCATTGTGTCACTGTGAAACGACCTCAGCTTGTAGCAGTCTTTAAAAGGACTTCACACCTTGCAACATTGCTTTCACTGAACGTTGAAACTGCATCAAAGTCATCAGAATGCAGTGTACTAAAGGACACAAACACTGTTTTGGGAATTATGGCCCAGATTACAATGTTAGTGGTCTCGTTAGGATTCTTGGTGCGGCGATGAAGACATTACTTCAGTTATCTTACATCTAAAAAATCTCTGAAAGTTTTTTTCAAAACCTCCACTATAGCAAAACTATTGCCCGTTTGTGAATAAATTTCTCGCTATTTTGTTGTGCTCTGTTGTATTTGCAACAAGAATCACTTCCTGGAGCGCACAGGCCATGAATGGGTTTATCGTCTGTTGAAGAGAGATGAAACAAAACTACCCATACAGCTTTTCTATATTCTACGCTACTAACGTTTTGCCTGGTGGCCTTGCTTTTATAGTTTTATATTTTGTGACAGATTCTGTTAGTTTGTTCTTACTATCTAACTCTCTTCCATCTTCCAATTTATTTCCCTTGTGCGCAGTTTTCAGTCGGCGCAGCCTCGTACACACTCGCTTTTGTACCTGATCTAGGCACTCCAGTTTTTGTGATAGTTACATTTTATCCATAACGCTTCTCTTCGTCAGTTGCGTCCAAAGCTCTTGAATCCATGTCTCGTAAACAACTGACCAATCTTACCTTCTTCAACTGTTAGATTCTTGGAAAATGGTGACGACCACATAGTGTTTTGTTTAAAAAATAAATAAACTAGAAATAAGGCATAATAAATATGTATTGTATATCATTGGAAAGGAGAAATCTTGTAGATTAAGATAAATGAAAAAAAGGAAAAATTGAAAATTTCAAGTTTTTAAGCTGTTAAGGAGCTCCTTAATATACAACGAAAAGCCAAAGAAACTGGTACACCTGCTTAATATCGTGAAGGGCCCCCGCGAGCACACAGCAGTGAAGCAACATGACGTGGCATGGACTCGACTAATGTCTGAAGTAGTGCTGGAGGGAACTGACAGCATGAATCCTGCAACGTTGTCCATAAATCTGTAAGAGTACGTAGGGGTGGAGATCCCTTCTTAACAGCACATTCCAAGGCATCCCATATGTGCTCAATAATGTTCATGTCTGAGGAGTTTGGTGGCCAGCGGAAGTTTTTAAACTCCGAAGAGCGTTCCTGGAGCCACTCTGTAGCAATCGAGACCATGTGGGGTGTCGCATTGTCCTGCTGGAATTGCCCGTCGGAATGCGCAATGGACATGAATGGATGCAGGTGGTCAAATAGGATGCTTATGTTCGTGTGACGTGTCAGGGGTCCACATCACTCCAGCTGCGCACGCCCCACACCATGACAAAGACTCCACCAGCTTGAACTTCCCCTGCTGATAAGCAAGGTCTATGGATTCGTGAGGTTGTCTCCGTACCCGTACACGTCCATCCGCTCCATACAATTTGAAAGGAAACTCGTCCGACCAGGTAACATGTTTCCAGTCATCAACAGTCTAATGTCGGTGTTGACGGGCCCAGGCGAAGCATATTGCTTTGTTTCGTGCAGTCATCAAGGGTACACGAGTGGGCCTCCGGCTCCGAAAGCCCATATAGATGATGTTTCGTTGAATGGTTCGCACTCTCACACTTATTGATGACCCAGCATTGAAATCTGCAGTAATCTGCGGAAAGGTTGCACTTCTGTCACGGTGATTCTCTTCAGTCGTCAGTGGTCCCGTTCTTGCAGGATCTTTTTCCGGCCACAGTGATGTCGGAGATTTGATGTTTTACCGAATTTCTGATATTCACGGTACACTCGTGAAATGGTCGTACAGGAAAATCCCCACTTCATCGCTACCTCGGGGATGCTGTGTCGCATCGCTCGTGCGCCGACTCTAACACCAAGTTCAAATTCACTTAAATTTTGATAACCTACCATTGGAGCAGTAAAAACTACGCCAGACACTTGTCGTTCCATATAGACGTTGCCGACCGCAGGGCCGTATTCTGCCAGTTTACGTATCTCTGTACTTGAATACGCATGCCTATACCTGTTTCTTTGGCGTTTCACTGTAAAAACAAAGTTACACTTTGAAAGCAGCTTTTATCAGAAAAAAGTATGGCAAGAAGTATAAAATTTTACGAAGTGATGTAAATTGTTGGCATCAACGGATGGAATAAGAGTTTTGAAGGTCGAGTGGAAACTATGTTCAAATGTGTGTGAAATCGTATGGGACTTAACTGCTAAGGTCACACACTACTTAAGCTTACACACTACTTAACCGAAATTATCCTAAGAACAAACACACACACCGAGGGAGGACTCGAACCTCCGCCGGCACCAGCCTCACAGTCCATGACTGCAGCTCCTCAGACCGCATGGCTAATCCTGCGCGGCAGTAGAAACTATAATTACTGCTCATGCCAACAGCAAAAGACAAGAGCCGAATTATTGCAGTTATCGTACGCAATTCATATGGCACGAATTATTCTTGTCAAACGTTTTAATAACGTAAGCGGCATGTGGGCACTGAAATGAATCAATGGTAAGAGGTGAAATCTGTGTGTGTCAGGGACTGTAACCCGCATTTCCTGCTTAACAGCGGTCGCCTTAATCGCTTTGCCTGTCCGAGCACGCTTCCAATCTGACCCAAATATTCTTCAGAGTCAGACAAAATCTGTCCCTGGCTACAAAGGTCCTCCTCGATGTGTCCACGCCTTACGCTCCACTTTCAGTACCAATCTGCACCCGAACGTAGGAGCAACTTGGCTCGGTACCTAACAAATCTTTAACTGACTCTGCATCCTAGGCTACGCATTTCACTCGCCTCAATGTTTTCTTAAACCGAATAATATGTCTATCCTCGCTGCCTTTCCACATTTAGAACAGCTGGCACGGGAACTCTCACTCCCTGCAACAACAAGGTCGCTCATCGTATATCTCAACATCCTCAAACCACCTGCTCGGATCCTACCACCCACATACACCGGCAAAAGGTGATTTGTAGTCAGTGCCGTCTCCTGCACATCATCATCACCATCACCTGAGCACATAAACATTATCACCAGCTGCAAACTAACACGATTGGTTTTATTTGTATTATCCCTGTTACTTTAAAACATTGTGCCTATAGACAGAGTAGAAGAAAATGGTATCGACAGACTTCGACAGGCAGTAAAGGCTATCTTGAGGATCACGTTGAGGACAGGAATCAAGGTCCGAAAACTTCATCCGCAGACACTAGAGTGTGTCCAAGCCGTAAGGACCAACGACTTCCGTAGGAGTTCCACTTGCAGTCCGTTGACGCACAAAATAGCGTTTGCTGCCGAAAATGCGGCCTAGCGTCAGGTGTTTGCCCTGATGACGTGGACGCCCTGTAGAGTCTCTGGTTGATATTTCCGTACAGCGGTCCCCGTCCTCTGTTTGCTCCTCAAGACATCCTCTGCTTTCCCACGTTGTCGGGATCGTCTCCTTACCCCCTGGTACAGCTGAAGAGCAACAACGCATTTCCTGAGAGCTCTCTCTTAATAAGGAACACGTAAGGAACAATAAAGAAACCGGTAATATCTGCTTGTCCTAAAGAGTGGTTCGCCCTTCATGTTCTTATTTTCTTTCTTTATCAACAACATTTTCCACTCGCTCTCTTCTTCATCTTTACTCTTCACCATCATGTCTTTCAAGCTCTCTTTCTGACAAGTTTTTATATTTCTCTCTAATAGCCTGTCACCTCTGTTTGTGCTGTGATAACCCATATAGTAAATAAAATTCTTCTAAATTAAGTTTACGAGTCTTACAGCACATGATATGTCGATTTTGGTGCTATGTGTGTATTGGGCCTATAAGCTTAGTGTCCACAGTGTCCGTCGCATTTTTTTTTTACTTGATGTGTCACGACTGGTTTAGAAGAGCACGCAGAGAAGTCTAGAGTCACATTGTTAATATTCCACAACGGGCGTATGTAACAAAACTGGGTGATAAAACTTACCCTAACAAAGTGTGAAATATGAGCTATCATACTGAAAGAACACAACAGAGACTGGCTCTGTTTTTCTTTTTAAGTAAAAAAAGAGTTCCACTGTTATACGCCTAACGGGCGCAGTAGTTGAGCAGCCGATGAGTAATGGCTTCAGGAGAAATCGTATGTCATAATTACGTTCAAACACGTGTCAAATGTGTATCTTACTACGCCTGTTCTTAGATATTACCACACCCGTATACGAGAAATCTGTGCTACCAAATATCTGTCATAACAGTACGCTATTTCCCAAGAATGGTTGCGCTGTAGATTAAACCGCCCCTCTCGGAAACGCAATGGCAACCCAACTGAGTGGAGCTGAGGATAAATGTACGAGCCCACAAGAAACTTTGCTTGCGTTTTACTTACAATTCATCTTTCAAAATGATAAGTAGTTACGAGGTATGTAACACATAAATTGAAAAGGAGTCAACACTCTGTATCGCAGAAGTACCCGGATCATGCTATATTAGTCGGAGGCGACTTCAACCTGCCTAGTATAGACTGGGATGTCTGTGGATTCATTACAGGTGGTACAGACAAGCCGTCGTGTGAATTACTTTTGAACACATTATCCGAAAACTGTCTTGAGCAGCTAAATCGACAGCCAACGCATTAATGGAAATATTTTAGATCTGGTAGCCACGAACAGACCAGACCTCATCGACGGTGTCAGTGTTGAGACAGGGATTAGTGATCATGATGTCATTACGACTATGGTTACGAAAGTTAAAAAGTCGCTCAAGAAGGCTAGGAGAGTATTCTTACTAGAAAGAGCAGATAAGCAGTTGTTAGCATCCCACTGAGCAAATGAATCGACTTCATTTACTTCCGGTACGATGGACGTGGAAGAATTATGGGCAAATTTTAAGCACATTGTAAATCACGCATTGGACAAGTATGTGCTGAAAAGGTGGGTTACGGACGGAAAAGACCCACCGTGGATTAACAGCGCAATTTGGAGAATGCTCAGGAAGCAAAGACAGTGGCACTCGCGGTACAAGAAAGATCGGGAGAATGAGGACAGGCAAAAGTTAGTAGAGATTCGTGCTGCTGTAAAAAGAGCGATGCGCGAAGCACACAACCACTACCACCGTCATACCTTAGCAAAAGGTCTTGTTGAAAAAACCAAGGAAATTCTGGTCTTACGCAAAATCGGTAAGCGGGTCGAAGGCTTCCATCCAGTCACTTACTGATCAGTCTGGCCTGGCAACGGAAGACAGCAAAACAAAAGCTGAAATTTTAAATTTAGCATTTGAGAAATCCTTCACGCAGGAGGATCGCACAAACATACCGCCATTCGAGTCTCATACAGATTCCCGTATGGAGGACATAGTGATAGACATCCCTGGGGTTGTGAAGCAGCCGAATAGGTTGAAAATAAATAAATCGCCAGGTCCTGATGGGATTCCAATTCGGTTTTACAGAGAGTACTCTACTGCATTGGCTCCTTACTTAGCTTGCATCTATCGCGAATCTCTTGCCCAACGTAAAGTCCCAAGCGACTGGAAAAAAGCGCAGGTGACGCCTGTATATAAGAAGGGTAGAAGGACGGATCCTCAAAATTACAGACCAATATCCTTAACATCGGTTTGTTGCAGGATTCTCAAACATATTCTCAGTTCGAATATAATGAATGTCCTTGAGACAGAGAAGTTGCTGTCCATGCATCATCACGGCTTTAGAAAGCATCGCTCCTGCAAAACACAACTCGCCCTTTTTTCACCCGACATCTTGCGAACCATGGATGAAGGGTATCAGACGGATGCCATATTCCTAGACTTCCGGAAAGCGTTTGACTCGGTGCCCCACTGCAGACTCCTAACTAAAGTACGAGCATATGGGATTGGTTCCCAAATATGTGAGTGGCTCGAAGACTTCTTAAGTAATAGAACCAGTACGTTGTCCTCGATGGTGTGTGTTCATCGGAGGTGAGGGTATCATCTGGAGTTCCCCAGGGAAGTGTGGTAGGTCCGCTGTTGTTTTCTGTCTACATAAGTGATCTCTTTGATAGGGCGGATAGCAATGTGCGGCTGTTTGCTGATGATGCTGTGGTGTACGGGAAGGTGTCGTCATTGAGTGACTGTAGGAGGATACAAGATGACTTGGACAGGATTTGTGATAGGTGTAAAGAATGGCAGCTAAATGTAGATAAATGTAAATTAATGCAGATGAATAGGAAAAAGAATCCCGTGATGTTTGAATACTCCATTAGTAGTGTAGCGCTTGACACAGTCACGTCGATTAAATATTTGGGCGTAATATTGCAGAGCAATATGAAGTGGGACAAGCATCTAATGGCAGTTGTGGGGAAGGCGGATAGTCGTCTTCGGTTCATTGGTACAATTTTGGGAAGATGTGGTTCATCTGTAAAGGAGACCGCATATAAAACACTAATACGACCTATTCTTTAGTACTGCTCGAGCGTTTGGGATCCCTATCAGGTCGGATTGAGGTAGGACATAGAAGCAATTCAGAGGCGGGCTCCTAGATTTGTTACTGGTAGGTGTGATCATCACGCGAGTGTTACGGAAATGCTTCAGGAACTCGGGTGGGAGTCTCTAGAGGAAAGGAGGCGTCCGTTTCGTGAAACGCTACTGAGGAAATTTAGAGAACCAGCATTTGAGGCTGACTGCAGTACAATGTTACTGCTACCAACTTATATTTCGCGGAAAGACTACAAAGATAAGATAAGAGAGGTTAGGGCTCGTACAGAGCAATATAGGCAGTCAATAAATACGGCTGTACCCAACAGTATTTAATCTTCGGTTGTGAAAAATAAATATGTTAATTAAAAGATTGAAGTATTCGCAACGAGCTATGATTTAAAAAAATGCAATCAAGTTCTTTTCTTCGCAATGAAAAGTTGAAACTGGGCTGTTTATTCCTGAAACTTTTCTGATTAGTTTCGATAATGAATAGTCTATGTATAATTATGAAACTTTAAATACGCATATAGACCGCGTGTCTCTCGTAAGACTGTTCAGTCGCATTTTATGTGGCGTTTCGGCACATGCGTCAGCTTACGTTTTTGTATCGCGTAGCTGGAGTCAGCCTAAACAGTTACTGCTCGCCACGTCTTCTATGTGACGCCCATTGTCAACAGAAAGCGTTTGTTTCCCACTATAAACTAAATTATTTTTAAATTTCAATTTTACGTGCCCATTCAATATAGCGCTCCCAAATTAGTCTAGTCTGATATTCGTCTTATCCATATGTATTAACAGTGACAGTAAACCACAAATGGAAACAGCAATCTAGCACCGCCTAGGTAGTGCGGCACGTTAGGCGGTAGCAATCGGCGCGGCCCGGGGCGGTCCTGGAGTGCTGGCTATTCTTTGAATTCTGCTGTCTCCGTTAACACATATCGATGAAACTACGGTCGGGCTAGACTCATCTGGGACCGCTCTATCGATTGGGCACTTAAAATTCGCTTTAAAAATCATTTTGTTGTAACGGGAAACAAACCGACGCATTCCGTCGGCGCTGGGTGTCGCATGAAAGACGTGACGGGCGGTATTCGTTTGAGGTGACTCCAGCTACGCAATACAAAATCCAAATTGCTGCGAGATTCCTTACCTTTAACCTCTTTTATTACTTTTACTGCTCGTTTTTTATTATTTTTAAACGTTTATTCTGCAAATCAACATTTCCTCGTAACAGCACAACACACTATAAAGCATATAGTATGGTTTTGGAGTTACAGTAGTCCCTTAGTTATCTTAGTGTGTAACAGTCAGTCAGACATGTACTCAAAATAGTGTCACCTTCCGTGTAGCATGCGTTGCGTCGGCTACTGTGGGAGTCAGCGCCGACACAAAGAAGAAAGGAGAGAAGTTGCGAAGGCCGGTGGTGAGAATACAAAATGATAGGCACATTAAAATTTCTTATTAATAGGAGACTTTATTTCTAAAATGAAAAGAAACATAACTTCTTGCTTCCTGTGCAACTACACTTACTCTCTATTACTACTCACAGAACGTAGGCTGTGTGTCCTATTACACAGTACTGATGCTCTCCAAGTTGGGTGGGAACTGGAGCTGGTTACCTCAGCATATGCAATGGGCTCTGACTTGTCTTTCTAGGTTTGTGGCGCTGTCCGCTCTTTCGATTGGCACTGTTTTCGCGGTGCTGAACTGGTCGGTGTGCAGTCTGTGTGCTAGGACTGAGCAGTATGTGAGGAAACTGCCTCTTTAAAAGTCTTAAATTTGTGTTTTCCTTTAAGATACAGAATCTGTTCTGGCTGCTTTTAGACAGATATGGTTGAAAACAGACGCAGTGTATTTCATGACTATCTTTTTATAGTAATCATAACTTTATCTTTGTTTTACAATCACAGCAACGCTATTGTTGAAAGTGTCCACTAATGGAGGAACAACAGTTTCATTTTATGTCTGGTTTATAATTTCGAAATCACAGTTTTTATAAACTTTGAGGTATTAAAACAATGTATTCGTTGTCTTTTACTGTATACAACACTCCACATAAGCAGGGTTGTTCTTTTATGTTCCTGTTATATTGTCAGTAAAGAGCGTCTCGGGAAGCGATATGGGGCTGCATTTATTGACAGTCGTATCCTTCTTCACGTGACGTCAGTCATGTAGAACAGAATTGTCCCTTAACACTTTTGGAGTCCTTTCATGCCATTTGGTGGCTTATATACTTTTCACCTTTATTGTTAATATCATACACATGTTTACTGTAATTTAATATACAAACTACTTGAAACTTCCTGCCAGATTAAAACTGTGTGCCGGACCGAGACTCGAACTCGGGACCTTTGCCTTTCGCGGGCAAGTGCTCAACCAACTGAGCTTCCCATGCAGGACTGACGATCCGTCCTCACAGCTTCAGTTCCAACAGTACCTCGTCTCCTACCTTCCTACTGGTGGAATCGAAGCTGCGATGACGGATCGTGAGTCGTGCTTGGGAAGCTCAGTTCGTTGAACACTTGCCCGCGAAAGGCAAAGGTCCTTAGTTCGAGTCTCGGTCCGGCACACAGCGTACACTCCGCTGCAGAGTGAAAATCTCATTCTAAAAACTATTTATTTATTGTTCCTTTTCTTTCAGAATGTTTGTTCATACCACGTGTTCATATTATAGTAGCACAGCTATTGCTCAAGAGTGCTCTCCTGAAACCCTCTGAGCACGAACACCTGTCAATGTTCCTGATCCCAAATCAGTTTCAGAAACGAAAGCAAAAAGACTGCACATCCTCTCGTCAAATTCGGAGGAAATCGGCGCAGTGAGAGCTTCAGTGCAGTATTGGATAGTGCCTTCACTTGTCACAATATACTGCGCTAAGACCAGAACACAGTAAATAGTACACCACCTTAGTCGTGCAGTCACTTGTTATAATAAAAAGGACCGAAAACATAGTGTTATAACATCAGTCCTATTCAGATATGACAGATGCGGCATTAAACTTCGCCCCTATTTGTAATCAAGACATTCTAGGTTTTAGGGGCACTGCTTTACGTTTCTAGAGTGGTGTCTTGTTGCTTCCTTTGGATCCGCTGTCACTCACAGAGCCTGGTTAGTACTTTTGTCTTCTTCAAGCAATTAAACACCTAGGAAAAGTTTGATATGCACCAGTAGGGCAGTAAAGAGAGCGGTATGGCAAGTAAGTAATCATCTTTTCGTAATTTCAAATAACTAGTTGGGAGCGATATCCATCCTATTCGAATCTAATCAGGCAGAGATTCCGTAATTACCAATGAGCTATAGGGAAGTGTGGTTCAGTACGCCTTCAAGCGTCTGTGTTCAAGTGAAGTTCACACGAATCTCTTTCTGCAGGCGGGAAAGAAGAATGCCGCATACTGTTGTGCACTTGGTCCAGTATCTCTGTCCAAACAAGCTAACGCATTTTTCTGAAGAAGAATGGTACTGTTTTCGTAGATATTAAAACATATTTTTTTAAAGGTCAATGGCGAAAATATTAACTGAAAAAGAAAGAAAAATAATTCCTGAAGTTTAAGAGACATTTGATTGGCTCTAATGATGAGACTGAGAAGGGCAGTGGTAAGTTTATGATAGCTAGCATGTTGCATCTCCTCTGTCGCTACGTCTGTCAAGTACCAAAGAGAAACGGTTCGTCAATTTTAGGATCTTCATTCGACATTCATCTGGAACATGAATATTCCACACGGGGCTATTACCCGAAACCCATCACTGTCACGCGGTGATACGTTGACAAGTAGCGCAGCCAGGATACACTGCAGTTGCTGTGGTTGATTTCCTTTTTCCGGAATGCCATTACTCAAAACGCGGGGAGGTCCTGCCTGCAGAGGGTCTGCTCACGGCTTCTCCCGTTGGCAGTTTATGCAAAACTGTGGCTCGTTCTGCTGCTGCTGCTGTTGCGGTCGCGTGCGAATTATTCATCGCGCCTGGCCGCCCGCCGCCCGTCGTCGTAACGAATGTGGCTGCGCGTTCCACCACCCCCACCACCCCCACCCATGGACGGCCCGCCCCCGGCGGACCAGTGGCGTAATTGCCGCCGCCAACTGGCTTCCTCCAATGCGGAGTGACGCCTCGTGTCGCAATGATTTCTGCTATGAGGCAGGCGTATTTTGTGTGTATCGGTCACGGTGGACCGGTTGCCTGTTGTTAAAGTCGCGAATGTTAGAATCGTTTTCGACGCATTTGAGAGCAATAAGACAGTTTATATCACGGGTGTTGCAAGCTTTGCGTATGGATCAATACCAGGCAGGCAACCAACGGAAAGACTGTTACTTCGCACTAGACAATGCAAAACCACGATGATAGCGTTAGGTCCCTCACCGCTTTTTACTGTCATGGTTTGCTAACGTTGACGTAAGAGACCGATTGACGAATATCGGGGTTCTCATCCGTAGATTGCATTTGTTGCTAACAATGACGATTTATCTAAACGATAGCATCATGATTAAATTCCCAGTATTAAATCATATTTTTAATGAGAGAAATGAGAAATGAAAGTTTTAATATTGAATTTCACAATTGTTTGATTTCATTTTCAAATACTTGGTTAATATCCATCCGTTCGAAGACAAACACATCCGACCTACATAGCTCATTAGTAGATATATCACATTATAAGTCCTCTCAAAGTAAATGTAACGTGATTTCACTTTCTACTCCTGTCCCTCATGTTCGAAAAACTTTGAAGTCAGAGATTTAAAGGGGTAAACCATGGTAACACTCGATTTTGGAAGCGACATTTATGATTCTTTTTCAATAAAATATTGAACGAAATAAAAAAGTGCCTTAAGACCTTTATTTCGCACCCTTAAGTTTGTGTTGTGTATCTTTTAAGTAAAAAACTTACACCCTGAGGACACTACGCGATATCGATGAAAAACCTGTGCGGCGAGCGAGGGCGGTTGGTGGAAACTTTGAACGCCGCAATTTTCAGTCTAGACCAAAATTTCAAAAACTACTTAGTAACATGATATTATCTAACGTAGTACGTAAGGATTTTCAAAAAAATAAACAAATAAAAAACAAGGACTTTAACAAAATGAGACATTCTGAAATTAAGTCAAGTTTTTCGACAAAAAAGTCGTTATAAAAACGTGTGCCGAAGATGGAAATAGTAATAAGTCCTACGAACTACAGTAGAGACAAACGCCGACTCACAAGTTAGAAAGAGGTATAATGTAATTGTATTTGCATTTCATACGTTATATCTCCTGCCAACTTCAAAATGTTGTTTTGAAAAGAAAACCATGGTTTAAAGTTTCAGCTTGAGTTTTTTAATATTGAAATTGAATGCCAGCATCGTGCAGCTGGGTTTTCTCGCTAATGTCGAAACACTCGCATCTTGACGACATAGTATCGATTAACTCGTTTCTGCTTTTTTGAACGATTGGGATTACTTTTAGTGTCTTTTCTACCCATATAAAATCGTTTGTTTACGTTTTCAAGCACTCACATTTTACTTCGTATAAAAAAACCAGTGAAATGCCAAACTAAGTAGACGCGAGACAAGCACGTGTTTTCAGACTGTTTAGCATAAACTAATCATGTTACAAAGAGAAATCGTGTTGAGAACAATATTTGAGTTTATACTAATGCCCTCTTTGATACATCTGGAACTAACAGGACGACTATTACAGAATTACATCGGCTGCATTAGAGCGTTAGATGCGCCAGACCTCCATTCAGTAATCCGCGGTTTTAACGGCACGGGTTATATAAATCAATCTCAAAAACAGACTCTCTGAGGAGCTTTTTAAGTCAATAATAAAGTAGGCTTAAGGCAATTTCTACACTTGTTTACCTCCTTAAGTATTGTTACGCATCAAAATGGTAAGAGAATGAGAGACAGAAAAGTCCCTACTGCTTGGCATTTCTCAAGCACACAGAAATATCAAAATGAGGTAGCCGCTAAGCGTAAACATTCCGACACGATTAGTATGTCACCAACAGCGCACATCAACCCATCTGTGTGCAAGTGCGAGCGAGCTCAGAAGAAAAGTGTAACACGACTACAGACCGACTTGCCTCTGTTACTCCTGTAACGTTATAATGAAGCACTAAGCAGGAGGAAAAAGCACCTGTCAGGGGTTTGCCGAAGCAGTTATGATACTGAAACAAATTTGTTAGGAATGCAGCAGAAAGGAAGACTGCTGACGACTCGTAACGAGCGAAACCGATCCGGTCATTACGAATCACGACGTATAGCAGAGCCAATCCTCGACGGTCCACCCGACCGGCTGCTCAGGATCAGCGTTCAACACGACATCGCGGTCCATCTGATGGGATAACACGGGCAGTGACCCGAGAGAGATAGGTTGCTCTGAGCACAACGGGAGAGTCAACACACGCTTCGTGGTCACTTCCTCATCCGTAGTTGACCAGCCGATGGGTAGCGCCGAAGGGCGGCAACCCGCCACGCTCAGAGTGTCCGGCCAGCGCTCTGAGCTGATGCAGTGGTCTTCGGCAGCCCTGTGTGCCTCTGGATTCGGCAGACTGCACTCCGCCTTACGAAGCAACCAGACGCCGCGGAAGACACGGTGACAGGATGTATTCTGAGGAGTAAAAGAAGCACTATTTAATCCTGTCTAACTGCGTCTGACGACGCTAGACAGGTTCCTCGATCTCCATCCTGATGAAACAGTAGGGGTTTCCAGCCCGGGGGTGGGTGAACTGTACAGTTTGTTCAACAGTCGCTGTATCGTCATTATAAACACTCACCCACAAATGATTAATTCCAGTTAAAACTGCTGAAAACCAGGCTATTTTCAGTAATTTTCAGTAGCTCGAATTTTGGTGCACTTTAAGTCAACCTAATCCAAGGTGTCACAGAAGATTAAATCATTACGAAAATACCAGCTGCTTATTCCGTGTCTTTTGTTGAATCATCACTCTTCTGACTAGTTTGATGCGACCTGCCACGAATTCCTCTCTTTTTCCAACCTCTTCATCTCAGAGTAGCACTTGCACCATACGACGTCAATAACCTTTCGATGTATCCAATTTCTGTCTTTCCCTGCAGTTTTTACCCTCTAAAGCTCCTTGAAAGTTATTCCTCGAGGCCTTAACAAAGGTCTTATCATTCTGTTCCCCTGGTTCTTGTCAGCATTCTCCATAATCTCCTTTCTTCACCAATGTTCCAGAGAATCTCTTCATTGCTCATCTTACCAGTCCATCTAATTTCAAACACCCTTCCACAGCGTCGCGCTTCTAACGCTCATAAATAGTACACTGACGTGACAAAAGTCATGGGATGCCTCTTAATTCGAGTCTGACCATCTTCTGCCGTAGTGCAGAGCAACTCGACGTGACATGAACTCGACAAGTCGTTGGAAAACTCCCGAAGAAAAACTGACCCATGCTGCGTCTACAGCCGTCCATAACTGCGAAAGTGTAGCTGCCGCAGGGTTTTGTGCATGAAATGACCTTTCGATTATGTTCCTTAAATGTTCGATGGAAGTCACATCGGACGACCTGGAGGCCAAACCATTCGCTTGAATTGTCTCCATTGTTATTTGAACCGATCGCGAACAATTGTTGACGCTGTGGTACTCGGAATTTTGAATTTCCTTACGATTTCCATAAAGGTTATACCATGTGTCTAGCTTCAACTACAATTCCGCTTTGGAGGTCTGTTAGTTTCCATCGTAGGTCGTAATGGCGTAGGAAACCGTTTCACACGAATCACCTGAGTACAAATGACAGTTCCGCCAAAGCACTTCCTTTTTATACATTGCAATACTACTGCCATATATACATGTGCACATCGTTATCCCATGACTCTTGTTACCTCGGTGTTTAACAACCACTTGGTAGACACTCTGCTACAAGGCAACCACACGTCTCGCTCTCAGAAGTTAATATGTTGCGTGACGTATCACAACGCCAAGATTACCATCATCTGAAGGAAAGGTATACCACACCAAACGAGCGTACTCACTACGATTACAGTAGGAAGTGTTATAGCAGCAAATTATAGCAACTATTCTACTGTCAAAACCATGTCGTAAAACTCCTACAGAAACAACTGCGTCGTTTTCTCTTACGTTGTAATGCATGAAATAACTGCAAATCTTTTCCTTACTTCTTAGTACTGTCGAAAGATCGGTCCCATAATTCGTACTGCTCTGACTGCACGTCACACTCCTGTTTTCAGATCATGCGAAGGCCCTTGATGTTGCTGGCGGGGATTTTCAGAACTCCAACTTCGACTGCTGTGTGAATTCACGTTCCCCATTAAATGCAGACATCCTTCATCGGAAGAAAGCGTCAGCCTCCCTTTCATGCACATACTGAAATAGCCAGTTTCAGAACTGGTGTCGAGAAACAGTACCTGAACTGCTACTATGATGGTCTGCCATTGTTTCAGTTTTAGTTTGTGCACATCTCAATGAGCAGACCCGTAAGGAAAGCAATGAGAGAAGCTTTCTGTGACTTTGACAGTAAAATTACATCATCCGATCTGATCTTAAATAATTTCAGTTCAAAATGTTCGAATGTGTGTGAAATCTTATGGGACTTAACTGCTAAGGTCATCAGTCCCTAAGCTTACACACTACTTAACCTAAATTATCGTAAGGACAAATACACACACCCATGCCCGACAGAGGACTCGAACCTCCGCCGAGTAATATCAGTAAGCGATTCGAAATCATCTATTCATTCACTCAGAGACCACACTGGCACCGAAATGAAAGATAACAGAGAGAAGGCCGAAATACTGAATTACAAAATACACAAAAATTAACATACATCTTTTTAAAATTCTGTCGGAAATTTTTGATTTTCAAATCAGTTTTTACATTTAAGTTGCACTCTCGATGTTTATTAAAAGCGGCATAAATTTACATCTCTTTGTGGATGTTCATTAATTTGCCCTTTTTAGTCCTATGTAAAACTTCTAATGAATTAGGGACATTTGCAGTATGTAAGAGATTGCCGAACTAAGATTACTTAGTGGTACAATATTCCGATGTTCTCTCAGTCTTGTTACAAAGCTTCTCCTCGTCTGTCACACATAGCATTTTTCACAACGATCACAGGTGTGATGTGTATTCATCAATGAATAGTAACTGAGTATTCTGGCACGCATATCTCTGTTTTTCTTTCCTTTATTGTCTAATTTTATATCTACCACGGCCGTTACCTATACGTTTAGGCATATATTAATGGAAAATATAATTTATTTTGATGTATAACACGGCTGTTAGTTAAATAAAATGTAGTGCGCGTACATTTACTATAATTAATACTTATAAATGACAAACACGTCGAATGATGCGAACATGAGTTATAACGTACGGGTTCTTTTTACATGAAATATTTCATACAACTTGTCTTTATTTTGTGAGAGACTTATACTGCACTGTATAAGTATAAATTTCAATAACTTCGTTTGTCCACAAGTAGTCTTCTGTCACTGAGTATTTACTTTACAACACAATAGTTAAATACGGTATGCCAGTAATAAATGTACCATATCGCTTCAAATATTTTATGTAGTTTGTATTTATTTTGTGAATTACTTTGAATGTACAGTAGAAAAATTTCTAAGATCGTGTGCTTGTATTTTCTTACATAGTCTTTCGTCAGTGGTTCCTTAGCATACAAAACATTAGTTAGAAACGATAAATGTAATGAACCTCTTCCATTTTGCTATCGACAATTCTGCGACGTTTTCTGTAGGCGTATCTTTGACAGCATTATAACAGTTGTTTGAGTATTATGTGTTATATGGTGGTGTAGCATTAAGATTTTGATTCCGTCCACATGTATTTACGGATTATGAAGTGTGGCAATAAATGTGTAACGTGAATCCGATACTTACATGACGTAAAACATTATGTACCTTAGCTGCTGTCACGCATGTAAGCGGAGCTATCACCCTATAACGTCGTTATGTTAATGCGATCTATGTCATATTTTCTGTCTACATAGCGACATATTTAGATGATACTAACTTCTTCCACGTAGCTATATTTGAATTTTATGTGCTTGGAATTGATTAAATGTCGAAATTAGTTAATCGCGCAAATTAACTAAAGAACGTTAATTACAGTCAACAACGGCCCATATTTGTGCAATATAATGCTCAGTTCCGGGATTTTAGATATACACCTATGTTAGAATAGTGAGACATTTTAGAAGGGAAAGATTCTAAATGCAAAAAAAAAAATATATTATAAAATGCCCAGAACAATTAATCCAAGTATTGGGAAATCTTGTGAAAAACGTAACTGAAGAGTCTGATTTAATTCGCTCATTCAGAAAACTATTGAAACTAATAACATTAAACATGTCCATGCGTTCCAAAGAGACTTCATCTTCAACCATTCAGCAAATATTGATAAACTGAAAAGGAACGCTGTACATCAACAGACATAGGAGCTGTTTCCTTTGTTTTCCCACTGTAATCAGTATTCTTCTTCACAACTATGTCCAACACATGAGGAGTCTAGGTTAAGCTTTCCTCGGGCTTCTGTTTCCCGCGAACTTTACGGATGTTAGAATGGACCAGTGCCTTTTTTATTTTCTTTTTTTTTTCGAAACACTAGTCCCAATTTCTCATGACTGTTGTCAGGAAAGAGTATCCTTGTACAGCGTAAAGTTCATCTTGCAGTTGTTGTTCAGGAGATAGTCCTTTGGTCTTCCTAACTCCTGAACAATTACCTGCCAAAGCATCTACATTCTGAATTCAGCTATGAAATTATTATAGATAGACACTGAAATTTTGAAGGAAGTTCCCCACGCAGCGATGATGGAGGAGGGTCGGAAAGGAATTGTGTAACTCGCATGTACCTTAGCATTCTTACGGACGTTTTCTAAGCCGTAATACAAAATGCACGAACAAGTATTCTTCTTTTAATGACTCACAAACTGGATGAATAGCGTGAAAGATACAGATCACGTGTTCTAAATTGCTGACAACAGAGTTTAGATTGGAATACGGAAAAAATGAAATGATCGTATGGTATTGTTGGCCGTGAGGTCCCATTCGGGTTCGGCTGCCATGTCTCATTTCAGTCGATGCCACATTTTCTTTTCTTTTCAGATCATGTATCATACTATTTTATTAATTTTTTTAAATATTTGTTGAGATCACATAGGACGCCCTCCAGGCGAAAAATAATGATGTGTAATTACCATCAATAACGAACAAAATAAAAAAGGAATTATAGAAATTAAAGAAAACGCCCTTCTGTCAGAACCGGCAAAATGGCATCCGTGTCCCGCCAACTTGTGGGTAGACGCACACTAAGGTGCTGCAGTCATGGACTGTGCGGCTGGTCCCGGCGGAGGTTCGAGTCCTCCCTCGGGCATGGGTGTGTGTTCGTCCTTAGGATTATTTGGGTTAAGTAGTGTGTAAGCTTAGGGACTGATGACCTTAGCAGTTAAGTCCCATAAGATTTCACACACATTTGATCATTTTTTGAGACGCACACTGAATCCCAAGGCAGTCAGACATGTCTCAGGCACGTCTTCACGAAGAATATTGCATTGTGCCGCACGTTGGACCGAGTTCTGGTATTACACAATCTCACTGAAATCATCTTCTCGTACCTGGGACACACCAGCTGCAGAGGGGATCGAAGAAGGCACTGCACAGAAAGTTGGTGTGGTACTGACGGTATCGAGGATGGTGCACGAGAAAAATATAGCGATCTTGCAGGAACGTCCAAAAATCAAGAACACTGTTATCACCTTCATGGAACCAATAAGAGATCGAGAGGCCTTTTGTCCAGGTCACAGCGTTGGTCTTCGCACGAGGGAAATGTGTCTCATCTGGGAACAGAAGAGATTTCGGTGTAATGGCATGGGGATCCGTATGTAGAGGAAAGGCAAGCATCTTCTGTATCAACTGCCACACCTCTGCAGAAGATCCTACATCAGTCGATGTTCGTCTGTATCAAGCGTGTGACAACGAGGACACAGCGGTGAATCTGTCATTTTACGGCGTGTAGACGAAGTTGTGTCATGTATTTTCCATTAACGACCAGATACCAGGTCCCACGAGCGCTCGTGTTGAGGAGGATATGGCGCCCAGAACGCCAAACCACCGGCCATGTGATAGTAGGATACCGGCTTTCCACAACATTCCGAGTATGATGTCTCATCATCATGCGGTAAACATCACGTGTCGTTGGGTTTCTGGAACTAGGCAAGTCGACATAGACATAACTGTATGCGATGAAAAAAGTCCTGACACGTGAGAGAGAGGAAGAAATATCGGCTACTGCAACGGGTGCCACTCGAGAGGGAGGGGCCAGTTTGTCAATCAGGCTTCCCGATAATGGGGTTCGGCGGCTGTCAACGACTTAACCATCGTACTTACACAAAGGGCAGCTACTCTCACTTGGACGTTGACAAGGCCGAGGCCGCTATCTAGAGGAGGACGTGTCAGCGTGTCGTAGCGGACTCAGAGGATAAGACCCGCGCTTACAAAGTGGCCGAACGCTGCCTGAAGTCTGTGTGCCATTGCGTTTGGCATCTGCAAAATCTGTACTAAACGGGGCAGTCGCGAGTCTAGATGAGTGTCAACAAAATCCACCCTTTGTAACATGTCCAGTGCTCTCATGAGGTTGCCACGAACGTTCGCGCGGATAGCTTGAAGCAGGCGTTTATAGTTAAATGAGATCGTGCGCTGTATATCACGCGTGAGGGTGACCCCCAAACATTTGAGTTTGACCACTACTGGCAATGGAGCCACACTCTCTGCTGGAAGACCTCTACTGACGGACATAACACTAGATGTCGTCAGGTTCACACGGCTGCCCGCAGCAGTCCCGTACTGGTTGATCCATGCCAGCGCCTCTCGCACTTCATCCCCCGACAGAACCAAGAACATCACGTCATCTGCATAGGCATGGCAGATGAAAGCATTCCCCCTCATTGCTATCCCTGTCAGCGGGCTCCTCAAGCCGTGTAACAGTGGCTCAAGGGCAATGCCGAAAAGCAGCATCGACAGCGGACATCCTTGACGGGCCGACCGCATGATATTAATAGGGCACGCCACACGGCCATTGGCCAGCACTCGCGACGTGGCACCTCGGAGGAGCCGCAAGGCGACGTGTATAAACCTGTGTGGAAAGGCCATCCGTCGGAGTACGTTTTCTAGAAAGGCACGACTCACCCTATCAAAGGCGTGGTCGCAGTCCACTAAGGCACCGCGACGGCGGCAGGTCGTGGCCAGTGCTATGACGTCACGGTAATCGCTGAGTGCCGTCTGAATGTTGCTGTCACCACCAAAGCACGTTTGATCCAGAGAGATGACTTGAGGGATGAGGCGCCGAACGCGAGCGGCAGGAACCCGGGTAAAAATCTTGAAGTCACAATTTAACATTGTTAACGGCCGATAGTGTCCAACTCCCCGATCTTCCGATGGCTTGGGGACCGGGATAAGCAATTCTTCTACGAACTGGAGGGGAAGGTCAGGGTTCATCAGATCTTCACACATCGCAGTCCAGCGTCAGCCCATGATGTCGTGGAATGTGCGGTACAACTCCAGTGAGAACCCGTCTCTACCTGGGGCATTGTTCGCCGCACCCTTATGAAGAGCATCGGTGACGTCATAAGCCGTAATTGTCGCTGTGAGAATCTCCGCAGCAGCCTCGTCCAGGGTACCGGTGAAGGAACGGAGGACATCAGTCGTTACCGCCATGTTCTGGTCCTCTGCTGCATAAAACTGGTTGTAGTGATCCACAAAGGCTTTTACGATGCCATTCTGGGACGTCAATCGACGACCACCGGGCATGTCGAGGGCGTTGACCAGCTTTCTCCGACACTGCTGCTTCTCTCGGATAATATGATGCAAAAAAAAAAAAAAAAAAAATGGTTCAAATGGCTCTGAGTACTATGGGACTCAACTGCTGAGGTCATTAGTCCCCTAGAACTTAGAACTAGTTAAACCTAACTAACCTAAGGACATCACAAACATCCATGCCCGAGGCAGGATTCGAACCTGCGACCGCAGCGGTCTTGCGGTTCCAGACTGCAGCGCCTTTAACCGCACGGCCACTTCGGCCGGCCAATATGATGCATGGACGGGGGCTCTCCTAGTACACAATCGTGACATCTCGCGCGTGCTATTGTGCCTTCAAGGCGGTGACGCATAGAGAAAATTATCTTCGCCTTAATCCATCGAATTCCAACCTGTCGTTAAACAGAGGGGGCATCGTTTGACAGTTCCCGGAGAATTGTGAAATAGTATTCCCTGGTATGTCGTTGCCATAGCATTTTGTCACGACTGTAATTCATCGTCGGACGGCGCAGTCGATCCACCACTGGCGTGTTGAAGGGTACGCTGGAAGGCGTCTCACACAGTTGTTTCACGTCGTCTCTACGACCTGCCTGCATTCCGGATCCTTGAGATGGGCGACATTCAGCTTCCACAGGCCTCGACCGCGCCACACCTTCTGCCTCTGGAATGGAACAATGCAAAAGTAGATGATTTGGTCGGAAAAAGTGGTAGGCCATAACTCAGCGTCAAGCGTGGCAGTTACGATTCCTTGGGAAACATAGACGCGGTCAAGACGGCTTGCTGAATGGCTGGGGACGTACGTATATCCAGGTCGATCACCACGCACGCGGTCCCAAGTATCGGTGAGCGAGCTGCTTGAGTTCCTGGTATGTGGTGAAATGGGGATGATGGTCCTTCTGGGATAACAGTTGAAGTCGCCGCCAAGAATAATATGGTCGTAGCGGCCTGCAAACAAAGGAGCGACCTGTTCTGAATAGAATCGCGACCGTTCCCGTCGTTTGGCCGTGCCCGAGGGAGTGTAAACATTGATGACTCGGAGACCGTGGAAAGTCACAGCAAGACCCCTGGCCGATGACAGGTAAATCACGTCGTCTACCTCAATGCGTTGCTTTGAAAAAATAGCTGTCCCACTGCCACTGTCAGCACACAGCGTGACGTAGGAAACATAGATATTAGGTAGATATTAGGAAACGTCGCAAGGCGAACTTATTGCAAAAGGGCAACGTCGAGGTCCGACGTCCTCAACATTTCACGGAGCAATTGTAGTTTGACAGGGGTGCCAATGGTGCTGACATTGATGGAGCCAATCCTTAAGCCTGCCTTGGAATTGGGACTACTGGGACGCTCATGGAGGCACGAAGAGCAGCCGTGAACAGGAAAGTTGTCCCAGTAGGCTGAACATCCCCTTCCAGTAACCCTGTCGATTAGCAGTCGTAGGTTGGAGCAGAAGCATTCGCTGCTGTCTCAACGGTGGGTGCTTCGTCGTCTACATCGTCAGACCACGCAAAGGTGCGTGGATGGTGTGGGTCCGGTGGAGTACCTGTGGAGTCCGAAGAGGGCGTCACGTCGGCGTTGGAAGAGTGGAGCTGGCTCAGCAGCTGTTCAACTTCCATAGGTACCTGGTGCATGCGAAGATGGTTATACCTTCGACGGGGTGCAGACTGGCGCTTCCACCACGGAATCGTCCATCGGGTGAACATCTTGTTAGTTGTGATCCTTATCGTTTTGAGACTGCGTCCTGCGGGAGTCAGACGGGGCGGTTCGCCGTTTCCGACGTCTCTTCGGCGACCGTTGCTTGCGTACGTGATCTTCAGTGTCCGAAGACGCCTGGGGATCCGGATGTTCGGGCACAAAAGCATCGGTAGGCACAACCATGCAGTCAAAGGCCATCCCCTGTCCTAGAGATTGCTCACCAAGGTTCTGTCGGGAGGAGGAGGCAAAGGCGTCGGTCTGTCCGCAACGGCCTGAGGCATTACCGGAGACGACGAAGTGTCAGCAGTAGGAGCCAGTGGTGATCGCGGTCGGGGGGCGTTATGGAGAACTTCGACAAATCTCAGCGATAGCGCCGTCGGAGCGGTTGTGGCCGCCATGTCCCCAGGCGGTAACTGTCTGATTCTGCGTTGCAGACAGCTCAAACGGAGGTGTCCTTCTTTGCCACATCCCGAGCATGTCTTCGGCTGGTCATCATAAATAATAATTGCACGGCAGCCACCAATATGTAAGTAGGACGGCAAATGTTTCGTTAGCTCTATGTGGATCTGTCGTACTCCATGAGAACCGGGTATGTAGTGAACTGAACCCACTTTTCAGCTGTAAGACTAATTACCTTTCCTTATGGGCGGAATGCAGATACCTCTGAACGCACATCGAAAGGGAGTTCAAGTACACGTATCGTCCCGCATGTTCCACAGTTACGTCACCGATGTGTCCATCAGAGTGACGGAACTTAAGACCACTTCTAGCTGAACTTAGAATTTTTTCACATGTGTCTTCGTTAACCAATTTCACGTATACCACACTGCTCACTATACACAGATGGATGCCAACAAGATCGTTGCGATCAATCTTGACTTCATCTCTGATAAACTGTTCGATTTCCAGTGCTTTTGCCGGCCGGGGTGGACGAGCGGTTCTAGGCGCTACAGTCTGGAACCGCGCGGCCGCTACGGTCGCAGGTTCGAATCCTGCCTCGGGCATGGATGTGCGTGATGTCCTTAGGTTAGTTAGGTTTAAGTAGTTCGAAGTTCTAGGGGACTGATGACCTGAGCAGTTAAGTCCCATAGTGCTCAGAGCCATTTGAACCATTTTTTTCCAGTGCCTTTCGTCGGGCATATTCAGGTGCGCAGCTAATCTGCAGTGTCGATTTTCAGTGGGCATAAGCCACTCTCTGTCGAAGGAAATATAGCGCGCTAAGACGGCAGAATCCCGTAAACAACTACGCGGCAAGGACGTAAAGAAGACGTCCGTGCTGTAAGGCGACTTATTGGGCGATTTGCGTGCCGATGATGAAGATGAAATGCTAACGAGGATAATACAACAGCCCACGAGCGGAGAAAATCTCCAACCCGGCAGGGAATCGAACCCGGGCCCCCTGCATGCTAGGCGAGCACGTTACCCCTCAGCTAAGCCGGCGTACACAGGAATTCGGAAGTAACGTGTAAGAGATTTGATCTGGAAGCAGTGTACATACCCGATCATATTTTACTCCATCAGGTCACAACATCTAGCAAGCTTTGTTGAAATTTTGTTTCACAATAACAGAGTCTGTTTTCTCAAAACAGGAATAGAAGCCTGGTCAGAATCCCGCTACAATACGGAAGGTCGGCGATTTTGTCTAGAACGAAATATACTAGATTACCAGATACTACTCATCTGATTTGTGGCACTTTTTCTTCGTACAGCGATTGAATGTACAACGACCTCAAAGTACACTCTCATCGGGAACACACTTTTCAGCAAATTTCTAGAGATGGTATTTCATAACGGCATGGAAGCGGGCTACCACATCCTAAAAATGCCGATACTGCGTTATAAAATATTTATTTCTACTTTTTGATCTTTTAGATGCCAGTGCATCCCCAGTAACGAACTTTCCACAGGATTCTGAATTTGATTTCATCAGCTGTGAGCGAAACGTTATAAATGCTGCACCTTAAAACTGATCCGTAACCCTCGATACCGTTACTAATAACCTCGTTAACGATGTCGTCCACTCCCCCAGCACTGTATCTTTAACGCAAACGAACAAACAAACAAATAATCAATCAAACAGAAAAGGCACCATAAGCCGCAGAAGCCACAGTCACCACTGTGTTACCCACTGATCGTGAAACTGCTACTACTCGCAGTCTCAGGTATAGTAGCGACTTATTCTTCATTGTTAACTGGAATACTAAATGTAAAATATGGAAAACTGGATGGGCAGTAACAGTATGGAAAAGGAAAGCCCCAAATTTTCTGTTATTCATCTGAAGCTTTATTTTGCAGCTTGTGGAGTATACTTATACCAAGCTGTGAAGGAAACCCAGGAGAATCTGGAAAGGTAAATAAAGTTTAGGGAGAAAAGATAAAAACTGTGAGGTTTGCTGGTGTCATTGTTATCCTGTCAAAGACTTTGGCGAACAACTGAATAGGATGGCCAATGTCTTGAAAAGAGCTTATAATATCAACAGCAACAAAAGTAAACCAAGGGCAATGAAATGTAATCGAATTAAATCCGGTGATTCTGAGGGAATCAGAGTGGGAAACAAGACACTAGAGGATGTATTAGGCAGACTGGCAATCGCGAGAAAAGAATTTCTGGGAAGGAGAAATATTTTAACGTCTACACTTGTTATAACTGAGGTCCCGGTGCATATTTTTTGTGCAAATTTTCCGGCTACTCTCAGGAGCTACTGTAGGGATTTTGATACGGTTTACACTAATGGAAAGACTTATTCAGGAGGAAGGTTTTTGTGTAGAGTTTATTAGCGCTACTGCAGACAAGTCTTCCGGCTATAAATCCTTAGTGTTATCTATGCGAAGCCGGGCGGGTCGTTGGTTAAATATAAATCTAAATGTTTGGAAATCTTTTCTGAAAGCATTTGTCTGGAGTGTAGCGTTGGATGGAAGTGAAACTTGGACGATAAATAGTTGAGGTAATGAGAGAATAGAAGCTTTTAAAATGCGGTACTGCAGAAGAAAGCTAATAATTAAACGGATAGATCGAAAAAACAAATGAGGAAATACTGAATGAAATTGGGTAAAAAAGAAATCTGTGGCACCATCTAGCTAAAAGAAAGGATCGATTGGTAGGACAAGTAGATGAGAAAAGTCAGTGTAAGGAATTCAAGCTCCCTGTTATTAAATTGTTGCCAGAAGTTAATTAAGTTTACGCCAATCGGACGGTTTAATTGGTAGCAGAGCTCGTTAATGATATTCGTCTTCTAAAAATCATGACTGCGTGCCTTAACCAATACGACCATGGTCCAAGTTGTTATTATTATTAGTATGCAGTAATACTGACTGGGAAAACAGTGAATGATAACAATACAAAAAGGGGGAGGAGGAGGAAGAGATTTGTGTTTAGCGTCCCTCCGACAACGAGGTCATTAGAGACGGAGCACAAGCTCGGCTTAGGGAACGATGGAGAAGGAAATCGGCCGTGCCCTTTCAACAGAACCATCCCAGCATTTGCCTGAAGCGAGTTAGGAAAATCTCTGAGAACCTAAATCAGGATGGCCTGACGAGGGTTTGAACCGTCGTCCTCCCGAATGCGAGTTCCGTGTGCTGACCACCGTTCCACGTCGCTCCGTCTTTCACGACGACTTTAAAATTCTTTCTGTCTCTGGCGACAGAGATTTTGATAATACGCCAGACTCTAACGTCCGCTCATCCTGAAATCCACCTGCTCCATAACCACAGGAGATTCTGTAGACGAATAGCGCGACGAATTGTTCGTGAAGGAGGAGTGCAAACCTTCCTCAGGAGATTTTACCTAACGATGTGGTGCAGTATTGAAGGCAATGGACTACGGACCTTTGTTAAGCTTTCTGTAGAGTCCCTAACTCGATGAAGACGAATAACGTAGTGGTTGCTTCGTTCAGGACGCGGCCTCTCCCCTTCTTCGTCCTCGTTGTGTCTGAGCTATAGCTTTTTCATTAATAGCCACGTCGAGCAAGAGATGTCAAAACGTAATCTTCCTGTTTCTAGAGACGTTGCTCACGTCGAGGTGATAAGCGCCAATAACACGAGTTTTCGTGATTCGTAATGGTTATGGAAAATCAAATGACATTAAAATACCCAACATCAGAGCATTAAGAGAGAAAAGGAGGAGGAATTTGTCTGCTACGGATGAGACGAATCATTGTAAGCCCAGGAAAATGCAATGTGTGTGTCAGTTCTTACGCGGTAGAGAATTTCCAGTAGTGGAAATCATGCCACTAGTGCCGAATAACCGTAAGGCGAGATGATTCCAAACAGCAACTACATAAACAATTTTCAGATTCAGGGGGAACAGTCACTAAACGAGATTCTATACCACTATTTTCTGCTTCTTATAAAGGACGCTTTAGGAAAAAACTCAATGCATCAGTGAAACTCTTTGCACGTATCACTTTTAAGAGAAAAAATCACAACAATATGTCATTTCTGATATATGCGTGTTTCAAACAAGCAACATTTGGCCCTGTTGTCTATCTGAAAGCGCATATAAACCTATGGTAGCTAGATTTTTATTGGAGAAATTGCTTACGGACAGTCGCCTGCAAGCAGGAAGTGTAGACATAAGGGGAACTTCTAGGTTCTTAAACATTGCGCATGCGTTAAAGGAGGAGGCTGTCACCAGCTCTGCTCAGTAACACAGAAAGTCAATGATGAAACAACACTGCATGTAACGTTCTGTCAACTTACTACCATCAGCAATGCTACAGTTTCTGACAGTTTCAAACAACTGACCCGCAAATATTTTTCTCCTCGTGCTGATTCGTTGCTGTCGCTAACTTAGTAACATATGACCATGTCCTCCAGAAAGAAAACACAGAAAGACAACAGTATATCCACGTGAATTGCGCAAACATACTTTAACGTTGAAGTGTTCGGTCTCTTGTTACACGTGACCGACTCGTTCGAAGAGTCGTACGTAATGCTGAAAACGACGTGCTGACGTGCTGGCGTTATGGTTCGAGGTAAGCGGAAGAGGACGCAGGTGGCAGATATCGCCTATATTTACTTTGGTCTGACTGACCCCTCTGTCCGAAATGAAACAAATTCCTCTGAAAAATAAAAGTTATCTGTTGACTCGGGATTTCGTGCAAAAAACAAGCCTACTTATAACGTGTACCAACTACTCCATAAATTTGGCTAAAGACCTCTATGTCATGTGCCTCTTGCTAAATTCTGATGAATCGCTGTGACAGACGAATTCTACCAGTTTTGCGACAAAGATGGGGTGGGGGGGGGGGGGAGGGGAGAGAGAGAGAGAGAGAGAGAGAGAATCGCCAACTTTGAGAGGGCTCAGTGAGCTGATGTTTCCTGAATCCAGGAAGAGAATCTGCCTCGGTACATAAGCTGCTTGGTTAAGTTATATGTACAATCACCTTAAAATGTAAACGAATTAAGGATCTGTGCCTAGCAAAACTGTGTATTAGTAACAGGTTTGTTTCCAAAGTATAAGATAATGTATTTAAGTACTTTTTTATTCTTGCTGGGTGTAATGATTCAAATCTGGTAATATTATGAAGGCCTATGTTGTGACTACCAATAACAGTTTCACTACAGCCACAACTTTTATTTCTGTCACAGTGCATACAGTTGCAGAATCGGAATGTAAAGTACGCAAGTTCACAAATGTCACATGGGCACAAACTACAAACATAATATCAGTGCTGACTTCTGATTCTACTCCGATGTATGGGATTTAATGGGTCACTTACACACTAAATCCAAAAAAAATTCGTAGATGATGAGCTGGATAGTCTATCGATGGTTTCCCTACGACCGCGACTTGGTTGGTGGCTGAACTCAGTGATACTTGCTGATTAGATTAGAACAGATTAGATTTACTTTCATTACAATTGATTCGTAGTGAGGAGGTCCTCCAGAATGTAGAACATGTCAGAAAACCAACAATACATGACAAATATTTACAACTAAAACAAATGAGCTAATGTACCATTCCACAGGTCCCAAGTGGAATGATCGTCATCTTTTAATGAACGCTATATAATAGGATCATTTTACAAATACTGATGCACTGAATTTAAAATAAAAAAGTTTTTTATTTATTTATAAGGTAATGAAGGTGTAATACAACTACTCTAATACTTATTTAAAATGAACATATTACTACACTAAAATTGTGCAGAAGTTATATTATATACACAAATCAGTTGGTTCTACTGAGAAATTCATCAATTGAGTAGAAGAAGTTGGCCACCAATAAATCCTTTAGGCTTCTCTTAAACTGAATTTCACTGGTTGTTAAGCTTTTTATGTCTGCTGGCAAATTATTGAAAATGTGTATTCCTGAATAATGCACACCTTTTTGTACAAGACTAAGTGACTTTAAATCATTGTGTGGATTATTGTTATATCTAGCATTGATTCCAGGGATTGAGCTGTTGGTTTGAAAAAGTGATATATTTTTAATGACAAATTTCATTAAATAATAAATATATTTGGAAGCAGTAGTTAGTATCCCTAGTTCCCTAAACAGGCTTCTGCTGGATGTTCTTAAGTTCACACCACATATAAGTCTTACTGCACGTTTTTGTGCCCGGAAAACTTTAGCTTGGCTTGATGAATTACCCCAACAAATAATCCCATATGACATTATGGAATGAAAGTAAGTATAGTATGCCAGCTTTTTCATTTTTATATCCCCTACGTCTGACACATAGGGGATGTCTAAAGCGGAGTGTCAACCGAACTGGCTCCAGAATCGGAACTGCTCACTTGACGATTTTATAGCGCTGTGTGTTAAATACTGGCAGAGCGGAAGAATATGTGTCCCGCTCATTTATGAACTGCAGTATACCTGGCCCGAGGATACAGCAGTTTGTATGAATGCGGTCTGTTTATTGATAAATACACTGCGCAGCAAAATTAAAGGATCACTTTTTCGAAAGACCTAAACTGTCTACCATTAGAAAGCATGAGTTTAAATTTTCACTCAAATGTACCTACAACCTTCCTCTGTAATGTTTCACAAGTATTCACACATGCGAGAAAAAAAAGGAAGAAAGCTATTGCACCACAGTTCTGCCCAACGCCACCGTGGACGGGTCTCTTGATAAGATGGTCGCCACACCCCCCCTTACCCACATTTCACCAGTTTCTTCGACGTCTCTGCTGTGGAGGACGGAACCAAGACACGCAGCTCTGAAATCACGTCGTTTTCGTATGGGTGGCCGAGGAAAACATTTCGGACAAATTTTTCTTGAGCACGTTAAAAATATACCTTTTAGAATCTTCGACTCCAAATCAACCGCGATTCTGCTGTAATGCCTTAGCGTTAGCCAACCCCTTCCACACACTTTAGCTGAATTTGCCTACCTTCAGGAGGTAGAGCAGCCGCAAGGCTGAACTGGTGTCGAAGTTCCACACAGGTAAATTTTTAAAGCGCTCAGTCGAGGTGTAACGGGTGGCACCAATGGTGTCGCCGAACTGGGCGGTCTTCGAAGGAAACTTTGCCGTTTTATTCACGAATGTGTCAATTTCGAATCCTCCCACATTCACGCCACGGGAAGGGAGGGGGCGGGGGGAGGGATGCTAAAGCATACAAGCAAGTTACTGTTTCGGACTACGTTCAAATTTCGTCGAATAGTTTTGAACGGTCCCTAGTTGTTCCACCGTGTATGGCATAGCAAAAACTGTTGCCACGCTCAGTGGGGTTTCAGCCCAACAGTATACTGAGAGAAAAGTTAAAACATCCGAGGGAGTCAGCAGTGGTCGGATTTGTCAATAATGGAGTCCGGTTGCTCATCGCACTGCAGAACCATCGTTTCCGACAGCGAAATGTGTGGTAATCACCGCGCCAACGGAACGGGCGATTTCATTGACACCCTTCATGCTAACCGCTGAGGCCTGTTCATATCGATAGTGAGCAGCGGTGTGCCTTAAATGTTTACCTCGGCCATCTACACGAAAACAACGTGATTTCAGCGCTGGGTGTCGCGGTTCTGACCTGCACCGCAGGCACGTCAACAGAAGGAGTGACATGTATTAAAGAGGGCTCGTGACAACCTTCTCATCGAGTGACACGTCCACAGTGGCGTTGGCAGGAATTATGGTGAAATTTTGGGCCAATCTGACACCATTAAACCACCTCACAACTCACCAGATCTTCTGGGCAGCGTCTTATTTTTCGCATGTGTCGACACCTCGCGTTTTGAAGTGTCGCCGAGACGATGGCTGAAGCCACAAAGCGCCTCGCCTTCGCTCCATTGTAGAGTTGTAGACATCTCTGAACTAAATTTCAGACTTATGAGTCACAATGCGAGACAATTGTGGAATTTCGAGTAAATAATCCTGTAATTTTGTTACGCAATGTAGAGTAATTCACTTTATATTCACACTTATTAACGAAAATGTTACACATGACGAACACAAGCAAAAACTACAGATGTTACTGGTATTTCTGAATAGAGTACATAATTCTACTGCATAGTGCAACAATACCTGTCACACCATTTTATTTTACGGTAGGTACTAGGCTTGATATGTTGAAAACTAAAGCAAGCCATGATTATCAATAGGTCTTACTGGGAAACAGTTGCATATTAATTGTAAATAATAAAGAACGAGAATAAATTTGGTAGATTCTTTAATTTACACCACCTTTATTAACAATCGGAATTTACATTTGCAACAAAAACAGGGTTTTCGTCGGCAAAACGTAATTAGAAATAAGAATATGTGTATATTTCATTAAAATGGCAATGAGATTCGTGTTAATTATCATAATTTTTATGAATTTTACGTTTAAACGACGTAGGTATTTGATATAAATGGAAAAAACGATCCAGCGATTACCAGATTCGAGTGCAGCCGATTTCTTTCTTACCATATTTGTATGATTCAAGCAAATGCTCGCAGCACACGCAGCATTGTTTAAAATTCGGAATCCGCTGGAAGTCGAGACCAGCCACACCCCCTCCCCTTTCCCCACTCCCTCCCCAATATGGCGAGCGAGCACTCTATGCTGCTCGTCGAAAAAACGATATTACTATATGCAGCGTGTCAAAGATGCTCAGTGAACTTCAAAGTCGATTTTTCTGAAGAATTTTTGAGAATATCATCGAGATGCGTTGCAGACTGGTGTTTGAGTTCTGAGCTTCACGTATCACATTTATAAAAAAATTACAAGAAACGGATTCCCGTGTGGTCTTCCTTGTTAGGCTTAGACCTTAGCACAATATAACTTCGAAATCTGGCACAGAGTTCCTAGCGTACTGTGCTGCCAAGAGAATTTCGCCACTCCCATATTACATGGTGCTTCAGGGCAGTTCCAACAGCCTTCGAGGGGCGACATCATCATCGTCTTTTAGGGTATGGCTATTTCTTGCTAACAATATTCCGTCTTTAGCCACAACAATTTTATTTTCTAATTACGGTCTGATGACTGGGTGTTGTGTGATGTCCTTAGGTTAGTTAGGTGTAAGTAGTTCTAAGTTCTAGGGGACTGATGACCATAGATGTTAAGTCCCATAGTGCTCAGAGCCATTTGAACCATAATTACGGTCCAGCGCGTCTCGGAGCTATAATTCCGTTTTCAAGTAGTGCATAGACATAACGGGCTTTACGTATCTTCCAGTTTTTCTCAGTAATAAAATGCCGCAGTTGTTAGTTATGGCGGCATCAATGAGAGAAAGAGAGTACTGCAAAATATTGCCTGCGCTTGACCACAGAACATTGGTCTTGCGCATTGGCGAAAAACTTCCACATTTGCACTCACATTTTAAACAGTTAGATTCGTTATGGCATTAGTACATGACTCAAACGACCCTTTTACATCAATGTGACGGAGTACAGAATTTCTTATTACTCCCGTTTACACTTTATGACGAAAGAAAAGAAAACGATAGTTAGAGGAATGACATTTAAAAATTTTTATTTTACATTCTTACGTGTTCCATCCGAGATTAGCATGCTTATTATCATGAAGAGCGTCTGAAATCCTCGTTACAATTTTTTTGCTTCTATTATTATTTATATCTGTTGACATTTTAACCTAGTGATAGTACCACATTATTTTAGTTTATATATACACACGAAATGAAACAACCTACTACAAAAAGACTGTGAAGGCGCAAAAGAAAGGGAGAGAAAAAGAAGGAGAAAGAGAGAAGAGAGAGAGAGAGAAAGAGAGACCAATGTAATTGGAATAAGATGGATACGAGAGACTGTATTCATGTTTAAGACAGGGATACGGGCATATTGTTCATTAACGTCTTGTGAGTCGGTTGTGTTAAGAGACAGTTGAAACTAAACACAGAAAGTAATTTGATGCGTAATTATGTCAATAACAGAATAAAAAAGTTAACGCTTTTCGTATTACGCAAGGCACTCAGCAGTATTCGATAATATTCATAAAAGTTGCAAACGGTTGGTTGTCTTTTGTGGTCAATTTATCCATATTTTATTAGGAACACGAGCTCCACAACGTCATTTTAACTATGTTCTGTCAGGTTTTATTGGAGTGTGGAGTGCCTGTGAAATTTTGTCTGTGATGGTGTTTAGTTCTAATCAGTCATTCGGCTGCCTTATCCTTTGTCGTATGTCATTGTCGTGCTGTTGTGGTCGTACAACACTACCCCTGCTACTGTTATACCACAACTTAAAAGGCTGGAGAGAGTACGTATAATGAAACTATGTTGTTAAACCAATTATGGTATTTAGAAGCAGTGCAATGTTACCCTCTGAAAGGAATTTTGTTGCTTTGACCATGATGTGCCTAAACGAGGTTGCCTATCGGACGTGAAAATCAGAATTACGCAATTATACAACAAGTAACAGATAATATTTTACCTATTTAAATTGTTCAAATGATAAAGGAAAACGGTCGCCAGCCTAACTAGGCATAAGAATGTGTAACATTCCTGTTCAAAAAATGGATTTAAGTGACTTCAATGGGTAGAAACAGCCTATACTTTCCCACACGAGAGTGCAATGATCCCAGTTACAAGCATATGTTACCGTTAAAGAGAGTGCTAACAGTTATAGCGGAACAAACCTATCTGCATAAGCACAACATATAATGACACACACTTTTGCGTTCAGGGCTTAGTCAAACCGAATACTTTCAATAACACTACTATTAAAGTTTACTGCAGAATTATAAAATTGGGCATGAATTTAGTCCCTCTTTACGAAATATTTTTCTACCTGACATCAAAATTAAATAGAGTTCACTAGCAAACAATTCCTCACAGTTCTCTGAAGAAAAGAAGTTACTATTTTTACAGGTAAAGCTCTTTCTGTTAATAATTTTCTATCAGTGACCACAAAGAAACAGAATATGGAACCTGTTAAACTAGCAACATATTCTTTAACACACATAGGGACCAAGAATTTAGCAAATATGAATATATAACTTTCAACAGTGGTAGTTTTTAACTTTTACTGCACTGGGAGACAAACTGACATAATTATAAGACAATGACTCACCCTTTTGCATTTTTCAACAGGTTGCACTATGATTCTTTACTATGCAAAACACTTTGAACCACAGTTTTGAAAACACCTACCTTTGAAACTGACAGCAAATTGGTTTAACGTCTGTTTTTACTATTTCATTACTTTAAAATCAATTATTAATTTTATGCTTTTTGAAAGACCACAAACATTGAAATAAGCAGTTTCAGTTCCATAAATACCTTCAGCAAACATCATTTACTATCTCACACACTTTTGCCACATTAACTTTTAATTTAATTACATTATTCTTACTGTATTTAAGTGGCATTATTTAGTTAACAACTGGGCTTTAATATTTTCACAACATGGACACTCGGTACTCATATTTAGCATGGAAAGGATGCTAAGTGGTTATGTGACTAGCGATAATTGAAGGTAAGATTTCAATGTATAGTTTTTGGTTTGCCTTATTATTGGAAACAAATAAAACATCCACATAAACTGATCCTTCACTTTACATTTCTACTACCCCTTATTCTCGTTGCAGTTATTGCGCAACGTGGTGGCGAGTACGTCCTGGAAGGTGGATCAGCAGTTGATAATGATAAAGCTCTGTCATTTCTTGGTGGCGATGATAGATACCATTTCCAAAACAGAGCTAGTTTAGTAATCCATCCATCAGAGGCTTTGGCACATTAGAAAACGGCACAAAAAGCCTCTCTCGGCACCAGCACAATCCACTTTATATAAGCTGTTGGCGGTTCAGTAGCTCGTGTCAGACTAACTCTAGGTTCCACCTCTTCCTTCATGCCAACCACATTTGCGCGAACTGCATGATTCTGTTCCCGAGGGGAACCACAACACGTTTTATACATATAAAGAACTAAGAACCCTAAGTGAGGACCAGCAAACACAAAGTAGGAAACAAACAGTTTGAACCAAGCAGATCAATTACACATATTGATATTTCTACAAAAAATTATTCACACAAAAATTACAATTATATACAGTAAGTTTCGACTCCCTCCAAATGAGGCAAAGACTAACTGATAGAGACACTACCTTATATAGGATCAAACCATGACATCAAAGTTTTTAACAGAGAAATAATATTTACAACAGTTTAACTGCAAAATGTTAATGAAGCAAAAGGCAAAATATGTTAATAGAGCCTGAGAGCTTTGGTGTTACAGTCGTAGGTGTATAAACATGTCACTATGTTCGCAGGAGAGCTTCTGAAAAGTTTGGAAGGTAGGAGACGAGGTACTGGCAGAAGTAAAGCTGTGAGTACCGGGCGTGAGTCGAGCTTCGGTAGCTCAGATGGTAGAACACTTGCCCGCGAAAGGCAAAGGTCCCGAGTTCGAGTCTCGGTCGGGCACACAGTTTTAATCTGCCAGGAAGTTTCATATCAGCGCACACTCCGCTGCAGAGTGAAAATCTCATTCTCATTCTCATTCTCATTCATGTCACTATGTAATGTAATGTGTTCCGCTTTGCCGACTTCCCCACATGTTCATATGTCTGTGGCGTTTAGACCAACACGATGGAGATGTCGTGGGTGCGGTCCATGACCTAAGAAAGTGGACCATATCACGTGGCGGATTTACATATTTCATGCTCATTCTTTCTCTGATGTTCGGAATGAATTTGTGTACTCTGCGTCCTTTGTTTGCTGTGTCCCATTCAGTCTGCCAGGTATTATTTCGACATTGAGTGAGTTGTTTCTTGTCTGTTATTTGTTGGCTTGTAATTTCCTGTACTTTCTCCGGTCTTCCCTTTTTCCATCCAGTACGCTGCAGCTCTGAAACGTACGGTAATGTCTATTGGGTGCATACCCAGGACGACGCGTAATGCCTCTATAGATGTTGTCACAAACGCTCCTCACATTCTCTGTAGGCATCGTACTACGGTTTTGTTCGATGCGAGGCAGAGACGATGGGCACATGTGCTGGCTGAAAAGCCCAGAATGGACTCAGACAAGGCGATACGGTAGATTAGTATCGTCTGTAGTGGTAACGTAAACTGTGAAGTGTTGAGTCTGGTTAGTGCAGGCATCAGTTTTGTCGCTTTAACAGTCATGAGTTTTGCGTGGTTTTTGAATGAAAACTTTCCGTCAACAGATACTCCGAGGTGTCTTGTCGTACGTTTTCCTTGTGTCGTGGTATTGTGAAGTCTCATTGATTTCTTTGTAATTCTCCCTTTAGTCGTCGGTAGACAGTTTTGTTGGCTACTAGTTGAAGTTTGTTGTTGTTTCACCAGTTATTTACTTTTTGTATCTGTGTTGCCTTTAGTTCAAGATTTGCTCTTGAGTTGGCCGATGTTTACCATTACGCCGTCTGCATAAGCAGTCACTCCTGACGTCCTGTTCTCCGCATCAAGGGTATTTAAAAGAAGTTCTATAGCTATGTCCCAGAATACGGGACCGCATATAGACCCCTGTGGGCAGCCTTTCGTAATTCTTTTGACGATCCTCTGATGGCCTGCGCGCCATTCTACAACTCTGTTGTTGCCGTAGTCTAGGAGACAGTAATATAACGATGTCGGTATCAGCATTTCCCTAAATCTTGCAAATAGAGCAGGCCGCAAGAGGTTATCAAAGGCACCGGCTATGTGAATTAGGGTGGCAACTACATATTTGTCTTGTGTCTTTTGTATTGTTTGCAGCGCATTGTTAATGGCGCCATTTCTGAGGTCTGAACCCAAACTGGTGGTGCATAAGGCCGAAGAGCTGTCTGTGCGACTCAAGTCTAGTGAACAGAAGTCTTTCCTGAAACTTAATCAACGTGTTTATCAAGCGAATTGGTCTGTAAGCCTTCGGATCCGTTGGGTCTCTCTCCTCAGTCTTCTTGAAGGTTACTGCATCGGCAGATTTCCATGTTGTGGGTACATCGTGTTGTTGTAAGGCGTCATTCAGTAATTCGGTCGGAAATGGTATGATCTGCGATGCTGTATTCCTGATAGTTTCTGTGTGAATTCTGTCAAGCCTGAGGTGTTTTTTGGTTTGAATTTGTTTATTTCCAGGGCAACTTCCTCCTAAGTGAAGAGGATGACTACTTGGTCAGCAGCGTAGTTGATTTTTATTAGTCGGCGAAGACTGATATGTTGTTGTTGGTAATAAGTCGGGTCGTCGTCCAGGAGAAGGTTTTGTGGAAGGTATACTGCAGAATTTCCCCAGCCTGACGTCTCAGTGCGGAGAGTACAAGTGATGGTTTGATTTTGTCTTCTGCACTTTGTACGATTGTCCCCACATATATATTTTTTTAACTGAGACCGCACGAAGTTGTCTCAGTGGTCCTGTCTTGTCTCGTTAAGTTTGTTTTTGTGCCTGTCTTTAGCATCGCGATCATTTGGAGTCTAATTTACCGTTCTTGTGCCGTTTTTTACCTTTGATACTGTCGTCGTTTATCTCGTGAGTCTTCTCGGAGTCTAGTCAGCGTTGTGGACCATAGCGTTCCCTGCTTGATTTTTTCGCTCGCTACTGGTATGGCAGCTGATTGGGATTTTTGTAATACGTGTGTTAGTGTGCAAACTCTGAAATCAATGCCACCGTGTGTAGCATAAAGGCGTGAGTTTGCTAGTTCACCTTGGATAGCAGCAACCATGGATGCTGTGTCGTGTGTGTGTTTGTGTCAGTAGTCATTGCTCTGTTTGTGACTGTTACGTTGTGATCTCTGTTCAGTACGAAAAGGTTAGATTGGTTTATTGTGTCTACAACGCCCTGTCCTCTGGCGTCCGTTCTGTCGGCATGCCAGAGGGCATAAGTAAGCGTCTGCCTCTGGCGAACTTTGTTGCCAGAAGAGTGAATGCTTCTATACCGATATTCGCTGAAACGCACATTCTCTTAGCATTTCCCAGTTGTACTGCACGTGATGACCGGCGAGATCTTAATAGATTGAGTGCCGGAACCGAAAGCTTGTTTAAATTTAAACCTCCGTCCCTGTTTATCAGATTTTCCGACAACTCGGCTGTATTCCTGAGAACATTGAATTATTCATTTTTACTCTCACACCACGTGATTTACAGCCACTTTATACTGTAGAAAATATCATACAGTTTCGTGGGAATCATAGGAAATTAATACCGAATGGTGGAAAACAGACTGTTATTCCACGAGTAAACTGTTTGACATGTCTGAGCGATGGTGGGCGCGTAGCACGCGCAGTGTTCCCAGCAGCAGGATGCTTTACCAGGGGAGGTAATGCCACTGGAGATGCGTACAACGCTGATTTCATGAGGACGAAAAAATGGAACATCTTCCCCGACCTTCAGATGCTTCAGTTTGAATATTAAATGAATCGTTACGGTGCCGGATACTTTTTCAGGTCTCAAACATCTGTGATTTACATCTGCAGACTGAAGAGACAAATGAAAATGTGTATCAAGGCCGAGATTCGAACATCACTAGACAGATGCTCTAACAGTTATGCCACCCTACTACAGTGACTTGGCGCAACTGCATAGAATACCCTAGCACCGCTCTCAATACAAATTCCCCTTCACGCCTCAGCCGACTTCGCATTCCACCTAAACTAAAACAACATTGCAGAGACTCTCCAACTGTACTGGAATAGGGTCTCAACATCGAACGAATTGGGGGATCATGCCCGAAAGCCAAGCATAGGTGATTCAATCAAACGAAATTATATGCTGTTCGTGCTTAGGTGTGATACGAAGTGGGCTGAGGCATCAATGGGAATTTGGGTTGAGGAAGGAGTCGTGCAAGTGTAGTTGTGCAAAGCCACTGTGCCAGGGTGGCGTAGTGGTTAGTGCATGTGCCTAGGGAGCAGAAGACCTGTGTTCGAATCCCGGCTTTGGCACAAATTTTCATTCTTTTCTTCAGTCTGCATATGTACATCATAAATCTGAATATTGGTAAGATCATGTAGTTTTCACTGGAGAAATAACTAAAGATCCGTGAGACCATTCAGAATTTGGTAAGGAACTAGAGCAATTTATTTGTGGATCAGTCCTGTTACGGATTCAGCCTTACTCTCCGTTTGCAGAGGAAGGCTGAGCTCAATTTCGTTTTCGGCACACTGCGGTCATGGTGACTCACTGTCTTGCTGGAACAACACTCCTGAGGAGAAGCGGCACATTGGAGAGTTTATAACACTACCGTCCGCTACTGTCATACCATAACCTCCAAGCTAGAAACAGTTCGTATAATGAAATTATTTTTATTAAATCAATTACAGTATAAGGAAACAGGGCAGTGTTACCCTCTGAAAGGAATTTTGTTGTGCTGACCGCGATTTACCTAACGGAGGTGTCTTATCGGAAGTGAAAGTCAGCATTACGTAAATATTTAAACAGTAACAAAGAATATTTAACCTATCCACACTGTTCAAAAAATAAAGAAAACGGTCGCCAGCCTAATTAGGCATAAGAATGATTAACATTCTTGTTCAAGAAAATAGGTATGAGTAACTTTAACGGACAAACACAACCTATACTTTGCCACACGAGAGTGCAATGAACTCTGACACCTGCATATATTAACGTTAAGCTTGGAGCTGACAGAGCAGAACAAACCATGTGCATAAATATAACAGATAACGATACAGAGCTTAGTCAAACTGAATGGTCTCAATCATATTACTATCAATATTCACTGTAGAATCATAAAATAGACATAGATTCAGTATTTCTTTTACCAATTAATTTTCTATCTGATATGGAAAAAATATTTCACTAGCAAACTATTTCTCACTGACCTTTTGGATAAAGAAGTTACTGTTTTCATAGATAATGGTCTTTCTATTAATCGTTATCTAGCATGAGCACAATTGACGAACTGTGGATCCTGTTACACCATTAATATGCACTTTTAATATACAAGAGAGACAAGCACTTAACAAACATGAGTATATAACTTTCCACAAATGCAGTTCACGACTTTTACTGCAGTGAGTCACGATATTGACATATTTGTATGAAACTGACTCACATTTTACAATTTACAACAGGCAGCACTATGATCAATAACTAAGCAAAACTCTATAAACCTCAGTTTGAAGAACTTTTAATTTTTAGAAGTAACAGCAAATTGTTTACTAAGACGGGCATGGGTGTGTGTGATGTCCTTAGGTTAGTTAGGTTTAAGTAGTTCTAAGTTCTAGGGGACTTATGACCTAAGATGTTGAGTCCCATAGTGCTCAGAGCCATTTTTTTGTTTACTAAGAAGAACATTTCAAGCTAAACTGTCTTTATTACCAAAGTCTTCTGCTTTCACGTAAGTGATTAAATAGCTAACTTAGAAAGTCCACAAAACTTTAAATTGGACTGTTTCAATCACTGAGAGGCTTTCACAAAGCTACATTTACTACCTCCCACAATTTTACCAAATCGACAGTAAATCTGAATACTGCTCTTCTTACCAAATATCAAACAACATTATTTAATTAACTGTTTGGCTTGAGGCTTTCATTTTTTCCACAACAACGACACTCGGTAATTATAGTTCAAACGGAGGGGAACCTGAGATGTGTTGTGATAAGGAAAAAATCAAGGTAGCTACATAAATTCAGTTATAAGTTACCTTATATTTGAGCACACTAAAACATCCAATGAGCTGATCCTTCACTTTACATATCTACAATTCCTTCGTTCCTTTTCAGCGACTGCGCAACGTGGTGGCGAGTGCATGTCGGTGGGTGGATTTACAGGCGGAAATGCTGCGATGATAGATACCAATTCCAGATCCGTTCCAGCTCTTTATCCATCCATCCGAGGCGTTAGTACCTTGGAAACCGGCGCCAAAAACCTCTCTCGGCACCAGCACAAGACACAACTTTTACATGAGCAGTTAACAGTTTGGTAGCTCGACTCCGACTGACTCTCCCTTCCACCTTTTTATCCGTGCCAACCATATTTTGCGCGCTGCATGCTTCCGTTCCCGAGGGGAACCACAACACCTTTTACATGCAAAATAACTAAGAACCCTGAGTGACGGTCAGCAGTTTACACAACAGCAACCAAATATACTAAATAAAATAGAACATTTGCACATATTTAAATTTCTACAAAAAGTTATTTAAACAGACTTACAATTATATAAATTTAGTTTTTTTCCCTCCAAATGAGACAAGGGATTTAATTGATAGATACATTCCATTGCATAGAATCAAACCATGACATCAAAGTTTTTACAAAGGGAAAAAGCGAACACTCTTGTGCTATCAATGCAATCAAAACATTTACAGAATCTCAACGTTATGCCATTAAACATCAAACAAAAGGCAGAATAAATCAGTACAACATTAGATCTATGGTGTTAGAAGTTGGGCTGATTCAGTCTGGTCAAATACAAAAAATGGTTCAAATGGCTCTGAGCACTACTGGACTTAACATCTATGGTCATCAGTCCCCTAGAACTTAGAACTACTTAAACCTAACTAACCTAAGGACAGCACACAACACCCAGTCACCACGGGTCAAATACACTATGTGATTAAAAGTATCCGGACACCTGGCTGAAAGTGACTTAAAAGTACGTGGCGTCCTCCGTCGGTAATGCTGGAATTCAATATTGTATTGACCCACCTTTAGCCTCGATGACAGCTTACACTCTCGCATACTTTCAATCAGGTGCTAGAAGGAGGGAAGTGTGTGCGGTGCCTGGCTTGTTTCCCTAGGGAGGAAGTGTGGTGTCACCGCCAGACACCACACTTGCTAGATGGTAGCCTTTAAATCGGCCGCGGTCCGTTAGTATACGTCGGACCCGCGTGTCGCCACTATCAGTGATTGCAGACCGAGCGCTGCCACATGACAGGTCTAGTCTAGAGAGACTCCCTAGCACTCGCCCAGTTATACAGCCGACTTTGCTAGCCATGGTTCACTGTCTACATACGCTCTCATTTGCCGAGACGACAGTTTAGCATAGCCTTCAGCTACGTCATTTGCTACGACCTAGCAAGGCGCCATATTCAGTTACTATAAGTACAGATAATATTGTGACTCATGTACCGTCAAGAGCGACGTTCATCATTAATGGATTAAAGTTAAGTATGGAACTAATTAAGTCCACTTTCTGAATTCTAATTCCTTGTCGTGTTCCAGAACTCACGTCAGTATAGTCCTTCCCTCCTCACGCCAGCCTGCGTGGGCTAAACGCGTGCATTTCGGCCTCTTCTAGTAACACGGTGTTGGCTCTTCTGCCAACACAACAGAAAGTACTCCAGGTGAGAGACTATCGGCTGGTGCCGGCAGGTTCCCGGGATGACGCCGCCGGCGCTGCTGCTCCTGCTGCTGCTGATGGCCGCGGGCGGCGCCCTGCAGTCTCGCGCCGACGCCGACGCCGAGGCGGCCGCCGTGGACGACGAGGGCGCCGGCGGTGGCGGCGACGGCGACGGCGAGCTGGGGCTGGTGCAGACGACGCCGCGCAGCAACTTCCTGCGGCTGGGGCGGGCCGGCGGCGCGCACTCAGCCTTCCTGCGGCTCGGCAGGGACAGGACCTCCTCGGGCTTCCTGCGACTGGGCCGCGGCTCCGAGCGCAACTTTCTGCGCTTCGGCAGGTCCCGGCAGGCGAGTACAGCACGCAGCTTGCGAGGGGACCACGACCAGTGCCGTAAGCCGGTTTACGCTCAGGGGAAGAGCGAACACGTGTCTCGGCCTATCCGTAGATATTCGACCGTTTGTGGAAAACGTCAAAGTTTACGAGGTACCCTGTGAGCCTTTCAGCAGGAAAATACACTACTGGCCATTAAAATTGCAACACCAAGAAGAAACGCAGATGATAAACGGGTATTCATTGGACAAACATATTATACTACAACTGACATGTGATTACACTTCCACGCAATTTGGGTGCATAGATCCTGAGAAATCAGTACCCAGAACAACCACCTCTCGCCATAATAACGGCCTTGATACGCTCATTGAGTCAGACAGAGCTTGGATGGCGTGTACAGGAACAGCTGCCCATGCAGCTTCAACACGATGCCACAATTCAAGAGTAGTGACTGGCGTATTGTGACGAGTCAGTTGCTCGGCCACCATTGACCAGACGTTTTCAATTGGTGAGAGATCTGGAGAATGTGCTGGCCAGGGCAGCAGTCGAACATTTTCTGTGTCCAGAAAGGACCGTACAGGACCTGCAACATGCGGTCGTACATTATCCTGCTGAAATGTAGGGTTTCGCAGGGATCGAATGAAGGGTGGAGCCACGGGTCATAACACATCTGAAATGTAACGTCCACTGTTCAAAGTGCCGTCAATGCGAACAAGAGGTGACCGAGACGTGTAACCGATTGCACCCCGTACCATCACGCTGGGTGATACGCCAGTATGGCGATGACGAATACACGCTTCCAATGTGCGTTCACCGCGATGTCACCAAAAACACATACGACCATCATGATGCTGTAAACAGAACCTGAATTCATCCGAAAAAATGACGTTTTGCCATTCGTGCACCCAGGTTCGTCGTTGAGTACACTATCGCAGGTGCTCCTGTCTGTGATGCAGCGTCAAGGGTAACCGCAGCCATGCTCTCCGAGCTGATAGTCCATGCTGCTGCAAACGTCGTCGAACTGTTCGTGCAGATGGTTGTTGTCTTGCAAACGTCCCCATCTATTGACTTAGGGATCGAGACGTGGCTGCACGATCCGTTATAGCCATGCGGATAAGATGCCTGTCACCTGGACTGCTAGTGATACGAGGGCGTTGGGATCCAGCACGGCGTTCCGTATTACCCTCCTGAACCCACCGATTTCATATTCTGCTAACACTCATTGGATCTCGACCAACGCGAGCAGCAGAGTCGCGATACGATAAACCGTAATCGCGATAGGCTACAATCCGACCTTTATCAAAGTCGAAAACTTGATGGTATGCATTTCTGCTCCTTACACGAAGCATCACAACAATGTTTCACCAGGCAACGCCGGTCAACTGCTGTTTGTGTATGAGAAATCGGTTTGAAAGTTTCCTCACGTCAGCGCCAACCTTGTGTGAATGCTCTGAAAAGCTAATCATTTGCATATTACAGCATCTTCTTCCTGTAGGTTAAATTTCGACTCTGTAGCACGTCATCTTCGTGGTGTAGCAATTTTAATAGAAAGTAGTGTATTTGAAATCCTTTTTGGTGAGATTCCTCTTGTGTATCTTGATTCACAAGCGACAACTTTCGCAAAATCTTGGTTTGCCACTAAATTATTGTCAACGCGTGAAATATTCAGCAATATTAACTACCCTTCTTTCCTGAGGGCGATTCGTATAAAGAAATGCGTTTGGCAAACCTGCTTTTGTTGAATGCTCATGGCGCCCGGAATTCCTATATTTCTGACGTTCCTATGATCGGCGCAAGAGAAACACCAAATATTCCTAAACAATATACATAAGAACGAATTATAGTAATTAAGAACTGATATAATAATGAAGTTTTTAACGTCTGAAGTTGCCATACACACTCATGAAACAAATGTATGACCCTTTTTCTGAAACCCAGGTGTAATTTTACAGTTTATATAGAGTCCTTGTATCCTGTAACTGGAAAGGAGCATTCAGGTTTTCACTTTTGCTACCCATTATGCTACAACTTCGGCTCAGCTTATCGCTCGCTAAAAGGAATTTAAATTACGTCGACAACTTTGACGGTCGTTTTCTCAGTAACGGTCGAGTATCTACGGATCAGCCGAGACTCGTGTTCTCTTATTTCGGCTCCTCTTCCACCGAGTGAAGTTTCTAGGAAATCGGGTTGTGGCACTTGCTGTGTTATCGTCAGAAGCAGAAAATACGTTCAGATCCGTTTCTACTGCAACTACTTTAGCCCTCGCATTCCTCGGCTATGTACTCTCAATCAGGGGCCATATCTCATAAATGTAGTTGGGTTGTTTGGGGGAGGAGATCAGACAGCGAGGTCATCGGTCTCATCGGATTAGGGAAGGATGGGGAAGGAAGTAGGCCGTGCCCTTTCAAAGGAACTTTCCTGACATTTGCCTAGAGCGATTTAGGGAAATCACGGAAAACCTATTTCAGGATGGCCGGACGCGGGACTGAACCGTCGTCCTCCCGAATGCAAGTCCAGTGTGCTAGCCACTGCGCCACCTCGCTCGGTCACAAGTGGACCTTGTAGCTGCGGCAACATCAAAGTTCACCAAAGTATCGAATGGCTGTTAAGCTGAACACACAAAGAAAGCAGGTTACCTCCCTCGTGGAGCCAGTGTGAGCCGGCTTGAAGGAAGTCCCAGCGTTGCGTAACGGGGCAGCATGTAGTGACTGCTACCACCGACCGCAGCGGGCACGCACCAGCTGGCTAGCCGGAACGAAAGAAAAATTCTTTGCCCGCTCCGTGTGGCAGATGGCCGATATACTACACGGCAGGTTTAGTAGCAAGAGTAAGCTGGCTGTTCTGAAACCTCTCTCACACGATTTTAGAGGAACCATGTGATTAAAAAAATCGTTTCTTTCGCGTCTTGCAGCTTCATTCGTCAATTTTACAGTGAAGTGCCTATCATTTCGTCAACGGTCATAGTTATTGTGGTACTTCACAATTAACAACGTACTGCATGAAATTCGAATAGGCTCCAGTGAAAGATAGGACCTGCTGTAAGTTTACGTGTGGGGTATATTAGATCATACATTGCTATATAGCAAATGTAGCTTTAAACTAGGGAAGATAAATATACACAGTGTCCCAGGAGGAATTGTCAATATTCAGGCCTATGATAGGAACGATTATTCGATGCAAAAAAGCCTAACAAACTTGGGCTCCCAAATGCATACCTCAGCAGTTACGAGCATTTCTAATCCCCGAGTGTGTGAAACACGTCTTGTATACTGCGGACTCCTTCCTTCCCATACTTTGAGAGGTGTTAGTGAGAGCCAAACCAACAATAACCGTCCAGTAAATGCCGCGCGGGGTAGCCGCACGGTCTGTGTCGTCTTGTCACGGTCCGCGCTGCTCCTCCCGTCGGTGGTTCGAGTCCTCCCTCGGGCATGAGTGTATGTGTTGTCCTTAGCGTAAGTTAGTTTAAGTTAGATTAAGTAGTGCGTAAGTTTTGGGACCGATGACCTTAGCACTTTGGTCCCATAAGACCTTACCACAAAAATCTAATTTCCATCCAGTAAACATGAGCTCTACAGTACATAACTTAAGAACTATGAGCAGTTGTTCACCTTCACTGATGTGAAATTCATCTCTTCTACGTAACAAGTGGTCACAGCTCTTAGGTATATATTTTGGAGCCCATGTTTACTAGACTCATTTTCTTCGAATAATCATTGCTGTCATGTCCTTAAATATTGACCACAATGTATTTATCTCCTACCTCGAGAAAATTAATTGTTTGTACCGAGCTCGCTTCCAAATACATTTGTCTTTGTCACCATGTTAAAATTTGCTTCCTTTACCCAAACACAACGAAGTTTACACAATGTCGCCTCAATAACATGCTAATGACGTTCCAGTGCAACAGAGGCGTGAACCAATAGGTTTGTTAAATGAGGACTGAGTATAAGATAGGTAAATAGCTAATGAAAAAGCAAAGCCAAATCATTTCTCATTTCACCAATTATCAACGGTTCTTAAAAATTACATTACTCCATTGGAAAATTCTGTAGATACTCGTACACCGTAGCAAGTAAGAAAATTCTGCATGTTTAGCTCATGGAAAAATACTCTCCTCCTTGTGTGCCATGATTTGTCAAGAAGTCATTTCGGTATATGGAACCGTTTGTGATATAGAATGGACGTTACGAAATTTCAGGTCCTGCATTATTAACGTGCAAAAGCGTTAGTAAACACATTACATACTTTCCATATTTTTGAGACTTGAAGTACATATAGATCGCCTCCCAAGTTTACAGGAACATTCTATATGTTAGCGGCATTTCATACTCAGCAATATATGACCTAGTATGGACCAAACGTAAACTCATAGTGACTCCTATTTTTTATTGTATTCTATTTCGAATTTCAAGCAGTGTTTTACTTCATTGCAAAATATCAAAAAAACTATGACCATTAACTAAGTAGTGTTCAGGTCTATAAGATGCGAAAAATCAATTCCTTTTACCGAATAGTTTGTTTAAAGTCCTGTGGGAAAGCCTGCAGAGCAGCCGAAGTATGCACGGCGTTCTGCTCATAGTGGCGCCGCATGGCCTTCGCCAGCGGGTAATCGGCGTTCTCTTTGTGCACCTGTAATTGCTGGTAACTGTGCTGGACAGCGCTGTGAGCCAGCACGCAAATTACCGCCTTTCTATTTGTTCCCACATTAGCACTACCGCTTGGTTTCGATAACGTCACTGTTCTTTTGTACAAAGGAGTTCCAGACTAATAACACCTACCTCGATATTTCTGGCATCACCTTCGATAAATTGCCACAAAACTGTCTCTTCACTGTGGCCGCAACAATTATTTGGCAGTCATATTTCCCTTTTTTATGGTATTCTGCTAAATTCAGTAACATAAATATTCCGCAATCGTAACGAGAAGTTATTTGTAAGAGAAACGCACGTTCCCATATGTAATCAACTGGGTCCTTAGCGTCCCAACTAATGCCTTAGATTGTAAATCTGAAATCCCCACAAAAACTCTGCGCTTCTGCCAACAGGCCAATCTACGACCACCACTATTTCCACCTTCCTACTCAAGACGCTTCAGCGCTCACGTTTCCCTGTGGCGCCTGCCGCTGGTGAGTCACGAACTAAGACTAGCGATATTCGTACCACTGCTCTACATAAGCGTGGGCAATGTGTGCCACACTTTCGTTAATAATGATGAAAGGCGACCTTCGTGCGAATCCGAGTCTGATTGACATACGAGTTTGGAACTTTAATAGTGGCAACTATTTATTTACAGCTCATACAAAATGGATACGTGTTTCAAAGTTTTTCTGACCTTCAGAGTAGTCACCAGCATTGTGTATAACCAGTTTCCAGCTATGTGCAAGTCGTAGGATACCCTTAGCAATGCCAGTTGTGTTGACAGTTCGAGGGCGCGCTTTATCGTCCGACAAAGTTGAGCAGTTCTGAAGCGAATGCCGTGAAGTGTTTCCTTCAGTTTAGAAATCGAGTTGAACTCACGAGCACGTAAGTCAGGGTAGTGCAGAAGGTGGTACAACACTTAGCAGCCCCATCACTCAAACAAATCAGTAACAGCTTGCAGTGTACGTGATTGAGCATTGTCCTGCAAAATGATGGACAGGTCGTGCAGAAAGTGTCATCACTTCTGTCTCTAAGCTGGTCGTAGGTTGTGTTCCAAAAATGAACAGCATAGAGACAGAAGTGGTGACACTTTCTGCAGGACCTGACCATCAGTTTGTGGGAAAATGCTCAATCACATACAGTGCAAGCTGTTACTGATTTGTTTGACTGATGGGGCTGCTAAGTGCTATCCACCTACTGCACTCCCCTGACTTAAGACCTCGTCAATTCAACTCGATTTCTAAACTGTAGGAAACACTTCACGGCATTCGGTTCAGAACTGCTACAAATTCGTCGGGAAATAGACCACGCCGCTCGAACTGTCAACACAACTGGCACTGCTAAGAGTATCCTACGACTTCCACATCGCTGGCAACGGGTTGTACACAATGCTGGTGACTACTTTGAAGGTTAGCAAAACTTTGAAAACACGTATCTATTTTGTACGAGTTGTAAATAAATAGTTGCCGCTATTGAAGTTCCAAACCCCCCTATGAACAAGATGTAAATAGTCACTACTAAGATTAGTAACGGTCATCTACACTAATGAAAGGTTGCAGATAATTACGTGTTCCAGCAGTAATTTGTATAATCAAAGTGACAGGGATAATTAAGTAAAAAAGACATAAAGCGGTTATTAAGGTAATTTGTTCACTGTTCTAGCTGGTCACAGTCCTATAAACAAGTTTTAGTTCAGTTAATTTGCGACGTCTTCGTGGTATTGTGTTCGGTGAGTTTATCCCAACAGACTGCCTACTTGCACTGTAATTTTTCCGGTTTGTGTTTCTGATAAGAATTTTGGTACGGGGCTGCCAGGAGTGCAACTTGTGAAGTTAGTAACGGCAATGTAATGTGCCATACATTTTTAGCGAAGATATGTATTTAACAAAGGTATATGTATTTGACAAACATCATAAGATAGGGGAATGGAGCTCCACACGATCTCTATAATTCCGTGAGCAGTGGAAGAACCCTTCCCGGAAAGTTTTTGAATTTATCTGGACAGCTTTTCAATTTGTGGTAGTCTCTTTCTTCTGTGCGGTGTATGAAACGGCAGGTTTGTTATCTTTGAAACTAACACCTATGTATTATATCCTCAAGTGTTACGAGTTGGAATAACTGATAGTTTGAGATGGAGTCTGTGAGAAAGCCTAGCGAGAGAAATTCTGCAGGCGACCCCATCAGCTGTGGCGGGCGAAGCGTCGTACCTGTAGTGGTGGAGTTGCCATCCTGCTGGCTGTCCCCTCGTTTCGCTGATCTTCCACGCGTCTCGTCAACCTTCTAACTTCGATAAAGAGGCCACATCCATCGTCTGTTCCACCACTCTGACATTCTAGGTGGCCGTTCCACCTGTCACAGACATATTCAACTCTTTTCATTTTATTACCAGGCAATAGTGTGTAATGTGTACGAAGACACATTGAGATCCGACCATACTTTCTGGATGCTTCACTTTTTGTGTCAGGAAGTGTAAATAATTAAGCTCTATAAAAATTAATCTCACTGACATCTGTGTTTTTGTTTCAGAAATGGTGGCGTTTTAATCGTCTCGCTTCGACGCTGATTTTGCAATTTTTGTAGGTCAGTTAGTGACACGGTAGGTTCAAAAATGGTTCAAATGGCTCTGAGCACTATGAGACTTAACTGCTGAGGTCATCAGTTCCCTAGAACTTAGAAGTACTTAAACCTAACCAACCTAAGGACATCACAAACATCCATGCCCGAGGCAGGATTCGAACCTGCGACCGTAGCGGTCGTGCGGTTCCAGACTGTAGCGCCTAGAGCCGCATGGCCACTCCGGCCGGCACAATGCAGGTCACGTTGTTCATACTGCCGGCCAAAATCATCCACATCATTGGCTACGTATAGCGCAGGGAAAATCACCACGGTCACGTCTCCCAGCTACCTGCCCAATGCTATCCGCTGTCAGCTGCAGCTATCAACACAGCTCTGCCTGCAGGTCACACCTGCCGAGTGTCGCGCCTCCGCCTGTTACCCTGTGGCACCCTCCACACCCTCGTCATTTCTGACTCGAGCTATCTGTGTGGGTTCTACAATCTGACAGTTCTTGTCATCTTACTGTCCATAGCTCATTTAGGTGGGAAATGGCTTCCAACACTCCTCGATATCTCGCTGTAACCTTTTCTTACGTCACGTGAAATTCTAGTAGCGAAATTAAGTTTCATTAGAGTGGTACATCGGCAATACATATCCCATGAATCGGCAGACAATGGCGCCTTTTACATATACTTTGCCCACATATTGCTTCAGTGTGATTTTGATAGGCATAACCAAATTTATTACGTTGAAAAATTCGCTTCTAATATACATCCTCACACCTAATAATGAATATTTGATCAATGATACAACTGAAATTTCCTGGAAAATTAAAACTGCGTGCCGGACCGGGACTCGAACTGGAGACCTCTGCCTTTCGTGGGCATGTGCTCTAGCAACTAAGGTACCTACTTACTACTGATAAGTCGTCCTCACAGCTTCACTTCCGCGAGAATCTGCCTCCTACCTTCCTAACTTTAAAGAAGCACACCATCGAAACTTGCGATACTAGCACTAATGGAAGAAAGGAAAGGAGACGTGGTACTGGTGGAAGTAAAGCTGTGAGGACGGCTGGTGGGTCCTGCTCGGGTAGTTCAGTTGGTAGAGCACTTGCTCGCGAAAGGCAAACGTCCCGAGATCGATTTCCGGCCCGTCACACAGTTTCGTATTCGTGCACACCCCATTGCAGAGTGAAAAATTCATTCTGGAATGTTACAATTCATTATTCCTTGCTATTAATTTAGGCAATTTCCTTCATACTTCTTTCTTAGAATTCGTTGTCCATAACTTTTTTTTTTCGTACCCTTCCTCATGTCCACATTTGTGTTCAGCACAGTTATTATTAAACTTTTTATTACATCCTAGTTAATGCAGTGGTGATTATTGTGTTGAATATGGAATTTATATAACTATTTCGGAATGAGATGAACTTTAACTAGTACGAAAGACCATTACATACCAATTAGTTTCATTACAATTATTATCTATGGTATTACAGCCGCTGATATTATATAATTGAACTGTAATGTAAAAGTTTTGTATGTGTTAAATACTGATATGACTTAAGAGATATCCTGGAGACCTGAATCTGATAAGTTTCAATGAGAAAATACATATAAGCAATACAGCGTGTTTCCTTTTTGTTTTCAAATATCACATATTTTTAAAAAAATTATTAAAGTTTGGAAACTAGAAATTAACTTCATACTTTACAGAGGCTGTTCTTTTTGAGAGACAGTATTTGGCAGTGACTAACATTAACTCGTACAGAGGAAAGGAATACAGTACAAAGTGAATACATAGAAGTCAAACAAAGAAAAAACAAATTAAAATGTAGACAAGAATATAACATCCAGTAGGAATTCTTGTATAACACACGACATATTCAATGTAATTGACGAAAGAAGAAAAAATGAAAACGCAACAAACGACACAGTCAAAAGCGAAAGTAGCAGGAGCGGCTAGAGAAGAAATGCAAAGCTGTCGAAACATACATATAGCTATGTGACTGACTGATGCCTCTATTACGTAAACAGCTGGAGAAAATAGAACCAGCTGCATGAACTTCAACAAATCAGATAGCAACCCAGTGCCATCTAAAGAAGATACAGCTGCAACATGGAAGAAATTTATCCAAGAGCTACAAAATAAACTTTTAGGCGTTGTTATGGAAACGGAAGAGGGATGGGTGTACATTAGACTCATGATGCGATATAGCAAGACAAATTTGACAGTACATTGAACGACGCGAGTGAAACTTGGAGTAGACGACATAAAATTATCGACATCTGTGCGAGAATCACCTTTTGCACGTGATATGTAGGATATTTGTGACAGAGTGAATATTCTCAGACTTCAAGAAGAATGTAATAATACCAAGACCAAATAAAGAAGGTGCTGACTTCTGTATTGTCAGACCTCACTTTAATAAGTCCGGCTGTAAAACTTTAACATTTCATTACCTATAACAGAATGACTCGACTGGTAGACCGCGACCTGGAGGCATTGCAATCTGGGTTCTGAAGAAACGCAGAAACACACGAGGACCTCCTACTTATTGTAAGCAATTTGTTGCTAGACCCTTGTTGATTTATTTTATGTCATGAATTTTGGGATGCTAAATATATTGAAAAAGCCTTATAACGTTTCGTGCATGAGAATGTAATTTATATTAATTGTATTCCTCAATTATAAAATGTGTGCTTCAGTTTGGTAATTGAGAGTAAGGAAAAAAATAATTATGCATCTAAATTGTAGGAGAGTAATCAATAGCTTTAATTCCCACGAAATGTATATTATCCTAGACCACGGCTAATTTGCTTGCAGTTACTCATAACAAAATGTAAACAAATTCAATTACAGTCAAAAACAAATAATAATATAATATGATGCCCACTGTACAGATAACTATCTCAGGGTCGGTTTTCTAAATCACAGTCATTACGCGGAGATAAATGGAACATGGACAGACAGAAATTAACTAGAGTAATTTAGTGGATGTCGTTACCAATTAGCTACTGATTTGTTAATGACAAATGTTGCATACCTGTGCGGTCAAAATTTGGTGTTCTCTGATATAAATACGTTACTAACTTGCATTAGGAAATGGATTGAAGAAATACAGACATTTGCATCGTTTGTAGATTCAGAATAAGAACTTGTAACAATGTTGACTTATTACACTCTTTGAAACATTGACGTTAATATAAATAACATATAGTAAACGAAAAGTTATCTATGAAATTTTTCAGAGACTAGACTGTAGGTATACGGGTCAAGGGCTACGAAACGGACTTAGCTGTTGAGAAGGGAATGAGACAGGTTGTACCCATCCCAAGAATTTTTCGTTCTGTAGATAAATCAAGCACTAATTGAAAAGTAAGGAAACTCTTAGAAAATTACTTAAAGTATAAGAAGAGAATTTTCATAGGGCTACCGAAAATGACTCACCAGTCAAATAAGTTTAGGCATTAAGAAATATGCATAAGCATTTTTCTAGAATAAACTTTATTTTTTTAAGGCTACTGGTATTAAACTTGCTGTGAGCGCTGGACGACTCTAGTGTCTGTTTCCAAAATAAATAAAAAATAAAAAAACCAACAGGTAACTCCAGCTGTTCATTTCATTGTGACAACATACTTCTTTTTTAAATATTCAGCTTATCCCAAATTCTGCAACGCAATGCATAAGCTGTATGCTCAAGCGTGCAGAGGGAAAATTATTGTCAATGTATTGAGCTTACGTTGCGTGCGGGCCGTTTGTCAAACATTGTTTCATAAACAATTTTGCCAGCTTTGCTAAAAGCTTTCCGTTTACTTAGGGTTTAACGCTACGTCGACATTGTGACTATAATGGCTCTAATAAACTACATGTCTGGGAGGGTGGCATTACTCCATTATACGACCTAGAGCGCATAAACATTTATACAAGGCTCTGTCGTTTTAACTTTTTCTAGTGGCACCGGAAATCATTTGCAAACTATGTATAATACCACCCCCGGGTTCCCGGGTTCGATTCCCGGCGGGGTCAGGGATTTTCTCTGCCTCGTGATGACTGGGTGTTGTGTGATGTCCTTAGGTTAGTTAGGCTTAAGTAGTTCTAAGTTCTAGGGGACTGATGACCATAGATGTTAAGTCCCATAGTGCTCAGAGCCATTTGAACCATTTTTGTATAATAGGTCAGCTAAGAGCCTACTTGTCCAGTGGTCACGTAAGCAATTAATGGCTTGTAGAGACTAAATTATCAGAAGTTTTTCGGGGCCGATTATTTCAATCATAGGAAAATTTGATGCGCTGCAGTCCTGTCAAGTACTTTTTTGAAAACGAGCCAATTTGCGCAGAGGTTATCACGGTATGTTCAAATTCGGAAAGACCAGGGTTCAAATCCCTTTATGACCATCCTCTTTTAGGTTAGACGTTGGCTCCATGCTGCGATAGTATAGCGGCTAACCACGGATCCAAAAGTCCGGAGTTAGATACCGAAACCGACAGAAACGTGAGCACTGCCGAATTGTACCGTGGTTCGGAATCCACGTTAAACAGTAGGTCTCCCTGTAATTCGCTGGTTACGTCTGCTTAAAGGTCGGAGAAATGCAACGGTATACACCTCCAAATCTTCCTAAATTGTTAGGATGAATTTGGGACCGGCCGATTTCCTTCCTCTTCTTCCCTAACATGAGTCTGTGTTCCATCTCTGATACTTTATACCGTAATCTCCCTTCTTTCTTCGTTCCTTCACTGACGTTCCTTTTTATCTTGAAAAACTTCGAGCTAATTGGTTAATAGATGAAACATTTTGAAAATAAAATATCTGATGTGTGGAGGGCATCAAGTATTGTGTGGTTTCTCAAGATAACACGGACTGTAAAATATGGCTCACGTTTTTTTTTTTTCTTTTTTTTTCCTGATGGAACTCAACTGCGATTGTAAGTAAATAGTATTTTAAATCTAAATTGTTTTCGAGACGGATGTGATCCCTTTGCAATTTTAGAAGCACTGTCCATCGTTTGGGTAAAAGGAGTCTAAACTTTTAATAAAAAAATTCCTTGTCTCACGCGTCCTAATAACATCTTTCCCTCCCTCGACGACACACTTCATCCATCTTCACGTTTCTAAGTAGTGTACCAACATATTACGCTTTAAAAAAGAAACACAATTCCTTACGTATCGGAACTATTCATACTTCGAAGAGATTACTTATTTAAAAACGAGATTTTAAATCTAATTACTGAACACGGTGTTGTAATTATAATTAAACCAAAACACGAAAACGTAATAAATGTTTTCTTCACCCAATTTTCAGCAGTGAATATGTGATTCTGGGAATTTATGACACTTGGGTGCTTTAGAACAGTTTATTAATTTGCTACCGGTTTCGGTCAACGACCATCATCTGGCACGAAAACCTGTCTTATGCAAGTCACACATACATAAGACATTTTAACAGAAACTTCAGGAAAATCTACCTGTACGTGGCTACTCTGAAATTCACAATTAAATGCCTAGCAGAGGGTTGTCGAATCACCTGTAATCTATTTCTCTACCGTTCCACTCTCTAAGAACGCGCAGGAAATCCGAATACTTAGATCTTTCCGTGAGAGCTCTATTTATTTTATTTTATTACAATGATCATGTCTCCCTACGTAGCTGCGAGGCAACAATTCATTTTCACATTCAGAGGAGAAAGTTGCTCACAGAAATTTCATGACAAGATCCTGCCGCAATGAAAAATACCTTTGTTTTATTTATTTTCACCTCAGTTTGCGTACCATATCCGTTACACTCTCTTCCCTGTTTTTTAAAATACAAAACGATCTGTCCTTCTTCGAACTTCTTCGCTGTCTTCCGTCAGTCCTATCTGATGCAGATCCCACACAGTCCAACACTACTCCAGAAGAAGACGGACAAACCTAGTGTAGCCAAACTCTTTGGTAGATTTATTGCATGTTGTGAGTCTTACGTCAACGAGTCGGAGTCTTTGGTCTGCCTTCCCCACAATATTGTCTGTGTGGTCATTCCAATTTAAAGTTTTTGCAAATGTAATTGCCAGGTATTTAGTTGAATTCACAGCCTTTAGATTTGTGTGACTTATCATGTAACCGAAATTAATTGTTTCCAATTAGTACTCATTTGAATGCACATTTTCCATTACTTAGAATGGATTTCTACTTTTGCTATCATACAAATATCTACTATAAATCATTTTGCAGTTGTTTTTGGTCACCTGATGACTTTACTAGACTGTAAATGACAGCGTCATCTGCAAACAGTCTAAGAAGCATGCTCAGATTGTTCAAATTGCTATGAGCGCTATGGGACTTAACTTCTGAGATCATCAGTCCCCTAGAACTTAGATCTACTTAAATCTAACTAACCTAAAGACATCACACACATCCATGCCCGAGGCAGGATTCGAACCTGCGACCGTAGGTGCTCAGTTTGTCTCCAGAGTCGTTTGTATAGGCTGAAAACAGCAGAGGGTTTGTAAAACTCACTTGGGGAACGCCTGATATCACTCCTGTTTTACTGAATGACTCTCTGTCAATAACTACGAACTGTGATCTTTCTGCAGCATTACGAATCCAGAAGTACAACTCAAACGATACTCCGTAGGCACACAATTTGATCAGAAGTCACTTATGGGGTCTGTACCAAAATTTAAAAGTATGGAATCAGTTTGAGATCCCCTGTCGAATGCACTCATCATCTCGAGTGATTAAAGAGTTATTTATATTTCAATGGTTGGTTCTGAGCACTATGCGACTTAACTTCTGAGGTCATCAATCGCCTAGAACTTAGAACTAATTAAACCTAACTAACCTAAGGACATCACACACATCCATTCCCGAGGCAGGATTCGAACCTGCGACCGTAGCGGTCACGCGGTATTTATATTTCATTAAGAACGATATTTTTTGAATCCGTGCTGTCTGTGCGTCAATAGACCGTTACCTTCGTGTAATTCACAATGCTCTAAAACTTTATATGTTCCAAAATCCTGCTGCAAATCTGTCTTACTATTATGGGTATGCAGTTCAGCAGATTATTCTTATTTGCTTTCTTGAGTATTGGTGTAACTTGTGCCACTATCCAGGTTTATACGAGACCATTAGTTGTGAAAACATGTTGTTGCATCTCATCATTACACTGGTCCCTTAGCGTGAAAGGGTGTGAAACAAGTGATGATTTATTAGGTTTAAAAATCAAACCGACTGAGCTAATTTCGAATCATTTATTAAGCATACTTTAGAAATGATGGGATATTCACAATACTGATACTGAATACTTTCGAGCCATTGGAGTCACAAATAGCAAATGGAATAACGTCGTCTTTGCTTGAATATTAAATTGTGAAGAAAAACATCCATTTTTTTAAATTTTTAAAGTGACAAACGTTTATTCTCTAGGTGTACTAACCACAACTGGCTGGTTTGCTCGAAGTGACACGACTGCTTGCAAAATGAGAGTTACAGTTTACCAGAGTTTGGAAAAAAATGGTTCAAATGGCTCTGAGCACCATAGGACTTAACTTCTGAAGTCATCAGTCCCCTAGAACTTAGAACTACTTAAACCTAACTAACCTAAGGACATCACACACATCCATGCCTGAGGAAGGATTCTAACCTGCGACCGTAGCGGTCGCGCGGTTCCAGACTGTATCACATAGAACCGCTCGGCCACTCCGGACGACCACAGTTTGGAGAAAACAGTAGGCGAATTCCTATACTGATCACATATTAGAATAAACCTGCGTGAGGAAATGCGGACTCTTGGCCAAAAGAGGTTATCGACAGCGTGTTAATCAGTATTTAGGTTGAGTCACCTGAAATTTACACCGCAAATAATGCGGTAATGGAAAGTGCTGTTGATGTACTGTTTTCAGAGAATGCGTTAGTAATGAGTGGGTCGCATTGATAGCCAATAAGCAGATTGTAATAATACATATAAAGTGTATTTTTGTGCAAAAGAGAATTTTTTTTAAATGGATTAATATCTGTGAACATTACCAGACTAAAATTAGGGTAAATTAGAATGTCAATGGTGGTTCTTGCGGGAATCTAGTGCGACTCGTTTACGAGATACAGTATTTTGAAAAGTACCCACAGCGACACTTCTAAAGTATCTGTACTGGCACACACTAAAGAACAGCGCAGGCGTCATATCCGGGGAACAGGACGGCCAAGGTGCAGGTACCCCGCATTCAAACCGACGATTGGGAAACAATTCTTGAAGACGTGTTGTGGTAGTTCGTGCACAATGGGCTGCACTGTGCAGCCACCATGTTGGTACCACCGGCACCTCCTAGACTGCAGAGGACCATGGTCTAGCATCCGTGGAAGATAGTTAGCAGGCTGTAATACTTGCGCGTGTTCAGTGTTCCGTCTATGAAACACGGGCCTATGAGCTGATGGTTCGCTATCCCACACCACACGGTTATACTCCATGGACGCTGACGTTCGACCTGACGAAGCTAACGGGGCTTGTCGACAGACCAGTGGTGCATGTTTCGGCCGTTTACCTGGCCATGACTGGCAAATATGGCATCATCCCTAAACAAGATACATGATACATCTGGGGTATCCTGTCTTATTGCTCATTCTCCGTCGATAAGGGTTTCATCCCTATAACATATCTCTCCATCGAGAGCTGCATGGAAACAATTTGTGAGAACCGTGTTAACGTATGTGGCACAGCAAACTCTTGTAGCATGTCCAGGTAAACACCACCGTTGACGGCAGACTCGTTGAAAACTAATGGACCAGTGATGCAACTGTGCACCACTTCGCACGAAACATTGAAGTTAGAACTGTTTCTTTCCATTTCAGGTGTAACTTGAGGATTTTGAAACTTCCTGGCAGATTAAAACTGTGCATCCGACCGAGACTCGAACTCGGGACCTTTGCCTTTCGCGGGCAAGTGCTCTACTATCTGAGCTACCGAAGCACGACTCACGCCCGGTCCTCACAGCTTTACTTCTGCCAGTATCTCGTCTCCTATCTTCCAAACTTTACAGAAGCTCTCCTGCGAACCTTGCAGAACTAGCACTCCTGAAAGAAAGGATATTGCGGAGACATGGCTTAGCCACAGCCTGGGGGATGTTTCCAGAATGAGATTTTCACTCTGCAGCGGAGTGTGCGCTGATATGATTCTGTCAACCCCATATATGAACTATACAAAGATTCAGTTCGCCGGATATATGAAACGTTGCCTTATGCGAGAAATAATTTTTTTCCAGAAAGTCATTGTTTGTGTCGATCTTGCCTACGTTTGTCTGTTAGCTTTAAGCAGCTGCTCCTTGCAGGGATGTAGCCGTGACCTCTTATGCAAGACTCTGTGCACTGTTGATCGTCTCATTTCCAACTCTCTGGCCGCCTTAGGCACCGATTTTGTCGGTGTCCTTGCAAATGCCGACGTACTTTGTCCACGTTGGCGTCTGAAACATATGCACCCCCACCCCACCACACTCCTCTCATTTCTGTGGAGGATACTGCATGTTTCCATAAATGACATATGCAAAACCCGAATAGTTGGTCGGGACGTCTGTTGCCTTCCACGTCGTGTTCGAAAGCTTCGTTCGACTTGGGTATCGAACGTCGTCTGAATGAACCGGGCCACACACTGAGATTTCTCCAGTGACGTCGACATTTTATCAGGTTTTCAAATTAAAATCTGCGTCAAAATTGTATCACATGGAAGATAAAAATTTAAAAAATAAAAGAACACTGTACGTGTCGTCTTATCATACGTTCAAAACCATTTGTTAATGTCTAGTAGACTTTTAAAGTTATTAAACTATAAAGCTGTAAAGATAATTTACGGACACCCTGCCATTATTTGTTATAGACACCTTGAACAGTACACTTTGATATGGCAACAAATCGGATTACTTCATTCACGTTCAAGTTACGGGCACATCCAAATGCAATAACTCTTTCCTGGTATTCTGTCACATCTCCTCATCGACCCGTTTTAACGGCGCTGATTCCACACAGCCGAGCGGCACATAGACTTCACCACTTCAATGCCGCGGCCTATGTACCTACGTCACAGGTGTTGGGTCACATGACCCCTATCACCCGCTAAATACTAGCAGTAGTGACAGTAGTAGCAGTTTTATTCATCCGTAGATCACTTTTGCAAGGGTACTAGACATGTCTTGCTATTACAAATTGAGAAAAACAAAAATAACGTAAGTTACATACATAGGCATTTACGTACTTACAGATCTGATCGAACAAGGACTTACATATATATGAACCATCTCGACATCTGCCTAAAGTAATTTAGGGTAACCACAGAAGATCTAGATCAGGATGGCCGGATGAATATTGTAGCTTCCACCGTCCCTAATACGATGCCAGTCAGTTTGAAACAGTGCTCCATCATTCGAGTTATCCGTAGTGTATAATATTGCTTTACGAATAGGTTATTTAATAATGAAATAGTGCTATACTGTTCATTCCTTTATGACTTCTTTTCACTGCACACACTTCCACACAAAACACACATTGTTTCACAATGTAACGTTACACACGCTACAAGTAGACTTGAGGACCGGAGAAATACTGTTTGATTTCCATTTCCTGTGCAGCTACTCATCATCCGCTAGCCTGAAAAATGAGTGACATGTCGGGCTCAGAAAAAGGATAAGGTGTTAGTATTATACATTGCATTGCTTTCGGATTAAGATTTTCTCAAAAAGGAGGAAAAACCCATAGTGTGAAAGAGGTATGTGAAAAGATAGACGTTTTACTATCGTTACTATTATTTATAAGAGTTAGATTATTTACCAAGCCCATACCCTGTACTGTCTAAGTAATCCTTCAACATATGGACTGTATTACTTGACAGGTACTTCTTAGCTGCCTTTTTAAATAAGTTTCTTGTAGTAATCTCTTTAATCTCCTTGGGCAAATCATTGCATAGTTTTATTACTTGGTAAAAAATGCTGTTTAGAATTTTATATTTATTCTTTCTTAGTAAATATGAGCTCAGAATAGAACTAGAACAGAGCTGCTTAATCAGTAACCGCCAAAGTTATTTTCGATGGTGTACAACTCACTGGTAAAGGTACTTTCGTGCCGAGTACTCCGTCCACAGCACTCCAGAGCCTCCAGTGCACTCTTTTACTGGTGTTACTAATATTTATCAGGTGAGCTTCTGATGTACCATGTTCTTGTTATTGTTACGTATCTTATACCGGATGTACCTCCTACGAAAGTACAGGTACTTTTTGTTTCATGTTTTGGCAGATATTTGGAATTTCTTTTCTGCAGTGTGTAGCTCATCACATCTTTTACGCGACACCCTTCGTCGACAGAAAACATTGTTTATTTCCAGTCACAAACAAAATGATTTTTAAGTCGGAATTTTAGGTGCCCATTCGACAGGGCGGTCCAAAATTAGTCTAGTGCGAAAATGCGCCTGCCACGAATTCCTGTTCTGTGCCAAGCTTTTCATCTCAAAGTAGCATTTTCATGCTACGTCCTCAATTGTTAGCCGGCCGGGTGGCCGAGCGGTTCTAGGCGCTACAATCTGGAACCACGAGACAGCTACGGTCGCAGGTTGGAATCCTACCTCGGGCATGGATGTGTGTGATGTCCTTAGGTTAGTTAGGTTTAAGTAGTTCTAAGTTCTAGGGGACTGATGACCTCAGAAGTTAAGTTCCATAGTACTCAGAGCCATTTGAACCATTTGAACCTCAATTATTTACTGGATGTATTTCAGTCTCTGTCTTTCTCTACGGTTCTTAACTTCTACAGCTCCCTCTAGTACCAAGAAAGTTATCACCTGATGCCTTAACAGATGTTATATCATGCTGTCCCTTCCACTTGTATGTGTTTTCCAAGTTTCTTTCCTCGTCGATTCTGCGGACAACCTCCTCATTCCGTACCTTATCAGTCCACCTAATTTTAAAAATTCTCCTGTAGCACCACATCTCAAATGCTTCGATTCTCTGCTGTTCTGATTTTCCCACAGTCTATGTCTCACTACCATACAATGCTGTACTCCTAACGTACATAGTCAGAAATTTCTCCCTTAAGTTAAAACCGATGTTTGATACCAGCAGACTTCGCTTGGCTAGCTATGCCTTTTTCGCCAGTGCTAGTCTGCTTTTTTGTCCTCCTTGCTCCGTCCATCATGCGTTAATCTTCTGCATAGGTAGCAGAATTCCTTAACTTCGTGCATTTCTTTATCGCCAGTTGTAATGTTAAGTTTCTGGCTGTTCCCGTTTCTACTACTTCTCATTACTTATCTTTCTTCGATTTACTCATTAGCCTGTTTGTTCTATTCAACACACCCTGAAATTCTTCTTCACTTTCACTGAGGATAGTATTGTCATCAGCGAATCTTATCCCTGATATCTTTTCAACCTGAATTTTAATCTCACTCTTGAATCTTCCGCCTATCTTACACACTTTTTAATTCGAGAACTTCTTTCATGATCTTCCACTCTTATTGTTTCCTCTTAAATCTTGTACATATTGTACACACACACACACAAAAAGTTTTGCATCACCTCGGTTCCGAGAGTCCCGGAACCTTTACAGAAAACTGGAATAGTGATCAACATAAACATCATTTCCGCCCTTTTTATTGCTCACGAAAACCACAAATTGCATGTTGTACCACCATACAGACAGACCTTCAGAGGTGGTGGTCCACATTGCTGTACACACCGGTACCTCTAATACCCAGTAGCATGTCATTTTGCAATTGATGCATGCCTGTATTCATCGTGGCATACTATCTACAAGTTCATCATCGTACTGTTGATCCAGTTTTTCCCACTCCTCAACGGCGATTCGGTGTAGATCCCTCAGAGTGGTTGGTGGGTCACCTCGTCCTCAAACAGCCTTTTTGAATCTACCCCACACATGTTCGGTAGTGTTCATGTCTGCAGAACATGTTGGCCAGTCTAGTCGAGCGATGCCGTTATCCTGAAGCAAGTCATTCACAAGATTTGCACGATGGGGGCGCGAATTGTCGTCCATGAAGACGAATGCCTCGCCAATATGGTGCTGATACGGTTGCACTATCGGTCGGAGGATGGCAGTCACGTATCGTACCGCCTTCCATGACCACCAGTGCCGTGCGTCAGCTACACATAATGCCACCCCAAAACAGAAGGCAAACTCCACCTTCCAGCACTCGCTGGTGAGTGTGTCTAAGGCGTTCACGCTGACAGGGTTGCCTCCAAACGCGTCTCCGACGACTATCTGGTTGAAGGCATATATATATATATATATATATATATATATATATATATATATATATATATATATATATATATATATACAGGGTGAGTCACCTAACGTTACCGCTGGATATATTTCGTAAACCACATCAAATACTGACGAATCGATTCCACAGACCGAATGTGAGGAGAGGGGCTAGTGTAATTGGTTAATACAAACCATAAAAAAATGCACGGAAGTATGTTTTTTAACACAAACCTAGGTTTTTTTAAATGGAACCCCGTTAGTTTTGTTAGTCCATCTGAACATATAAACAAATACGTAATCAGTGCCGTTTGTTGCATTGTAAAATGTTAATTACATCCGCAGATATTGTAACCTAAAGTTGACGCTTGAGTACCACTCCTCCGCTGTTCGATCGTGTTTATCGGAGAACACCGAATTACGTAGGGATCCAAAGGGAACGGTGATGGGCCTTAGGTACAGAAGAGACTGGAACAGCACATTACGTCCACGCGCTAACACCTTTTTATTGGTCTTTTTCACTGACGCACATGTACATTACCATGACGTTGAGGACGCATAAATTGGCCAGCCCGTTCTCCTGATCTTACACCTCTGGACTTCTTTCTGTGGTGTACGTTAAAGGAGAATGTGTACCGTGATGTGCCTACAATCCCAGAGGATATGAAACAACGTATTGTGGCAGCCTGCGGCGACATTACACCAGATGTACTGCGGCGTGTATGACATTCATTACGCCAGAGATTGCAATTGTGTGCAGCAAATGATGGCCACCACATTGAACATCTATTGGCCTGACATGTCAGGACACACTCTATTCCATTACGTAATTGAAAACGGAAACCACGTGCGTACGTGTACCTCACCCCTCATGGTAATGTACATGTGCGTCACTGAAAAACACCAATAAAAAGGTGTTAGCGTGTGGACGTAATGTGCTGTTCCAGTCTCTTCTGTACCTAAGGCCCATCACCGTTCCCTTTGGATCCCTACGTAATTCGGTGTTCTCCGATAAACACGATCGAACAGCGGAGGAGTGGTACTCAAGCGTCAACTTTAGGTTACAATATCTCCGTATGTAATTAACATTTTACAATGTAACAAACGGCACTGATTACGTATTTGTTTATATTTTCAGATTGGCTAACAAAACTAACGGGGTTCCATTTAAAAAAACGTAGGTTTGTGTTAAAAATCATACTTCCGTGCATTTTTTTATGGTTTGTATTAACCAATTACACTAGCCCCTCTCCTCACGTTCGGTCTGTGGAATCGATTCGTCAGTATTTGATGTGGTTTACGAAATATATCCAGCGGTAATGTTAGGTGACTCACCCTGTATATATATATATATATTCCATTACGTAATTGAAAACGGAAACCACGTGCGTACGTGTACCTCACCCCTCATGGTAATGTACATGTGCGTCACTGAAAAACACCAATAAAAAGGTGTTAGCGTGTGGACGTAATGTGCTGTTCCAGTCTCTTCTGTACCTAAGGCCCATCACCGTTCCCTTTGGATCCCTATGGAGGAGATACAGAGAGACAGAAACTGTCGATGACATGCCTCGCTCAGGCCGTCCAAAGTACTACTGCAGTGGGTGACTGCTACCTACGGATTATGCCTCGGAGGAACCCTGACAGCAAGGTCATCATGTTGAATAATGCTATTCGTGCAGCCACAGGACGTCATGTTACGACTGAAACTGTGCGCAATAGGCTCCATGACGCGTAACTTCACTCCCGACGTCCATGGCGAGGCCCATCTTTGTAACCACGAATCTACGGTCGCAGGTTCGAATCCTGCCTCGGGCATGAATGTGTGTGATGTCCTTAGGTTAGCTAGGTTTAAGTAGCTCTAAGTTCTAAGGGGACTGTTGACCTCAGATGTTAAGTTCCATAGTGCTCAGAGCCATTTGAAACTATATATATATATATATATATATATATATATATATATATATATATATATATATATATCTGAGGTCAACAGTCCCCTTAGAACTTAGAACTACTTAAACCTAGCTAACCTAAGGACATCACACACATTCATGCCCGAGGCAGGATTCGAACCTGCGACCGTAGATTCGTGGTTACAAAGATGGGCCTCGCCATGGACGTCGGGAGTGAAGTTACGCGTCATGGAGCCTATTGCGCACAGTTTCAGTCGTAACACGACGTCCTGTGGCTGCACGAATAGCATTATTCAACATGATGACCTTGCTGTCAGGGTTCCTCCGAGGCATAATCCGTAGGTAGCAGTCACCCACTGCAGTAGTACTTTGGACGGCCTGAGCGAGGCATGTCATCGACAGTTTCTGTCTCTCTGTATCTCCTCCATGTCAGTACAACATCGCTTTGGTTCACTCCGAGACGCCTGGACACTTCCCTTGTTGAGAGCCCTTCGTGGCACAAAGTAACAATGCGGACGCGATCGAACCGCGGTACTGACCGTCTAGGCATGGTTGAAGTACAGGCAACACGAGCCGTGCACTTCTTTCCTGGTGGAATGACTGGGACTGATCTGGCTTCGGACCCCCTCCGACTAACAGGCGCTGCTCATGCATGGTTGTTTAGACGTTTGAGCGGGTTTAGTCACATCTCTGAACAGTTAAAAGGACTCTGTCTGTGATACAATATCCACAGAGAACGTCTGTCTTCAGGAGTTCTGGGAACCGGGGTGACGCAAAATTTTTTTTCATGTGTGTATATTATCCGCATTTCCCTATAGCTCGCCCCTATTTTTCTCAGAATTATTTCGAAAATCTAGCTCCTGACTCCACCTACATATTGCGTAGTTGCAAGTGTCTGCCGAAACAGCTGATGATTCGGAGGTGGGACCCCAAGTATAATTAATTTGATGCTCTGCTGGGCGCCTCCACCTCGAGTGCGCGCATCCTCAGTGGAGCCGCCCCCTGCCTGCGACCCTGGAGGGCTGTGAGAGTGACGGCGGCGCGCGGTCGGTGCTGTTTCCAGGACGGGGAGGAGGTGGCCGACGACGACGAGCAGCTGTCCAGGGCGGGCCGCTCCGGCATGGCGGACCCTCTGACGCGCCACGACCGCAACTTCATCCGCTTCGGCCGCTCGGGGCGCTCCGGGCCCGCGCAGCATCAGTAAGTAGAGCACCAGACAGACTCAGCTCCCAGGTTGAGGAACATCCCATCTCACTGGTCATTACTGGTTCTTTTGTTCTCTACTATTTCTTGTATAACCATCTTATTCGCTTTTCTCCCAGCCCATCCTACACTACTGGCCATTAAAACTGCTACACCAAGAAGAAATGATGAACAACGGGTATTCATTGGACAAATATATTATACTAGAACTGACATGTGATTACATTTTCACGCAATTTGGATGCATAAGTCCTGAGAAATTAGTACCCAGAACAACCACCTCTGGCCGTAATAACGGCCTCGATACGCCTGGGCATTGAGTCAAACAGAGCTTGGATGCCGTGAACAGGTATAGCTGCCCATGCAGCTTCACTACGTTACCACAGTTCATCAAGAGTAGTAACTGGCGTATTGTGACGAGCCAGTTGCTCGGCCACCATTGACCACACGTTTTCAATTGGTGAGAGATCTGGAGAATGTGCTGACCAGGGCAGCAGTCGAACATTTTCTGTATCCAGAAAGGCCCGTACAGGACCTGCAACATGCGGTCGTGCATTATCCTGCTGAAATGTAGGGTTTCGCAGGGATCAAATGAAGGGTAGGGCCACGGGTCGTAACACATCTGAAATGTAACGTCCACTGTTCAAAGTGCCGTAAATGCGAACAAGAGGTGACCGAGACGTGTAACGAATGGCACCCCATACCATCACGCCGGGTGATACTCCAGTATGGCGATGACGAATACACGCTTCCAATGTGCGTTCACCGCGATGTCGCCAAACACGGATGCGACCATCATTATGCTGTAAACAGAACCTGGATTCATCCGAAAAAATGACGTTTCGCCATTCGTACACCCAGGTTCGTCGTTGAGTACATCATCGCAGGCGCTCCTGTCTGTGATGCAGCGTCAAGGGTAACGCAGCCATGGTCTCCGAGCTGATAGTCCATGCTGCTGCAAATGTCATTGAACTGTTCGTTCAGATGGTTGTTGCCTTGTAGAGGTCCCCATCTCCTGACTCAGGGATCTGGACGTGGCTGCACGATCCGTTACAGCCATGCGGATGAGATGCCTATCATCTCGACTGCTAGCGATACGAGGCCGTTGGGATCCAGCACGGCGTTCGTATTACCCTCCTGAACCCATCTATTCCATATTCTGCTAACAGTCATTGGATCTCGACCAACGCGAGCAGCAATGTCGCGATACGATAAACCGCAATCGCGATAGACTACAATCCGACCTTTTATGAAAGTCGGAAACGTGATGGTACCCATTTCTCCTCCTTACACGAGGCATCACAACAACGTTTCACCAGGCAACGCCGGTCAACTGCTGTTTGTGTATGAGAAATCGGTTGGAAACTTTCCTCATGTCAGCACGTTGTAGGTGTCGCCACCGGGGCCAACCTTGTGTGAATACTCTGAAAAGCTAATCATTTGCATATCACAGCATCTTCTTCCTGTCGGTTAAATTTCGCATCTGTAGCACGTGATCTTCGTGGTGTAGCAATTTTGATGGCCAGTAGTGTATTTCCTAGTGAATGCAGCAGTTGGCTTATGACCTTGGTTGTTGGTGGACTGTTCTAGTGTGTTCGTCTAGCTGCTGAGATGGAGGCAGGCAGAAAAGAGCAGAGAAGTGTGGTTCGTTTCCCGGTGTGTGAGGGTGCTGGAGTACTTGAAAATCGGTGTCGCATGTCCGCTGTATGCTGTAAACACTGCGTGTCCCTGATGTGTGTGCACGAGGGGCAGAGGAGATTCCGAGAAGGGCGCACATCACTGCGAGACGGTTCGCACCCAGGACTGAACCATCCGAACCATTACCCGTGACCTGATGAGGCTGACCGATGGCCTGATTTGGATTAGGGCGACCAATCAAGCAGGTTTAAATTCGTGTTCAGGTCGGCATTAGCCATGCCATCATCAAAGACCACTCGCATTACCGCAAAATCTGCGTCCAGTGGGTGCAGCGTCACCTGACGGAGGAACAAAAGATGACCGGCTTCAAATCTGAATCATCAGCGTCGGTACCACGAGGAAGAACATGCGTTTCTGTAACGCACTGCCACAGGGGACGAAAAATGATGCCACTACTTCGAACCCGAGGGCAAACGGCAAAGCCTGCAGTTGAAACATTCCGTATGTCCCCCTCTAAAGAAATCCAAAGATATTCACACAAGTTCCGGTAAGGTCACGATGATCGTCTTCTTCAACTGCATGGACCCTCTGAGTGTGAATCACAATCGATGCGCAGCGCTATGAAGATAGTTCGCAAAACGCCCAGAAATGCTGTCGGACGGAATCATCCTGTCGCATGATAACACCCGCCTCTACACTGCCAATGGGACGAAGCCTATGCTTCAGCGATTTGGTAGGGAAACGCTGCAACATCCTTCGCAGCCCAAATCTTTCACCGTGTGGTTTTCACATCTTTCGCTACCCCAAGAAAGACTGCGTCGACATCTGTTTCAGTCGGACGGGGAAGTGCAAGAGTGGGTACAGTGCGGACCCGTCAGCGGCCGACCGCGTTCTTCTAAACACGAATTGATCGTCTCGTCTCCTAGTGGGATAAATTTCTTAGAGCGCTCGGTGATTAGAATGGAACCATCGCATGGTTCCGTTTTGACGAGTGTTTGGGTTTCGTTTGATTGCCCTTCATAATTCTTCTGCAGAACCAAATTTCTGCAACTTCGAGTCGGGTTTTCTCCTGCTTTACTAATGCCCAGGTTTCACATCAGTATGTCAGGATACTCCATACACAGTTCTTTACAAATCTTTTGTTAGTATGAAAGCGGATGTACTTCTTCAGCAGAGGGTTCTCATTTTGGAAGGAGCTCTTGTCATGCTATTCTTATGATGATTTTCTTGAGACATCTATCGATTTTCTCTACGTTGCTACCGAGATAGCGAAATTCGATTACATCCTCGAGTTTCTCACTACCTGTTCTTATGCCAGTATTACCTTCAGCTTCTTCCTTATGTACATAACTAAAACTCTTGTTTTCTTGGTATTTATTTTCAGTTTTAGTTTTGCTATCTCATGACTGAAGACTCTAATCGTTTTATTTACTACCTTCTCCGCATCAGTCACTATTACATTGTCTTCGGAAAATCTGATACAGTGAATACACGTACCATTTATTTTGTGTTGTCATCTTTTCTGTCAATGCTGTTATTGTCCCCTCGATAAGTAAGGTGATAAATGACATCCCCGTCACACCCCCTTCTGATTTTTGCTTGTTTCTTGCTACCATTAATATCCAGTTCAGTTCTTTGACTTTTGTATGTACTTAAAATTAGTCGTCTGTCCTTCCAGTCAAATCCTACATTGAGCATTGTTATAAAAAACAGCTTCCTGACAACCGTATCAAGTGCCTTTTCTAGGTAAGTAAACGCAATACACGTTTTTCTGTTTGTATCTACTTCCCTCGTTCCTTTCCCTGATATGAAATCAAACTCGTCATTGACTAAGTTCCAATCTATTTTCTGTGTAATCCTCTCTTTAACTACTGAAAGCAGTATTTTTGATGCATGTGATAGAAGTGTTCTTTAGTTTGTACAGTGCTTTGTATTAGCCCTCTTGGGTAATAACTTTTTGTAAAGTTACGTGGTACGATACACTCTTCTAAACATTCTGATACCACAATAAACAATTTCCTTTTGATGTTGTTTCTCCTGTTTTGTAGGAGCTCTGCGGGGATGTCATCTGTGCTCTATGATTTATTTTATTTCAAATCTGTTTAGTGTAAGGAACATCTCTTTTGTTGATAATGGTCTGTTATTGGTTTCATCAGTTACTTTTTATCTTAAAAATCTCATCTAAACGTCCAACTTCACCATCACTGCACAGGTTTTCAATATATCCTTGGCCTCATTTGTATACATGACTAAATTTGTAGACGATTTTGTGGCACAATGGTGCCAAATGTTGTGGCTAGAACTTAGACTCCATAACAGGTATATGTTTGTCAGTCCAAGCTGCATCAAGTCTACGCCAGAGCAGTTGATGCTGATTTCTCGGTAACCCATGATCCCATCTTTCGAAAAGGAGACTCTCGTGGACAGGGAAACATTCAAACACATTCAGTATCGAGGTAGGTCAGGAATGCACTGGTACATGGGAACATGCATTATCTTGTTGAAAAGCAGCACAAGGCTTCGAAGACAGGGCACAGCCACTGGCCGTAACATGTTGGAAACGTATGGCCTTCAGTCCGTATTACTGTATGTCCAAGACAGAGGTGACTGTGTTGTGTATCTAACCAAGCTCTAATGGCAGGTGTTACGATGGCAAATCCAGTCTGGAAACTTTCAATCTCCTCGAATCCTACACAAAGGATACAACCATCATGATGTAGTACAGAGTCTTAAAAGACGATGCTGTGTCACTTCTGGGACCGATGTTGCTGTTGGCCCCATCACTTTCTGTGCGGCTCTCTCTGATGACAGGTGAAGGAGGAAGTTTCAACATTGCTCGCCGTGCTGACAGTTCGTGATACCACCACACACCGTCAGGAGGCTTGCGGAGTATGGCTGTAGATGCAGATGTCGAAACTTTGTCACACTGTCTGTATGGTTACTTGTCTTGCTGCAGACAATCTTATTTCACAACTCAAGGTACGTGACGTTACAGTACAATACCGAACGGTCGAAAGAAAAATATGTCTGCCTTCTCGGGCGTTAGAGTTGTGGGGCCGCTCAGATTCTGCACAAAGTTGAGCATAACTCTCTTGGACCTTCTGACTGGTTATTCGCATTGCTCTTGTAGGATCCCGATCAACATGTGCCGCAGTGCTGCAGGATTGTTAGGTCACTATCCTGATACTGTTTCTTACGTGAGGAACAGCACAATCTTCCCATTAAAAAAAATCAACGAATGTGGTTTCTGAATGAGAAATGTGTCATGTATTTCATTTCTAACATACAGAATATACAATCTAAGAAAGAAAGCAAGGAAAAAAAGACATAGCATGAAGGAATTATCCGGATGGGACGGAAATCGGTAGATCTTACTTACAGACATACAAATGATTATAAATTCAGAAAGATTCGATGATTTATTCAAGAGAAAGAACTTCATAAATTGAGCAAGTCAATAATGCTTTGGTCCACCTCTGACCGTTAAAGCAACAGTTATTGGGCTTTGCATTGATTTATAGAGTTCAGCCTGGAATGTCGCTGACTGGAGAAAATTGTCTTCAGTGATGAGTGTCGCTTGACAACCGGAAGCGACACTCTGGTGTGCCGTTTCTTCCTGTAGCAGGACCCCTCTGACTGTCATCCACGGCACCCTTACAGCATAGTGGTGGGTCGACGACACCCTACACCCCGTGTTGTTGTCTCTCATGGTAAGCCATCGCGGACTTACCTTTGACTAGGATAAAGCCTGGCTGCACACTCACAGAATTTCTACTGCTTGTCTTCGTACTTTCCAAACCCTTCCTTGCCCATCAAGGCAGCTGAACCTCTCCCCATCTGAGAACGTTTGGAGGCGGAGCACTCAACCAAGTCGGAATTTTGACGATCTAACGCACCAATTGGACAGAATTTGGCGCAGAATCCCTCAGGTCGACATCCAAAAACTCTAGCAATCATTTCCAAGTCGAGTAACTACTTGGATGAGGACCAGAGATGGACCAACACGCTATTGACTTTCTCAATTTGTAAGACTCTTTGTCTTGAATAATTTTTCCACTTCTTCTGAAATTGTAATCGTTTGTTTGTCTTTACATGTACATCGCACCTACTGATTTCCCTCCCATTCGGATAATTCCTACGTGGTTGGTAGTTTTTCTTTGTTTCCCTAGAATGTATATGGTAGTACACGTAATTATTCCTAGCAGTTACGCTGAAATAATTTATACAGCTGAGCAAGTGCTAGGGAGCTTTCGGATTTGACGTTTGTCGATTCCACCTTCAAAGCGTTGTCGTTTTGAGGGTCAACAGTGTATTGATATCAAGGGCAAGTGCCTCTATCATCGAGACTTTTCTTTAGTTTGCTCCCTGTGTTGATTAGGAGTGTAGTTTTCATTGTGTAGTACCTCCGCTACTCGCCGGCTTGCATTTCTGCTTCCCTACGCACAGCGGTGCGTCGCAGTGTAGCCTAATCTGCCGCAGGGCAGGAGCCGAGCCGGCTCTGTGGGCGGCGCTGCTGGACCCGCGACTGGCTGTGCTGCCCGCGCCCGCGGGCGCCGATGACGCCGACGTGGACGGCGCCGCCGGCAGCGGCAGGGGCCGCATCTCCACCAGGAGCTTCCTCCGGCTGGGCTAGGCCGCCCTCTCGCCCTCGTCCTCTTCAGAGTACCACACAGGAAAGCGATGGCACAAACCGTTCAAATAAAATTAATTCCTATGTCGTCTTCATTTGCGACCAGTTCGTTTCTATAAATTTTTTCGTAGCATCTCTTTGTTGGTTACTACTCAACAGGTGACAATTTCACGTTGATGAATTTTCACCTAGTAATTACTTATGTTTGTGAAGATTCATTGTAATTTATTTGACAATTCATAAATAATTTGCCTGATCATAGAGCAATCGCTATTACCAACACTTTGCATAAAATTTAGATAATGCAATGTAAAGCATTTTACTGGATCGTATAGCCAGTTTACATTCCGTTAATTATGCATTTAATAATTTGGTCTTAAAGTTTGCCTCAAAACTGATAATGTAAAATGGCATTAAGGAATAAATTCTCACATTTTAATCGCTGTTGATTCCCTGGAGAGGACGAATTGAGATTGTGAGGCCTTTACATACCTAATGTACTCTGAAGTTTCTATTATTCTTACTGTTACCTTTGTCACCGTTTATTTCAAAATTTAACGTAGCGCACAATGTAACGTTCTGTATCCTGTGTAGCTAAGGACTTTCATTGTTCTAACAATTGTTATTCACTTCTGTGCATGTGACTAATAAAGTTTTACTTTCATTGATATGGCAAGTTAAATGCAGTGCTAATTACCAGAAAATGACTCCTTGTTGTCTATTTTTGAATAAAGAGACATATGTTCTACTACACTCGAACTTATTCCCTACCTGTTCCAACCTTTTAGGATTTATTATCCAAATAACATAAATAAATATAGTAACGCTAGCACATATTTTCGAAACTCACTGTGTGTCTATAGTGCTGGCTGAAAACGAATATAATTACTTAAGACCATACTGTGAGGTGCTATTAATGGTAACACGGGTCTCATTTCGGTATATTCCCAGAATCAAGTATTCTGTTGTATCCATTATTTATTCGTGTTATGATATAACATTCTGACGTCCCGAGGCACATCTCTCTCGTGCCATCTCATTCATTACCAATAATACATTAGTTTCCGTGTTTGACGCACATCTTCAGTCGTTCTGGTGGTGGTGGTGGTTAGTGTTTAACGTCCCGTCGACAACGAGGTCATTAGAGACGGAGCGCAAGCTCGGGTTAGGAAAGGATTGGGAAGGAAATCGGCCGTGCCCTTTCATGGGAACCATCCCGGCATTTGCCTGAAACGATTTAGGGAAATCACGGAAAACCTAAATCAGGATGGCCGGAGACGGGATTGAACCGTCGTCCTCCCGAATGCGAGTCCAGTGTGCTAACCACTGCGCCACCTCGCTCGGTCAGTCGTTCTGCTGAACACTTTTGGCCACCACAGCTGATGTTATGTAAACTTCTGATAATTCACAACGTAGCATTTTAAAATCAGGACTAATTCTTCCACAGGTACACTTAATTCCTTTCTTTATTTAGACACAACTGGGTTTCAGGACGGAGTCTCACAACCACCTTCGTGTACTCGTTGAAGCTAGGCACAAGTTGTCATAGCAGTCAGATCACATCCTACATGTTCTCCCTCACTGGCCAATGGCCAGGCAGAGATTCATTGCCTCCTGCCTCCGCTATTCAGCTAGCTAGACGATTCTGAGTTTGATAACTGACTACCTCTTTATAGCTTCTGAGGATATCCCCCGGAGTAGAAGGAGTATTATTGACGACGTAATGCCTATTAAACTGTCTTCAAGGACATAATACCGTCCGTGCAACTATATATGATCGATCCCAGGCTATTCATACCAAGGTAATCTGAGCGCAAATTACGGTCCAGAACGTTTTATCACAAGAGCAAACCAGGTGGTAGAGCATGTAATGGAAACGCTTAGTCTCTTCCCATCTACAGGTAAAGTGGCTTTCACGTCGTATGTTCGTAGATCTAAGAAAATAAACGATATTTACGAAGAAAGTATAAATAAAATCCATTAAGCCTAATGTCCGTAAAACGTCAGGGCCTACATTAGAGATGGGCAGCACGTGACGATAGTCTGTTTATCTGCATAGCTTAGTTTTACACGGCCTTTAGTATAGACAGGGACTGCGATTGTTGTGTGCGGATGCGAGCCGAGTTGGTGCCACTTCGCTCTCTGCTTCAGGCTGTGATGGCTTCAGTTACACAGCTTGAGGCTGCAGTGGATGGGCCCCACTGTTGTGGGCCTTCCGTAGGGATCCAACGGATATCCAGCACGTCAGAGTTCTGCGATCAGTCGTCACCGGTGGCCAACCTATTTACTGCTCGCACTGAGGCTGACCCCTCAGCTGTGGTCGAGTGGGAGGTCGCCCCAGGGCGAAGCAGGCCGCGAAAGACTTCCCAGGCGGCCGCACGTAAGGCCTCTCCGGTTTGTCTGACGAACAGGTTCCAGGTGCTGTCTGTGGCTGACACTGTCGCTGAGCCAGATGCTGTCGCCTGTCCTGTTTCAGAGGAAACCACTTAGCCTGCAAGATCCGGCCAATCGCAGAGGGTGGGACTATTGGTAGTTGGGAGTTAGAACGTTAGGCACGTTATGGGGCCCCTTAGGGACTTGGCTGACAAGGAGGGTAAGAAAACCAATGTGCACTCCGTGTGCATACCGGGTGGAGTCATTCCAGATGTGGAAAGGGTCCTCCCGGATGCATTGAAAAGCACAGGGTGCAGCCAACTGCAGGTGGTTGCTCACGTCGGTACCAATGATGTGTGTCGCTTTGGATCAGAAGAGATTCTCTCTGGTTTCGAGAGGCTAACAGAAGTGGTAACGGCTGCCAGTCTTGCTTGCAAGATAAAAGCAGAGCTGACCATTTGCAGCATAGTCGACAGGACCGATTGCGGACCTCTGGTACAGAGCTGAGTGGAGGGTCTGATCCGAGGCTCAGACGGTTCTGCGATCGTGTAGGCTGCAGATTCCTCGACTTGCGCCAAAGGGTGGTTGGGTTTCGAGTTCCGCTGAATAGGTCAGGTGTCCACTATACGCTGGAGGCGGCTACACGGGTAGCAGGGGATGCGTGGCTTGGACTCGGCGGTTTTTTAGGTTAGAGGGTCTCGGGAAAACACAAGATGGGCTTCAGTCACAAAGGGTGCAGGCTGAGGAAGAACATAGATACAGGAACCATTAGTATTACAGTCGTAAATTGTCGTAGCTGTGTTGGGAAAGTACCAGAGCTCCAATCGCTAGTAGAAAGCACTGATCCTCAAATCGTTATAGGTACTGAAAGCTGGCTAAAGCCGGATATAAGCTCAGCTGAAATTTTTGCCAAGAACCTAACGGTGTTCCGAAAAGATCAGCAAAACACGGTTGGCGGTGGAGTGTTTGTTGCTGTTAGAAGTAGTTAAACTTGTCGCGAAATTGAAGTAGTTGCTTCCTGTGAGTTAGTATGGGCAGAGGTCATTGTTGGCAACCGGAATAAAATAATCATTGGATCCTTTTACCGACCTCCGAGTTCAGATGATACAGTTGCTGAAAGGTTCAAACAAAACTTGAGTTGATTTCAAATACATACCCGACTCATACGATAATAGTTGGTGGTGACTCATTTACCCTCGATATGTCGGCTAATAAACATGTTTAATTCCGGAGGAACGCATAAAATATCATCCGAGATTGTGCTAAACGCATTCTCTGAAAATTATTTCGAGCAGTTAGTTCATGAGCCCGCGCGAATAGTAAATGGTTGTAAAAATACACTTGACCTCTTAGCAACAAACAATCCTGTGTTAATAACCAGCATCAAAACCGACATAGGGTTAGTGAACACAGGGTTGTCGTTGCGAGACTGGATATTGCAATCCCCAAAACCTCGAAAAATAAGCTAAAAAACATACCTATTCAAAAAAGCAGATAAAAATTCACTTGACGCCTTCCTGAGAGACAATCTCCACTCAATCCAAATTAATAATATAAGTGTAGACCAGATGTGCCTTGTGTTGTTGTGGTCTTCAGTCCCGAGACTGGTTTGATGCAGCTCTCCATGCCATTCAATTCTGTGCAAGCTTCTTCATCTCCCAGTACCTACTGCGGCCTACATCGTTCTGGATCTGCTTCGTGTATTCATCTCTTGGTCTCCATCTACGTTTTTTACCCTCCACGCTGCCCTCCAATACTAAATTGGTGATCCATCGATGTCTCAGAACATGTCCTACCAACCGATCCCTTCTTCTAGTCAAGTTGTGCCACAAGCTCCTCTTCTCCCCAATCCTATTCGATACCTCCTCATTAGTTACGTGATCTACCCACCTTATCTTCAGCATTCTTCTGTAGCACCCCATTTCGAAAGCTTCTATTCTCTTCTTGTCCAAACTAGTTATCGTTCATGTTTCACTTCCATACATAGCCACACTCCATACAAAGACTTTCAGAAAGGACTTCCTGACACTTAAATCTATACTCGATGTTAACAAATTTCTCTTCTTCAGAAACGCTATCCTTGCCATTGCCAGTCTGTATTTGATATCCTCTCTTCTTCGACCATCATCGGTTATTTTGCTCCCCAAATAGCAAAACTCCTTTACTACTTTAAGTGTCTCATTTCCTAATCTAATTCCCGCAGCATCACCCGATTTAATTCGACTACATTCCGTTATCCTCGTTTTGCTTTTGTTGATGTTCATCTTATACCCTCCTTTCAAGACACTGTCCATTCCGTTCAACTGCTCTTCCAAGTCCTTTTCTGTCTCTGGCAAAATTACGAGTACAATGTCATCGGCGAACCTCAAAGTTTTTATTTCTTCTCTATGGATTTTAATACCTACTCCGAAATTTTCTTTTGTTTCCTATGTTGCTTGCTAAATATACAGATTGAATAAAATCGGGGATAGGCTATAAACCTGTCTCACTCCATTCCCAACCACTATTTCCCTTTCATACCCCTCGACTCTTATAACAGTCACGTGGTTTCTGTACAAATTGTAAATAGCCTTTCGCTCTCTGTATTTTATCCCTGCCACCTTTAGTATTTGAAAGAGAGTATTCCAGTCAACATTGTCAAAAGCTTTCTCTAAGTCTACAAATGCTAGAAACGTAGGTTTGCCTTTCCTTAATCTTTCTTCTAAGATACTTATCTTAGAAGAAAGATTAAGGAAAGGCAAACCTACGTAGAGTTAGTATTTCTACTAGCCCTCGTCTTTTTACCTACTTGATCCTCTGCTGCCTTCACTACTTCATCCCTCAAAGCTACCCATTCTTCTTCTACTGTATTTCTTTCCCCCATTCCTGTCAATTGTTCCCCTATGCTCTCCTTGAAACTCTGTACAACCTCTGGTTTAGTCAGTTTATCCAGGTCCCATCTCCTTAAATTCCCACCTTTTTGCAGTTTCTTCAGTTTTAATCTACAGGTCATAACCAATAGACTGTGGTCAGAGTCCACATCTGCCCCTGGAAATGTCTTACAATTTAAAACCTGGATCCAAAATCTCTGTCTTACCATTATATAATCTATCTGATACCTTTTAGTATCTCCAGGGTTCTTCCATGTATACAACCTTCTTTCATGATTGTTAAACCAAGTGTTAGCTATGATTAAGTTATGCTCTGCGCAAAATTCTACCAGACGGCTTCCTCTTTCATTTCTTAGCCCCAATCCATATTCACCTACTATGTTTCCTGCTCTCCCTTTTCCTATTCTCGGATTCCAGTCACCCATGACTATTAAATTTTCGTCTCCCTTCACTACCTGAATAATTTCTTTTATCTCCTCATACACTTCATCAATTTCTTCATCATCTGCAGTGCTAGTTGGCATATAAACTTGTACTACTGTAGTAGACGTGGGCTTCGTGTCTATATTGGCCACAATAATGCGTTCACTATGCTGTTTGTAGTAGCTTACCCGCACTCCTTTTTTTTAATTCATTATTAAACCTACTCCTGCATTACCCCTATTTGATTTTGTATTTATAACCCCGTATTCACCTGACCAAAAGTCTTGTTCCTCCTGTCACCGAACATCACTAATTCCCACTATATCTAACTTTAACCTATCCCTGTCCCTTTTTTAGATTTTCTAACCTACCTGCTCGATTAAGGGATCTGACATTCCACGCTCCAATCCGTAGAACGCCAGTATTGTTTCTCCTGATAACGACGTCCTCTTGAGTAGTCCCCCCCCCCCCCCCCCCCGGAGATGATCCGAATTGGGGACTATTTTACCTCCGGAATATTTTACCCAAGAGTACGCCCTCATCATTTAATCATACAGTAAAAGCTGCATGCCCTCGGGAAAAATTACGGTTGTAGTTTCCCCTTGCTTTCAGCCGTTCGCAGTACCATATCAGCAAGGCCATTTTGGTTAATGTTACAAGGCCAGATCAGTCAATCATTCAGACTGTTTCCCGTGCAACTACTCAAAAGGCTGCTGGCTTAAATTCAAAGAAATAGTATCGGCAGAAATTGAGAGGTTTATACCAAATAAACTAACAAACGACGAAGCTAATCCTCCTTCGTACACAAAACGGGTTAGAACACTGTTGCAGAAACAACGAAACAAACATGCCAAATTTAAACAGACGCAAAATCCCCAAGATTGCCGATCCTTTACAGAAGCTCGAAACTTAGCGCAGAGTTCAATGCGAGACGCCTGTAACAGTTTCACAACGAAATTTTGTCTCGAAACCTGGCAGAAAATCAAAAGAGATTCTGGTCGTATGTGAATTATGTTAGCGGCAAGAAACAATCAATGCCTTCTCTGCGCGATAACAATGGAGATACTATCAAAGACAGTGCTGCCAAAGCAGATTTACTAAACACACTCTTCCGAAATGCCTTCACAAAATAAGACGAAGTAAATATTCCAGAATTCGAATCGAGAGCAGTGCCAACATGAGTAACGTAGAAGTAAATATCCTCGGAGTAGTGAAGCAACTCAAATCACTTAATAAAAGCAAGTCTTCTGGTCCAGACTGTATACCAATCAGGTTCCTTTCGGAGTATGCTGATGCATTACCTCCATACTTAACAATCACACACAACCGTTCGCTCGACGAAAGATCCGTACCCAAAGACAGGTAAGTTGCACAGGTCACACCAATATTCAAGAAAGATAGTAGGAGTAATCCACTAAATTACAGGCCCACATCGTTAACGTCGATATGCAACAGGATTTTAGATCATATATTGTGTTCGAACATTATGAATTACCTCGAAGAGAATGGTCTATTGACACACAGACAACATCGGTTTAGAAAATATCGTTCCTGTGAAACACAACTAGCTCTCTATTCACATGAAGCGCTGAGTGCTGTTGACAAGGGATTTAAGATATATTCCGTATTCCTAGATTTCCGGAAGGCTTTTGACACTGTACCACACAAGCGGCTCGTAGTAAAATTGCGTGCTTATGGAATATCGTCTCAGTTATGTGACTGGATTTGCGATTTCCTGTCAGAGAGGTAACAGTTCGTAGTAATTGACGGAATGTCATCGAGTAAAACAGAAGCGATTTCAGGCGTTCCCCAAGGTAGTGTTGCTGTTCCTTATCTATATAACCGATTTGGGAGACAATCTGAGCAGCCGTCTTCGGTTGTTTGCAGATGACGCTGTCGTTTATCGACTAATAAAGTCATCAGATGATCAAAACAAACTGCAAAAAGGTTTAGAAAAAAATCTTAATGGTGCGAAAAGTGGCAGTTGACCCTAAATAACGAAAAGTGTGAGGTCATCCACATGAGTGCTAAAAGGAACTCGTGAAACTTCGGTTACGCGATAAATCAGTGTAATCTAAAAGCCGTAAATTCAACTAAATACCTAGGTATTACAATTACGAACAACTTAAATTGGAGAGAACACACAGAAAATTTTGTGGGGAAGGCTAACCAAAGGCTGCGTTTTAGTGGCTGGACACTTAAAAAATGTGACAGACCTACTAAGGAGACTACGTACACTACGCTTGTCCGTCCTCTTTTAGAATACTGCTGCGAAGTGTGGGATACTTACCAGGTAGGACTGACGGAGTACATCGAGAAATTTCAAAGAAAGGCAGCACGTTTTGAATTATCGCGAAATATGGGAGAGAGTGTCACAGAGATGATACAGGATTTGGGCTGGAAATCATTAAAAGAAAGGCGTTTTTCGTTACGACGGAATCTTCTCACAAAATTCCAATCACCAACTTTCTCCTTAGAATGCGAAAATGTTTTGTTGACACCGACCAACATAGGACGGAACGATCACCACGACAAAATAAGGGAAATCAGAGCTCGTGCGGAAAAATATAGGTGTTCATTATTTCCGCGCGCTATACGAGGTTGGAATGATAGACAATTGTGAAGGTCGTTCGATGAACCCTCTGCCAGGCACTTAAATTTGATTTGCAGAGTATCCATGTAGATGTAGATGTAGATTGTGGCCCAGTGACATGTTTGGGAACATGAATTCCATGAATGGCTGCAAATGGACTCCAAGTAGCCGCAGTCGCACGTACTCATTTCCAGTCAATGATCGGTTCATTTGGACCAAAGAATCCAGACCATTCCGTGTAAACGCAGCCCATACCATTATGGAGCCACCTCCAGTTTCCACAGCGCTTTGTTCACAACCTGGGCCCATAGGTTCGTGGGGTCTGTGGCACGCTGGAATGCTATCACCAACTCTTACCAACTGGAATCGGAGCTCATCTGATGAGGCCGCAGTTTTCTAGTCGTCTATGGTCCAACCGAAGTGGTCAAGAGCCCAGGAGAGGCGCTGCAGCCGATGTCGTGGTGTTAGCAGTGGCACTCGCGTTGTTCGTCTACGACAACAGCACATTAACGCCAATTTTTTGCTATACAGTCCTGACGGATACGTCCGTCGTACGTCCCACGTTGGTTTCTGCTGTTATTTCATTCAGTGCTGCATGTCTGTTAACACTGAGAAATCCATGCAAATGCCGATGTTCTCGAGTCGTTAGGTGAAGACCGTCGGCCACTGAGTTATCCGTGTGGAGAGGTAATGCCTGAAATGTGGTATTGTCGGTACAATCTTGGCACTGTGGATCTCGGAATACTGAACTCCCTAAGACTTTCCGAAATGGAATGACCCACATGTCTAGCTGTAACTATCATTCCGTTTTCAAATTCTGTTAATTCCCTTCGTGTAGCCATGATCACGTAGGAATCCTTTTCACGTGAATCACGTGCGTACAAATGACAGTCTGCCAATCTTTTGCCCTTTTATATCTTGTGTACGCAGTACTGCCGGCGTCTGCACATGTGCCTATCGCTATCCTGTGACTTTTGTCACCTTAGTGTGTCGATGTGGGATAGTAATGTTAGCATACATACAGGTAAGACCAAACATTTTCTTAAATATTGATTGGGAAGGCCGGCCGGAGTGGCCGTGCGGTTCTAGGCGCTACAGTCTGGAGCCGAGCGACCGCTACCGCCGCAGGTTCGAATCCTGCCTCGGGCATGGATGTGTGTGATGTCCTTATGTTAGTCAGGTTTAATTAATTCTAAGTTCTAGGCGACTGATGACCTCAGAAGTTAAGTCGCATAGTGCTCAGAGCCATTTGAACCTTTGATTGGGAAAAATGTGGATGTCGTATGCTGTTGTTGGCTCAAAAACCCCACGGGTCGGGTTCACTCGCTTATTTGAAAGGCCGTTCTTCTTCGCGCCCAAGGGCCCCTTTCATTGCGATAGTGCAGTGTTTTATTGGTGTTGTGTAATGATAATAAGGGAGCTTAACGTCCCCATCCGACAGACGGATCACCATCACATGCCCATTGGAAGAAATAAACTGCTTCTAAAACTGGCTCTGTTAACCACCATAACAAGAAAGCCGTCCTGCTTCAGTGAACACCAGACAAGAAAGTCACACAAACTGTGAAAAGCTCTGTCAAAACATACGACAAGAATCTGCGACTTGCAACTGCTACTAAGAGCAAAGTATGAAACTGTTAACTTTCAAAGCAAAACGTTGCTGATTCTTACAGTCGACATGAAACAGTGAAACAAGCTTCCAGAATGCTGAAATAGATAACTATTCTACGGTGCATGTATCGTGACGTATAAAAAATGTATACAAATCATGTTCTAGGCGCTCAGTCCGGAACCGCGCGACTGCTACGGTCGCAGGTTCGAATCCTGACTCGGGCATGGATGTGTGTGATGTAGTTAGGTTTAAGTAGTTCTCAGTTCTAGGGGACTGATGACCACAGATGTTAAGTCCCATAGTGCTCAGAGCCATTTGAACCGTTTTTATACAAATCATGACTTTTTGTTAAAAGGTAATTTGAAGTATTATTCACATACCGATACGCAGTACTTAAATGGGTCTCGCGATAAAGAGAACATCAAAACAGAAGAAAGAATGAGGTCGTACCTTGTTAACACTATCATTAATGCAGCCATAACAAAATTCCTGCAGAGGTCTCAACAAGGGTTGATCAGTAGAAACGAAGAGTAATACAAAAACAATCAACATACAACATAAAAAGCACACAATATTCACAAATAATAACATATTCCAAAATTAATATTAAAAATTATATCACATAGTATGATTAGCTTCTCTTAGCATACTATGTATAAGTAAATAAAGGTATTTTGAACGTTATTATATGGTAAGTTCGATTGTGGTATCTGGGTACTAGTTTACAGCACTGCTTACCGCATGAGAACTAGAAATAACCCTACTAGTCCGTTCTTTTTGGTAAAAATAACACAGACAGTAGTTTTGATTCAAGTGCCGCCTACGTCTCTGTGATTGCTGCATACCACATTTCGCTCTAATATAACCAACAGCCACTTAAAACAGTTCTTTAATTAGAATTCAGCTCACTGTGAAATTATACTTAACACAGCTTTCTTCGTCATTGCCTCTTCGATTATATAATAGAACATAGACTTTTAAATTATAGTAAAGGCGAAGCATTCTTGCATAAATTGTCATCTACACGCAACAGACATTTTCAATTAATAATGAATTAATGTTCAACGGTATAAATGGGAAAATAACTTGGAAATTTTATATCGAATTACGTAAGCTTTTAAAAATTCCAGTCCGCAGCTCGTGGTCGTGCGCTAGCGTTCTCGCTTCCCACGCCCGGGTTCCCGGGTTCGATTCCCGGCGGGGTCAGGGATTTTCTCTGCCTCGTGATGACTGGGTGTTGTGTGATGTCCTTAGGTTAGTTAGGTTTAAGTAGTTCTAAGTTCTAGGGGACTGATGACCATAGATGTTAAGTCCCGTAGTGCTCAGAGCCATTTTTTTAAAAAATTCCAAAGTCATACTCAGCTTTGAACAACAAATTGACACTATACTGCTGTTCTTATAATCGTTGAAAATTAGGAAAGATACACATTTGTTTATTATTACAGTAATTTTCAGTAACTATTGTCCAATATCTGCAGTTTATTTCTTTTTGTGTCTAGTGTTCCGTGAAATGAAAGAAACATTACTATTTTATTCAGTTTTTAGCTTCATGTATTATCGAAGAAAATACTGATTATTAAAAACTGGACCGTAATTAGATGCCAAGGCAACTAACTACGAATACCGTCGACCTCACACTTATGATGAAGGATTACAGTAATCATTCTCGTGTCGATTTGTTTGAGTCAAAAATGAAAGAAAAACATAATTTAACGCATTTATTTAGCCATTAATGAAATTTAAAAACCGAATACAAGAAAATAACTGACACGGTTCTTCATTTGCACCATATGCCTTCGAGTTCTTTCTGAGAATATGAATTTCTTTTGTTGGACACCTTAAATTGCCTTGAATTTACGTAAGATCTCTGTACACCGAAATATTCTTTTCTTTTGGCCTTTTTACACGTTTTGCCACGCAATTCACTTTCCCTACAGTTTTGCAAATTTTAATGACTGCCTGCCTGCTGCTCCCTGATATTCTACGATGAAAAAGTATTTACCTGTAGACACTTCCCTCTGACTAACCTTTCTTTCCAGTATTTCCCTTAAACATAAGTCCGTTGATGTGAAGCTTAAGAGCTATAGGGTCTCTCACCTGTTTCCTTTTACGTTTGCTGTTCTTCAAAATTGTATTAAAAAGAGCTGTTCTAATTCCAAGGGTTTTAACACTGCAACAGGAGCGGAAGATGGCTTAACATGAATACCCCTTGGATATCAATTTTGGACCATGGTTACATCTCAAATGTGAACTTTTTATAAAGTATCGCCAAAGCAAATTTATTAAAAATATCTGTGACTGTTCCTTACTAAATAATGACAAATACCGTATTTATGATCACACAAAAATGTTTGCAATAAAATCAAAATCACGTTCACATCTCCAGAAAGTTTAATAGCAACTGATGCTTTCCAGGTATGCCAGTATAGTAATTTCGCGGCTTCTCAGAATGCAGCATGTAACAGACTTCAAATGCAGCTCAAAATAAATGCAGACAACAATTGCTCAGGTCTACCCAACAATGTAATTCGTGACTGACAGCTTGGACCATAATTGCATGCTTTGATCATACTTATGGGAAATTAAGTTACATGGAATTAATGTACGGAGCGTTGTGTACCCATATACAATAAAGGCAAGAATATGGTTTACAGTACGTAGAGAACATGAAGTTAAAGTTATAAGCCAGAGCATTTTGACAACCTGAATAATAGCGGCTGTGTCCACCTTTGGCACGGACAACAGAGGCGTCGCATCGTGGTATGGAAGCAGTGAGGGCTTGGTAGATCGCTGGAACAAAATAGAACCCAGCACAGCGAACGTACAGAACAATACTGATGTATTACAACAGCTGCTCGATGTGGCGACACCAACGTTGTTACAGACACTGCGGCTACGAAGCATGTTCTAGTACAAGCTCTCCATCCCACCTGGTGTCTCTTAAATTTCTAATACAGCGTCCAGAAAGAAGGATCCTTTATTGTATGATTATGTGAAGCGGAACAAACACTGGTATCGGTTACTTCTGTAAAATATCTGGGAATATGCGTAAGGAACGATTTGAAGTGGACTGATCATATAAAATTAATTGTTGGTAAGGCGGGTGCCAGGTTGAGATCCATTGGGAGAGTGCTTAGAAAATGTAGTCCATCAACAAAGGAGGTGGCATACAAAACACTCGATCGACCTATACTTGAGTATTGCTCATCAGTGTGGGATCCGTACCAGGTCGGGTTGACGGAGGAGATAGAGAAGATCCAAAGAAGAGAGGCGCGTTTCGTCACAGGGTTATTTGGTAAGCGTGATAGCGTTACGGAGACGTTTAGCAAACTCAAGTGGCAGACTCTGCAAGAGAGGCGCTTTGCATCGCGGCGTAGCTTGTGGTCTAGGTTTCGAGAGGGTGCGTTTCTGGATGACTTATACCTCCCGAGGAGATCACGAATGTAAAATTAGAGAGATTCGAGCGCACACGGAGGCTTTCCGGCAGTTGTTCTGCCCGCGACCCATACGCGACTGGAACCGGAAAGGGAGGTAATGACAGTGGCACGTAAAGTGCCCTCCGCCACACACCGTTGGGTGGCTTGCGGAGTATAAATGTAGATGTAGATGTAGATGTAGATTTCGCGCCAGCAGATTGTCCTAAGTCTTTAAAGGAGTCACGCAGCAAATCAGACATCAGGTAGCCCTCTGACGTAGCACAACTACATCCTGTCTACTTCACTGCATTCCAGCACAAGCCACCATGAAATTTTCCTCTTCCCCTCAGCAGATGTGCACGCGTTCCATATCTGAATCGAAACAATCGTAGAACGGAAACGGTTCGTTTCCGGAGACGGGTTGCTATTCAGTATATTATGTACTCACTCCCCTGTACTAGTCTTACATTTCCGAATACAATGTGCGAAGGGCGTTCAATAAACAATGCTGTATATTTTTTTCTGAAAGCAGGTTGGCTTTATTCGGGATTCCAATGCACTATATTGCTTCCTAGTCTTTTCGTACAAAACTCTATTTTTCAACGTAAACACCGCTCAGTGCGACGGCCTTAAGGCCGGTTCCCACTAGACCGCGGTAGCGCGTCGTGCGTCAACGGCAGCGGCAAGCGTTTTCCGCTTTAACGCGGCGGCTCGCGGAATTGGCGTTCCCATCTGGAAGCGGCAGACGCTAACGGTAGCCAATGACGCACAGCTACTGAGGTACGGGGTGGGACCCACTGAAAAGCCCGGTGCGTTTGATTAACTATATTTTACACCTACATGAAGGAAAGACGAAGTTGAGTGAAGACATACCAATTTTTCATTTTCTGTACAATGTACTCTTTCACATATTTCATTATTCATGTTTTCTCATTTCACCACAAACAGATTTCATGACTACCGTTCATGATTGTTCACTATCTCCTAACACATTGAAACAATTTACGACAAAAGAGATTATTCAGATGGTTAAGCGAGACAAAAATTTAAAATGTGATACGGTAGCATGTACAGGAAACAGTAAGAACGCAATGGCTCGGGGGAAGGGATGAAAGTGGAAGCCACCTGATAGAATTTCGCACAGAGCATAATGTAGTCATCGCCAGCACCTTGCTTAAGAATCATGAAAGAATAATATATTTTTGGAACAAAGTTTTCGAAACCAGATTTTAAATTATAGACATTTCCTGGTGCAGACGCAAACCTACAATAATTTATTGGTTACGAGCTGCGGTTCACAACTAAATAGACAGTAAACGGTAGCAAATTAAGGAAATGGAACTTGAATAAGTCAAGACCCACAGTTTTTTGATAACCTTAAAGTTACCGTAAAGCAACGACCGACAGAAACAGAGGAAGGAATCTGCTAGAATAGGAATGGATATATTTGAGATAAGAAGTGGTGAATGCAGCAGAGTATGTGAACGGGAAGAAGGTACAGTAGAAATCGTTAAATAAAACGTGATATATTAAATTTGACACGAGGGAAAAATATAAAAATGTAGCAAATAAAGTAGGCCATCGGAAATAGAAATGTCTAAACATGACGTTAACAGAAAGTCCAAAATTGCAATGCGATTTTGCTCTTGGAAAACATAGGGGAATGAAAATGAGAAAGAACAAAGAAAACTTTGCTCAAAGGAGAAGCAACTGTCAAGAACTCATTTGGCAAAGCCAGAACTAAGCAAATGAGAGAAGGCTAGAAAGTGGAAGGAATATGTAGAGAGGAGAGGGAGAGGGGTTGTACAAACTAACATAAGCACAATGTTAGATTCCTGTGAGATGTCTGAACACGCAAGGCAATACTGATCCTACCACTTAGCTAAGTAGACACACTGAAGAACTGTGAAACTGTGTTTATAGCATTTGCATGTTTAGAGAAAGGTTTTGACAATCTTAATAAAAACATTCTTTGAAACTCTGGAGATGTCATCGATAAAATACAGGGCCACAAGATTATCTACAACTTGTACAGAAACCAAACTGCGTTTCTAAGACTTCAATGACTTGAAAGGGAAGCAATAACTGAGAAGGCAGAAGTAGAGAGGATATAAAATGAAGACTGTGAATAGCAACAAAAGCGTTCTGAAAAAGAAAATTTGTTCACATCGAATATAAATTTTAATGACTGGGTACTATTTTACAAAGGTATTTGTGTGGAGTGCGGTATTTGTGCAGCCTTGTATGTAAGTGAAACGTGGATGATGAACAGTTCTCTCAAGAAGACAATGGACGCTTTCAAAACGTGGTGATCAATAAGAATGCTGAAGATTAGATATGAGGATCGTGTAACTAAAGAAGAGGTACAGAATTAATTAGAGGAGGAAGAGGAAATTATGGCACAACTTTGACTACAAGAGGGGTAAGTTGACAGGACATATTATGAGGCGTCAAAGAGTGAGGACAAAGGGGTTGGGTGATAGTATTCTGATAATAATCATCTGTTGAAATGCTGTTCTACTATTTTATCTATTAATGTGAGCAGTGAATTTACTCTTCCATACACTCCTCCACAAAACATTTAAACCAAAACTAAAATCAGCTGAACACCAAATCTTTCAACCACTGTCTGACAACTACTGCATTCACTTTCAACTTTCTATAACTATCACTGGCTAGCCACACACACATAAAGATATAAGGAGAACGGAAATAAACAAACATTAATTTTCAGGCATATAATTCTTTAGGTTGGCAACATGTACATAAACAAACCAAACAGGAAGGAACATGAGGTGAACACACTGTAGTTACGACTTCAAATCAGTGTTTTTGGTGAAATGTCTACAGCTAGTGACAGAAGAAAAAAAAAGAAAATGAAAATGTGCTTATGTTCCATAATCTAAGTTTTAGTTCAACCTCCAGCATGTGACCAGGTGAGGGAAAACGCAGATGTCCGCCAAAAACTCGATTCACTGTAAGTAATCAGTTATTCACGTAAAAAAAGACGTGAACTGTTTTATAACCTGCAGGTATCACATATCAAAACAAAGCTGAATCATTCTAGATTCCACCGAAGATGCCTTACGCGTCTTGAACCAATAAAGTACATTGGATAAAGAAAAAAACGTTTGTTACTTCCAAAGGAAATAATCAATAGCTGTAGATACTTAGCAAATTACATCTTATCACATACCAATAAATTAGTCTCGGTTTAACTTCTCAATCCACATGCTATTAAATATCGTTTAAAAAATTCATCTATCCCTTCCGAAAAACTGTAGTTTCTTTCATATCTCGGTAGATAAACAGATTTAGGATATTTATCATGCGACGAAATACATGACTTTACAAGTTATTGTTTGCAAAAAAACACTTTTCAACTTCTTGAACCGTTTACGAAATTTGCAGTTGATACAACCACATGGTTTACGACGAGCAGGACGGAGTATCGATCGCGTTGCGAGCGACCCGCGCGCGGTCACCGCACAGCCCGTCCGCCGACATATCATTCAATATCTCGAGAACGGTAATAGCTATCGTTCTGCTCTCAGGTTTAAAAACAATTTCGATATGATGACTAAATTTCATACCCAATAATGCATTACCTAAAATGAACTGTACGCAAAGTCCACGCAATGCGTTTTTACCTCTGCACACTCATTAAAATTTCGTGTAAAGGTTTATGTAAATGCGATACAGCAAGTAACCACGACAAATAACGAAAAGAAATTCGGTCCTTTATCGAGAGAAGATATCAAGCTGTAACATGCCCAAGAATCAAATTTTTCTACCGAATAGTTTCCTTGGAATCGGATGATAAGTATTTCATGGCTGCCGCCGCGTCCGCGCCAGCGGTTCGGCGAAAGCTCATGTGGCCCGGGGTTCCGTACCTGACGTCACGCTCAGCGCGTTCTGTGATTGGCGGCGCGCACCTGGAGCGCGGCACGCGGCAGCGGAAGCGGTTCGACATGGGCAAACCGCGACGCAGAGCCCGCCGCGCCGTGCCGCTGACGCCGTTTCCATGGCAACCACGCCGCTGACACGCGGTTTTGACGCGCGGCAGCCCTAGTGGGAACCGGCCTTTACTCTACCTTACTGGGAGGGCCTGTGTGCCCGCATGGCACCACTCTACCGGTCGACGTCGAATCCAACGTCCTGCTGCATAAATAACCTCCCTATCATCCACGTACTGCTTCCCACGGAGTGCAGCTTTCATTGGGCCGAGCAGATGGAAATCGAAAGGTGCGAGATCCGGGCTGTATGGTGAATGACGGTTAACAGTCCAATGAAGATTTATGAGCTCCTCTCGGATGTGCCGACTTCTGTAGTCTTTGCGTTGTCTAGGAGAAGCCGAAGTTGGTTTCCATTTTTGTGGCGACGAACACGCTGACGTCGTTTCTTCAGTTTCCCGAGGGTAGCACAATATACTTCAGAGATGATCTTTGCCCAATGAGGGAGGTAATCAAACAGAACAACCCCTTTAAAGACCTAGGAGACCGTCGTCACGAATTAACCGGTTGAGGGTGCTGCTTTCAGGTGAAGACGTGTTGCGTCACTCAGTGAATTACCATTTTGTTTCCGGTTCGGAGAGGTGAACTCAAGTTTATCACCTGTGACAATGTTGGACAAATGGTCACGATCAGCTTCCAACTGCGCAAGCAATTGTGCACAGATGGAGTTTCGTTGCCTTGTCTTCTGTCAGGCGGCGAAGAAGCCAGCGGCACACATCTTTGATCACTCCAACAGGTGGGCAAGTGTGTCAGCACTACAAAAAGAGACGCTCACTTGAGCAACGAAGTGTCTGACTGCGATCTGTTAATCACCTCTTTCCGACACTGCGGGAGTCACAACTGCGTGCTGCTGGCCGACAAGCGGGGGATAGGACAAGTTTGTGTGTCCCTGTTGCGACGATGGCAGACGCCTCGCCCAACGGCTCACCGTGCTTTTGTTCACTGCCAGGTCTCCGTGGACCGAACCTCCGTTACAGACGGCATTTTCGAGGCTACGTATGGCGCCACCACCAACCGGAAGTTCATAAAACCATGGACGGTGAAGCGGGAATATTCAGCGATGTCCCGCCACGAATTTCATATTTTTCAAGCGAAACTAACCGAAGAAAAAATATGTTGCATTACTTATTGAACGCCCCTAGTAGACTCAAAAGATCCATTACTGTATCACTAGACGATCGCAGGACAATCACTGGGAGCGGTCACATCCTTCAAACATCTAGGAGTATGCGTACAGAGCGACAAAGGGCAACGAAGACAGAAAACCAATCGCAGGTAAGCCAGATGCCAGACTCAAATTCAGTGGAAGAATCTTCAGAAAGTGTAGTGCACCCACGAAGGAGGAGGTGGCTTCCAAAACCCTCGTTCGACAGGTACTTGAATATTGCTCCTCAATAAAGGAAGGGATCCATACCAGGTGGGATTATCAGAGGCAATAGAGAAGATCCAGACAAGCGCAGCCCTCTTCGTCACGGGTTCGTTTAGTGATCGCGGAAGCGTCACGGTTATGCTTCGCCAGTCTCAGTGGAAGACCCTGCAAGACAGTCGTTACGCATCGAATATGATTTACTGTTACGATTCCGTCATCAATGTTACCGCCTAACTAAACTTTGCAACGAAAAAGAATTTTCTTTGAACACTTTTATTTGTAAAATGACAAAAGTTAAATGATATTTAGTATTTATAGGTGTTCTATTAAACTGTGAATTAATGAGTCTCTGATACAATTGCTAGTGCTTGTACCTAACAACTTTTCTTAATATTTTGATGTAGCAATTGTCAGTGCATCGCAAGTGCTACGTATAGCTCCTTCCCAGATAAGAAAGCTAACTATGCACATTGAGCACAGACACTTGCAATAAAACGTGGTTCTTCCGTACCTCTCCTCTCCCTAGCGTCACTTGCTTCACCCATATCCTGCATCCCCATTTAAAGCAAATTAAAATGTGTGCACTAAACATACTGGTTGTCAGTCTCTTAACTGCTGGACTTCTTACTTCTGAACTGAAGGAAATCGGAAGACTTCAGGCTGTCAATGCTTTGTGTGAGACCACTGCCACGAATAATAATAATAACAATGTCAATAATAATAACTAATAGGGCTAACCCCCCTTTTAGTGTGATTAGTTGGTTCAGGACACAACTAATGAAGCCTCGGACAAGCGCTGTCATGGTCGGGGACGACGCTTGAGCCCTATGCCCATCCACAATGGTAACGACACTGCTAGCCAACGGAAAATGATTTAAATCCAAATTGAGGTGTTTTTCAGGATATGCTTACTGCAACCACTCTAGAAGGAAAACAAAGATGAAGGATGGGATGGTCAGATGAAGTTAACCGACACCTCATGTTCTGTTATTACCAAGCAACAAACTTAGGAACAAACACAACTGGATACAGATAACAAGTATACATAACATTTATTAACAGATACCCAGAATTAACATTTTTAGCTGATCAGATCCGTGTAATAATCAAAAATAACAGGATACCCCAGTCAGAATTAGAAAACATCAAACAACAAGTACAAAAAATACTGGAGCAAAATAATGTGCAATAAGAAGAAGAAGAAAATACAGTAATGGACTCAAACATCCCAGAGCAAACAAATGAAGAACAACACGCATCAATTAAACAATCAGAGGGAAACGAAATCTTAAGACAGCCACCACAACAAGCACAACTAGAAAACGAAGTGGCACACATGTTAGATACAGAAGAAAAATTTCAGCTGACATATATAGAATACAAAGACACACATACAGACATTAGACCATTCTTACATAGACCACCAAATAACCCACAAGTCGAAACAACAATAACAACTATCAATACAATCATACACAACAAAATAAATGAAAATACAACTATGGAAGAGTTACAACTACTGGTTTATATAGGAGCACTCACTACACTAAATATACACACTAGGCAGAGATCAGAACCAACCAACACACAGAAGAAACCCACAACACCAGCATGGCAACACAGGCTACAGTTCAGAATAGAAAAACTGAGAAAAGATATCGGACAGCTAACACAATTTATAAGAAATGCAATATCAGACAAAACGCGAGAAAGGTTTGGTAAAATCTCACAACAAGGAGCGATAGAGCAATTAGATGAAAAGAAGCAGAAATTACAAGCATTGGCCAAACGTTCAACACAAACCAAAAGAAATTTTACCAGACAACAGATAACACACACATTAAAATAGACAATCCACCAAACATAACAGACATGGAACACTTCTGGAGAAACATATGGTCAAACCCGGCACAATATAACACATGCTTGGTGGATACAAGCAGAAACAGACACATACGAGATGATACCACAAATGCCTGAAGTGATAATTTTGCAACATGAAGTCACCCGAGCAATGAATTCTACACACAATTGGAAAGCCCCTGGAAAAGATAAAATAGCAAATTTCTGGCTAATGAAGTTCACCTCAACACATTCACATCTAACTAAATTATTTAACAGCTACATTGCAGACCCCTACACAGCCCCTGATACACTTACACAAGGAATAACTTATCTGAAACCTAAAGATCAAGCAGACACAGGAAACCCAGCAAAATATCGTCCCATAACATGCCTACCAACAATATACAAAATATTAACTTCAGTCATTACACAGAAATTAATGACACATACAACACAGAACAAAATTATAAATGAAGAACAAAAAGGCTGCTGCAAAGGAGCACGAGGATGTAAACAGCAGCGGATAATAGATGCAGAGGTGACATATCAAGCTAAGACTAAACAAAGGTCGCTACACTACGCATACATAAATTACCAAAAAGCTTTTGATAGTGTACCCCACTCATGGCTACTACAAATATTGGAAATATAGAAAGTAGACCCTAAATTGATACAGTTCCTAAACATAGTAATGAAAAATTGGAAAAACACACTTAATATCCAAAGAAATTCCAGTAATATCACAGCCAATACAGATTAAGCGTGGAATATACCAAGGAGACTCAGTAAGTCCTTTCTGGTTCTGCCTTGCTTTGAACCCACTATCCAACATGCTAAATAATACAAATTATGGATATAATATTACTGGAACATACCAATACAAAATCACATATTTGCTATACATGGATGATCTAAAACTACTGGCAGCAATAAATCAACAACTCAACCAATTACCAAAGATAACAGAATTGTTCAGCAATGATATAAATATGGCTTTAGGAACAGACAAATGTAAGAAAAGTCAAGGGAAAACACACTAAACAAGAAGATTTGGATAACCACAGCGACTGCATAGAAGCGATGGAAAAAACAGATGCCTATAAATATGTAGGATACAGACAAAAAATAGGAATAGACAATACAAATATTAAAGAAGAACTAAAAGAAAAATATAAAAAAAGGCTAACAAAAATACTGAAAACAGAATTAACAGCAAGAAACAAGACAACAGCTATAAATACTTATGCTATACCAATATTGACCTACTCATTTGGAGTAGTGAAATGGAGTAACACAGACCTAGAAGCACTCAATACACTTACACAATCACAATGTCACAAATATAAAATACATCACATACATTCAGCAACAGAAAGATTCACATTGAGCAGAAAGGAAGGAGGAAGGGGATTTATCGACATAAAAAACCTACATTATGGACAGGTAGACAATTTAAGAAAATTCTTTATAGACCGCTTCGAGTCTCAGCCAACACAGTATTTCCTATCTCTGCCTCGCACTCTCTCCACACTACAAATTATCGAAAGCGGAGATATCGATCCTACACTCTGCTTAGATTCAAAATGTTCGATTATGTACGAAAATGAGAAACTTCTCAACGAGAGGTAGTGCCATATCTCGTACATAAAAAGTACTACGGTTCAACATTAATTCAGAAATCTTTGAACAAGCTTAATTCTCCATCTGTGAAATGCTAATCAATCAGTGACATTCTTTAGGGCAGATACTGGTGAAGGGATACAGGTTTCCACAACTGATAACATTTTTTCAGCTGTTGCTGCCAGCACTCCCTCCTCCTTCCCGTAAAATAGTGAAGACATTGGGCTTACATGTGTCTACGTACAAGCGAGAGGAAGTTCAGTGTTTGTAGCGGATTCCGCAAAAAGATAGGTCAAGGTACAGAGAAGAAGAATCCGAATAAGCCAAGTTGCAATGTCAAATTCAGCGGCGGCGGAGCAAAGCAAGGAGTGCTACATTACATACTGGTTACGTGTCCTCCCTGCCCCCGTCACGTATCTGACCTTGCATTTACGGGTGTGCACGAGTACCTCAGCAGTCGTGGTGGTGTACGAATATTCTCAAACGCGCTCCTTACCCGTTTGTATTTCACAGCCTAATATTTTTGCTCGACGGTTAAAGCAGGTATTACACTGAAGCGACAAAGAAACTGGCATAGGCACGTGTAGCCTACTCAAATACAGAGATTTGTAAACAAACAGAATACGGCCTTGTGGACGGCAACACCTATGTATGACAACAAGTATCCGGCGCAGTTGTTAGGTCGATTACTGCTGCTACAGTGAGAACTTATCAAGATTAAGTGAGTTTGAACATGGTGTTATAGTTAGCGCACGAGCAATAGGACACAGCATATCCGGGGTAGTGATGAAGTAGGTATTTTCCCGTACGACCATTTCACGAGTGTGCCGTGAATATTAGGACTCCGTTAAAACATGAAATCTCCGGCATCGCTGCGGCCGGAAAAAGATCCTGCAAGGACGGGACCAACGACGGCTGAAGAGAATCGTTCCGTTTGATAGGAGTGCAACGCTTCCGCAAATTGATGTAGATTTCAAAGCCAGGCCATCAACAAGTGTTAACGTGCAAACCATTCAACGAATCATCATTGATTTGGACTATCGGAGCCGAAGACCCACTCGTGTACCCTTGATGACTGCACGACACAAAGCTTTACCCCTCGCCTGGGCCCGTCAACACCTACATTGGACTGTTGATGACTGGAAACATGTTGCCTGGTCGGACGAGTCTCGTTTCAAATTGTATCGAGCGGATGGACGTGTTCGGGTATGGAGATAATCTCATGAATTCATGCAGCAGGGGACTGTTGAAGCTCGTGGAGACTCTGTAATGGTATGGGACCCCTGTTACGACTAGATACGACTCTGATAAGTGAAACGTTCGTAGGCATCCTGTCTGATCACCTGCGTCCATTCATGTCCATTGTGAATTCCTACTGACTTAGGCAATTCCAGCAGGACAATACGACACCCCACACGTCCAGAATTAGTACACAGTTGCTCCAGGGACACTCCACTGGCTGCCAAATTCCACAGACATGAGCATTATTGAGCATATCTACGATGTCTTGCAACGTGCTACTAAGAAGAGATCTCCACCACCTCGTACTCTTACGGATTTATGGACAGGCCTGCAGGATTCATGGTGTCAATTCCCTTCGGACTACTTCAGACTTAGTCGAGTCCATTCCACGTCCTGTTGCGGGATTTGTGCGTGCTCGCGGGGGCCCTACACGATATTAGACAGGTGCACCAGTTTCTTTGAGTCTTCGGTGCATTTTGAAAGTCAGGAAAATATTTCTTTTCAGGGATTTTTGTGGTGTTCATGTATTACAATATTTATTTTGGCTAAAATATCCTCTCTTTCGGCCAAAGGGCATCGGCACCTTTTATCCTTTCCATCTGCATAAAACGACCTTTCTTAGCCCCTAGGCTGCGCCAAGGGCTCAGTCACTTACCACAACAGGAGTCCAGCCGCGAAAAGTAACTAACTTCTTGATAATGACCTAGGAGACGGATCTGGAAGAAAAAATGGGTTTTTATGGAATTGCTGGTGGTATTTCACAGAGTTCGTCACACAAGTGTATCACGTTACATGTGCACAACAGTGGCGCATAGTACTGGTTGGCATTATGGTCGAGTCCAGACCACCTAACTGCAGTGCGATCTCAACTTTTCTTTTATCTGTTTCCATGATTTTTATCTACACTGCCTTACGAAAAGCTTGAACCACCCAGAAGAAGACGAGGGAACAAAATGAAACAACGCACAGGGAAAATGGTGATGTTATTCTTATGATTATAAACTCGAGGCAAATTTACAGAGAGTTGCGCAGTATGAAGCTAATTACCAGTATAATGTAGCACCCCGTGTGGCCTAGATTCACGCACTGATTCTGTTGGTAAGCGCATCGTACAGCCGTTGTATTCATTCCTGAGGCAAGCTGCCCCACAAGTGTTATAACTGGACCTTGGTGCCCTGCATAATGGCACCGTAACAGGGAGTTGGTGTCCGCGCTGGTACCACACGTGTACTATCTGGAACAGATTTGTTGAACTTACTGTTCACGCAGACAGTTCATGTATGGACGAGAATTGTGCTTTTCAGAATGGCCCCACGGTGCTGCCGCATGAGAGTTAACGCATGAGGGTGCAGGACGTGCGTAACGTACCCCTCTGCCGCCATAGTCCTGTACATTACTATTAGTCGTGACCTGAAGTCACGCCCGAAGACTCTCCACACCACGGCGCAAGGTGAACACTGCCGTGCCTCTCCAAACCACCAGAAAAATAGAGACCTCCGCACAGGTCGCCGCCGCACTCGCTGACGGTGATCCAGGACAGTGAATAACCGCGATTCATCGCTGCACTCTGCGTGACGCCATTCGTCAGCAGGCCACGCTTCCTGGTCACGTCACAACTCCAACGTGGCCGACTGTGCTGTGGTGTTGGCAGAAGCTTCAAGTGGGACGGTGATTCCCTAGTCCAGCTGCTGGTAGCATCTCGACAGTTGACGCAGAATGTTGCCGGGAGACCATTACTTGTTCTCGGATGCCAGGGGTTGTGATGTGCTCGGTGCTCAGTAAGGCGACCCTCTTCTATGTTGGTCAGGCGTGGTCAACAGGAACTCTGTCGATGACTATGCCTGCTCTCACGTTCCCATGCACACCAACACCGGGCCATTGTCACATCCAAATGCCACACAAATTTGGATATTGCACGATTCGATCAGCCGGATGAGTGGAGACTGGCAATGAGGCTCCCTTCAGGCCCTGTCTAGCGCTGATAACGCTGTCGCGGTGGTCACTCAACATATGACACTGTTCGCGTTCCTTGTATTCTCTGCCAGACCTGGTAGCAACACTAAATACGAACAACACTAATGCACTACGATGGCTGTCACACATAATTACAATCCTAATCATTTACATACCCGCTGATGGCGTGTACGTATACGAAGCTACATTGACATACGACCGTGTCTTCTAGTCGTAAGGTTTTTGCGAGTCAGTGTATTTTTGCGTGTTTCGGATTACACTAACTCTTTTCTGGTGTATCCTGTCCATTTTATCTCACATCATCCTCAAATCCACATCATTATTATCCCCACCGCGCTGTCAAGGGCGCCTTGTCACGGTTCGCGCGGCTCACCGCGTATTAGTTGCAAGTCCTCCCTCGGGCATTGGTGTGTGTGTGTGTGTGTGTGTATGTGTGTGCGTGTGTGTGTGTGTGTGTGTGTGTGTTGTCCTTAGCGTAAGTCAGTTTACGTTAGATTGCGTAGTGTAAAAGCCTAGCGACGGATGACCTTAGCAGTTTGGTCCCATAGGAACTTACAACCACGCCTACTACCATTATTATCCCCACATCACGTTAACACTGAGATCTCACATTCACGTGTTTCCACTCCATGTCACCTCCATACCTACAGCAAGAGAACTACAAAACAAATTTCTCACGTCTTTCACGAACCACACACACACAGAAAGATATGCGCGTAAAACGTTGCAAACATGAACACTGTTATCCCATCCCGTTGTTCTGGACTTGTTTAATTGTTACAATTTTTATGAGAAGATTATTGTGTGTTGAGCGTTTTTATTACTATTCACAATGCCTCTGAGGTGTGGTTGCTCTCACCAGAAAATTGTTTGAATTCTCATCACTACATCGAAAGCACCATCGAGAGCGTCAGTAACATTTTTTTTCACTTTGACATTGTCGTGTCCATCATGTCGTTTCATGTCATCCCATCCCACATTATCTCATGGCCAGTTGTTGAATACCACATACGTATCACATTATACTACCAACATCCGAGTCACGATGATGATATTTTTAGTATTTCTGCAGATCTCACGTGTTCTGCTCCCGCTGGATCACGATAGCGTATCACACAAGTTGGCCTGCTGCCTGTACTTTATAATAAAGTATTGTACGTTGCTTTGGGAAATTGTTCTCCGTATTTTATGAAAACAAAAAAGTAATTCGTGCGACATGATTTGATTTTTACAGGATACGTTTTACGCAAAACTTTCACAAAAGTTGACAGTGATATTGCATATAATATATCGGCTGAGTGACTGAATCATGAATTGGGTACTCGTTTTTGAACGGAATTTAACATCAGATGTAAATATTGGTTAAGTCAGAATTTCTTGTCAAAGTTTCAACTGGGAAATAGTGAGAATCCGTTAATTCTATATTCACTGCAGTTAGTGAGTACCACATATGGAACGCTAGACTGTGTTAAGCAAGTGAACACCTGTCCGTTGATTATTTTTCTCACGAAAAGGTAGCCGACGGCCCCCAAACTATTATTCCTTTCATAGCGTCACTGGTTGCTACATTTCACGTCCCTATGAGGCGAAGGCGTCCAACCCCAGCGATCTAACATTCGTGGAACTATTGTAGCGTGGCAAAGCCTTGTCTTTTGTCTTTCAGTTTGTTTTGTGAGAGGCGTATTGAGTGTAATAAAGTTAGATTATTCTGTTTTATAGCTTGATGTCTTAGTGTATAATTAATAGATGCAACTTTAGTAATCTGAGTACTCCCTTTACACCCAAGAAAGTATTTTGAATCGCCAAACGGATGAAACAGGTAGTAAATATATTAGACAAAAAAAATACTATGAAGACTGATACGACAGTACAGAAGACCAGACGAATGCAGAAGTATAAAAGACAATGGGAAATCGAACGTGGTGCTTGATAACCTAATGATACCCAAAAGACTGATGATCAAAATGCAAAGTTACAACTGCTTCGGCTAGAATAGGTCACGTGAGTAGCAAAATATTTTGTACACACAAGTGTTTTGCTTACGTGTATGTTTCGTTGTGGTACAATCAAGTAGAAGAAAGAGTTGATTGTGGAACATATTCTGAGGCTCAAGGGATCATCAATTTAGTATTGGAGGGAAGCGTGGGTGATAAAAATCTTACAGCGAGACAAAAAGATGAATACAGTAGGGAGATTCAGAAGGATTTAGGTTGTAATAGTTATTCTGGAGATGAAGAGGCTTGCATAGGACAGAGTAGCATGGAGCTGGATCAAACCAGTCATTGGACTGAAAACCACAACACAAACAACAACACGTTTCATTATGTTAATGATGGCTGGCTGGGCTGGTGGTTGGTGGTGGGTGAGGTTAACGGTTTATTCTTGTTATTTTCAGCGTAAGCAACACTTGGAAACAAAACATCATAAATCTAAATCAGAAATGAAAGAGAAATCTGGACTGTTTGAGAAAACCCTTGTTTCTGCTTCTGCTATTCCATCTAAAGGTTCATCTTGCAGTCCTCAAGGAAATTTTACTGCAGGTGAACTAGCCTTAACATATCACACCGTAAAACATAATTCACCCTATGGACTGATCTGTAAAACTGAGATGAATTATTTAATTCAGGTACAGCTTCAAGTAATCGTCTGACTACAACTTCTAGTTACACAAGTGTTGGGCCATACGCCATTCAAAATGCAATAGATGATCTGAGTAGAGGTAATTTATTTTATTGCCTCCAAAAAGATACTTCTTGAAAGAAAAACACAAAATTGTTTCCATTAGCGGTACAATATTTTACAGTCAAAAATTGTATTCAAAATAATTTAATAGATTTTTATGAAACTAGTTATGTCTACTGATGGTATGTTGCAATCAATTCAAAGGTCAACAGAAAAATGCAAATTATCTTTTCATCGTGTATCTGGGCTAAGTGCCGACAATCAAATGTAATTTTGGAATTTACTGATCAGTACTTACAAATAAGGGAGACATGGTGTCAGATTTTATTAAGGCAAACTGTCATGAGCACATAGTGCATAACTGCATGAGCCATGCCATGAGTTTTCTATTGTCATACGACGTTGACAGAGAAGAAATGAAAAAAAGTATAAACTCAGTCTATACAGACTTTCATGAAGTGATACGCAATATGAGTACGACATGGTTCGCTCTTTTACTAAGCATAAATAAATTATTGTTAAAGTGGGAATCAATCAGAAGTTATTTTGCATACTTAGGAGAAAACTGTCCAATCATTTTGCGAAGCTTATTGATGCTTAACGGAGACAACGACTCGATTAAAATTTCCTTGCATTTTCTTAATCATATATTAATTTTTTTAATAAAACTGTAAAATATTTGTGAGGCAATTGCATAACAATTATGAATCCACAGAATATCATTGACAATCTTAAAAATGGATTATCTAAACTAAGATAAGTTCTCGTCTTTTGAGATGACACACACAAAAAAATTAACTATTGGCCTCACTTGAACTGATATATAAAATTTGCATATTTTTTTGTTATTTGTTGACGAGGGTAAAGATTTCCTGAAGTAATGGTTTAACTTTAGTGGCACAAGTTACTTACACTAAACAATATGAATTTAAAAATGGTGTTGAATTTGACCATTTTGTTAATATAGTTGAAAATGTAAGGCTGAAAAAACTCGATTAAATATGGGTGATCTTTATGGGGAAATGGCTTTTTTTTTAAAAAAAAATTGTGTAATGAGATACATACTTTTGGAGGTTCTGCAGAGTTATACACAGAAAAAAACCTGATAACAGATATTTAGGAAGACACACAATGATCAAATTTGTACAAATTAATTTCATTTCTATTGTCACTTCAACATTCACAAGGAGAATTTTTTATGTAACGATGACTAAGTTGCGGGACGAAAGGAACTAACTGTCTACAAACTTTATAAAAATATATTATTTAACTTAAGCATAGACTGCAAAGATGCTCTGAAGCTGTTTAGCAGTGACAATTATTTGTTAAATTTGGCTAAAAGCAATAAAATATGTTTCTGAAGATAATAATTAAGCAAGGTAAATAACACTTTATTTTGTAAAAACTTCCTTTTTTATACCTTCAGAAACCAATGTACTTTAGCTGCTCAAAAAAATAAAAATAAAATAAAATAAAAGTGGCAGCATTGCTCACAATACAACTAAACACATGTGTTCAAATACACATCTCCTAGCTGGTACGATCCTAGATGTATATTCCCTAACATCGTTATTAGTATTTACTATTTTTTGACATTTTAAGCATATTCTTTAGTTTGGTTGTATACCGATCATCGATAGTCGTGCAACAACTCTTGGTTAAGCTATATCCAGTAGAAAAATAGGACTTTACCTGTCACAATAATTTGTGAATTGTCGCTGTTTTTGCGTTGCGTCCGTGCTGGGCACAATATTTGAATCATCACCAGTAGTTGGTCGGCATCGATCTTTAGATCGAGATGCGCTGAGGTGTGTGTCTTTGGAAGTAATAGGAATAGAACTGCATTATCTCTACATTATGTTGAGTTTAATTATTCGCACCACGTTACAGTATACTGAATGTTTCCGTGTGACAAAATATAGTATGTGTTTTGGCATACGGGACTTTTCTATATCAAAGTGCAGCTTCAACTAATTGGTTTGTGTAGGGAGAGAAATCCCAATAATAAACTGAGACCCAAAACAAGAATTAATTTAAGGAACACACGTGGAAGGATGATCCAACTTGATGGGTCATTTATCATTCCCAAACAAATATTTTCATTTAATAACAATTCTGTCATAAGCCAACAGTTACCACGAGTCTTATCAGTTTCATACAGATGGTTAAGGTTTTTAAATTAACATCACAGTGCATTAGGACAGTTGCATTATACATAAAATTACAAATGGTACTCGAAGAACATGTGAACTGTGCAGTACAATGGTGACCCGATTACAAACAGTTAACTGATTAAATAAACCTGCTGCCGCACTCTGTTCGATCGACTAGTGTCACAGCTGTGGGCTAATCCCACAAAAGGATTTGAATATAGGTATGTTCAATAAATTTTAAATAAAAGACATTAAAAAGCATTCACTGATATGACCAAGCTGGCCGAAGGCTACCCAAGTGTAAAAACAGAAGTGAACAGTAATACTTCACTGATTGGCCACAAGGTTATTACACATAAATCAAGTGCTTAAATAAACTACCGGCCTCCTAAAATACCCCTAAAATGCTAATAACAATTAAACCCCAATTTTTAAAAATAAATCAAGAAACTCAGTGCTCAGTTTGCTCAAGGGATTTTATTACACGTCCACAAGTTCCTTACAATAACAGAAACACTGAGTAAATTACTTCCCGAAAGCCATCGAAGTCCTAATCCGGCGACAGCCATGTTCGAAAAAAAAAAAGTGTATGAAATCTTAGGGGACTTAACTGCTAAGGTCATCAGTCCCTAAGCTTACACACTACTTAACTTAATTACCCTAAGGACAAATACACACACTCATGCCCGAGGGAGGACTCTAACCTCCGCCGGGACCGCTCGGCTAATCCCGCGCGGTGGCCACACCCCTCTCGCGGCACGATACCGAAAGACTGACAACAGACTACCCAACTTGAGGCTGGAACTGGGGATCCGCAGAAGTGCCCTTGACCTGCCAGCATCTAGGCCTCGAGCGTTGAGGAGAAAGCCGCCGAAAGCGAACGAAAACGCGTCTCTGCCCCGGACCAGCAGAACTGCTGCCGATACAAGGCTGTCATCATATGCCAGACAACAAACAGCCAAAACGTTTGATAGAAATCAACACAAACAGCAATACTTAAACGGGCAATTAAAAATTATATTCAAGGAAGCCAACTATTAGAACCTCAGTATAGGAGCGGCCCCCTCATAAAAATTGCAAGTTCAATTTCCTAGCAATAACAAGAAACAATGTACCAAGTCATTTAAAAGAATAATCACACAATAATCGAACAAGATTAAATAAGTCAAGGTACACCTTTAATGGCGCCTCTTAGGGACTGATAGACACTGTAATTTGAATACGCACCAAACGGCAGATGAGTTAAACGTACACCTATAACCCGAAGGACTCCTCAACGTGGAGTAGGAGAGAGTGTAAATACAAGCACGCATACACATATGACACACACGTGCGTAACTTTAGGCTGAGCGTACACAACTTCAGTTACAGACGAATCCACTAACTTATCGGCCGCTGTGACCGAGCGGTTCTAGGCACTTCAGTCTGGAACCGCGCTGCTGCTACGGTCGCAGGTTCGAATCCTGCCTCGGGCATGGATGTGTGTGACGTCGTTAGGTTTAAGTAGTTCTAATTCTAGGGGACTGATGACCTCAGATGTTAAGTCCCATAGTGCTTACAGCCATTTGAACCATTTTGAACCACTAACTTGCCCCAAACAGAGCCATAAGGTCTACAACAAACAGAAATTACAATCAGTAGTATCAATTACTAAATGATAACAAACATCGATTTCAAATATCAGATTAACACTGCAAAATACTATCTCGGTGCTTACAGAAACCTCCAGAGTGACACACAGAGCCCCAGAAGGTGTCACTGAAAGGCATAAAGGAACCGTATTCCTGGCCATCTCACAGCGGGACAGAATTAACATCGATTTCAAATATCAGATTAACATTGCAAAATACTAGCTCGGTGCTTACAGAAACCTCCAGAGTGACACACAGAGCCCCAGAAGGTGTCACTGAAAGGCATAAAGGAACCGTATTCCTGGCCATCTCACACCGGGACAGAATTAACAGACATCGATTTCAAATATCATATTAACATTGCAAAATACTAGCTCGGTGCTTACAGAAACCTCCAGAGTGACACACAGAGCCCCGGATGGTGTCACTGAAAGGCATAAAAGAACCGTATTCCTGGCCATCTCACACCGGGACAGAATTAACAGACATCGATTTCAAATATCATATTAACATTGCAAAATACTAGCTCGGTGCTTACAGAAACCTCCAGAGTGACACACGGAGCCCCGGAAGGTGTCACGGAAAGGCATAAAGGAACCGTATTCCTGGCCATCTCACACCGGGACAGAATTAACAGACATCGATTTCAAATATCATATTAACATTGCAAAATACTAGCTCGGTGCTTACAGAAACCTCCAGAGTGACACACAGAGCCCCAGAAGGTGTCACTGAAAGGCATAAAGGAACCGTATTCCTGGCCATCTCACACCGGGACAGAATTAACAGACATCGATATCAAATATCAGATTAACATTGCAAAATACTAGCTCGGTGCTTACAGAAACCTCCAGAGTGACACACAGAGCCCCAGAAGGTGTCACGGAAAGGCATAAAGGAACCGTATTCCTGGCCATCTCACACCGGGACAGAATTAACAGACATCGATTTCAAATATCAGATTAACATTGCAAAATACTAGCTCGGTGCTTACAGAAACCTCCAGAGTGACACACAGAGCCCCAGAAGGTGTCACTGAAAGGCATAAAGGAACCGTATTCCTGGCCATCTCACACCGGGACAGAATTAACACATTTTAAGTACAGTACTTACTGAACAGTCTTCATACGTAATTTCAAATAACTGCCATGGAGGCCAGTAGCTTCAGGACTCCACGTAGGCACCGGATAATACTGCCCTGATGCTCGTAGCTATTAACAAATTGTTCAGTACACCTCAGCGTATTTAGCATACCACAATTGACTGATGCCCGCAACGGGAGCAGCTCCTTGCCCACTATACTCGCCGGTAGCAAAGGTCGACGCTGCAGGAAGACGTGGACCCTATGGTTTCAGCTCCCTACAATCGCCAGGATGCCGAGTACTCGGGCACACCCGACCAGTTCCGTGTCCCACACACCTCTTGCCACCAAGCAAAGATGATACTAAGAGGGCCAAAATCGATGGAACGCGGGCAAAAGTGGCGCCAGCAGGACATGGCGCGCGCGCCCTCGCAGAAGACGCCACGGCTCAAGCAATCCATGCAATGACCCGTCATTGTCATCAGTTAAAACCTTTATAGCCCGTTTCGAAGCAAGTTACTGAAGACTTACTGGGCGACTGTAGAAACATATGAACAGATGCGTTATGTATCTTCGTGGCAGTGTTCCACAGTCTACGTAATCACGTTTTAGCCACACCGCCAAACCTTTTACACTCACATACAGAAACACACACTTAAAAGCAGTCGTGCAGTTTAATGAAGTGTTAAAAAAAGCAGATAATCTGGTTCTCATATTCTCGAATCATTCTTGAGCCTTTCTCTTAATATCTTCTTCAATCAATGTCTTTTCCTATTTCCGAATCGGATTCCGCGCCGCTTGTCACTACTGTATACTTATTGACCACCTTTAGGGACTCAAAACATGAAGTAGTTGACTCTTGATGTGTCATTTGGTATGAGAATTAGTCAGCTGAAATAGAAAATTAACGATTGTAGAATTCAGTCACGATGAAGTACATTGTGTCTGTCTGAAACTTGACAGGTTCCGCTGTTTCTTAACTTCCTTTCACAGAAGGCAAGCTCGGTGCCAGTTATTGGCTGCATTTTCCAACCTGTTTGTGTAAGAACCGATCGAGGTAATTAATGCCTTTCAGGATGTTTTCCTTATAACGTTGGGTTGGCTCTGAGCACTATGGGACTCAACTGCTGTGGTCATAAGTCCCCTAGAACTTAGAACTACTTAAACCTAACTAACCTAAGGACAGCACACAACACCCAGCCATCACGAGGCAGAGAAAATCCCTGACCCCGCCGGGAATCGAACCCGGGAACCCGGGCGTGGGAAGCGAGAACGCTACCGCACGACCACGAGATGCGGGCTTTCCTTATAACGTTGTGGTATTATTATACTATACGTAATATAACTAACGTGATGTGAGCTGATAACTGACCACAACACTGATGCATTTTCAATTGTGTAACAACAGCAAGTACGTCACCCTAACAATAGCAATAAAGTACTTCACCCTGACATCGCCAAGGAAGCACTTCACCCTAACAACAGCAAGGAAGTACTTTATCCAATGTTACCATTCTTGTTGTGTTTTAAACCATATATGAAAGAGACTAATGAAAGCAACGATTGAGAATGAACATGTACCGAAATTCGAGAAAAAATGTACTTCTAAATCATCCGTCTGGCAACAACTCAGTGAAAGAATACACAGCTTGCTGGATTGTCTGGAAATCATTGATGTATATCGAGAGGAACAATGACCGTAAGATGATTTCTTGAGTAACTCTTGTATGAATGTACTCCGAATTTGACAAAAGTCTTACCAAATATCTCGTTTAATTTGATGCGTTGACTGTCTGTGCCCTACAGTCCAAATATGGCTGGAAGAAGTCATTTTTTCTCCCTTACTGCTAGCCAGGGAACCCAAACGGAACTTTCGCTGTTTTATAGTTTTAATTAACATATTTTTAGGCTTAAATAACAGGTGTTGTCTTTAACATAAGTATAGCTGTAGTAGCTGTCGTAATTAAGAGAAAAAAATCTTTAAAAATGAACCGAGCGACGTGAAATGAGAATCATGAATTTATGGTACATTCTTGCACATATCTTTCCATGCGCATAGTTCTGAACAAAATTCTTTACAGAACATGACAATGCGTGTAAACGATATTTGACGTACGGATGTAATCTTCGTACACTTTTTGTTTTTCTTTTTGTTTAAGTGATACAAAAATGTTTGTTACTCTAGCTACCCTTGAACAGGCTACATGCAGTTGTTCGTGAGTAAAGATGGGATCTGGTAAAAACAATACTGTGCTTTGAAGTGTTTGTCCTGCGAAATGTATAGGTTAGAACGTAGTGTTAGCTTATTGCCTGATATATCAGTAAGGCACAATAACCTGTAACTGTATTTTGAGATTTTAATTGTACTTCGTATTTTATGCTCTATTAACAACTGATAATGCACTATAGAAGTAGCACTTACAAATATAAAGTATACTTGTTATACACTTCTGACATCGTCATCGTGGGGGCGATCTGTAGTGTTGTGAACACTGAATAAATTCTCAATTGGAAAGATCGCTAAAATCATTTATGCATTTAGATGACCACTTTCGGCAATTCTCTGTTGCCATCTTCGGATCTATGTTTACATCATTACATAATCTCGACCGTCAGTACAGTACGTAGTACTGTAGAGTCTGTGTCTATGTTGGTATCGTCAGCTACTGTAGAAGGCGGTATGTCAATGTTAAAACTGTCAGATTTAGATTCGTGATGAATGTAAGCACTTTTAATCAGCGCAATAATATGTGTGTGCATAGCTGTTATTTTAAAATTGACATGTCGACTTCTAGAGTAGCTGACGATACCAACATGGACATACATTGTGTAGCACTACTTAGTGTACAGATGGAGGACATTATGTAATGATGTAAACATAGGTCCGAAGATGGCAACAGAGAATTTCCGAAAACGGTCATCTAAATTCATTAATGATTTTAGCGACCTTGGCAGCTCAGAATTTATTCAGTCTTCATAACAGTATATCTGTGTTAACAAACGTGTCCAAAAATGTGTTGTGAATTCGGAATGTTTGTTGCAGCAGAGACTAGGGACAGTCAGTAGGGCTACATAACCTAAAACTTCAACTCAACAAACATTTTCAATTACTACAAGCTAGTTAGGCCTAGCAACTGGTAAAACACAGTTCAAGGTGACAGTGGCATATGTTTGTCGTTTAGGAAAGTTTATCGTGTAGAAAACTCATCTTGTACGACGGGAAGAGATCATCGACTACCACAGTAATCATGGTTGCAGTCTGTGGCAATAACGTACACAAATTTTCCATGTAACGATTACTTTAAAGAAAATAATATGGTATGTGTAATAAGAGGATATGAAGAGGGGGGCCTCTCATTCACGATTAATAAGCTCGATTCGTAAAATTTAGGTATGGAGCTGGTATCTATGACACCTTTCTGCCCATGGTAGATCAAAGTCTTTCTTACCTCAAAATTTTCCACAAATAACGCTAAATTGGTGTGCAATGTCAGAAACTAGTTAAACAATATTTCTAACGATGTCTCATTCATCTCTGTACGATTATAATATGTTGAGAATAAGGGATGTTGACTTGAGAAATAATATATATGATGATCCCAGCTTCTACAATATAATTTCATGATCAGGCCTTGCATAGATTACAAAACATGCCCGTCATGTAGTTATCATTTTCCAGTGCCCTTGTGTAAACTCCATTATGACTGACTCTGTACCTCTACTTCACAGATGTGGTTACATTTTCCCCTTTCTGGGGGGGCGGGGAGAGGGGAGTTCTGGCACAGAAATTACGTAATATCTCTATTCCAGCTAACAACTGTCTACATGGCGGGTCCAGAAAAGTCTCTGGGACACTAAAAGCAGCTTCAAATCGGCGTCTAGGTGCCTTGTTTACTCAGTCTATCCTGACACATTCAATAATGAAAGCTGGCGAATTAATACATAGATAACAATATCTACTTCGACTTCAAAGTAATTTTCTCCACGAAGAGAACAATTATAACGAACAATAAGCCTCATATTTTAATATTAATCTTATACCATATTTGATTGGAAATACAGAAATTTGATTGGGCGGTGATCAGGAGAATACACGTATGTTTAGTCGACATCACTACGAATCCCGTGACCGCAATTCAGTGAGAAAATACATTGGGTAAGGAATAAAAACTCTCTCGTTTAGAACCACGGTGGCGTAAGAGCTATTTTCAATTACCTCTTTTGTACTGCTATTTTACAGCCCACGCCCCATTGTATTGCTTTCCATCGCGTACTGTACTAAAAAGGTCAAATAAAGAGACTGTAGTAATTCTAAATTTATGAATCATCCATTTATTCGTAGTCTTGTCAAATATATTAATGTTTACACAAAAATAAAGTTCAGGAAAGTATTTTCCTGCGTAGGCTATTTCATTTTGAAATAAATTTAGCCACCTTGAGTATTATCAAAAGCGGTTGTGGACACATACGACGTTTCTCAGCTCTTCGTACCATCTTATTTAGCATGGCTAAAATACTAGGAAACGGGGCTACCAAGATCGGTGAGCGCAGGACAGTCGACTGAGAGTGGCGCCAGACACAAAATACATGTATTGTTGCGTCTCATTCGCTTTTTCAGCGACACAGCCTCGATCTCCCACGCACCCAGAGCGTACCAGAGATACGTAAGAGGGAGAGTACACTGAAGACGGGTTTGTTTATTTAAGTTCATAATTTAGGTATTCAGTTACTTTCTGTATGGGAACTAATGTCAGTTAATAAAAATAACCGTATAAATAAAGAAATAAAATTTTTTAGTAGTTGTGCTTCGATATTCCACCACAGAATACGCGGCCTAAGGTGAAGGCACGGTATCGCTGGCGTGTGATGTGATGCGTGGAAACAGTAACGTTCTCTCAGTATCTGGCAGTACTAGTTCAGGGGAATTTAATCTGCAATGACTGCACAATTAATTAGCAGAGTCAGATTCTAGACCGAGATTTATTGCACAAATACGGATGCCAAAGTGTAGATCATTCACGAGGCACGCAGGTTACAGAATCCTCGTCTGAGCGATGTTTCAACGCCACTCCCCAATCTGGGACCCACACGAGTTAGAAATGACACAGGAATTAGAGAAGACCCAATGAAGAGTGGCGCTTATCGCCTCTGTTTGGTTTAGTGAGCTCGAAGGAGTCGTGGTGATGCTTACCCAATTATACTGCCAGAAGCTACAAGGTATATGATTTATTGTTACGATTCTGAGGACGTTTATTCCTTCAGTAATTAGTTTTTCTTCAGTATTATTTTTATTGTTGATTCTGAATGTGGTAACTTGTGATCACCACAGGTCAACCCGAAGTGAACTGCATACTTTGTAAGGGGTCCGTAGGCCCTTAGTATAAATTTGCACTCGGCACAGGTCGATAGGGCGAACAATCGATTGTGTCGTGTTGCGAGAGCGAGTGTGGAGTTGCGCCAGTGCCATGTTGCGGGTAGAGGTGTGTGGAGGCCAGTTGTTGTAGTGCGAGGCTTTATCGACAAAGGGAGTTGCAATCGCCGCGGTTTAACCCCTTTGTGCTAGAATAATACCGGGAAAGTGAAGAAGTATTGTTACGAAAGTGATTAGTGATATTTCTAGGACCGATATTTGGTTTCGCGTCTACCGCGCCGGCATCTCCTTGGATTGCAGTGTTGGATTGCAGTGTTGGATGCAGTGATGGATTAGCGTGTGACGATAATGGAAAATGAAGAAGCCTGTGCTGAGATTAGCCGTAATTAGATATGTATGACGAAGGCAGTGGCTGTCCCCTTTTTGTGTTTTTTGAGACGAATATAGATTCGTAATTAGTGAAACTGTGTTGGTGTTTTTCTTGTTACCAGACATTTCGTTATTACAGTATTGAGAAGGACGAACTGGAAAGTAACAACTTCCGTAGCAGTCAATTCCGATTGCCAGCCCCATTAGGTACACGGTCACATTAATAATAATTATTGGGCTGCTATTCGATCAGATCAGGTCGGGATAAATAAACGGAGGTGTTACAACTTACAAATACTCTATTGTTCTTCTGTTTGTTGGTGTATACCGCAACATTTTGTCACCGTCATAATAACAAAAGCTCGCCCAGGTAAGCAGTAAGTAAAGCTCGCAAATACTCGTACACGTAGAAAATCCTTTCACTGCTGTAACTAGCGCTAACGCTTCTCTACCAGTGCTGGACGACACGTGATCTCCCTGCCAACAGACAACACATGTGTACGTCACAAGCAAATTCAACAGTGTAAATGTATCTTCATCCACCTGATCATGATGGTATCACCATAGAAACGTTTAGTGGTGCCAAAAACAAAATAAAAGTGACTTAACCAGTGGCCCAATAATTTTTGCACAATAATTTCTTCGTTTAAGGGATCTTTTTATTTACTATGACCAATTTCGGTTCTCTTTGAAAACCGTCATCAGATCTTGTGGCCATGTAACATGTGTGGTTAGTTTAAATGTACATCAAACACTAGCCACTGTATCCGACGATGGTGTCCGAAGACAGCCGAACCAGGCCATAATAAATAAAAAACCAGACAGGTGCGAGTAGCAGTCGCGCCGTGCGGGTTCCGTACAAACTTACGTATGTCGGTAGTTCATCTGTAAGTTTTGATGTTTCAGTTTGTATCAAAATATGTGGCAAACGGTCGTATCTTCAGACTGAATTAAGGTAGAAGCTTAAATATTTTACACCGCCAAGGGACCGCAAACCCATGCATTCGATTCAACTTGATGACGGTATCCATTCCTGCGAAAAAGCAGTCTTAACAGACGGGCAGACAGACGGACAACGAAGTGATCCTGTAAGGATTCCTTCATTATGGATTGAGGTACGGAATGGTAAAAAGAACTTTGGTGATTCAAGGACGAACATTTATTATAAAATGTAAATTGCACATCCCAAGTCACTACATCACGATCTTAGGTGGGTCAAATCAACATGAAGCAGAGCTCACCATCTGCAGCATCGTCGACAGGACGGACTGCGGACCTTTGGTACAGAGCGGAGTGGGGGGTCTGAACAGAGGCTGAGACGGTTCTGCGACCGCGTGGGGTGCAGATTCCTCGACTTGCGCCATAGGCTGCTGGGGTTTCGGGTTCCGCTGTATAGGTCAGAAGTCCACTACACACAGCAGGCGGCTACACGGGTAGCAGGGGTTGTGTGGCGTGGACTGGGCGGTTTTTTAGGTTAGATGGGCTCGGGCAAGTACAGAAAGGGCAACAGCCTCAAAGGGTGATGGGCAAAGTCAGGATCAGGACATGCGGGGACCAAGCAGAAATCGGTATTGTAACTGTAAACTGTCGAAACTGCGTTGGTAAAGTATCGGAACTTCAAGCGCCGATAGAAAGCACCGAAGCTGAAATCGTTATAGGTACGGAAAGCTGGCTGAAGCCTGAGATAAATTCTGCCGAAATTTTTACGAAGGCAAACACGGTGTTTAGAAAGGATAGATTGCATGCAACCGGTGGTGGAGTGTTCATCGCTGTTAGTAGTAGTTTATCCTGTAGTGAAGTAGAAGTGGATAGTTCCTGTGAATTATTATGGGTGGAGGTTATACTCAACAACCGAGCTAGGTTAATAATTGGATCCTTTTACCGACCTCCCGACTCAGCAGCATTAGTGGCAGAACAACTGAGAGAAAATCTGGAATACATTTCACATAAATTTCCTCAGCATGTTATAGTTTTAGGTGGAGATTTCAATTTACCAGATATAGACTGGGACACCCAGATGTTTAGGACGGGTGGTAGGGACAGAGCATCGAGTGACATTATATTGAGTGCACTATCCGAAAATTACCTCGAGCAATTAAACAGAGAACCGACTCGTGGAGATAACATCTTGGACCTACTGATAACAAACAGACCCGAACTTTTCGACTCTGTAAGTGCAGAACAGGGAATCGGTGATCATAAGGCCATTGCAGCATCCCTGAATATGTAAGTAAACAGGAATATAAAAAAATGGAGGTAGGTTTATCTGTTTAGCAAGAGTAATAAGAGGCAGATTTCAGACTACCTAACAGATCAAAAACGAACTTCTTCCTCCTACACATATTGCTACGAGCTGTGCTGCATGCAGTCTTGCGAAGTACCAGTTAGAGTCGCTGGTTGGTGTGCTGTGGTCGCCAGTTCAAGTCCCATCACCAATAAATATTTCTAGAACGTTCTTGAAATTTTGTATGTTTGTAATGCTTGCAAGTTCTTGAACATTCGACGCGTGCGTCCGTCCAGGTAGCAGCCCTGTCTGTATATTGTTATCAGTAAATAACATACTTCCAGTGCTGCGTGTCGTACTCCATTGAAGTCGTTTCAAATTTCGACCTGAATGTGATTACAACATGACACTAATACCTAGAATTACCATAAAGGCAAAAATTAAAACCTTTCAGCTCCAACGAACGCTTGCTAACAGTCATCCGTTAATCTGTAGTAACCCTCGCAATCGGAAGAGGAAAGGATTGGAAGGACGTGCTCTCCTCAGAGGCTCGGGTCCAGTTTTCAGTTCTAGGGGAGGAGAGCGGGCAGGGTCTTTCTCCACCTCCCCTCGAAATATAAGTCCCCGCCGCCACCACCATTAACAAGATACAGATGCCCCAGGTTTTAATAAAAATTACAATAAACTGCATGAAATATCGTAATATGATATCTTGAATATCTTTATATGATAATAATTTGTTTACGTCAGTACTTCGTACATCGCATTAGCATGATGTCCAGGAATTTACAAATCAGAGAAATGTAGCATTTGAAAAGCAAACATCTGCAAACTTGAGATGTTCAAGCAAATTTTGAGAAGTACAAGTGTCGGCAATTTATTTTAAGAATATAATACCAAAAAAATCTCACAGCTGCGACAACGTCATAATCTAAAACATAAAATCTAATTATACACTCACCTTTATCAGTGTTTCACTTACTACAACGAATACGAACAGGTTCAAAAAATTAAGACTATGCCGCTAGTAAATAAGGTGAATGTTGGTTTTCTTTTTCAGTTCATTTCGTCGGTTCTACTTGTGGACTTGCTAGTCAGGTAGGGCTTGATGTTGACAGCAGACACAGTCGGCCTGTGGCTCGGCACTCTTTCCTGGGCTTACAGAAGTTCTCTCTGCTCCGGTAGTGGGTAGCGCTTCACACAAGCAACACAAAGGTTTCTTGTGTTAAACATTGTTGTGGTCTTCAGTCCTGAGACTGGTTTGATGCAACTCTCCATGCTACTCTATCCTGTGCAAGCTTCTTCATCTCCCAGTACCTACTGCAATCTACATCCTTCTGAATCTGTTTAGTGTATTCATCTCTTGATCTCCCTCTACGATTTTTACCCTCCACACTGCCCTCCAACGCTAAATTTGTGATCCCTTGATGCCTCACAGCATGTCCTACCAACCGGTCCCTTCCTTTGGTCAATTTGTCCCACAAACTCCTCTTCTCCCAAATTCTTTTCAACACCTCCTCATTAGCTATGTGATCTACGCATCTAATCTTCAGCATTCTTCTGTAGCACCACATTTCGAAAGCTTCTATTCTTGTCCAAACTATTTATCGTCCATGTTTCACTCCCACACATGGCTACACCCCATACAAATACTTTCAGAAACGACTTCCTGACACTTAAATCTATACTCGATGTTAACAAATTCCTCTTCTTCAGAAACGCTTTCCTTGCCATTGCCAGTCTCCATTTTATACGCTCTCTACTTCGACAATCATTAGTTATTTTGCTCCTCAAATAGAAAAACTCCTTTACTACTTTAAATGTCTCTTTTCCTAATTCAATTCCCTCAGTATTACCCGACTTAATTCGGCTGTATTCCATTATCCTCGTTTTGCTTTTGTTGATGTTCATCTTACATCCTCCTTTCAAGACACTGTCCATTGCGTACAACTGCTCTTCCAAGTCCTTTGCTGTCTCTGACAGAATTACAACGTCATCGGCGAACCTCAAAGTTTTTGTTTATTCTCCATGGATTTTAATAACTACTCCGAACTTTTCTTTTGTTTCCTTTACTGCTTGCTCAATGTACAGATTGAATAACATCGGGGAGAGGCTACAACCCTGTCTCACTCCCTTCCCAACCACTGCTTCCCTTTCATGCACCTCGACTCTTATAACAGTCATCTGGTTTCTGTACAAAATGTAAATCGCCTTTCGCTCTCTGTATTTTATCCCTGCCACCTTTAGGATTTGAAAGAGAGTATTCCAGTCAAGATTGTCAAAAGCTTTCTCTAAGTCTACAAATGCTAGAAACGTAGGTTTGTCTTTCCTTAATCTTTCTTCTAAGTCGTAGAGTTAGTATTGCCTCACGTGTTCCAATATTTTTACAGAATCCAAACTCATCTTCCCCGAGGTCGGCTTCTACCAGTTTTTCCATTCGTCTGTAGAGAATTCGTGTTAGTATTTTGCAGCTGTGACTTATTAAACTGATAGTTCGGTGATTTTCACATCTGTCAACACCTGCTTTCTTTGGGATTGGAATTATTATATTTTTCTTGAAGTCTGAGGGTATTTTGCCTGTCTCATACATCTTGCTAACCAGATGGTAGAGTTTTGTCAGGACTGGCTCTCCCAAGGCCGTCAGTAGTTCTAATGGAATGTTGTCCACTCCTGGGGCCTCAGTGCTCTGTCAAGCTCTTCACGCAGTGTCGTATCTCCCATTTCATCTTCATCTACATCCTCTTGGATTTCCATAATATTTTCCTCAAGTACATCGTCCTCTATATATTCCTTCCACTTTTCTGATTTCCCTTCTTTGCTTAGAACTGGGTTTCCATCTGAGCTCTTGATATTCATACAAGTGGTTCTCTTCTCTCCAAAGGTCTCTTTAATCTTTCTGTACGCAGTATCTATCTTACCTCTAGTGAGATAAGCCTCTACATCCTTACATAGATTGTCATTTATATAATTCCTTGCCATTTTAGAGAATCTTAATTTTCCTTATACTACATGCTCTGAAATTCAGTTGGGAAATTATGAAACTGGTGTATAGAAGCAGATTAAGCAGCCTTGTACCTGCGTGTTTTACACAATCCGCAATGACTTAGCCAAGCGGGAGATTTTCAATTTCTCTTGCTCACTACTTGTAAACCATGTCCTATAGAGGATCGTAACAGTGCTTGTGCATTTTCAGCTTTCCCCAGCGTAGTGAATAGATCATTAGGGCTCTGGCACACAGCCCAACCATTTTCTGTACCATTCTCGACTATTCACAAGGTTCCAAGCACGCGCAGCGGTACGCGCCTGCGAGTTACAGACGCTAATCGGCAGCAAAGTGATACGGTTAAACACGCGCCGCCTTTGGCGAAGGTGCACCGGCATTCGATTCGCTTATCGATGTGTGTTCGGCGGCGATGACACCATGACGACCTCTCTGGCACTTTGTCGTCAGTCTTGAGAGTTACTCCGAGGATGGCCGGACAATACACGGCCGAAATATCAGTGGAAGAAATTTTATTTGCATGGCTGCACGCCAGAAATTAAATGGACTGAACAGGACGTTTTTCTAGGAAATTTAATATGGTTAAATTTTTTAGTAGGATACGATTTCGCCGGAGATCACAGTTTTCCAATCATCCAAGGAATAATTCGAAAAATACGACCGCCATCGAAAATGTATAACAGTACAAAATGTCTGTACCTTAAATTTCCTATAGAAAGATCCTGTTCATTTTTTCTATAGGACTAACAGTTTGCATCTAGTAATCAAGAGAATATGAAAATATCGTGCGTGGTTTTTGAAGGTGCAATGGGTTGCATAAAACCCGTGGATAGGGGGCAGCTGAATAACCCTGCACTTTTTTGAGGGGGAGCGGGAGGTGGGTATATGGGGCTGTAATTTTTGGTTGGATCACTACCTGTTTCCACATGACACAATAAGTCAGGTTGCTTGTGGAATGCAGATGTGGGGAGTACAGGGTAACATTCCTCACTCCTTGGAAACAGGATTAGGAAGTGGCATAACGCACCGGTGCAGACGATGACACCAAGAACGGAGAATTTCGCAAATTGTCGGCGCGGACAGGTGTTGGTTGTGGAGTGGAGTGGAGTGGTGTGGCGGTTACGCAAGACTGGCCCTGAAGCCGGCCAGGGCGCTTAACGCGATTAAAGCTCTGGCCGGGGGCGAACCGAGGCCGCCTGCGGCAGCCGTCAGTGGCGGCAGGGCGCGCCTCGGGTGAGTACCCGCTACCCGCTACCCGCTACCTGCTACCCGCTACTCGCTACTCGCTACCTGTCTGTCTCTGCTATCTCTGACCTGTCTGAATCTGTGACAGCTGCCGTAGCTACCAGGCTCTGCTTATCCCTTCAACGTACTCACGTCTCGTTCCGACGCATCCAGGTGCCACACCGCAGCTCTTGATTTCGTTTACTGACGCGAGGTTTTCCACTCATTTATACGAGGTGGACCCCAGTTTCCACCGACAAAATTTTGCTGTTGAGGGAGATTTTCCATTTCGGTATAAGGTACTTGTGGTACTGGAATGATCGTCTACAGAACAATAACTGAATTATGTCACTGTCTCCATGAGACGAAACGAGCGGGTAAGCTCGGCTGTAGGGAAGGCGAACGGTAGATTTTGCTTTCTTGGGAGAACCTTAGGGGTGTATCTCATCTGTAACGAAGACCGCCTACAGAGCACCTGCGCGACCCATTATTGAGTACTGATCGAGCGTCTAGGATCTCCGCCAGGTCGGGATAAAGGAAGACATCGAAACAGCTTAGAACCTCGTTTCTACATTTGTCATCGGAAACTTCGATCAACATTTGAATATTGCTCGATGCTTTCAAACGGGAATCCGTGGAGGTAAAAGAAAGTTGCTTTTTACGAGACACTACTGAGAAATTTTAAAGTACCGGCATTTGCGACGCAATTCAGAAGGACTCATTTTTCGCCAGTAAATGCCTCGCATTAGAACCGCGCAGTGGGACAGATTACAATTAAGTCGGACGCGTACAGACAGTCGTTTTCCCTTTGCTCCATTTACCAGTCGAAAAGGAAACCGACTGACTAGCTGTGCTACAATAGGTGCCCTCGACTGTGCATCGAACCGTGGCTCGTGGAGTGTGTACGCAGATCAAACAGTACTGTGTTTCCTACCCCAATCACCTCTGTTTCTGTGAAAATACTATCACAACAGCGAAAAAGCACATAAAAGTAATCATGAGTCGGGTACAGTTATTGAGCGTGTCAGATTCTCAGAACAGTTAATTCTGTTCAGAGCTCGCGGAATTCGCCAACTACTGGAAACATCATTGTCAGAGTTGCCTTCTGCCAAAATTACGAAAAAAATGGCTCTGAGCACTATGGGACTTAACATCTGTGGCCATCAGTCCCCTAGAACTTAGAACTACTTAAACCTAACTAACCTAAGGACATCACACACATCCATGCCCGAGGCAGGACTCGAACCTGCGACCGTAACGGTCACGCGGCTCCAAACTGAAGCGCCTAGAACCGCACGGCCACACCGGCCGGTCAAAATTCGGTTCGGTGGTTTTGGTACTATCGCTAAATGCCATAGTAAATGATAGAATTACCGTTGGTATTGGTAACATTGGTAGGGAAGGAAACACAAATGAACGTGAGAGGGAAGAACTGGGAGCCGACTGCTTCTCTTTCTTGTTTGTTTGTTTTGCACATAATAAGAACCGCAGATCGTTCGGTGTCAGTCCTCTGTGTGTTTTATAGGCTTACAAATTACAAATTGCACTTTATATACGAAAAAGTTAGCTTCTCGCATTATTTCTACGTTTGTGTGGAATCAAAACAATTGCTTTTGATGCAAGCACAGTTTACATTCACAAACACAAAAAATCTAAATAATTATCGTTATTATTTTGTACGCAATACAAAGTAGGTAATCATGAACGAAGGCAAGAGTTTCCTGTCATAAGTAACAAGTGCAGACGTTGCTTAGCAACAACAGAAACATGTTTTACATAAGATGGACGATGTATTGAGGCGACCCTTTTTTTTAATTTTATCTTTTTTTTTTCAGGAAAGTGCATTTTCTAGCGCTATATGATAACTTCACTTTTTTCGTACTGAAACACCCCTCTGTTTCACGTCACAAAAATTTTTCGAATGAAACCTGAATTAAACAATCACAATTTCAATTTTGCTATAAAACTGCTTATTTTAAAATAACAGACAGGAGGGTAACTGAGTAGAACAAAAATGTTCCGTAGGTTAGGTGGCCTTTTATACATCCATATTTTTTCAAACGGTTCATCACTTCAAATTTCTGGGGGCACCGAGTAAGACACTGATAGCATACACAAACAAGGCGTTCGAATCGAGGTAACACCCAATGGGTATGCAACATACGTGACTTACATGTAACGCAGTTACGATCTTAAATGACCGAAACTATAAGGAAAACAACCGTAGTCTTCGCTTGCTTACGATAATGTACGGAAGCTTGCGATAATTTACAACTGTAATCATTGCCAGCATTCGCATGTAACTCAGCCCGACTGTTCTGGTATGCCTTCCATTCTCTTACGGAAGGATCTGGGCGACTATCAATAGATGCAAACGTACTTTGATATGGTTGCCGTTTCTGAGGGGTCAGCTCGACAACAAGTACCATGAGTGACTGGAACAAATTTCCTTAGAAACGTCACGTATAGCGCATACCGTCTACATTTCCACCGATACTTTCGATGCAATAGAGATACACAGGTAAAGAGGGTAAGAAATCAAACGAAATGTAATTTATAACGAGCTGTTGCAGAACATGAGCTCCATAATCCAAGATACTCAGAAAACATCTGTGAACAGCCATCGAAATTTCATCCATGGTGTTAAGGTTCACTTAGAAAATGTTTTGTAATTCAGTGTGTGTTCCTGTTCACCCGTCTGGCACGTTTTAGCTCGCATCTCCATAGAGGATGTTCTGAGCGCTACGAATATATTTCAGGACGATTGATGTTGCTTTCTGATAATTTCTTCACTCTTGTTGCTGGTTTGGCCTGTGACTTCCAATCGTAATACTTATATTGCAGGTGCAGGGTTCATTTATTAATTTATTCATTCATCATCTTCCGTAGATCTCATCAAGGACATCCTTCACCGTATTAACAAGAAACTACAGCTTTACAACTTAATGCTATTCACACTTATGCCGCCTAAATTTAATCGAGTAAATTCGTAAGGTGGTTGCTGTTTTGAAAAAATAAACATTTTCTGCCCAGTTTTACTATATCTCTACAGTTTACCATTTATTAGTAGCTCAATATATATTTGATTGTAATGGTTCAAATGACTCTGAGCACTATGGGACTTAACTTCTAAGGTCATCAGTCCCCTAGAACTTAGAACTACTTAAACCTAACTAACCTAAGGACATCACACACATCCATGCCCGAGGCAGGATTCGAACCTGCGACCGTAGCGGTCGCGCGGTTCCAGACTGTAGCGCCTTTAACCGCTTGGCCACCACGGCCGGCGATTGTAATGGTGCTTTTCAAATAACTGTGTAATAGAAGTTTAACATATTTTTTTATTCTGCTTAGAAATTGTTACAATCACTTTATGTGTGTTACAGTCCACTTCGGAAATCACAAAAATTACTCTGGAAAGTAAGGTTTTTCCAAAAGTGAAAAACTGTTCCAGGGTAAAACACGGCCATGTACTTAGGAAAAACTTTTTTTTAAGATTTTAAACTGTTGCAGTCGAGAAAATCGTGTCAGTACAGTATTTCACAGTCTATTCGTTACATTATTATGCTATTAGATACCAACAATCAGTATGTGAATCAAATTACGAAGAATAATTATCAAAAACCAATTATAAGCTAAAAACTTTTTGAAATAGAACCTACCGCCAACCAACAAAAATTTCCATTTTAATCACAAAGAAAATTGTCAATACATAACTCAGTTCAGTAACAAAAATCACGTGTTTCATGGTAAATACATCTTCTGTTTCAAGGTACAAGATGGTGCAAGACTAACAAAATATGGCTTAACTGTCCACAAGTTCAGTTAATAGTTTTAAAAATGCACAGAATTTTATACAGAACAATTAATAATATACACAAAAGATCTGCAATCTGTTTAGAACTCTTAATATACACAAACGCTGTATAAAAGAAGACTCATTTCTCTCGACAACAAAAACAGCAGAAAATACTAGAAACTATTTATGACATGTCTTTAGTGTGTGCTCCTTCATGTGATTCTAAAATCGATCACTAGATTGAGAAACCAGCCATGAAACATTATGTTTTCCTAGGTAAGCTATCCTCTAGGTACAACACCCTTCACTTCACTACTCCTTCTCATACGGCTAGAGAACGAACGTCACTACTTGCCGTGTAGTTAAAAGCGCCTTCCAATCCCTAAAGCGAGATATTTAGATGATTTGTAGAAAAAGTGGCTATGTTTTTACTTTTAATTTGAACTGGTAGACATTCCCATAGCTTTATTTTAGACAGGAACTAATTGAATATCTTACCATCACAGCACATAGGTGCCGGTCCCCACATGTGAGTGGTCGGCAAAGTTGACTGCCACGTGTAAGATCCTAGTTTGATTCCCGATACTGCCAAGAAATTCTCCTAGTTGTGAGGAGAGGAATGGTACAGGGCGCACTCAGCCTCATGTGGCCAAGTGAGGAGTTATTCGTCCGAAAAGTTGGGGTTTGTCCGTTACAGTGACTGTGCGGTCGTCGTGTCAGATTGCCAAGCTAAGGGGACCGTGTTAGATTCCCAGACGAGTCAGAAAATTTGTCCACTGGGTGTCGGGGTGTTGTGGTGTCCTTGTGTTCTTATCCTCATAATTGACATTTCCCTATATTAAGATGGCTGAATGAGCACGTCCTGAAAGTCAATGAGTGGAACAAAAAAAAAAAAAAAATAGTGGTGCGTCCAAGGTCAAGAAACCTGACAACGACCTGGAGAGTGTTGTGCTGACCACACGCCCCTTCATACCACATCCAGAGAAAGATACGGCGGTCAGCCGGGCCCAATTGGACCGATTACGACCAGAACTGGGAACTTTACCTCCATCTGTAGCACACAACTCCACTCTGAACCTGCATAAGATGACAGTTCAGTTGAGACTGATTCTCACCATGAGCAATAAAATCCATTGAGGAGTAAATGCATTGGGAAGTGAGGCTTCTTCAAGATGTACAGTTACTTACTTAGCACAATGTTCGTACTTCTCGCTTGTGTCGAACAAACACTTTATTTACTTTAATTGCCCTTCTACAGAAGGTGATTTCAAAAGACAACAAGATGCGAAAATACGCAGAATAAACCAAGGATCTTTTCTTTAGGTGAACAGTTGAGAGCATCAGCTAAGTTCTTGACTAGTTTGTCCACGTTTTGACGCTAATCTAATTTGTTGCCTAGCTGGGCCTAAATGAATTTTACACATTTTGCTTCATTCGTGTATGGCCATTAATGTCTACTTCTTGTGCTAAAAGGGCCTTATTGCCGGTTTGTAACTGTATTATACGAGCCGCTGTGAGGTTAAGACTCGAACTGTCAACTGTGAATCACTTGCAGGCCTGTTTAGCTTTCCTCTGAGCTGTGGTGTCAGATAGCGTCAAGTTTGGACTGTTGACTAGAATCCTTGTGCAGTCAGAAAACATTACCGCTTTTGAACTGTCCTTTGACGTCGTTCGAAGATCATTTATACCGGTTATCAACCGCAGCACCGACCACTGTGGCACTACTTTGTCTTGTTCTCCCATTCGCGTCAGCTAGACTGTTCAGGTAATTTTCCTCTCCCGCGTGGATCGCGTTGGGCGAATATAGGCGATTCTACCTGTTCCACCTGTCTGATCTCATCACTGCCAAGTGCCAAGAACTGGCACACATGTAGCACGCACCTCTTGAACCCAACAGGGCTGAGAGATACCACAACCCCAGCTGTCGCCATCTCTGAGCTGTGGCGAATCAGAGGGTATCACAAAACGTAACTGTATCATCCATAACAGACCTCTCGAACGTCACTAGGCTAGAACTCGGACTGACAATAATCTGCTCCGTCTCCTCTAAATTTACCGCGCACGTAAATTTTAAGTTAACTGGAACCAGGAATAGTTTTCTTTCCTTCAATCTGAGTGAACATTACATTCACAGATGCAGGTAATTATCCAAACGCTGTAACAATACAAATGATCACGCACGACCCCAAATCAAATTGCCACTGATAAAATATTCTCCTAAACAAACTGAAGAACTCGTGACTTATTTCTTCCTACTAATTTAAACAGAGGATAATTAAACACAATAATTCTCATGAGATCAAATGCGAAACAATAAAACGTGTAAATGCAGGTAAATTCTTACAAAATACATAAACAAAGTGCCGCTGGCATTTAAAAGCAAATGAAAGAGAATAAAACTGTTTAACTTTGATATTATTAGTACCGATAGCAATTTTTAGCAATGATGCGGCTACATCGTAAGTCAATGACTTTGCAAAATTATTATGATTATGGAAATAAATAAATTAATGGATGAAACCAGATCTTGATTATTACTCTGAACGTTATTATTCAAAAGAAGTCAAAACAGCATTGCAACAGACAGTTAACAATTACTTAGAATTAATCACCATGTAATGTTACTCTTCCTTATGCATATTGAGCTTTTGCATCACTGATTAGAACAATATAGTTCACGGTGTCTCTTAGTTAATGTTCGTTAAACGGTTCCCACTTTGCTGACGCTGCCGGCGAGTCGTCGACGTGTCCGTCGTTAGTCCACGATCCATGATCGTGTAGTCCCAGGACTGGTGTTACCTTACAGGTCTAGATTGTGATCGCCAGTTGTGAGTGTGACAGGTACGCTCGGTGTTTGCAGAATTAATTCCAGCCTTTGTATCTGCACACAGCGACGAAAATAAAACCCCATCTTCCCACAAACGGGTGGTGCAACCTGCCGTCATAATGTTTGTTACACATTTTAGCCTCACTTCTCAGTTTTATGGTTTACGATCGCCGCGTGGCACTTTTCACAGTACATCCATCTGCACTACAAACGTAAATAAAGCCGACTGCACCGTAAATCGTCAGTTCGCAGCTTAAACTAAACAATGAGTGCCATTCACAATTGTCTACGTAATCACTTCAAACATGTGGCAATCAGCACATCATACATTCACAGTTAAAGTTCGTTGTATTAATATACTAAACTAAGACGTGTCACTATATTTCCTGTTTCATTACACATTCCGTTACACATTTCACTACACATTGCGTGCGTCAACGATACAGATAGACGTACCGTAAGTGCAACCACAACGGAGGGGTATCTGTTGAGAGGCCAGACAAACGTGTGGTTCCTGAAGAGGGGCAGCAGCCTTTTCAGTAGTTGCAGGGGCAACAGTCTGGACGATTGACTGATCTGGCCTTGCGACACTAACCAAAATTGCCTTGCTGTTCTGGTACTGCGAAAGGCTGAAATCAAGGGGAAACTACAGCCGTAATTTTTCCCGAAGGCATGCAGCTTTACTGTATGATTAAATGATGATGGCGAACTCTTGGGTAAAATATTCTGGAGGTAAAATAGTCCCCCATTCGGATCTCCGGGCGGGGATAGAAAATTGGCGTTCTACGGATCGGAGCGTGGAATGTCAGATCCCTTAATCAGGCAGGTAGGTTAGAAAATTTAAAAAGGGAAATGGATAGGTTAAAGTTAGATATAGTGGGAATTAGTGAAGTTCGGTAGCAGGAGGAACAAGACTTTTGGTCAGGTGAATACAGGGTTATAAATACAAAATCAAATACGGGTAATGCAGGAGTAGGTTTAATAATGAATAGGAAAATAGGAATGCGGGTAAGCTACTACAAGCAGCATAGTGAACGCATTATTGCGGCCAAGATAGACACAAAACCTACGCCTACTACAGTAGTACAAGTTTATATGCCAACTAGCTCTGCAGATGACGAAGAAATTGATGAAATGTATGATGAGATAAAAGAAATTATTCAGGTAGTGAAGGGAGACGAAAATTTAATTGTCATGGGTGACTGGAATTCGTCAGTAGGAAAAGGGAGAGATGGAAACATAGTAGGTGAATATGGATTGGGGCTAAGAAATGAAAGAGGAAGCCGTCTGGTAGAATTTTGCGCAGAGCATAACTTAATCATAGCTAACACTTGGTTTAAGAATCATGAAAGAAGGTTGTATACATGGAAGAACCCTGGAGATACTAAAAGGTATCAGATAGATTATATAATGGTAAGACAGAGATTTAGGATCCAGGTTTTAAATTGTAAGACATTTCCAGGGGCAGATGCGGACTCTGACCACAATTTATTGGTTATGAACTGTAGATTAAAACTGAAGAAACTGCAAAAAGGTGGAAATTTAAGGAGATGGGACCTGGATAAACTGAAAGAACCAGAGGTTGTACAGAGTTTCAGGGAGAGCATAAAGGAACAATTGACGGGAATGGGGGAGAGAAATACAGTAGAAGAAGAATGGGTAGCTTTGAGGGATGAAATAGTGAAGGCAGCGGAGGATCAAATAGGTAAAAAGACGAGGGCTAGTAGAAACCCTTGGGTAACAGAAGAAATATTGAATTTAACTGATGAAAGGAGAAAATATAAATATACAGTAAATGAAGCAGGCAGAAAGGAATACAAATGTCTCAAAAATGAAATCGACAGGAAATGCAAAATGGCTAAGCAGGGATGGCTAGAGGACAAATGTAAGGCTGTAGAGGCTTATCTCACTAGGGGTAAAATAGACACTGCTTACAGGAACATTAAAGAAACCTTTGGAGAAAAGAGAACCACTTGTATGAATATCAAGAGGTCATATGGAAACCCAGTTCTAACCAAAGAAGGGAAAGCAGAATGGTGGAAGGAGTATATAGAGGGTCTATACAAGGGCGACATATTTGAGGACAATATTATGGAAATGGAAGAGGATGTAGATGAAGATGAAATGGGAAATATGATACTGCGTAAAGAGTTTGACAGAGCACTGAAAGACCTGAGTCGAAACAAGGCCCCTGGAGTAGACAACATTCCATTAGAACTACTGACAGCCTTGGGAGAGCCAGTCCTGACAAAACTCTACCATCTGGTGAGCAAGATGTATGAGACAGGCGAAATACCCTCAGACTTCAAGAAAAATATAATAATTCCAATCCCAAAGAAAGCAGGTGTTGACAGATGTGAAAATTACCGAACTATCAGTTTAATAAGTCACAGCTGCAAAATAATAACGCGAATTCTCTACAGACGAATGGAAAAATTGATAGAAGCCGACCTCAGGGAAGATCAGTTTGGATTCCGTAGAAATGTTGGTACACGTGAGGCAATACTGACCCTACGACTTACCTTAGAAGAAAGATTAAGGAAAGGCAAACCTACGTTTCTAGCATTTGTAGACTTAGAGAAAGCTTTTGACAATGTTGACTGGGATACTCTCTTTCAAATTCTAAAGATGGCAGGGGTAAAATACAGGGAGCGAAAGGCTATTTACAATTTGTACAGAAAGCAGATGGCAGTTATAAGAGTCGAGGGGCATGAAAGGGAAGCAGTGGTTGGGAAGGGAGTCAGACAGGGTTGTAGCCTATCCCCGATGTTATTCAATCTGTATATTGAGCAAGCAGTAAAGGAAACAAAAGAAAAGTTCGGAGTAGGTATTAAAATCCATGGAGAAGAAATAAAAACTTTGAGGTTCGCCGATGACATTGCAATTCTGTCAGAGACAGCAAAGGACATGGAAGAGGAGTTGAAAGGAATGGACAGTGTCTTGAAAGGAGGATATAAGATGAACATCAACAAAAGCAAAACGAGGATAATGGATTGTAGTTGAATTAAGTCGGGTGATGCTGAGGGAATTAGATTAGGAAATGAGATACTTAAACTAGTACAGGAGTTTAGCTATTTGGGGAGCAAAATAACTGACGATGGAGAGGATATAAAATGTAGACTGGCAATGACAAGGAAAGCGTTTCTGAAGAAGAAAAATTTGTTAACATCGAGTATAGATTTAAATGTCAGGAAATAGTTTCTGAAAGTATTTGTATGGTGTGTAGCCATGTATGGAAGTGAAACGTGGACGATAAATAGTTTGGACAAGAAGAGAATAGAAGCTTTCGAAATGTGGTGCTACAGAATAATGCTGAAGATTAGATGGGTAGATCACATAACTAATGAGGAGGTATTGAATAGAATTGGGGAGAAGAGGAGCTTGTGGCACAACTTGACTAGAAGAAGGGATCGGTTGGTAGGACATGTTCTGAGACATCGAGGGATCACCAATTTAGTATTGGAGGGCGGCGTGGAGGGTAAAAATCGTAGAGGGAGACCAAGAGATGAATACACTAAGCAGATTCAGAAGGATGTAGGCTGCAGTAGGTACTGGGAGATGAAGAAGCTTGCACAGGATAGAGTAGCATGGAGAGCTGCATCAAACCAGTCTCAGGACTGAAGACCACAACAACAACAACATACACATTCCGTGGTATGCACTAAGCAGTTTGTACCTTTACGGCCTAGAAGTAGCTTACCGGTCAACATATCAAAGTTTTATACTTTGTCAAAACACAGTTCCGCAATTGAGCAACGTTACACTGAAAGTACACACCAAGATAATAAAGGTAGCGCTGGCCAAACACGGATATTTTTTCACTGGCCACCAAGACAATGAGTAGCAGTACATACACGGCACAACAATTACCTCCATTCTCTTGAGCTTGCTGCCGACTCTTTGTTGATTCCTTCTCTCCTGTCTTCTTGATGTGATTCTACATCACTCAATTACTCGCTTCACATAACACTTTCAAAAATCCTAATTACACCGATTTACAGTTTTATACAAAAATAACAATTCCATATTACTCTGTCCATAGAAAATGAATTCAAATAACATGTTAACAGATAGGAAGCTGCGCAACGTCAGAATAACTGAAAAAGGCAATCACATTCATAACAGTTACATTAGGTAAATAGAAATTTAATTGTACCAGTAATTAAATTTACGAAACTCATTTTGAAATAACCTTTTCCATGTATGATGAAAGTAAGGCAGGAAAGAACTAAATGAAATACAGTAAAGAGGAAAAAATGTATATTTGCCTGTAGTGTTACCTTCAATAGGGTCCACGTGCGTTGCGCTCCGGAACTGTTAGAGGCTGGTGCAAGGTTCTTTGGAGCATCTCGTCTAGAGGATATGTGTGTCATTCTCGACATTCTGCTTGCACAGACGCAAGCAATATATATTAGTGATAATATATCGCTATTGGACAAGCCAATAAGCTTATTTAAGGTATTTAATTCATATGGTCGATTTCGAAATTATAGGATTTCATATTCAGGCATGTATCTCTCAGTTTCAGTTTAGTTGCACTGAATGAAATTGAAAGTGAATAATTTATAAAGCTAGTGTGTGAATTAAACACAACCAATAAAACAGTTTAATGGATTAATCAGTCAGTACCAGTATATCAATGGGATACAGATGAACGCCTATAAGGTTTTATCTATGAAAGTGAATCACGCCAAACCAACGCTAGTAGAGTTGGTTGTAATGATTCAGCAACAGTGGCTTCCTTAAGAACAGACAATTTTTATAGCTGAGACTTTGCAGTGGCTGAAGTGAGGAACAGCAAGTAAAATATCTCCCAGGCACTGAAGTGGGAACAGCAGATTAGTCATGTAAATGTAGAAAGGTTTATATTATCGTTATTTACAACATTTGCTAATTACATTCAGAGTTTACTTTCTTTATTCGCTGTACAAATGGAATTAAAATCAATTAAATTAACGCTGAATCATTGCTAGCTGTAACTTTCTGTAGTTACGTGGAAGTGACTCACATTCTAGATGACAACTGTAAAAATTGTGATTAATAATAAATAATAAGCACACTTCTAATTTAGAACGAAGCGGACCACGTTCAGGCGCCAGGAAACAAAATTATACTTGAATTATACATGATAATTACATCGTTTGTATTTACAATGACTCACGCTCCTCTTTATGTAATACGTCTAATACGTGCACCGTCACCATTGTTATTGTCATTCGTTTCAGATAAATCTTACATCAGTAAACACATGAAGCATATATTTTAAATATGGTCAGGGTAAATATATAATTTTTACACTACTTGACTAAAAGAAGGGATTGGATAATAGGATACATTCTGACACATCAAGAGATCACCAGTATAGTATTGGAGGAATGGGTGGAGGGTAAATACCTAACAAGGAGACCAAGGTATGAACACGGTAAGCAGATTCAGAAGGATGTAGGTTGCAGTAGTTACTTAGAATTGAAGAGGCTTGGTTAGAGTAGCATGGAAAGTTGCATCAGGCCAGTCTTCGATCTGAAGACAACAACATTAGATGCACAATAGTTTAGCCGTAGAATTATTTTTTTGTGTTTTTCATGTAGACTATGATATTCTGAGATTATTAAACGTTTATGAAATAGTTACCTGTTGCTAGCCGCGGAAAACCTTTTCGCAAGTTCAAAAAAATGGCTCTGAGCACTATGGAACTTAACAGCTATGGTTATCAGTCCCCTAGAACTTAGAACTACTTAAACCTAACTAACCTAAGGACATCACACAACACCCAGTCATCACGAGGCAGAGAAAATCCCTGACCCCGCCGGGAATCGAACCCTTCAGTAATGAGCCCGTTTCCATGTGATCCCCTACGACCAGTGAAGGCATGTCTGGATACACCCCGACCTGCGGTGGTACACCAACCTGACTTTTGGCTGTCATACGGCCTGACAGCCAGGAGTGATGGTCTAGGGTAGCATCCTGTTTCATACAAGGACCCATTTGGTTGTCATCCGTGGCACCTTTACAGTGCAGCGGTACGCCGATGATTCCTGTGCCCTGCTTCGTTGCCCTACCGAACGAGCCGTCATAGCAAGACAACACGCCGTGAGTTTCCACTGCTTTTCTTCATACTTGACAATCCCTACTTCGGCCAGCAAGGTCACCGGATCCCTCCCGAATTGAGAACGATTGCAGCATTACGAGCAGTCTCTTCCAACAAGACCTTCGTCTGTTTCAAGGTCGCACGACTGACAAAGTATGGCTTCACTGTTGACGTGTTATGTATATAGTTAAAAAAAATATAGCATTTTACTCGCCAAAATATTCTGTACCTGAAGAATTAACAGTTTATTCCAAATAGCTTTAATGTATTATAAAGCACGTAAATGTTTCAAATAGGAAATATATACTAATGCTGCGCAAAACACAACCCCGTGACTAACAACAACAAAACCTGTAAAAAATCAGGGGAACTCCTTATGGCCGTCTCTAGTGCGCATTCCTTCATGTGAATCCAAATCTATCACTAGACTGAAGAACGCCAAAAACAAAACAAAAACAAAAGAAATCGTTTGTTCGTAGGTAGACTATCCTCTAGGTACAACACTCTTCCCTACGGTTTCACTATAAACAACCTGTCAGACATTGCTGTAATAATTAATCTAAACAAGTATATCGGAGACGCACGCTCGCATTTTCTGTTAACAACACGATGTAGCTGTGTGTGAACTTGTTAAAGCACTGCCTTTCAGTTACTGTGATTAGATGAAATGAATGCAAGTGTGTAGTTGAAAGAAGTTAGGCATGTACATGGAAATGAAATGTTGAGAAGTTACCGACGTATTTCAGGAATGTGGCTCCCATGCAGTGCACACCGCACGCACAGCACATTGGCTCCATTGTTTGCCCAGGGAACGCCGCATTCACTACGCCTATTGATGGCTCTCCGTCCTGTTACGTGCTACACGCTGCAATTCAATGCATCCGTTGTATCGCTTCTGGCGGCTCTAGCAACACAAAGCTAACCTGACTTCTTTATGTGACCTCTGCCCATGTAGTCAATCGGAAAGCCTAAATAAGCAGCTGGATAATGACGCGATGTGGTAACACATAAAATTCTTTATATTTACTCAACAAATATGTCTATAAAAATGTTGCTGTCATTATAATTAATACATAGAGTGGTTCTTGTTCAGTATTAACCTGTGCAATTCCAACATTTGGCACCAAAACCCGCCCTCCAGAATTTTGAAAGTGTAACACTGTAGAACACTTTTACAATAGCAAATCCACCCTATAATGTTATCCCTTTACCAGGATTTTAAGACTGACCGAGATCGTGTGTGCTGCGGCACGTTAACCGATTTTGGTTAAAAATTACGACAGAGTGTGCAACCGCGCGGCTACGTTCGTCCTTTTACCTGCACCTACCTGTGAACTCGATGCAGCAGATCGCCGGTAGGAAAGCCGAGCAGAAACCTACCGTACTGCAATTCGCACCAGGCTGTGTACAACGTAACTATTCAAAGAATCGGGAAAAGGTCTTAATTTTGAATGAAAGATGGAAATACTGGCAAAGCTTCCGTATATTCTGAACCTTGATAATGTACACATTCACTGCCAAGCCCTTACTAATCTTAACACAGTCATGCACAAACCCTTTCATTCACGTTAGCAATTTTATGGTAACGTATTTCCCGAAATCTGAACAGCTGCTAAGCATGGATTGTTCTTAAACGAAAACGATCACCATGCTATGAAGTTTATTGGTGTCAAGTTTCTAGTCACCAATCTACTCAATATGCCACGCGGAATTTCTCTGTCTTTTCTCATAGACAAAATTACTATAAAAATCCATACTTCCTATAAAAACACACCGGAATAAAAATTTCCATCACTTTAAAATAGTTTTGAAACATGTAGCACAACTAAAACTGGCAAATCATACTTTCTTTCTGAGCTCTTACTACACACGACAGTACCATTGAAAGGCTGGGCTCCGACTACTTTAGACAGCTGCAAGCTTTCTGTAACTCTAAGAGAAAAGATATGCGTAGAATACTCCGTTCTAATTGGTCAGTTTTCTTTAAGGCCAATAGAAAAACGTTATTCTCCCGTGTTAGTCCGCACTTTTCATGACCAACCAATCAATAAATAACGCACTTCCGAACTGTACTTTTTCCCGAAATAAATATTTAACATCCTGATAATTTGTTTATACTTTACATTATTAACTATTTTTATTTGCACTTGAATAGCTTTCCTTTTACCTTAAACTTAGTTAACATATTATGAAACAAAATTCCCCATCATCTTCATTCACACTGTCTTAAAACATTCTCACACTAGTTCGTACAGTGTTCATCAGTAGAACAATGATCTACATATTTTCTTTAGACCACAGTCACGCATCATTCACACTATTTAAAGCATATACGAAACTGTACACACATAAATAAACAAGAAAGTCTCGAAGAAATAAACAGAACAATTCACAAAAACATTCTCTTGACCTGTTTCTTGAATGCCTCTGTGCACTACTGGACACTTGTGGAGGAAACGTAGAACTACATACTCCACTGAACCCGCATCAGACCATCTGTCACTGTGCACACATGAGTCATTCTCCCGATACCCAGGCTCAAGAAAGGAGCAATAAAAGCTGCCACTCCTAGAAGCAGAAGTGAGTTGCAACAAAGCCAGCCACAGGAGGGCAAGAATTTTATGCGCTGCAAAACAAAACACGGCCGAATGATGTTGTGAAGCCGAGCCAGCTCAGTGCAGTACATCAATAGCCGACGCCGCAATATGCTATTGGATGGATGGAAGCCTTTCCTCACTTGTCACCACGGAAGTGTTTAGAGTACATGGTACATGCCTTAAGCCCTAAATGAACATAGCCTGGTACATATAAGTACTCAGCCATTTGTGCATTAAATGAATCTCATCTCAGTATCACAGCCTACACGATGGAGTGACACCCCGGGATGCAGTATGCGGTCTGCCGTTCGACCACAAGACAGGGCAGCCTGCTCTGAGTCATGAGGGAGCTGCCCACTCGCTGGAGGAAGTTCATGGCCTTTGTCAGCTGCACTGCTGATCTGTCACGACAGGTACAGCTGGAGCCGTCGCTGACAGCGGCGTTCGAATGACGTCATATTCAGTCCTGCTCTTTGCACTGTCAGCAATGCTGGACATCTATTGTTTCACATGAGAGGCATCTGGACGCCTCCAGCAAACTGTACCTGATGTATTACAGCTGAGGGCCGGAATTAAGAAATTACGTGAACAAGTCCACTGTCACCGTGAAGGGTCGTTTCACTCTCAATGGGTGACAATCTAAGGGTCATTCAACAGTGGTATCAGAACACTGACATCACCTTTTTGGAGCAACATGTGAAACCACATTCTGCGGTACACGAGACAAAATTTTTTTTTTGTGTTTTGGTCATGAAGGAGAGGTTTTGGTGGTCATGCATTTTGTAAAGTAGATTTTATTGCCAGTACAGAACCATTGAATTTTTTTGGTTTTAGAGATAATGGAAGTCATGACTGATTAGTGCCTGTTAGACGTACACAGTGTAACCTTGAGGATCACTCAGCATCATCTACAAAATAAGTTCCAGGAAAGTATTGTAGTACGTGTAATCACTGGGGGCATATGGCTTGACAGTACTGGGAGTCGAGATGGCATATGACTGGATGTAAGAATTAAGTTGCAGTATTTTGTTTTCTTGTCTTGTCAGTGTTAGTTCTCAAAATGAATGTTGTCAAGGGCTAAGTTTCGACAGAACCAGAGACATAAGGTGTGTCAGAACTGAAGGCCGTACACATATTGTTAGGAAAGGTAGCACAATTAACAGCAGATAATACAGAACTACTAGGGCTGATAGAATTGTCATAGTTGCAATGGAGTGTACATTTTTCAGTTGCATGTTTAATTGCTCCTTTTTCTGATAATGCAGCCAAGGATGTGCAGGCCCTACCGGAAGACCTCGGAAATCTGGCTTACAGGGAAGGTTGGTCTGATAAGGAATTATTGAGTGTTGCAAAACTGAGACTAACAAGGGAAGGAAAAACTTTTAGAGGGTATACAGAAGCTCTTAAGAGAACCAGAACATTCGAAGAATTTGAAGGAGGGTTAATTCAGAGATATACGAATCGAAATAGACCAGACACTACAAGGAACATTTAAAGGTAATGACTAAGGAAAATATGGAAACTGTGAAACAGTTTGCAGAAAGTATAAGGAAAATTAATGGATGTACCTATGAATAAGGTGAAGACACTGCAGTTAATGAAATTATTCTGCAAGAAGCTGAGCAGAGTGCGCTCAGTGCTTTTTTTAAAGAGGAATACATGCGGAATTGTCAAGATGTATGAGGACAGGAGATTTGCGCTCAGCGGTGAATTTAGCTACAGTGTGTGAGGAGATAGTTTTGCCGACTGGAATGCAGGATATAGAATAATAACAGCTCATGCGGTATTAAAATAATTGTTGGGATTAAAGGATTCTTCCAGTAGGTTGACATGTTGGGCAGTCACATTAAGTGAGATTAAGTGAGTTTGATTTCGAAGTTATGTATAAACCTGGGAAGAAGCACGGAAATGCGGATGACTTTATTTTAAGTATAAAAATAGCAGTATTACGTATTGGGGGTAATGAGCTTAAGGAATTTCAAGCTGCACAAAGAGCGGATGCCGAATGTAAGCAGTATTTTAAGCAGTCACAGTGTTATATGCATGATGGGTTACTATGCGGAGAAACCAATTTGAGACCGCAGGCAGGGGTACCAGCGAAGCTAAGGAACATTGCTCTACAAGCAGCTCATAATCACATATTAGGTCATGGAGGTTGCAGGTCTACCAGCAGAAGAGTGGCGGAAGTGGTGGAGGAATAGCAGACAGATGTAAACCAGTATGTGTGGAATTGCATACAGAGCATGCAGAGGGCAGATCTGGGTCGAAGAAAAGTGCCACTGCAGCATTAGCAGCATTCTAATTTCTGGGGCTGACGTTTTAGGTCCATTCGATAAAACACCAGCAGGGAATAAGCACTTACAATCGTAGATCATTTTTCACGATACGTAGAAATGGTCACAGTGCCAAACCAGCAGGCAGCAGTAGTGGCATAAGCACATGTGAATAACTGGATATTGAAGTTTGGACTTCCTGAAACAATAATATTAGACCAGGGAAAGAAATTCATGTCAGATCTATTCAAGGTATTGTGTAAGTTATTGTATGTGAAAAAGTTAAGGATGAATCCTATCCATCCACAACCCAAAGGAAGAACTGAAAGAATCCATAGGACAGTCGGAAGATGCTTGGATACTACGTTGATTCACATCACACTAACTGGGATGTCTGAAGTATGTCGTCTCCACCTACAACTCAAAGCAGCATGCGAATGCGGGATCATCTCCATATGAAGTGGTATATGGTCGTAAAATGCCATCATCGTTCAGCATATTGAAAGAGAAGAAAGGGAAACTAGAGAGTCTGCCAGAGTAATTAGGGAAATTTGGAATAGAGTACGGAGAGCAAATACACGAGCTCTGGAGAAACTGGAAGAAACAGTGGGCCATGCAGCAAGAATGCCACAGTATAATGTTTGTCGGGAGGTGATGCTATCAAATTCGTATAGACAGAAGGGAAAGAGAAAGTAATGTTTTGCGAAGTTTCAGGGGCCATACAAAGTGGTTGAGACTACGTCGCCCATAAATGTCAAGATTCAATTGCCGACCAGAATGATATGGTAATTGTGCATGTAGGGCGGTTGAAACTTTTTCAACGGAGTCTGGAACTTGCAACATGATCACGAATAGAACAGTGAGCCAGAAAGTATAGAATAAATTTCCTTATTTCCGTCTGTGATCACAAATTCGTTAGGTCCTCAGACTACGGGTTTCAGTCAGCCATGAGCATCTTCAAATCTGTTTTAAAAAGACATAATGGAGCCACAGTGGAGTCGTCAAAAGATAAACACAAAATCAGCTTAGCATTGTCGCGCAAATGTAAAATATGCTGCCTACTAGAGTCGTCTTGTTGACAGCGCTACTGTTCATAACAAACTCAGTACCGCTGTTAACAAGATGTCTCTAGTAGGCAGCATATTTTACATTTGCGCGACAATGCTAAGCTGATTTGGTTTTTATCTTTTGGCGACACCACTGTGGCTCCATTACGTTAGGAAATGTTTTTACAACAGATCTGAAGATGGTGACTGTTGACTGAAACCTGAAGTCTGAATATCTAACAAATTCGCTATCATAGACGCAATTAAAGGAATTTGTTCTAATGACTGTCACTTAGTGATAAAATGAAAACACGGAATATTCTTGGAACAGGAATAGGATTCTACCACGGTGAGTGACTTAGGTTCAAATGGCTCTGAGCACTATGGGACTCAACTGCTGTGGTCATAAGTCCCCTAGAACTTAGAACTACTTAAACCTAATTAACCTAAGGACATCACACACATCCATGCCCGAGGCAGGATTCGAACCTGCGACCGTAGCGGTCGTGCGGTTCCAGAGTGTAGCGCCTTTAACCGCTCGGCCACTCCGGCCGGCTGAGTGACTTAGGATAAATCACAGTTGGTGCAATAAAGTTAGTCTTAGCCACTCGTTATTTAAATATTTCAGCAAACACTGGTCCATGCACAAGTTTACAAAATTAACTATTACTCTGTGTGGTGGGGGGATACATTGGTGATCTTCTGTGGGCTAGAAAAAAGCTATATTATTCATTCTTGGCTCCTGATGCTGTATGCTCTCTAAAGTATTTTCTCGGCATCGTAAATGCAGATTTTACAGCAACCAAATATATGCCATGGCACAGCGGCTAGTAATAATGCACATCCGAGGCATACTTACTCCACTTTTTCAGAACTCTTTGCCTCATTGATCCCTCAGGATGCTGACTCACCGAGCTGTAGCCACTGACTGTATCTACTACAAAGACTTCTCACACCATTCCACGTTTTACACTCCCGCCTAAGCCTTTTCTTTGCGGATGGACTTATATTGAGCTTTCATACTCTATTCAGTTCTACATTCCCTAAACATGAACCAGTTATACATGTTACAGTTCAGTACATAAAATAACATAGCTTCAAAAAGACACTTACAAATTGTTTTCAGTTTACACCAAATTATAGAATGAGAAAAAATATTTACTTACATCGCAAGTCAGAGACGTTACAGGAGACAGATGTCACAGTATCGAAAACCGACATAAGTGTTACAAAAGACGCAGGTGCTCGCTAGCTATCTTACGGTACATAGCGGAGGATACTTCTCGTGTGCCTATCATGTCTTTCTCTGGTCAATTTTCAAATGTTATGTGAAAAGGCGACTGTCGTCTTTTAGCCTCCATGTGAGGTACAGTGCCCCAATTTCTCACGGAGGTCATTTGACGAGACGTATGTGAGAGGAAGTAATATGTTTCCCGGCGAAACGTACTCCCTCGGAATTTCCACGGTTAGCACTTCGGGATGCGCTGCACCTCTTCTGTAGAGTCTCCCACCGGCGTTTTGTGAGCATCTTCATAACGCTGTCGGGCTTACTAAACTATCCAGTGACGAAAAATGCCGCTTTTCGTTGGATCTTCTCTATGTCTCCTACTGATGCAACCTGGTAACATTCCCACACTGATGACCAACAGCCAAGAATCGGTGTCACAAGTCTTTCGTAACACACTTATTTCGTGAATGAATTACATTTCCTCAACATTTTACCAGTGAACCTCAGTCGAGCAACTGATTTTCCTACAACTTTTATGTGATCATTCCAATTTAGGTCGGTCCGGATTGTTACTCTTCGGTGTTTACCATCAATGACCTAATGCAATAATAATTGATCCCTTCTCAGATTCATGCACAACACCTTACGTATATTTATTTTTGGGGTCAGTTGCCAGACTCCCCACTCGCATTCAGCTACAGTCTGCTGGTGTTGCAGCCTTGCTGTTATTTTCCAATATCAGGCGCCGAAACCCAGGAACAAAAAAGGAACTTTTAAATACTTGGCGAGCAAGTTACTGACTTCACTCTGTTACACATACTTACACATTGAAATGATCCTCTTTCCAAAATAATGTGGAAAACAACTCTTGCAGTTTTGTATCCATATTATGTACTCTTCTAGCATCACAAACTCCAAATGTGTTACATTTCTACAGTTGAAGCAAGGAGACATCATTTATTTAAAAGTTCGATCAATAATAATATAACGAAATATGGTCTGATACGTTTGTTTTTCCTTAATAAAGTGCTCTTTGTTTTGCTAGGAGACGACCTGAGGCCTCTGGCTTTTATTGACAAAGTGAAGGCACTTATAGACGATTCACACCACATTTTTGATTGTCGCAACAGTAAAAAGACACCATTCACATTTGTAGCGCTGAAGAGAGTTCTTTCCTCGTGTTTTTATGAGACAGAAGAAATGCTGTAGGTTCCCCGGAACAAAGTCAAACGCACATACTGGCTACCAACTACTGAAAGCTCATTTGGCATGTATTCAGTTCTATAAACAAAACCTAGACTTATAGAATATTCTAGAAGTTGTGTTCTTCAAATTAATGAATGCTACCTGATATTGGATTATTAACAATCTTCTGTAAACTTATATTTTTTCCCTCTTGCAAAATGAAAGGAATACAGTAATGGTAAAAGTTGTTTCACAAAGCTGCAAAACAGACATTTTGCGCTCAAAAACATGTCGAATGTAAAGCAGAGTATACACTTAGCTTTTACAAAATGTTCGACCTGTAATCTCATTGAAAGGACTACAATTACCTTCAGTAATGAGCCCGTTTCCATGTGATCCCCTACGACCAGTGAAGACATGTCTGGATACACCCCGACCTGCGGTGGTACACCAACCTGACTTTTGGCTGTCATACGGCCTGACAGCCAGGAGTGATGGTCTAGGGTAGCATCCTGTTTCATACAAGGACCCATTTGGTTGTCATCCGTGGCACCTTTACAGTGCAGCGGTACGCCGACGATATCCTGTGCCCAGCTTCGTTGCCCTACCGAACGAGCCGTCATAGCAAGACAACACGCCGTGAGTTTCCACTGCTTTTCTTCATACTTGCCAATCCCTACTTCGGCCAGCAAGGTCACCGGATCCCTCCCGAATTGAGAACGATTGCAGCATTACGAGCAGTCTCTTCCAACAAGCTCTGGATATGACGATCTAACGCTCCAATTGGACAGAATTTGGCACAGTATCCCTTAGGAGAACTACAAACAACTATGTCAATCAATGTCAAGCTGAATAAGTGCTTGCATAAGGGCAAAAGTTTGACGAATATTTTACCGACTTGCTCCGTTTGTGAAGCTCTTTCTCTTGAATAAATGATCCACAATTTCTGAAATTAATCATTTGTTTACCTCCATACATGTGCATCTCATCTTCCGATTTTCGTCCCATTAGAGTGCATTGCACCATAACTCGCGATTCTGTGTGTCATTAACGACATCTGCATTACTATGTGACCCCTCGGAGCTCACCACAGCAGATTCCACCTCACACTGTTACGACTGCTAACTCAGAACTGCTCTTTGTTTGCTGCGAACTTTACTGTGCATTGTTAGTATCAGCAACATTGTACACTAGCATGATATAGTACGGTGTCAGCGATATTACATATATGCAAGTAATAGTACTGTTCCCTTACATATCCCCACCAAAATTAAAACTTTTAACCTTCAAAATGTAGTGTAGACATAAAATTTGTACTCAACGTTAAGAAAATGAGAATAAAAATTATTTTGACAAGTAAATACCACGAATTAATTACCTGTAATTAATTATTACCCGAACTCTTACGGGACTTGGTAAGCATGTCATCCACGAGTAATAAGTGTGTTGGGTAGGGAGGCTATGAATGTAGTGTGTGGACATACAAGGTGAGCATGTGGGTCTCGCGGGAGGCGTGCGCGAGATATTCCTGCAGTCGCACCATCCCCTGTCCCCTCGCTGGCTCAGACGGATAGAGCGTCTGCCACGTAAGCAGGAGATCCCGGGTTTCCGTGCCGGTCGGGGCACACATTTTTCCCTGTCCCCGTTGATGTATATCAACGCCCGTCAGCAGCTGAAGGTATTAATACATAATTTTAATTTCGTTCCAGACGGCTGCAGGTCATCAATGTTGTCTGTTCTTTCGGAAATGTCCGAAATTACAGACTCCATATCCGTATAAGTATATAATTACATATGATTGGCAAGTCATAATTTGACAATTCATAACACTCATTTTGTATTGATTCACTAAAATCCACTGTCTACATCATACACAATGATAAAATTAAAATTAAAAATGCAGCTGAATACAGATGAAATGTTTCAAGTGAACAGACATTAGAAATGAATGAAATGTTGACATAGGAAAACTGACATATGCATACTACACGAGCGTAGAAGCAATATTCACGTCAAATTTATAACAAGTGCACTGTCACAACTAACTTGGTATAAACATGACTCATGATTGACTGTGATACTATAAAACCTATAAAGAAATTTTACACTACCAAACGATTACAGTATTACCCCATAAGAGCATGTGAGTGTCACACATATTGAGTTGAGTTGAAAACTATCATGCAATAAAACAAATTAATTACCTAGGCACACAGTGTACCGTCTATAACACAGTGACAGGAGAGGGGAAGGGCTGGTTGACTACGGGCTGGTTGATTAAATTAAATAACTTTTATTAAAACAACCATTAGAACAACAGTTAATCACCGCCAGTGGGCATAATTAAAAGAAACACATCTGAATCAGTAATGCACAGTGCCAACTTTACCAAAACTCAAATAAAATAAAATAAAAAAGTAATACTGAATTTAACAGGAACCATTGCAAGAGACGTTTTAAATTTTTAACTTCATTGAGACGCAACAGGCATTATAATAAGAACAACAATGCACATCACGCACTATTACACAAGTAATCGAAGCATTGGTTCAAATGGCTCTGAGCACTATGGGACTCAACTGCTGTGGTCATAAGTCCCCTAGAACTTAGAACTACTTAAACCTAACTAGCCTAAGGACAGCACACAACACCCAGCCATCACGAGGCAGAGAAAATCCCTGACCCCGCCGGGAATCGAACCCGGGAACCCGGGCGTGGGAAGCGAGAACGCTACCGCACGACCACGAGATAATCGAAGCATTGGCCTATTGCATCGTTACTGCAAGGTACCAAAAATCAAATAAAATCGTCGTCAACACTTCACTGTGTACTCTACTTTGAACACAGTTCTTTATTTTGAGTTGCATTTCACAGGCAGTTACGCACTTTGTCGCATTAAAGGGCTGTTACATGACGTCGCAGGGGACTGTAGAACTCGTTGCAGTAGGTGCGACAAGTAGACGTCTCCAGCACTGTCGCATCATTATACATCTAGGTGTGTTGACAAACACAGCCAGTCGGACACCCGAAGACGCGAGCTTCCCAGGGTTCTGCATTCCACTGGACGGCTCGCCGTCACGAAAACACAGAATTTTTTTTGTAGCAGCGTTGGAAATAAAACACGGTCGGTTTGCGTGCACATTGCCCCATGTACCTGTCCATCTGCACTTAAACAAAACCTCCCTGTACACACGCCACTGTTATTGTCTACTGTTGCATCTCCCATAGTACACTGTTTAAAAACGTTAACATAACACTTCAATCCACAATCATTATCAGTTCGCTGTAGCAAACTTCTACAGTTACATAATCAATCACATCAGCTACATGCTACTGTCTGTTAATTAATCCTCACAGTACTATGAAACACCATATTTGTTTTTGAAGGCTAATACAGGGTGGTCCATTGATAGTGGCCGGACCAAATATCTCAAGAAATAAGCGTCAAATGAAAAAACTGCAAAGAACGAAACTCGTCTAGCTTGAAGGGGGAAACCAGATGGCGCTATGGTTGGCCCGCTATATGGCGTTGCCATAGGTCAAACGGATATCAACTGCGTTTTCTTTGTTTTTTATTTTTTTTAAATAGGAACCCCCATTGTTATTACGTATTCGTGTAGTACGTAAAGAAATATGAATGTTTTGGTTGGACCACTTTTTTCGCTTTGTGATAGATGGCGCTGTAATAGTCACAAACGTTTAAGTACGTGATATCACGTTACATTCCGCCAGTGCGGACGGTATTTGTTTCGTGATACATTACTCGTGTTTAAATGGACCGTTTAACAATTGCGGAGAAGGTCGATATCGTGTTGATGTATGGTTATTGTGATCAAAATGCCCAACGGGGGTGTGCTATGTACGCTGCTCGGTATCCTGGACGACATCATCCAAGTGTCCGGGCCGTTCGCCTGATAATTACGTTATTTAAGGAAACAGGAAGTGTTTAGCCACATGTGAAACGTCAACCACGACCTGCAACAAATGATGATGCGCAAATAGGTGTTTTAGCTGCTGTCGCGGTTAATCCGCACATCAGTAACAGACAAATTGGGCGAGAATCGGGAATCTCAAAAACGTTGGTGTTGAGAATGCTACATCAACATCGACTGCATCCGTACCATATTTCTATGCACCAGGAATTGCATGGCTACGACTTTGAACGTCGTGTACAGTTTTGCCACTGGGCACAAGAGTATTACGGGACGATGACAGATTTTTTGCACGCGTTCTATTTAGCGACGAAGCGTCATTCACCAATAGCGGTAACGTAAACCGGCATAATATGCACTATTGGGCAAGGGAAAGTCCACGATGGCTGCGACAAGTGGAACATCAGCGACCTTGGTGGGTTAATGTATGGTGCGGCATTATGAGAGGAAGGATAATTGGCCCCCATTTTATCTAATGGCAATATAATGGTGCAACGTATGCTGATTTCCTACGTAACGTTCTACCGATGTTACTAAAAGATGTTTCACTGCATGACAGAACGGCGATGTACTCCCAACGTGAAGAAAGTCCGGCACATAGCTCACTTGCGGTTGAAGCGGTATTGAATACCATATTTCATGACAGGTGATTGGTCGTCGAAGCACCATACCATGGCCCGCACGTTCACCGGATCAGACGTCCCCGGGTTTTTTTCTGTGGGGAAAGTTGAAGGATATTTGCTATCGTGATACACCGACAACGCCTGTCAACATGCGACAGCGCATTGTCAATGCATGTGCGAGCATCACGGAGGGCGAACTACTCGCTGTTGAGAGGAATGTCGCTACACGTATTGTCAAATGCATTGAGTTTGACGGATGTCATTTTGAGCATTTATTGCAGTAACGTGGCTGTAAGAGCATGCGCTCTCAGAAATGATAAGTTCACAAAGGTACATGTATCACATTGGAACAACCGAAATAAAATATTCAAACGTACGTACGTTCTGTATTTTAATTTAATAAACCTACCCGTTACCAACCGTTCGTCTAAAATGTGAGCCATATGTTTGTGACTATTACAGCGCCATCTATCACAAAGCGAAAACAGTGGTCCAACTAAAACATTCATATTTCTTTACATACTAGACGAATATTTGATAAAAAAATGGGGATTCCTATTTTAAAAAAACGCAGTTGATATCCGTTTGACCTATGACAGCGCCATCTAGCGGGACAACCATAGCGCCATCTGGTTTCCCCCTTCAATCTAGACAAGTTACGTTCTTTGTAGTTTTTTTGTTTGACGCTTATTTCGTGAGATATTTGGCCTGGTCACGATCAATGGACCACCCTGTATACTAGGAAGCTACTACAGTCTCTCAGTAGTAGAACAAAGTATGTACCACCCCACTCTCCATTGCTGCCAAAATTATTCAAGATGGCGGATCCAAGATGGCAGCGATAGATAGGGCAACATTGCAGTGACGCCATGGTAGAAAGTTCATATTTTGGCGGGAAAATGAGTCACTTTGGCTACCTCTACCAACCCCACCCCCTCCCTGCCCCCTCTTGTCCCCCCTTCCCTCCCCCTCTCCTCCCCTCCCCCAGAAAATGGTGGGAAGCTCAAATTCCATCAGGACAATGCAACAAACAATGGCTACCTCCACCAACCTAAAAAAATGGCGGCAAAGTAGGTCATTTGGGCTTCCACCACTAATCTAAGTCATCCAACCACCACCTCTTCCTCGGAAATGGCGGGGAAACGACTCAGCCTGTGCTGGATAGGATGGATTTAAGTCTTTATTTAAACAATCTGAGGCAGTACCTTGATCCAGTGTGTTCACCATTAGGTCCAGAGTCCAACTGACCTAGTACACAGTACTGCCACCAGAGGGCACCATCGTCCCTCCCGTGATGTAATCCAAGATGGTAGTCTGGAGGGGAAAAATGATGGGAAAAGAACTCAACCTGCGCTGGTCTGTTGGCGAGAGGAAGTAGTTCAAAATGGCACTGAGCACTAAGGGGCTTAACGTCTATGGTCATCAGTCCCCTAGAACTTAGAACTACTTAAACCTAACTAACCTAAGGACATCACACAACACCCAGTCATCACGAGGCAGAGAAAATCCCTGACCCCGCTGGGAATCGAACCTGGGAACCCGGGAGAGGAAGTAGTGTACTTCATTTATTTTGGAACAATTTATTTAGGGACAGATTCAAAGTAGTTCATTTTTTGCACTGATACAAAACACTCGCTCTAACGTACTTGAGGTAGCAGTAAATAGTCTCTAGACCTAAAACTACTCGTAAATCACCGAAATAATGTTGTACACTGATGTCCAAAAATGCTTGATAATCCTCAACTATCTAAACATGCACTGCATAGCCTGCACACCGGTTCACAAAAATATCGCAATAGACACAAAAAAAACTCATAAACTGTCAAAAGATAATGCATGTGTAACGGTATCCAAACATGCTCACAAAAATAATGTAGTGCACTAGCACTCAGTACACATAAAAAACGCAACATATGAGTGAACTGTTCCAACACATGCACTGGCTTTGCAGGGCAAGCCGGATGCAAGGCTGTGCCAGAGTACGAGCCACTGCTATCGCTCTGCTGCTGACGGCAGGTGAAACTCCCTTCTATTTTCGGGTATACAGTTACAGTTCTTCGAGTGTTATACTGACGTCACATGTAGAGATGAGTAGTTCGTGAGCAAACGGATCCAAAGGAACGGTTCACCAAGATGAATGAAAGGACCGAGGAACGAATTCCAAGGAACTGTCGTTCATAGTTCACTTCCGTCGCGGCGATCGACTTATAGTTCCCAGGAACGAGGAACGATAGGTTCATAGTTCACTAGTTCACTTCGGTCGCAGCGGTCACTTCGGCAGTTCTCGTTCCGGCTTCTGTCCCATGCTCGTCTCAGTCTCGGCCGCACTCGTCGTTCTTTGCATGACCGCCTGTCTCAGTACCACTGCCGACTGCTCCTAGTTAGTACAGTATCCAGTTTTTCGTATCGTTCACTGTGCTCGCCTATTTTACATGTGTTTCAAACTGTTCTTGCCCTTGGTTCTGGCTATTCAGCGTCCACGAGCGGTAATTAAAAAGTATTTTACAGTTACTTAAATTACATAAAAAATATGTTGTATGTAATAGGTACGTCTTTTCAGGTAACAAAAGGGAAAATCAGCTCACTTCATTATATCGATGAACAGCAGAAGACATACTTATAACAAGGCAATTTTTTTTGTTATCCATATATACACTCCTGGAAATGGAAAAAAGAACACATTGACACCGGTGTGTCAGACCCACCATACTTGCTCCGGACACTGCGAGAGGGCTGTACAAGCAATGATCACACGCACGGCACAGCGGACACACCAGGAACCGCGGTGTTGGCCGTCGAATGGCGCTAGCTGCGCAGCATTTGTGCACCGCCGCCGTCAGTGTCAGCCAGTTTGCCGTGGCATACGGAGCTCCATCGCAGTCTTTAACACTGGTAGCATGCCGCGACAGCGTGGACGTGAACCGTATGTGCAGTTGACGGACTTTGAGCGAGGGCGTATAGTGGGCATGCGGGAGGCCGGGTGGACGTACCGCCGAATTGCTCAACACGTGGGGCGTGAGGTCTCCACAGTACATCGATGTTGTCGCCAGTGGTCGGCGGAAGGTGCACGTGCCCGTCGACCTGGGACCGGACCGCAGCGACGCACGGATGCACGCCAAGACCGTAGGATCCTACGCAGTGCCGTAGGGGACCGCACCGCCACTTCCCAGCAAATTAGGGACACTGTTGCTCCTGGGGTATCGGCGAGGACCATTCGCAACCGTCTCCATGAAGCTGGGCTACGGTCCCACACACCGTTAGGCCGTCTTCCGCTCACGCCCCAACATCGTGCAGCCCGCCTCCAGTGGTGTCGCGACAGGCGTGAATGGAGGGACGAATGGAGACGTGTCGTCTTCAGCGATGAGAGTCGCTTCTGCCTTGGTGCCAATGATGGTCGTATGCGTGTTTGGCGCCGTGCAGGTGAGCGCCACAATCAGGACTGCATACGACCGAGGCACACAGGGCCAACACCCGGCATCATGGTGTGGGGAGCGATCTCCTACACTGGCCGTACACCTCTAGTGATCGTCGAGGGGACACTGAATAGTGCACGGTACATCCAAACCGTCATCGAACCCATCGTTCTACCATTCCTAGACCGGCAAGGGAACTTGCTGTTCCAACAGGACAATGCACGTCCGCATGTATCCCGTGCCACCCAACGTGCTCTAGAAGGTGTAAGTCAACTACCCTGGCCAGCAAGATCTCCGGATCTGTCCCCCATTGAGCATGTTTGGGACTGGATGAAGCGTCGTCTCACGCGGTCTGCACGTCCAGCACGAACGCTGCTCCAACTGAGGCGCCAGGTGGAAATGGCATGGCAAGCCGTTCCACAGGACTACATCCAGCATCTCTACGATCGTATCCATGGGAGAATAGCAGCCTGCATTGCTGCGAAAGGTGGATATACACTGTACTAGTGCCGACATTGTGCATGCTCTGTTGCCTGTGTCTATGTGCCTGTGGTTCTGTCAGTGTGATCATGTGATGTATCTGACCCCAGGAATGTGTCAATAAAGTTTCCCCTTCCTGGGACAATGAATTCACGGTGTTCTTATTTCAATTTCCAGGAGTGTATTTTGGTTTCATCGACTTGATTTAGAAACTAACTTTCAATAATTTTCTTAATTTGTGGTTTAAGGAAATTCATATAAAACACTTTTCGTGTATCTTTCATATACAAAACATTACATTTGGGAAGGCTCTAATCATCTTTAAGTTTGGTTGCTTCCAATTTGCATTACCTGCTAGTTTGGTTTCTTTGAAAAAAAAAAGTGGGTTGTAGGTCATTTTGGCTCAGTAGGAAAAGGTGTGCCTCTCCATTTGAAAAGACATAGATTGCCATAAAATCGTATTTACTTACTATCTCAAAAAATGGCTCTGAGCACTATGGGACTTAACATCTGAGGTCATCAGTCCCCTAGAACGTAGAACTACTTAAACCTAACTAACCTAAGAACATCACATACATCCATGCCCGAGGCAGGATTCGAACCTGCGACCGTAGCGATCGCGCGATTCCAGACTGAAGCGCCTAGAACCGCTAGGCCACACCGGCCGGCACTATCTCAAAATCATTTGTTCAGAACGAGCTTTCAAACCAAAAACTTCATTACTGCGAGCTTAATTATTATTACTGTTGCATTCACTTTAATAATTCAACATAAAAACCAAATTTTTACTAAGCGTTTGAGGGAAGTATGAAGAGAAAACCAGATTTATTTTAAAACTATTTATTACTCCATAAAGTCTAGGAACTCAGAGACAATGTGAAGTGTATATAGGATGTAAACGATTGTTGTTTACAACGTAGAATAGCTGTCTAGAGGAAATCCAGACGAAGAATTTTATACAAGACACTTGTCTATTAAGTTGGGAAACAGCCACCAACAGGTTTACAAGGCTGCATGAGCTATAGCCCATGTGCGTCGCGTGAGATTTTCATGTTCTTTTCTCCAGCTCTCTACACGCAAACTATTAATGCAAGAAAAAATGAATAGGAACTTTCTTTGTAGGAAATTTAATGTAGTTAAATATTATATCGGGATATGTTTTCGCTAGAGGCCATGGTTTTCTACTTACTAAAGAAAAACGTAGAGAAGTAACTTTGAAACCTTTGCCATATTACGTTAAACACAATTATCAGCCTTGAACTAGTAATAGATTCTGCTTTTATTTTATTTTCATAGACATTTGTGCCAAGTTTATATTAAGTACAGTAAAACGTAATTGTAAAATTTCATAGTCGTTTCACTCTCGTCTGTTAATGGCTGCCTGACTGCCCTTGCTCGCTCAGAAGTTGTCTTTCTCAAATAACTGATGACTGATTCCATTCACGAACCCTTCCCCCATCTTCTTTCTTTTCACTTATAAAGTTAAGACGACATTCCAGCATTTTTGTGTAGTTGCCACTGTTGCTGATACTAAGCTTCTGATTTTGGTATGCCGTTTCTAAGCTCCTGTGTCGGAAGTTATGATTTATATAAAAAAATCTTCAGTTACCGCACAGTTAGTATGGCAGTTTGATGCGCAGACAATGTGATGTAGACACAAGCAAATTGCAAAAGAAAACTATGAATGTTCGTTTGATAGAAGACTCGTTACTGGCCAGTTCCTTTGAATCGGAACTGAATGCTACATCATTTGCTACCAATGGCTCTGGTTATTTGTTATTAAACATAACCAACTTGAGCCGTGTGTGGCTCGTGTTCGTGCCATCTCTTATTTAACACCCTGTTTTCACAGTACTGCCACCTCGTTCATTTTCAATTACTGGTGTCACTGAGTTGCTGCCCTGCCTGCCCGTGAGCGGCAGCACCAGCGCTTATCGATATTGTAGTGTTGGCAGAAGAGCCAACACCGTGTTGCTTGAGGAGTCCGAAATGCACACTTTTAAGCTCACGCAGATTGACGTGAGGTCTCGAACATTACAAGGAAATGAGAACTTAGAAAAACGGACGCAGTTGCTGTAATACTTAACTTTAATCCATAATTGTAGAACATCTCTCTTGACTGTACATGCTTCACAATATAAATATCAAATGCTATGGCGCCTTACTAGGTCGTAGCAAATGACGTAGCTGAAGGCTATGCTAACTATCGTCTCGGCAAATGAGAGCGTATTTGACAGTGAACCATTGCTATGAACGTCGGCTGTACAACTGGGGCGAGTGCTAGGAAGTCTCTCTAGACCTGCCGTGTGGCGGCGCTCGGTCTGCAATCACTGACAGTGGCGACACGCGGGTCCGCCGTATACTAACGGACCGCGGCCGATTTAAAGGCTACCACCTAGCAAGTGTGGTGTCTGGCGGTGACACCACAGATATAGGCCTGACTAAGCCGTCTGGCAGCGCATTCGGCAGCGCACAGAGTCGGCCTCGCCTAGCAAGCCGAGTTGAGGCGAAGTATGCCGAGTTGAACCGATGCACTGTGCAGCCACTCGCTGCACCTCGCTTTGGACGCGTGCGGTTTTCCGTGTTTGTGCGGCCCTGGGTTATGGGTTGGCGGTGTGTGTCTCAACTCGTCGTTCTTCCCCGTGATTGCACAGTCACTGCTTTTGGCATTGGTCGCGTTCTTCGTCTAAGTGTTTGTGAAATTGTGTGTAGCTGGTGATGTCGACTACCCAGTTATTTTAGTGCTGTCTCCGTGCTGATGTGCAGCAGTTGGTCGGTTGGCGCAATCGCGACGTAGCACCAGTGGGGCATGCAGCGCCAGGGAGGCGCGGATAGCCATCACTCGCCTACACAAATGACTTGAGTGCGGATGACTTTTGGTTATCATCGGTCGCTCGTCTTGTCGGACGACGTGTATTTGGTCGGCGATCGCTTATGGGTTGCCTGTGTGTGCCGACTCGTGATTCGTCCTTGTTATTGCACAGTCACTGCCGTTGGCATTGTCTAGTTATTCGTGCAAGTGTTCGTGAAACTGTGTGTAGTTTATGTGGATGATTGACAAGTTATTTAAAGGTTGTCTGCGTACTGGCTCTGAACTGGTCGGATGGCGTAGAGTAGCGAGGAAGGACAAGATAGCCATCACTCGCCCGACGATTTGCCGACACACACGTTTGAGTGGCAACGAGCTTGCTTGGCTGTTTGGTCGGTCAGCTGATTATACGACGTGTATTTGGGTCGTCCATCGCTTATGGGTTGTCTGTGATCTGTTCTGGTTGTTGTTCCAGCCTCCGCTGTTAGCATCGTTTGAGTTTTGGTGTAAGTGTGGAGCGGAACTGATCTTGATCATTGGTCTGTTGATTGTCGGTCGGTTGGGTCGTCGTCGGATCGTGAATGGTTGGCCCGACTGCCTGTCTCACCTAAGCGAGTGTTAGTGTTAGAGGCCGACCCTCGAACATCTGGGCGCCCGTGTGTGTACTGCCTTACTTTTTTAAATTTGTTCTTGTTGTTGGTGTTTGTATGGCTTCTAGCCGGTTTTGTGTTTGAAATTAGAGTTGTTTTACTCTTAAGGCTTACTGCCTAGTTTAAAGTACTGTTTCAGGTAAGCTCTTTGGCAGTTTTTTTTTTTTAATTAATGTTTTAGATTTTCAAGTCTTCGGCCTTCAGCCGATTTGAATTTAACTTGTTTACTTCAGCCTAACTATAGAACTGTTTTAAGATAAGGCTTGCTTTTTAAATTTCTGATTATGCTTGCGTTTTAAGTTATTGGCCTTCAGCCGTTTTTAAATTAAAGTGGCTTGTAGCCGGTAATTAAGTCCCAAAGATTAAAGTTGTGAGTTAAAAATTATTATGGGTTCTTGTAATGTTTGATCAAATAATAAAGTTGTATGTTCGAGTGCAACTGACAGCCCCTTATTTTGGCCCCTTTCCACAATTTATACTATCTGTCCTGTCCTGCGGGCTAAGCAGGACGGTTTCACAACTGAAACACACAGATTCTCTACATGAACCGTTATGAGTCACCTTCACGAAATATCAACCCTTAACACACATTGTTCACTATCACAAAGAGAAACAGCTCCCTAAAATTAATCTGAGCTAAAGCAGTTGTCAGACTGAGATTATCTGGAAGAATCTCCAGGAAGTGCAGTCCGCCCATGAAGGAGGTACTCTTCAAAGTACTCGTTTGACCGATACTTAGATACTGTTTGTCAGACTGGTGTCCATATCAGACAGGAATGATAGAGAGAATAGGGAAAGTAAAGGAACAGCTGGTTATTTAGTTACAAGCTCGTTTAGTAGGCGTGAAAGCATCTCCAGTGGCAGACAGTGCAAGAGAAGCGATATGCTCTAAGCTTTCATGCAATATAGTGCTTCCTTTAAGTTGGGATGTATGCGAAATTGCAATACTGATGAAGTCCAAAGCTTTCATGACAATGTAACTAAATTTGGCACAGTTGTTAACGAACGTTATATACATAGACATGTAAGTTTCCATGCTTAATGACTTTATATATTTTTAATTATAAACGATTGAATTTTTTTCAACAAGGAGAGTAAAATAGTCTTTTTTGAAAATTATATCAGAAAGCATTAATGCATTTTTGTACGAAATTTTAAATACCATTTCTACAGATCTGTGTGGAATAGAATTTTGATATATTCTTTTTATGGATTTTTGCATCTCTCCAAATATCTGTGGAAAAAATGCACCAAATCTGAGAGATTTTCTCTTACATAAATGCCTTATTATTGAATTAAATGAAAATTATTTCCACAGAATATTTCAATATAGTATTGACAAGCTGCGTCCGAAATTTAAGTACTCTAACATTAGTCGTTTATGAGGAAAAGGTACGTAAAATTCCCAAAATGACAAGTTACGGAAACTTGAATTAAAGTTTTGTCAGTGTTTCTACAAGGTCTTACCTGCCCTCGGTGAACTAGTGCAAATCGTATTCAGTACTTTCTGTGCTTGTCTTCTTTGGTTAATCTGATTTTCCAACAGAGTAACAATAATATCAGCTGGAGAAATCCGCCTGTTATAGATTTCCTTCATATCGACAGTGTGAACGCTCCCGGATCAAATCCTAGCCTCTGTAGAGTTCTTACTGCCAAGATTACTTTCTTTTCCTTCTTTCTTTTGCTACCGCAATTATCCCGTATTGTGCGCAGGGTCGGCAGGGTTAAGTACGGATTTCGCATGGTTAATTGTAAGGGGTGACCGGATGCCCTTCCTGCCGCCAACCCATACCACCTGGGACATAATTAGTGTACCCCAGCTGTCTGTGTCCAGTGTAAATCGTGAAATAGTGTGAATGTGTTTCAAATGTCTGCGAGTCGTGTAACTGAGGCGGGACGTGGGTACCAGCCCGGTATTCACCTAGTAGGGTGTGAAAAACCGCCTAAAAACTACATCCAGGCTGGTCGGCACACTGGCCGTCGCCGTTAATCCGCCAGGCGAATTCGATCCGGGGCCGGCGTGCCTACCCAAGTCCAGGAAGCAGCGCGTTAGCGCTCTCGGCTACTCTGGTGGGTCAGTCTGCCAAGATTACTAAAGTGTAGCAACTACACTGTACTGGAACGAGATACGCTGCTGTAATAATAAATCTATACAATACGTTCGTAAACCTTACTCCGTTCAACCACTTGTAAACAAATACCATAAACTAAGGAATACAAAATCAATGGCAGTGATGCTAACCGAGAGAGGTGGCGCAGTGGTTACCACACTGGCCTCTCATTCGGGAGGACGACGGTTCAATCCTGCCTCGGGCCATCCTGATTCAGGCTTTCCGTGATTTCCCTAAATCGTTCCAGGCAAATGCCGTGATGGTTCCTTCGAAAGGGCACGGCCAACTTGCTTCCCCATCCTTCACTAATCCGATGGGTCTGATGACCTCGCTGTCTAGTCTCCTCCCCTAAACAACCCAACCGGCAATGATGCAATTTCACAGCCTTCTTGATGTGCTGCACAAACATTCCAAGCCTAGTGACTGCATAAAGGTGAAAGAAAACGCCGCAAGATTAAATAATATCAGGAAATACATAACAAAACTGGGGCGTGGTCACGTGCAAATTTTTGCCAATTATTGTTTCTGTCTTAGGAGTGAAATTGGGATGTAACATTCAGGACTTGTAATTTCAATATCATGTAGTAAATGAAGAGCCAATAAAAATTTTATTCGCAGTTTTGGTCGCTTCCCCGTACGTCTCCCCTTAATATATGTCTTACAAAAGATCACTAACGTAAAGTTAGGGACATTAGATGTCACACGGAGGCTTATCAACAATCCTTCTTGCCGAAAACCAGATGCGACTGGAACAGGAAGAGGGGACGTGACAGGGGTACACGAAGGCCCCTCGGCCGCACACCGTAAAGTGACTTGCAGAATACAGATGTAGATGTATATAGAAAACGCTTGGAGATATCCAAGAGTAAATGTATATATCATTTAACATCATCTACGTTTGATATATGCAAGCAAAGTACTTGATTTTTGAGTTTTTAACATCTGGCAATGCAATATCGTCAATAACTGGTAACAAATAAAATCTGTTCAATGAAATGAAATAATTGTGCGCAGAATATGCAACGAGAAATCTTTTATGATTGGAAAAAATACAGAAAACGTAAATAAAGAATACGAATGTGGATGTGGCTTATCTTGGCGTATATTGCTAATGAAAACTCTCGGCATATCAGTCGTCTGGCAGCGATGCAATTTCACAAGGTTGTGATCAGTGTCATACCTATCACCAACTGGCAACGTGGTGATGGATATGGCAATTGTTGAATTATCTTGCAAGAATCATGAATACTTTTCACCAACAAAACTACAGATCCATAACTCTTCCACCGATTGAAATTAGATTTAAGGAACACTTTTTGTATTTTCACTAGACTCTTCTCCAATGGAGATTTGTGGAGATGCAAAACTTAGAGCCCCTAATCGAAAACAGGTTACAGGAATCTGTGGATGATGGCCCTTACGTAATTGTCATCTTTGATTTCCAGGTTGTATTTAGTAGAATTTCACATTTATGCTTGCGAAAAGCAGAAAGAACAATGCCAGGATGAGATTAATTTTTGGAATAATATGGTAGTGAAGTGTAATTCCTCCACGGACGTGGCTTGTTAAAACACTAGTTTGACTCATTCTTGAGTATTGTCTTCAATCTGGGATCCTTTACCATGATGAGATCCAAAGAAGAGCGTCACGTTTCGTAACGGGATTCATACTCGGCACGAGAGCATTACGGAGATACAAAGCACCAGTGTCACAGACTGAAGCGCCAAGGAAACTGCTCTAGGCATGCGTATTCACACACACAGATACGTAAACTGACACAATACGGCGCTGCGGTCGTCAACGCCTACGTAAGACAACAAGTGTCTGGCGCAGTTGTTAGATCGGTCACTGCTGCTACAACGCCAGGTTATCAAGATTTAAGCGAGTTTGAACGTGGTTTTATAGTCGGTGCACGAGCGATGGGACACAGCGTCTCCGATGAAGTGGTGATTTTCCCGCGTGACCATTTCACGAGTGTACCGTGAATGTCAGCAATCCGGTAAAATATCAAATCTCCGACATCACCGCGGCAGGAAAAAGATCCCGCAGGAACGGGGCCAACAAAGACTGATGAGAATCGTTCAGCGTGACAGAAGTGCCATCCTTCCGCAAATTGCTGCGGCTTTCAATGCTGGGCAATCAACAAGTTTCAGCATGCGAACCATTCAAAGAAACATCATCGATATGGGCTTTCTAAGCCGTGGGCTCACTCGCGTACCCTTGATGACTACACAAAGCTTTACGCCTCGCCTGGGCCCGTCAACACCAACATTGGACTGTTGATGACTGGAAACATGTTGCCTGGTCGTACGAGTCTCGTTTCAAATCGTATCAAGCGGGTCGACGTGTATGGCTGTGAAGACAATCTCATGAATCCATGGACCCTGCATGTCAGCAGGGGTCTATCCAAGCTGGCTGAGGCTCCATAATGACGTGGGGCCCTTGCAGTTGGAGTGACATGGGACCTGTGATACGTCTAGATACGACTCTGACAGGTGACACGTACGTAAGCATACTGTCTGATCACCTGTATCCAGTAATGTCCATTGAGCATTCCGACGGATTTGCGCGATTCCAGCAGGACAATGTGACACCCCACACGTCCAGAATTGGTACAGAGTGGCTCCAGGAACACTCTCCTGAGTTTAATCGCTTCCACTGGCCACCAAGCTCCCCAGACATGATCATTATTGAGCATATCTGGGATGCCTTGCAACGTGCTGTGCAGAAGAGATCTTCACCCCCACTTACTATTACGGATTTATGGACAGCCCTGTGGGATTCATGTTGTCAGTTCGCTCCAGTACTACTTCAGACATCAGTCGAGTGCATGCCACGTCGTGTTGTGGCACTTCTGCGTGATCGCGGGGGCCCTACACATTAAGCAGGTGTACCAATTTCTTTGGGTCTTCACTATATAAGCTAAAAGACAGACGGAGTTCGTCTCGGATAGGTTTATGATTAAAATACAGTGGGAGTGGGAACAATAGAGGAACTTATTACTTCCTCCCACATGCGACTCGCGTTGGATAAAATCAGGGAAATTAGAGTTCATATGGAGGCTCAGTGGCAGTTACGTTCCCCACTCGTCAATCGCAAATGTACGAATAGTAGGTGCAGTGAAACGAAAACGAGACAACTGAAAAAAATGTATGTCAGCTATTTATTTCTTCACAAGTAATCGCCACACTTGCTAATACAATTATCCTACTGTTAGAAAATACCTTCATGGAAAAATATTTGCGGTTGCTTACGCAATAGTATTGTACCCACGCATGCACCTCTTCATCTAAGCAAATCGACAGTCAAGAAAGTCTTTCTTCAGGGCCAGCGCACATGATGCCAAGGTTGTTTCGCGTACACTGCGGAATGTTCACTGGGAAGTCCTTACACATCCCCCATACAGTCCCCATCTCTCCCCGTGCCATATCACTCTTTTGGAGACCTGAAGGAAGTCATTGGTGGCTGTCGACTTGCTTTGGATGAGGAGGTGTATCTCTGGGGACATCATAGTTCCGTGGGCAGCAGTAAACATTTTTCCAGGAAGGCATTGACCGTCTTGTCTCACAGAGGGATAAGCGCATTAACAGTTACAATGACTACTGCTGAAATAACAAACGATTTACTTACTTTTTTTGCCTGTCTTGTTTTCATTTTACTGCTTCTTATAAGAAGGAAGGGTAGAAATACTGGCAGGCGAACATCCTCCACCACACACTGTGAGGTTCGTTGAAGAGTACGGATTTAAGGATGTAGATATAAAGGCAATATTTCAGTGAGCTGTGCCGTGGACGAAATAGGAATCACTTGTGAGCAGTTGCCGGTATCTACATCTACACACTTCCTCCACAAGCCACCATACAGAACGTGGCGGAATGTATACTATGTGATCAAAAGTATCTGAACTCCCCCAAAAACATACGTTTTTCATATTAGGTGCATTGTGCTGCCACCTACTGCCAGGTACTCCATATCAGTAACCTCAGTAGTTATTAGGCATCGTGAGGGAGCAGAATGGGGCGCTCCGTGGAACTCACGGACTTCGAACGTGGTCAGGTGACTGAGTGTCACTTGTGTCATAGTCTGTAGGCGAGATTTCCACACTCCTAAACATCCCTAGGGCCACTATTTCCGATGTGATAGTGAAGTGGAAACGTGAAGGGGCACCTACAGCACAAAAGCGTACAGGCCGACCTCGTCTGTGGACTGACATAGACCGCCGACTGTTGAAGAGGTTCGTAATGTGTAACAGGCAGACATCTATCCACATCATCACACAGGAATTCCAAACTGCATCAGCATCCACTGCAAGTAGTATGACAGTTAGGCAGGAGGTGAGAAAACTTAGATTTCACGGTCGAGCGGCTGCTCATAAGCCACACATCACGGCAGTAAATGCCAAACGACGCCTCGCTTGCTGTAAGGAGCGTAAACATTGGACGACTGAACAGTGGAAAAGCGTTGTGTGGGGTGATGAATCACGGAACACAATGTGACGATTCTATGGCAGGGTGTGGGTATGGCGAATGTCTGGTGAACGTCATCTGTCAAAGTGTGTAGTGCCAAAAATAAAATTCTGAGGCTGTGGTGTTATGGTGTGGTCGTGGTTTTCATGGAAGGGGCTTGCACTCCATGATGTTTCGCGTGGCACTACCACAGCACAGGACTACACTGATGTTTTAAGCACCTTCTTGCTTCCCACTCTTGAAGAGCAATTCGTGGATGGCGATTGCATCTTCCAACACGAACGAACACCTGTTCTTAATGCACGGCCTGTGGCGGAGTGGTTACACGACAATAACATGCCTGTAATGGACTGGCCTGCACAGAGTCCTGACCTGAATACTATAGAACACCTTTGAGACGTTTTGGAACGCCGACTTCGTGCCAGGCCTCACCGACCGTCATCGATACCTGTCCTCAGTGCAGCACTCCGTCAAGAATGGGCTACCATTCCTCAAGAAACCTTACAGCACCTGATCGAACGTATGCCTGCGAGAGTGGAAGCTGTCATCAAGGCTTATGGTCGGTCAACACCATATTGAAGGAGGGCGCCACGAACTTGTCATTTTCAGCTAGGTGTTCGGATACTTTTGATCACATAGTGTACCTTGTACCACCACTGCTAGTACATTCCATTTCCTGTTCCACTTGCAAACTGATCGAGGAAGGAAGACTGTTTATATGCTTATCTTTTCGTCGCCGGCAATAGAATCATTCTGCAGTCAGCTATAAATATTAGTTCCCTAAATTTTCTCAACAGTGCTTCGTGAAGAGGACGTCTTGTCCCCTCCAGCGATTTGCATTCGACTTCACGAAGCATCTCCTTGGTACCTGTGTGTTGGTCAAACAAATATAGCAGCATGTCTCTTAATTGCTTCGATGTCTTCCTTTAATGATCCGGTGTGGATCCCAAAGACCCTAGAAATACTCAAGAATGGGTCGTGTAAGTGTTTTACACGAGGTCTTCTTTTATAGATTAGCTACACTTGTCTATAATTCCACCAGCAAACCGAAGTCAGTCATACGCATTCCCTACAACTGATCTTACGAGCAAGTTCCATTTCCAGTCACTTTGCACCGTTACGCTTGTATATTTAATCGACGTTACTGTGGCAATTAGCACACAACTATCATGTTATTCAGTTACAGGACTGTCTCTACTACTCATCTGCATTAATTTATATTTTTGCACATTTGGAGCATATTATGAATCCACACCACATAGAAATTCCAGCTCGTCCACGTACTGTAATTCAACGAAGACCTCCCGTGCACTGCACCGTATCAGCAAACACAAGCACTTTGCTGTCCACCCTGTCCCTCAGGTCTCTTGTATTTATAGACAACAATAGGCAGTACCATCACACTCATCTGGGGCATCCCCCACTGAAGTTTTGTCTCTGACAAACACTCGCCGTCCGTGACAAAGTACTGTGTCTACTACTAAAGCAGTGATAGAGCACTGAAATTTCAGAGAAAACCATTCCGTATGGTCGGACCTTCGTCAACAGTCCACAGAGGGGAAAACTAGGAGGATGTATTGGAGGACTGAGCAGCGGTTGTGTTTAGCGATCAGGGACGATTCTCTATTGGTCGTTTGACAGTGCGGCGTCGATCAGCACAGCAGGAACTACCGGTGACTATGAGACAACAACACACAGGAAGAACTCCAGGCATCGTAGTATGGGGAGTCAGTGCCTGGAGTCGCCGTGCGCCGTGTGTGTTCGATGAATAAAATTACGCCATACAATGCACGATTGAAGCTGCACAATTTCATGTTCAATATTTTCGTCAGCCCACGTGGCCAGCACTATCATATGTGTGTGGCGAGCTCTTTACCTTTCTGAATTGGAGGCAACATCGTTAGTTCAGTTGCAACAACACGTACACGTAGTGTGGGTTAGTCTGTTAGAAGACATCTGACACATCCGTGATCGTCTTATGCCCACCGCAGAACAGAACACCAGCCAAAAGTGGCTAAACTACACACAGGACGACTTCTCTTAGCCAATCTGTTTGTGGGTTTAAGTCTCTGTAAAGACAACCTGTATTAAGTATAAATGAACATTATTTCAGGGTATTTTTTTCTTTTCCTACTCGTGAATTCTGCGTGGTTCGTAAGAGATAGAATCTTTGCATTTCAGAAAATACACTCCTGGAAATTGAAATAAGAACACCGTGAATTCATTGTCCCAGGAAGGGGAAACTTTATTGACACATTCCTGGGGTCAGATACATCACATGATCACACTGACAGAACCACAGGCACATAGACACAGGCAACAGAGCATGCACAATGTCGGCACTAGTACAGTGTATATCCACCTTTCGCAGCAATGCAGGCTGCTATTCTCCCATGGAGACGATCGTAGAGATGCTGGATGTAGTCCTGTGGAACGGCTTGCCATGCCATTTCCACCTGGCGCCTCAGTTGGACCAGCGTTCGTGCTGGACGTGCAGACCGCGTGAGACGACGCTTCATCCAGTCCCAAACATGCTCAATGGGGGACAGATCCGGAGATCTTGCTGGCCAGGGTAGTTGACTTACACCTTCTAGAGCACGTTGGGTGGCACGGGATACATGCGGACGTGCATTGTCCTGTTGGAACAGCAAGTTCCCTTGCCGGTCTAGGAATGGTAGAACGATGGGTTCGATGACGGTTTGGATGTACCGTGCACTATTCAGTGTCCCCTCGACGATCACCAGTGGTGTACGGCCAGTGTAGGAGATCGCTCCCCACACCATGATGCCGGGTGTTGGCCCTGTGTGCCTCGGTCGTATGCAGTCCTGATTGTGGCGCTCACCTGCACGGCGCCAAACACGCATACGACCATCATTGGCACCAAGGCAGAAGCGACTCTCATCGCTGAAGACGACACGTCTCCATTCGTCCCTCCATTCACGCCTGTCGCGACACCACTGGAGGCGGGCTGCACGATGTTGGGGCGTGAGCGGAAGACGGCCTAACGGTGTGCGGAACCGTAGCCCAGCTTCATGGAGACGGTTGCGAATGGTCCTCGCCGATACCCCAGGAGCAACAGTGTCCCTAATTTGCTGGGAAGTGGCGGTGCGGTCCCCTACGGCACTGCGTAGGATCCTACGGTCTTGGCGTGCATCCGTGCGTCGCTGCGGTCCGGTCCCAGGTCGACGGGCACGTGCACCTTCCGCCGACCACTGGCGACAACATCGATGTACTGTGGAGACCTCACGCCCCACGTGTTGAGCAATTCGGCGGTACGTCCACCCGGCCTCCCGCATGCCCACTATACGCCCTCGCTCAAAGTCCGTCAACTGCACATACGGTTCACGTCCACGCTGTCGCGGCATGCTACCAGTGTTAAAGACTGCGCTGGAGCTCCGTATGCCACGGCAAACTGGCTGACACTGACGGCGGCGGTGCACAAATGCTGCGTAGCTAGCGCCATTCGACGGCCAACACCGCGGTTCCTGGTGTGTCCGCTGTGCTGTGCGTGTGATCATTGCTTGTACAGCCCTCTCGCAGTGTCCGGAGCAAGTATGGTGGGTCTGACACACCGGTGTCAATGTGTTCTTTTTTCCATTTCCAGGAGTGTAGAACGATGGTAATTTTAGAATCGTCACTCACTCAGCTGCACTAATTCTCTGTTACCACCGATTGTTGCTGACAGAGCAAAGTTAAAAATATCCTTTTATGTACATGGTTGCAATTTGTAATGCATCAAACACTGGAGAAACGAATCCTATGAAGCATGTGCTGATGGGGAGCGGCAGATTTGTTACGGTGGCAGTATTATATAAATATTAAGTTTAGCTGCTAATGCTACTCTCTATGCTATTTGGGGTGCATTTGTAAGTTGTCACCCAAGTTCGATACAGACTTATCAATAACGTATAGTTCTTCTTTCTTTTTGTCGATTTTAACCTCTCTGGAAGTTGGTGGAGATGCAGGAATACCAACATTTTAATAATTGCTACTGAAGGCATCCTCGTTGCAAACCAGAATCTTGCGTTATCTCAGTATATGAGCTCTCTTAGCAACATTTATACCATCGAGGTGCACACTGCGAAAAGCTGGAAAATAAGAAAATGAGGTAACACTAAGGTCATTTACAGTATACAATTGACGTTTTTCTACAGTTATATGTTTAAACAGGAGAATTTAGAGGTGGGGAAAGAGATACTAGCAGAAGTGAAAGTGTTACGGTAGGTCGTGAGTCGTGCTTGAATAGTTCAGTAGCTCGAGCACGTGCAAGCGAGAGACAAAGGCTCTAGGTTCGAGACTTGGTCCACCACAGAGGTATACTGTGCGCACGAGTTTCAATGATGCTACGTTTGTACAGAAGGGAATGCCTAGCGTTTCAGCTTCATCACTAGGTATCCCATGTTGTTAAATGAGAGAACGGAGATATAGACTAGACCTAGAGAGGCTTTCTGTCCTGTTCCCGCTCTTCAGTAAGCACAAACGACCCAGCGAACATATTACACAAATGTAAAGATAACTGGAAATGTTATGTATCGTGTGTGATTTAACGTATCCAAGATTCGCTGCCCCAATGAGAAATGCGGAATTTTCAGTCTACGTTTCGCACTTATCTCTGTACGTTCAGACGCGTGTGATGCTTAATTGATAGTGTGTGTGTGTGTGTGCGTGTGTGTGTGTGTGTGTGTCTAAGAGTGAGAGAGGGAGGGAGGGAGGGAGACATTAACCAAAATCTTCTTGTAGAGCTGCTGTTCGCGGGAGAGGAGTCTTTGGAGAAGAGAAAGAGACTCAATGTGACCATCCATGCTTGCCCTGTGCGGTTCAGGCCACTCACATCACGCTACTCCATGTTCTGAAACTGTTCTCAACCGAACGAGTGAGTGACTCATCTGCCATTTCGTAGGAGGAAACCATAAAATACGAAATCGGGATAGATGAAAAGATACGGATTTCACGTATTCACTAAAAGCGTCCCAACCCACAAACAGAGACTGCTTGGTCTAGAGGTGTTCTTCTTCTGGGTGTTTTATGGGTGATACCGATTCGATTCGTGTTTTCTTGTCAGATGATATCAAAACACAGCTGTTGTTATTTCACAATATAGACTTGGGAGCACCTGTGCGAAGAGTAGCACTTTATTAATCTCCAACTCTTTGTACGCTTTCGAGTTGCGGCGCGGCACGTTACTTCTTACCGCCCTGCCAACGTCCAGCAATGTTCATTTGTCTAGCTAAAAGCTGTAGTAGAAAATACTAGACCACTACTGTCAACTGCAGGTCGCAACATACATAGAATTGTCCGGTAAACGGGATGTGGCTAGTACTGAAATAAAAGTTTTAACTTGGCAATGTAAATTTTCAGGTGTATTTTTATGATAAGGATCACAGTTAACACTGCCAAGTCCGTACTAAGTGTCTATACAATGTAAAGCTCCCACACACACCACAATCACACACGTAGCCAGTTTATGGTATTTACACCCGTTACCGAAGTTAATAGAGTTCACTAGATCGTTTAGTTATGAAAATGCTCGCTCAAATGTTGTGCACTCTGCTCTACACGTAATATCTGTTCTAGTCTTAGATCGCACAACACGCCACGCGGTTTTAACTAAACTCAAAAGCAATAATTTTGATATTCCGTCCGAAATTCCACACGACTTTCACTATACCGTTCACTTAAATACACTTTGCACTATTTCGCGAACTCGTAATTAGCATTTTTCTGCGATTTTATAGTACTTTCGTCGGAGCTGCTTTCAATGAGATGTTACTAGTTCGAACCCTCAGCCCTGACTCCCCTAGATCACACCAAAGGCTTTGTTCCCAGCATAGATTGGCGTGAGCCTGTACTTTTCTGATTGGCTGATATCACAAACAACAAATCAGGTTGCAGTATTATCCCGCGCTAACCCGCGCTTTACTTCAATGACCAATCATAGTAAAACATTTCTTTCTACGGCAATTGCTAAATAAATAAATTCAGAAAAGTATCAAATATAAAATTACTCCTTCTGAAATTACCGATTAATTCGTGTTCTACTGACGATTTATTACTACCATAAACTGACTGCACATTTAATTATAGTACATCCCCTGTATAGTTTAACTGGTACTTCGTGAATAAACGAAACAATTTTCATTTACTTCTTCTTCACTCATACACCACTCCCACTGCTAATTACTACACATATAAAACAATTATAATTATGTAAATACATTAAATATTAATCAAACATAACTTTACAACATTGTTTTGACTACGACTCCTAGCACTGTCCGTCAACTGCTGACCTCTGCCGCCTACTAGTACAACTACGTGCAGCTCTGTAACTCAGGTCCATGTCAGCTGGTGACATCTGTCGATGACTCATGCCTATAACGATATCTTCGTAACAAGTGACAGGAGCGATGCGAAGGCGCTACGCCTCAGAGTGTCCAGTGCTACCTACTCTCCCAGGGCCGACACAAGACAAAGGGCATCTGTTGACCTCTCTAGATATCGTCCTACTGTTAAAACCAGACATCGGTCCTGTAGCGGAGCAGTTCCTCTTGTTGAGCATCAGACAGTCTTATAATGAATAACTGGCATGTCTCAAAGGCGTCAATCAACTATTGTGACTTTCTTAAAGGCAGCCATCGACCAAAGCCTGAAAATTAGGCTTTAAACGCCGTCGGGGTATCATTACGCACATTTCGGCTTTCCATTTACATTTTTTTCGATTAGCTTGTGAAAATTAGTGTATTTGACAATAGTGTCTGGCATTTTTTGTACAGACTTATTTTCCTTTTCAGTTTGAAACACGAATAAGTTACTTTATGAATGCTATACATAACGGCAATGACTTTCAGTTGCAACAACGCTGTAGAGCTGACGTAAATATCGATATACTGTATTATTCAGGATAGTTCAGCACCTTTCTGCTTTAACTCAGCTTACTCTATGTACAAGTTGTGTGATAAAGACGATTAAAGACACGCAAGTCACCGATATTATGCTAATGTCATACTCTCCAGTCGAAAAATTTGTCTCGTTCGGTTCTCCACGCTAGTTTATCCTGTGCACGTCTCTTCACTTATGCATAACTGGTTCAACCTACACCCATCTAAAGCAGCTACTGTCTTCATGTTTTCGTCCCACTTCTTAATTTTTACTGCTCATCCCCAACTTCCTTGTAGTTATCCCCGTTTCCCAATTAAGTGTTCCATCATACGTGTTAAGCTCTTCCTTCTGTTACCCTACTTGTGCCAGAGAGCTCTTTCCTCACTACTTCGACACTATACGTCTTCATTATTTACTGGCTAAAATGGTTCAAATGGCTCTGAGCACTATGGGATTTAACTTCTGAGGTCATCAGTCCCCTAGAACTTAGAACTACTTAAGCCTAACTAACCTAAGGACATCACACACATCCATGCCCAAGGCAGGATTCGAACCTACGACCGTAGCGGTCACGCGGTTCCAAACTGAGCGCTTAGAACCGCACGGCCACACCGGCCGGCATTATTTACTGGATCAACCATCAAATCTTCCTCATTATTTCGTAACTACATTTCAAGAGATTCTATTCTACACTTGTCTGTACTCTTTAACGTCCTTGCATCACTTTCATACAACACTACACTCCGTACAAATACATTCAGAAAGACTTTTCTTGGTATTCATCTTACAACCTTTTGTCAATAGACTACCCATACCATTCATCTGATTGTTCAAGTAATTTACTGCCTCCGAAAGAATTACAAAATCATTGGTAAATCTTCAAGTTTTTATTCCATACTAAATCGTAGAAATGACGTCCTCGACCACATTTGGTTTTATTTGCACATGCAGAAATTATCAGAGACCAAGCCATGATATAGAGGCACCTAGTCTGTAATTGAATTTCCCAACAAGCATGGTTACTAAATTCAATTAACCCTGTGTCACGTCCTGTTATTTGCTGGCTGCTGTGAAATCGAAACAGTTTATCTGTGAAAATAAAACAAAATATGAACGGTACTATCATTTCGACGGTTTATTTAGATATCAAAGTAATGACCCTTCACCAAAGGTCAAAACGACCACACTTCGTGTTGTAATCTCTTCTCGCTGAAATTTAATCTCCTTTGAAATTACCACTTAGTTTCCTTTGCCACTCGCTCGGTGTAGAGACAGAATAACACCGAGATAGGCTACAGCCCCATCTCATTTGCCTCTCCACGACTGGTTCCCTTTCATGTCCTTCGACCCTTATAATTACAGTCTGGTTTCTGCAAAAGTTACGAATAATCTTTCGCTGCCCATATTTTATCGTTACTACGCTCAAAATTTTAGAGTGTATTCTCGTCAATAAAGTCGAAAGCTCTGCCTAAGCCTAAAAATCTGCGTTCTAAGATAAATAGTAGAGTCAACATTGCTTCTCGTGTCCCTCTCTGTAAACCAAGCTGATCAGCTTCTGCCAGACCTTCCACTTTCCTGTAAATAATTCGTGTCTCAGTGTTTCAGTCATGATTTATTAAACTGATGGTGAAGCACTGTTCCTTTGGAGTTCCGATTGTTACATTATTCGTAAAATCTGCGGGTATTTCACCTCTCTCATACATCATGTATCCCAGATGGAATAACTACGTCAGGATTAGTTCTCCCAAGGTAATAATTTTGTGGGTGTATCATTAGTTTATGTGCCCTCTTTCGAAATAGGTTCTCCAGTGTTTTGTCAAATTCTTCTTGCAGTACGGCATTACATATTAATCTACTTCCACTTTACTTTCCATAATACCTTCTTCAAATTCATATCTCCTTATGTAGCCCTTCTACACTGTTGAACCAAAATACTGCGACCACCTGATTAATAGCGTGTTTCCCTACCTTTGGAACGCAATACTGAAGTAATTGTGGGTGGCATAGATTCGACAAATCTTTGGTAGGTTAGTGGAGATATGTGGCATCAGATGTCTTCCCAAAGATAACGCACGGCCCGTAAATTACGGAGCTGTGGTCACCGAACGTGGAGATTGCATCTGAAAGCGTCCCCCTTGTGTTCCACCTAAAGCAATTCTGTCAAATTTGGTGTCCGAGACATCGAGGTGAGTTCGCTACCAAGTTACTCAAACCACTTTATCACGATTCTGGGGTTTTGAAACGGACATACTGCTGCAGGGTTCTATCGCTGTGGTGGAAGACGTCAGGCGTGAAGGGATGGAGATGGAGGTTGTCTCCAATAATGTTCACGTAGTCCACATCTGGAATTAAGCCTTCTACTTCTAGCACTTATCGCATGGAAAACCATGTGGATGTCCTCCATAGCACAACAGCGCCCCCACTGGCCTCTTGTCCGTGGCGGGGTGCATGTTTGAATGCCAGACATTTGCTACGCCGGACATTTGCTACACTTGCCCTTCCGCCAGGTAGCGATCCCTCAGGTAAGGGGCGCCCTTCCTCGTACTAATTCTGTCCGCTTTCAAACCGCCGTCTCCACATCTTACTGGATACAACCAGTACGTAAGGGACGTTCTTCTTCGACAACTTGGCCAAATACAGAGCTTCTTATCCGAAATCGAAATATTTATAACTTTTGGGAAACGAAAGCAATACCGACGATAATGTCAGAATGTGATGAGTTCTGTCAAGTACGGTAGCTTCCTTTCACGCTTACTGATTGCGATAGAAAGAGTCGATCGCCTTGGGAGCAACAAGAAAGGAAATATGTAAAGAGAATGCGAATGTACACTAATCATTTCTTTTTGATCACTGCATTTGTGCCTACTTTAATTACTACTACTGCATGCACAAAAGACAAAAAGAAGAAATGGGTATGTGAATGAGTGAAAAGAAGAACGACATATTCCATATTAATTTACTCTCTAAAATGCGATATCCCTTGCGGCGAAACATTAGTTAATATAGTGCAGCTGGACAATGTTCAAAACATGACTGAAAATACGTTCACTAAATAGAGATAAGAACAACTATGACTGACATGTCATCTAAAGTCGACGTACAATTTTAAAATGTTAGAAATAAGGAACTGAAGTAATACAGAATGTTAGGCTTGTAACGTACGTTGTTGTTCTACATTGTTTAGCTCTGGTATTTACAGGGTCACAGAGAGAGCATCCTAGATTTTGGAGAGAAAAGCCGTAATTGTAATGATCTGCACTACAACAGAAACAAGAAGCACAACGTAAGGAAAAATAATGTAATGTGTGTTGCAGCTCACAAGCGACACTGAAGCAGATAGTTCCTGTGACTTACTATGGGCAGAGGCTATATTCGACAACCGGAATAAATTAATAACTGGCTCCATTTACCGACCCCCGGTCTCATATGAAACAGTTGCTGGACAGTTTAAAGAAAACTTGAGTCTCATCACAAGTAGGTACCCTACTCATACAATTACAGTTGGCAGTGGCTTCAATCTACCTTCCATATGTTGACAAAAATACGTTTTCAGACCCTATTGTAGATGGAAAACAACTTCCGTAATTGTTCTAAATGCTTTTTTAAAAATTATTTTGAACAATTAGTTCACGAGGTCATTCAATCTGTAAATGGTTACGAAAACACATTTGACCTCTTAGCCACAAATAATCCTGAACATCACGACGGATACAGGGATCAGTGAACACACAGTCGTAGCGAGACTCAATTCTGTAACAAAGAAATTCACCAAAACTAAACGCGAAATATATTTATAAAAGCAACTAAACATTCGGTTGACGTGTTTCTAAGAGACAGTCTCCAATCCTTCCAAACTATGTAAGTGAAGACCATATGTGGCTTAAGTTCAAAGAAATAGTATCAACAGCACTCGAGAGATTCATACCAAATAAATTAATAAGAGACGGAACTGATCCCCCATGGTACACAAAACACGACAGAAAGCTGCTGCAGGAGCACTGAAAAAGGCAAGTATAATTTAGACGAAAACTGGCGAAGTTTTATTGAGGCTCGAAATTTGGTGTGGATTTCAATGCGAGATGCATTTAATAGTTTCCACAACGAAAGTCTCTCAAGAAATGTGACGGAAAATCCAAAGAGATTCTAGTTGTATGTTAAGTAAACCAGCAGAAAGGCTCAGTAAGCAATTAGGACGAGGAGGAGAAGGAGGGGGAGACAAGGGACCCAACCCTTCGCAGCAGGTAAAATCGTGGCAAATGTCTGGCGTGGCAAATGTCTGGGGTGGCAAATATCCGCACACCGCATAGAATGCCAGACATTTGCCACGCCAGACCCAACCCTTCTCAGCAGGTAAACTCGTGGCAAATGTCTGGCGTGGCAAATATCCGGCATGGCAAATGTCCACGCACCGCATAGAATGTCAGACACTTGCCACGCCGGACCCAAACCTTCACAGCAGGTAAAATCGTGGCAAATGTCCGGCGTGGCAAATGTTCGGCGTGGCAAATGTCCACACACCACATGGAATGCCGGACATTTGCCACGTCGGACCCAACCCTTCGCAGCAGGTAAAATCGTGGCAAATGTCCTGCGTGGCAAATGTCTGGCATGGCAAATGTCAGGCGTGGCAAATGTCCACACACCGCATGGAATGCTGGACATTTACCACGCCGGACCCAACCCTTTGCAGCAAGTAAAATCGTGGTAAATATCCGGCGTGGCAAATGTCCGACATGGCAAATGTCCACACACCGCATGCTTAGAGCAGCCGTTTGCCTAGATGAAGGCGGGTCCGGACACAACCATCGACCTCAACAAGAAACACAATTCATCTGACCAGGGCACACGTTTCCGTTTATCCACGAACCAGTCTCGATGATGCCATGCCCAGTGCAGTAGTGACTGACTACGTATTTGGGCTGACGTGGGATCACGTAGGATTCCCAGTGTGCTCTGAGCGGCGTGCTCGGAAACACCTGTGCCTGCACCAGACTCTGTCGTCAAATCTGCCACACATCCTTACCAGCCCAGTTTTACAGATTCGACAAGCCTATCCATGTCCTGTGACGAGGCGTGGGCGTCCTAAGTCTTGTCACCTACCCATTGTTTTACCTTCCTTCAGTATCTTTCCATGGATAGGACAGTAACACGTGAACAGATGACCGGATTTGCCGTTTACGAGGTCATCATTTCCAGGCGCCGGGCTATAGCAAACTGTTCGTGAAAGTCAGTTATGTTAGTGGAATTCCGAATCTGCTGCCCGTATCGTCGCTACTGCAGTTCCCCATTCGTCTCTGCTCCGATTATATATTTTCCTCAGCACGTCACGTTTCCGCAGCGCCAGCAGGAGACATTGTTTCTCGCGATAACTAGCGGTCGCAATCTGTTGGCTCATCATCGTTTATAATAATATATTTCAGCCTTCTCTTCATTCCTTAGTGCAGCCTTGGTTTCTGACCTGATTTTCATATAAGTTTGCTTCTTTTTTTTTCGAAAAGTGTGGCACTTTGCACTTTCTGTCAAACTCCTTTATTAGACGTCTACTCCACGTTGCCTACTTCGTTTGCCGCATTTTGTTATTTTCTCCGTTCATCAGTAACATTCAATATTTCCTGTGTTATCGAAGGAGTTCTAGTGGAACTTTTTTGTGCCAGTTATTTTCTGCGGCCTTCACTATTTACCTGTCAAAGCTACCCATTCTTCTTCCTTTGTACTCCTTTCCCATAATTCAGTAATAATTCATTGTCTAGAACTCTGCTCCGGTCCTTTCAGCTTAACAACTTCTTCTATCCTTGAGTTTGAATGACTTCTTTCCCTTCATCATATTTCTTTTCTAGCCTTACATTATATGTGCAGCTAGTAGGCACACACAGCGCGGTAATAGAGAGTCTGAAGACATTGTAATGCACTGTAGAGTAGTTGTGCTGAGAAATAACTCTTAAGAAAAAAATATGATCCCTTGCACGGTTTCAGGTTTAATTACCACTGAAGTAAGCTAATAGGCCGTTGGGTGCGCAAATTCAAGCGGATCCCCGCACACGGTGTCGCCAAACTTGTTCTTCGTTTGGTTTCCTAAAACCGAACAAGAGGACGATATAAATACGGGACGTGCGACGGTAGTAAGGATCGAACCCGAGCCAAAGGCTGAGCAATCTCGTGCGCTGTCATCTACGCTGTGAGAACAACTGACAGTAGTTGTATCAGGCGAGCCGCTTGAATTAGAGCGCGTTACGCCCTGATTAGCTAACTTCGTCGCTAATTAACAGGGAAACGTTGGAACGTATCGAATTTTTTTCTTAAGAATTGTTTCCCAGCGCAACATACCCTGCAACACCTTTACAAGGTTTTCAGATTGTTTCTCACACCCTGTATATTTGTACTATTCTGATGAGACTAAGATTTATTCGCATCTTGTTTATGATAACGTCTTCACTGTACTGTTCATAATAGCTTACCCCCATTTCTTATTCATTTTCAGATATATTATTTCTCAACTCACCATCCCTTTTTCTAAAAGAGTACGGGGTGGTTTCAGGCGGCTAGCGGAAATGGTAAAGACTGCCAGTCTTGCTTGCGAAATTAAGGGGGAGCTCACCATCTGCAGCATCGTCTACAGTACCGACTGTGGTCCTTTGGAACAGAGCCGAGTAGAGGGTCTGAATCAGAGGCTCAGGCGATTCTGTGACCGTGTAGGCTGCAGATTTCTTGACTTGCGCCATCTGGTGGTGGGTTTTCGCGTTCCGCTTAGTAAGTCAGGCGTCCATTACACACAGGAACGTCTGTGTGGAACGGACTGGGCGGTTTTTTAGGTTAAAGGAACGCAGGAAAAAAACAGAAAGGGCATCCGTCTGAAAGGGGGCAGGTAAAACACAGAAAAGTAGTTGTAGAAACCATCGATATTGTAGTTGTAAATTGTCGTAGCTGTGTTGGGAAAGAACCAGAGCTCCAAGCCCTAATATAAAGCACTGAAGGTTCAGGAAGCTGGCTGGCTGAAGCCGGAAATAAGTTCATCCGAAATATTTTCAAACGACCTAACAGTGTTCAGAAAGGATAGATTAAATACAGTTGGTGGTGGAGTATGTATTGCTGTCAGAAGTAGTTTATCTTGTATGAAATTGAATTAGTTCCTGCGAAATAGTGTGGGTAGAGGTTATACTTGACTATCGGACTAAATTATTAATAAGATCGTTTTACCGAACCCTCCGACTCAGAAGATATAGTTGCTGAACAGTTCAAAGAAAACTTGAGCCTCATTTCGAATAGGTACTCCATTCATACAATTATGGTCGGTGGCGACTTCAATACACCCTCGATATACCGGAAAAATTATGTTTAAAGCCGGCGGCAGGCATAAAACGTCATCCGAAATAGTACTGAATGCTTTCGCAGAAAATTATTTTGAACAATTAGTTTATGAGCCCACTCGGAGGGTAAATGGTTGCAAAAGCATACTTGACCTCTTAGCAACAAATAATCCTGGACAAATAGGGAGTAACATGACCGATACAGCGGTTAGCGACCACAAGGCACTTGCTGCTAGGTTGAATACCGTAACTCCCACTCCCACAACCATTAAAAAGAAAAGCAAAGTACACCTACTTACAAGACGGTGATAAAAATGCTCTTAACGCCTTTTCAAGAGACAGTCTCCACTCCTTCCGATCTGATCACGTAAGCGTATAAAAGATGTGGAATGATTTCATACAGATACTATTGACGGCAATTGAAAGATATATACCACATAAATTTATAAGTGATGGTACTGATCCCCCATGGTACACAAAACTGGGCAGAACGATGTTGCAGAAGCAACGAAAAAAGCATGCCAAATTTAAAGAAACGCAAATCCCGAAGATTGGTAAAGTTTTGCAGAAGTTCGAAGTATAGCGCTTACTTCAGTGGGAGATGCTATTAATAATTTCCACAACGAAACTAGGTCTCGGAATCTGGAAGAAAACCCAAAGAGATTCTGCTGATACATAAAGCACACCAGTGGCAAGACGCAATCAATAACTTCTCTGCGCGATAACAACGGTGAAGTCACTGATGACAGTGCCACTAAAGCAGAGTTATTAAACACGGTTTTCCGAAACTCCTTCACCAAAGACGACTAAGTAAATATTCCTGAATTCCGGTCCATAACAACTGCGAAGATGAGAAACATAGAAGTAAATGTCCTCGGTGTAGCAAAGTAGCTTAAATCACTTAATAAAGGTAAGGCCTCCGGACCATATTGTATACCAGTCAGGTTCCTTTCAGAGTATGCTGATGCCATACTTCCATATTTAGCAATTATGTACAACCGCTCGCTCACAGAAAGTTCCGTACCTAAAGACTGGAAAATTTCTCAAGTCACACCAATACCCAAAAATGGAAATAGGAATAATCCGCTGAATTACAGGCCCATATTACTAACGTCGATTTGCATTAGGATTTTGGATATATACTGTATTCGAACATTATGAATTACCTCGAGGAAAAAGATTTATTGACACATAGTCAGCACGGATTCAGGAAACATAGTTCTTGTGAAACACAACTAGCTCTTTATACTCATGAAGTAATGAGTGCTATCGACAGGGGATGTCAAATTGATTCCATATTTTTAGATTTCCAGAAGGCTTTCGACACCGTTCCTCACAAGCGTCTTATAACCAAACTGCGAGCCTATGGAATATCGCCTCATTTGTGCGACTGGATTCGTGATTTCCTGTCAGAAAGGTCACAGTTCGTAGTAATAGACGGAAAATCATCGAGAAAAACAAGTAATATCCGGCGTTCCCCAAGAAACTGTTATAGGGCCTCTATTGTTCCTGATCCATATTAACGACATAAGAGACAATCTGAGCAGCCCTCTTAGACTATTTGCAGATGATGCTGTCATTTACCGTCTTGTAGAGTCATCAGATGACCAAAACGAATTGCAAAATGATGTAGATAAGATATCTGTGTGGTGCGAAAAGTGGCAACTGACCCTGAATAAAGAGAAGTATGAAGTTATTCACATGATCACGAAAAGAAATCCGCTAAATTTTGATTACGCGATAAGTCACACAAATCTGAAGGCTATAAATTCAACTAAATACTTAGGGATTACAATTACAAGTAACCTAAATTGGAACGATCACACACACAATGTTGTGGGTACAGCAAATCAAAAACTGCTATTCATTGGCAGAACTCTTAGAAGGTGCAACAGATCCACTTTTAAGTGCTTACACCACACTTGTCCGCCCTGTTCTGGAGTATTGCTGTGCGGTGTGGGATCCGCATCAGGTGGGACTGACGGATGACATCAAAAAAGTTCAAAGAAGGGCGGCTCGTTTTGTATTATCGCGGAATAGGGGAGATAGTGTCACAGACATGATACGTGAATTGGAGAGCCAATCATTAGAACAAAGGCGTTTTTCATTGCGACGGGATCTTCTCATGAAATTTCAGTCACCAGTTTTCTCCTCCGATTGCGAAAACATTCTGTTGGCACCCACCTACATAGGGAGAAATGATCATCACGATAAAATAAGAGAAATCAGGGCTCGCACAGAAAAATTTAAGTGCTCGTTTTGCCCGTGCAACGTAGAGACAACTTGAAGATGGTTCATTGAACCCTCTGCCAGACACTTAATTGTGAATAGCAGAGTAATCACGTTGAAGTAGACGTAAACACACACTAATTGTACAGGGAAGGATGAAGTGTCGTTAGGAGGGTTTTTTGATCGGCTTCTGATATTGCTTACCGTTTTGGTGCTATAACTTACTATTTGTGGGAAATTTTAACGTGAAAGAAACTTTTAGCCATCATAGGCAAAAGGGCATCATGGATGTCTAGCTTGATACCTACATTTTACGAAGCTAACTTATTAATCCCGAATACGAGGCAACCTTTTAACATTGTCTTATTACAAATACCAGTTTATTTGTTTTAAAGTACTTATAAACTGGATAATTTCCTTAGGGCATTGTCACACATAATAACCGTGACCACTGCGGTAGTCCATTTTTTCTGCCCGTCGTACAAGCTGACTTTTCTAAAGGAATTTACTTTCAGAAACGACAGACATATACGTCTATTGTGACTTATCTATTGCTACTACAGCCTAACGTGCTTATTACATGAAGTACACAGTGCAATTAAAATTTCAAAACACAGTTAGGGGTCTTTGTGGCCTTCATAAAATACCAGGTAACAACAAAACACTGGGTTCTAGCTTTTATATTTCGAATTAATTTTCTTATTTGTAGTTTATATACGTGTTTCTGATTTAAAACTATGAAAGCGAGAAACTTTCGCACGAGTCCTCTAATTAGTCTCATTCCTGCATATCCCCTAGTTTGTGTTTATAATCTTGTACATACTTGACCTGGAATGTTGATTTTCCTGGCCCAGAACTTCATTTACTCCTGTTATGTGTAGTTTAACTTTGTCATTTTTTTATAATTCTCTAACCGAACTGTGCAGTTAAGGGATCCAACATTCCATGCTCCGACATTTAGAACGTCAGATTTCTGTCCCTAAAATAACAACATTCTGAGCAGTTCCCGTCACGATCTTCGAACAGGGGAATATTTTACCGAAGAGGATGACGTTGTCATTAAATCACAGAGCAGATCTAGATGCCATCAGGTAATATAACGTCTTTAGTTTCTCCTCAGTTTCAGGCGTTCGCAGTACCAACATAGCAAATCCATATTGCCTAAAGCTACAAGGCCAGATCAGTCAATCATCCAGGCTGCTGCCGCTGGCACAATTGAAAATTCTGCTGCCCCTCTTCAGGAGTCACGTGTGTGGCTGGCCTCTCCAAAGACACGGCCCCTTCCTTCCCCCAAGGATACGGTTCCGCCTACAATTCGGCTTTGTGTATGTCTGAAGCATGATAGCCATGGGAAGATCAATAGTTCGTTGGGGTGGGTGAGTGTCGTTTGTACAATTACAGTTGTCTTATTTTTTGTTCATAAAAAACAGATTGCTAGATGAACATCAATAAAATATGGAGGATGGAGTATTTTGATTGATGTTCATCGTGTAATCTGTTTTCAGTGACTAGTGTAGATAATGAGATCAATATCAATAACAAATACTCCATTGTCTCTGTTTTATCTTCGTTGATGTTCATGTTACTATCCATTCTCAATACTCTAACCATTCTGTTAGACTAATTTTCCAAGTCTTTAGCCATCACTAATACATCTAATCAGACTGGAGCGTCTACTTTCCCAAATTTTATATTTACATATCAACAGAACGTGGGTGACTTGCAATTCGGTGATCGTGTACATCAGACAACTTGAGTATCATCCCAGATAAGGAAATATAACATAACAGACTATCATTAATACATTTTTCAGTGTAATGAAATATTTGACGCTTTGATCAAAGGCAATCGTCAATAAACATTTTATTCAAAAAGAATTTTCTTGGTGTCGTAAAGACAAAGACGGTACGCAGCACAGTACAAAAAATTTTCGATTTTAATAAAAAATTAAAATATTGAAATAAAAATGCCACAGGGTAAGTTTACATCAGGTATGCCTTGTGTAGAATTGTCATGTGCACCTTTAAACTATCAGAATGTTTAAGAGGAACCACAGTTCCTCTGACTAACTTTCAAGAGATGGTTTAAGGATACTTTGTGAGTCTTTTGATTCAAGGGTCAATAAGCTCTGACGGATCGTTACAGAGTAATAATGTAATTATGATACAGTTAGTTAGTTACCCCAGTTATCTTCGTTAGGGAGAGAATACCTTCAAAACAGTGGAAAAGTCTCTAAGATGTAATATACAACACAAAAACACAGGATTCAGATTCTTGCAGGCGATTACGTACAGCCGACGTGGTTGGCATCGCTGTTGTGACAGCCCAATTTCGATTCGTTATGCAGCTCTTCCATTTCATTCAGAGAACGCATAGGCAGGGTTGTATATCGGTGAACCCTTCTTCAGTACACCCATCCACTGTATTGCTGTGTATCATCGGTGAAGCACGACTAACACTCGGAAAACAAAACTTAGAAATCACTGAATGCAAACTTGAGGGTAACGCTTCAACAGAGCGTTACGGTTGTCAACATCAGCTACTGTGAGCCAATGGAAACAGGGAACACAACACATACCATCGAGATTTGCATTGTTGAGCAGCATTTTCAGTGTAATATAGATACAGAGCTAAATGTGGCAAACAAACCAAACTATATGCGATAACTATGCAATGAGCAGCCGGAGAGCGTGGATATCTTACACTGAAGCGCCAAAGAAACCGGTATAGGCAAGGGTATTTAAATACAAAGACATGTAAACAAGCAGAATAGGCGCTGCGGTCAGCAACGCCTATGTAATACAACAGGAGTCTGGCGCAGTTGTTATATCGGTTACTGCTGCCACAGTGGCAGTTTATCACGATTTAAGTTAGTTTGAACATGGTGTTAAGGTCGGCGCACTAGCGATGGGACACAGCATCTCCGAGCTAGCGATGAAGTGGGGATTTTCACGTACGACCATTTCACGAGTGTACCGTGAATATCAGGAATCCGGTAAAACATAAAATCTCCGACATCGCTGTGGCCGGCAAAAGATCCTACAAGAACGGGACAAACGATGACTGAAGAGAATCGTACAACGTGACAGAAGTGCAACCGTTTCGTAAACTCTGACAGATTTCAATGCTGGGCCATAAACAAGTGTCAGCGTGAGAACTATTCAACGAAACATCATCGTAAAGGGCTTTAGGAGCCGAAGGCCCACTCATGTACCCTTGATGGCTGCACAACATAAAGCATTGACCCTCGATTGGGCCCGCCAATACTGACATTGGACTGTTGATGACTGGAAAGATGTTGCTTGGTTGGACGAGTTTCGTTTCAAATTGTATCCAGAGGATGGACGTGTGCAGGTATGGAAACAATCTCGTGAATCCATGGACCCGGCGTTTCAGCAGAGGACTGTTCAAGGTGGTGGAGGCTCTGTAATGGTGTGGGGCTAGTGTGCGGGTGGTGTGGGGCGTGTGCAGTTCGAGTGATATGGGACCCCTGATACGTTTAGATATGACTTTGCCAGGTGACAAGTACGTAAGCATCCTGTTTAATCACCTGCTTCCATTCATGTGCATTGTTCATTTCGACGGACTTGAGCAATTCCAGCAATACGACGCACCACAAGTCCAGAGTTGCTACATAGTGACGCCAGGAACGCTTATCTGAGTTTAAACACTTCCACTCGGTACCAAACTCCCCAGACATAAACATTATTGAGTGTATCTGGGGTGTCCTGAAATGTGCTGTTTAGAGGAGATCTCCATCCGCTTGTACTCCTACGGATATATGGACAGCCCTGCAGGGTTTATGGTGTCAGCTCCCTCCAGCACTACTTCAGACATTATCGAGTCCATGCCACGTTGTGTAGCAGCACTTCTGTGTGCTCGCGGGGGTCGTGTACGATATTAGGCAGGCGTACCTGTTCTTTCACTTTTCAGTGTAGATACAGAGCTAACTAAATGCAATAACTATTCAATGAGCCGCCCGAGAGCGAGGATCTCTCATATTAAGGTACTCACACGTTATCTCCGAACGATATAGGAGAATTCGTCAGTGGAGTTCGCTCTGTATTTACTGGTAGGCTGTAGACAGCATGCGGCCAGAGCGCCTAATAGGACGGCAACCAACGTGCTTGCAAGTGGCGCGGGCAGCCACGCGGGGCTGCGCAGGTCAGGTGGGGCCAGTGGCAGGGGTACGGCTTCGGGCCGGTAAGCCTGGCCGCTACACGGGCCGACACAGCCGCACACTGCTCGCTGACCTTGCCCTGGCATACATCACTCCCTTCCGCTACTGAATCTTCTGTAATACAGCGTTACCACGATCTAACATACGGTGCGTTAACTGAAAGCTCTCCGATTGGCTCCCTACTCCTCGTCGGTAGAAGCTGGTAGAAATCGGAAGGGTTCGTTCGGTTGCTGCCACAGAGATGACAGTATTGTGTGAAGTAGACATTATTGTCTGCTGCGTTACTGTGTTTTACTTTAGTCTATTTCATGCTGTTTGCCTTCCTTGTGATAAGTCTACTTGCATTTTTAAGATCTTCATTAAACACATCAACACATGAGACGAGTTCAGTTTCGATTACGAACAACATCTAAGCGGGTCTTACCTCCGTGCATGTTTTCTGCCTCTGAGGAAGCATGAATGAAACCTGATAGTCAAGGAAGGCAGGATTCATTTACGACTGTGGACGGGGCCGTAATGAGTTACTATTGGTTGGCTTTTTTCATCACGCACAATTTATTTGAAATCAACAAGAAATTAAAATAATGGCAATAATTTAAGAATAGTTTCACGGCTGAAAGCCTTAATGGGCATAAATTAAGAACTGTTTAAACTTGTTGTAACTTACAATTGCAGTTAGTAAAATATAAAAACAAATCACCAAAGATCTTAAAGCTCACTGCTAAAATACAATTACTAAATTAGGATTTTAAAACAAGTAACCATGCTCACGTCTGAAGGCCTTAATGGCAATAAATTAATAATTGTTTCACGGCTGAAGGCCTTACTGGCAATAAATTAAGAACTGTTTCACGGCTGAAGGCCTTAAACGCCAAGAATGGCAATTATAAAAAAAGACAGTCAACTGATCACCAAACAGGTGAGACAAAATGATGATAAACTTGGTAGCACAACCGTTTAACTTGCTGTAACGCCAAGAGTGGCAATTATATTTAAAAAATTAAAACATACAATAAAACGGTAAATACACTCCTGGAAATGGAAAAAAGAACACATTGACACCGGTGTGTCAGACCCACCATACTTGCTCCGGACACTGCGAGAGGGCTGTACAAGCGATGATCACACGCACGGCACAGCGGACACACCAGGAACCGCGGTGTTGGCCGTCGAATGGCGCTAGCTGCGCAGCATTTGTGCACCGCCGCCGTCAGTGTCAGCCAGTTTTCCGTGGCATACGGAGCTCTATCGCAGTCTTTAACACTGGTAGCATGCCGCGACAGCGTGGACGTGAACCGTATGTGCAGTTGACGGACTTTGAGCGAGGGCGTATAGTGGGCATGCGGGAGGCCGGGTGGACGTACCGCCGAATTGCTCAACACGTGGGGCGTGAGGTCTCCACAGTACATCGATGTTGTCGCCAGTGGTCGGCGGAAGGTGCACGTGCCCGTCGACCTGGGACCGGACCGCAGCGACGCACGGATGCACGCCAAGACCGTAGGATCCTACGCAGTGCCGTAGGGGACCGCACCGCCACTTCCCAGCAAATTAGGGACACTGTCGCTCCTGGGGTATCGGCGAGGACCATTCGCAACCGTCTCCATGAAGCTGGGCTACGGTCCCGCACACCGTTAGGCCGTCTTCCGCTCACGCCCCAACATCGTGCAGCCCGCCTCCAGTGGTGTCGCGACAGGCGTGAATGGAGGGATGAATGGAGACGTGTCGTCTTCAGCGATGAGAGTCGCTTCTGCCTTGGTGCCAATGATGGTCGTATGCGTGTTTGGCGCCGTGCAGGTGAGCGCCACAATCAGGACTGCATACGACCGAGGCACACAGGGCCAACACCCGGCATCATGGTGTGGGGAGCGATCTCCTACACTGGCCGTACACCACTGGTGATCGTCGAGGGGACACTGAATAGTGCACGGTACATCCAAACCGTCATCGAACCCATAGTTCTACCATTCCTAGACCGGCAAGGGAACTTGCTGTTCCAACAGGACAATGCACGTCCGCATGTATCCCGTGCCACCCAACGTGCTCTAGAAGGTGTAAGTCAACTACCCTGGCCAGCAAGATCTCCGGATCTGTCCCCCATTGAGCATGTTTGGGACCGGATGAAGCGTCGTCTCACGCGGTCTGCACGTCCAGCACGAACGCTGGTCCAACTGAGGCGCCAGGTGGAAATGGCATGGCAAGCCATTCCACAGGACTACATCCAGCATCTCTACGATCGTCTCCATGGGAGAATAGCAGCCTGCATTGCTGCGAAAGGTGGATATACACTGTACTAGTGCCGACATTGTGCACGCTCTGTTGCCTGTGTCTATGTGCCTGTGGTTCTGTCAATGTGATCATGTGATGTATCTGACCCCAGGAATGTGTCAATAAAGTTTCCCCTTCCTGGGACAATGAATTCACGGTGTTCTTATTTCAATTTCCAGGAGTGTATAATAAAAAGGTTAATTAAAAAGAACAAGCAACTGATCCCCAAACATCTGAGACAAATGATGGAAGCTTAGAAATGCAATAATAATATAATAACACAATAATAAAACACAAGGGCCAGTCACAGTCGATGCTCCAGAAATCTACCTCTGAGTAGATCAGGCCAAAAACACTTTCGCGAGCAATGAGAAAAGCAGCCAAGAGTTGCATTCACAAGATGGTGACTCAGACTAGTGGCAGTCTAACGAATGGCTAATGATAATCTCCTGAAGCTATCTAACGTCCGATAACCAATGCAACGATGGAACAACACGCCAAGGCCGGAACCGGCGGTCAGCACTACGTCCTCAGAACGCCGTGTTTAGAGCGTCCGAAAGGAGAAAGGAACCATTACTACCAGAGCAGAAGAAACACTAAACGACCTACAAATCAAGGAAACTGTCAAAACTACACACCTTACCGGACAGCAGCGGCAAAGCGAGGAAATGTACACTGCCGCTACATATACTAACCTCCAGGGCAGGTAACTGGGGCGTTATCGGGCACCAGGCAGGAAAAATACCGCTGGTTGAACTTAACAAACAATAACACATAGAATGCAGCAATTAGTAACAAGGAGTTGAGGAAAGCTAACTGGATCCGCCTTCCCCAACCACTCCACTCGCTGCTCTTCGTCTCGGCGACACTGCGAGCAGCAACACGAACTCAAGACGCTGGAGAATCGCGAGATCTCACAATGGTGGAGGTTTCACTACTCGGATTAAAATCCACTCAACTTACGGCTTGATGGATCCGGTTGACGACTAGGTCGTGTAGCCTCGCGACCAAGCCCTTCCATCCGGCGGTCCCGGCATGTTCTTGCACTGCCCTCTTGGCTCCTCTAGAGTCCGCAAACGAGCTGCCCACTCACACGACCCGGAAGAACAACGACGTCACCCCAAAGATAGCGCCACAGTTGCTATATATCAAATGGTTCAAATGGCTCTGAGCACTATGGGACTCAACTTCTGAGGTCATTAGTCCCCTAGAACTTAGAGCTAGTTAAACCTAACTAACCTAAGGACATCACACACATCCATGCCCGAGGCGGTCTCGCGGTTCCAGACTGCAGCGCCTAGAACCACACTGCCACTTCGGCCGGCTGCTACATATCGATAACGCCGCTGCTGCCACTAGCGGACAGGCAACACTTGCGAAACCTAGTGGGGCCAGTCAACACAAGAAGAACACAAACAACCGCAACCAAGTCAAGTAAACCATACAGTCTGGCCTCCAACAGAGGGCGGAAACCTATAACATCACCAACACGAGCTGCAGCACGGCTCAATGAAGAACAGATTAAAGTGTTTGCACTTGTGATAAGGTTTGGCTTTATCCCCCCACACGGCTCCTCATCCCATGACTGTTTGTGGGTGCCTGTCTTGCTTCCTCCATTCCCTTCAACACCCTCTCTCTGGCAATTGGTTAGCTTACAGTCGTGTCACCCGCTGCTGCGAAACGCATTACTTTCTACACCTTACACTAGAGCACCGAGCGGCGAGAGTACGTAATAACGCATATTAATTTATGAAACAGAATATTTTTGCGTCACTCGCGCAAAGAGAGTTCTGTACAGATTTAGTTCATCCATACCGGGAATAAAGTATTTCGACAATTTTTGTCTTCTATCGACATTGATAGTGGCAAGATACCTATCCCAGGGATTCCAAGAATTTCGAGACTGTCTTAATTTCAAGTTCTAAGTCAGCTAGCAAATGAAGAAATGAGAATAGAAAAAATTGTTTGTGTGATATAATTACAAGTAACAGTTTTCTGATTTTCGTCGTTTACTTGCGCTCTGGAACCTTTCTTCTTGACAAATTTCATGATTCTGCGTCAAGGAGAAGTGTCCGACAGGGTTTAATGGGTGAGTTTGAGAGTAGCAAAATACGTGATGTAAATGACCATATCTTTTGATTGCACAGACTTAGAAGCTTAAAATTTCTGCATCCCCAAAGGACTGTTGGCCTCAGTATGTGATATAAATTTCCACTTAGTACGTCTACATGTTCCTGAGTAAAAAGGCACTTAACGGGTGGAGTGACAGGCGTATAGTCGGATAACAAATGACCAAAAAACACTTTTTTCGTGTGATATAATTATCAGTCCACAATTTTTTGAGTATTTTCTTTGACTGTAGTGTGATACCTTCCTTACTGCCAAATTTCATGATTCTAGTTCAACGGGAAGTGCCATGTATGTTTTGATGTGCAGCTCTGGCAGCATCAAAATAAATGGCGTATATGGGCGTATCTTCTGAGCGCATTGACTTAGAAGCTTCTCTTTTTTACGTCGCTAAGGGACGGTGGACATTCACATGTGTCATAGATTTCAACCTTATGTATCTACCCGTTCCAGAGAAAAATGGCTTTGAACAGTCGGACAGACAGACATATAGATAGACGGATGGACAAAAAAGTGATCCTACAAGGGTCCTGGTTTTACCGTAAAGTTACGGAACCCTGACAGTGTTCATAAAATAAATGTGAACAGAGCAAAATCTCATCAATGAAATGATTTAAGCCAATAGCACCTTACGTGGCAAAGAAAGGGAATGTAAACACAGAATTTCACGCATAATAAGTATCTATACACATGCACTGCTACATTTAAAAAGGTTCGCCACACGATTTGACGTTTTGTTCTGCTTTAGTCACAAGCACGTCTGTTACAAAAAACATAGTTAAAGTTAGATAAATGATTCAAACTGTGATACAATAAATAGCTTACTTCACAGGCAACATGATTGCCAGTCACAGCATAACGACCAGCAATGGATGGGGCGGGAATTATATATTAAGGAAGGAAGAAAGTAGCAAAATAAAAATAATTAAATTCAAAAGTAAGAAGTTAACAGCCAAAATGAGCTAACCTCATCTTTTTAATTTAAGTACCTGAATTTAACATATTTTTTTTAAGAAAACTTCGATTCTATGACATTCGTTACTTTCCATTCTTATTCGTAACTGGAAACACCTTTAGTGCCTTTGACTTTTTGTAACCACACCGCTTTGGCAGGTTTCTCCACGAGGACGGTTGCGGTGATTTGTTTGGTGCGTTGAACAATGTACCTATTGCAATCCTTATCAGTCGTTACCCTTTTCTCCACATTCATCAACTGGTTTGGCTCAAAATGCAGTATGAAAAATTTCACGTTACTGTGTTGATGTACGAGATCTTTCTGCAAAATCTCTTCTCTTCAGTTATTTACTAACCATTTCTTGCTTCTAAAATGAAACATTAAACTTCACTAAATGTATATAGATTACAAGAGAATCGTCACCAAACAGTAATCTAATGTGATGTTTCATATCTCACAGGGCCCCTAGGAACCTTAAGGAATGACAAATGTCAAAATTTTGTACATGGCTTCACGTTCAGAGACCGTGAATAGTTACAATTGAAAGAAAAACAGCCCTCGGTCACTCCGTTTTGCAACCTGCACCACGCAAGTAACGAGCAGCCCTTAGTGGCTCGCCATCACAGTTTTCTTTATCTAAATATCTTTGTGATAATGCCTTTTGGCATATTTATTATTTTATAAATGACATATAAGTATTGCCAGTCTTTCACGATAATTCCGTACTTTTACTCTGTCATACGTTTTTAGTCACATTTCTGTGGCCATGTTATAGAATACGACCATTTTTTGATTTAAATTCTGAGAAAGACACTCCTAGCAGTGTCGAAACCCGGTTAATTGATTAAAAATAGTGACCGAGGGCTGTTTTTTTTTCAATTGTAATGACAAATGTGGTGTGTTCCTGTTGTTATTGCTGTAATTTCTAGCGCTACATACGATATCTTTCTCAGAAACCAGTCTGCAAAACAATAAAAACGATTCCATTCATGTTCATTAGGTATCGTATGGCTTATTTGTGGCTTGATGAGCTATTATAACTGCGCGTGACAAAAATTTGCGGGAGTGGCGTGACTCTATGTGCTATTAGTTAAAGAATTCGTTATAAAAATGGCTGAAAAGTTTGTATACAAGCAAATGATGAAAATTCATCCGGCTGTCAGTGAAAGACTGACTACGAGGTCAAAAGTGCGCTAGTTTTTCCCGTTCATATGAATGCACTGCCTCAAAAACTTTTCCAGTACTTACGTATGTCCTTAAAACGCCGTACTGAAAGCCCACAAAAAATTCATTTGCCGTTAGCATAACTCCTTCGTTAAAACAAAATGTTTTCAGGCCTCAGATTTCCTTAGTCTGTCGACGAACATATTTTGTTGTTTATGTGGCTGTAGGCTTTCCCGGTTTAAACTGTTGATGAAGGTTTCTCGAGTCTCCAGCCGGGTGGTAGCGTTGATATCTCGCGACGTTTCGGGATGTGTCATACTACCCATCTTCTGGCGAAGTGTCGAGACTCGCGGAGAGCGGGCCATTTATATACGCGGTCACCCCCCCCCCCCCCCCAACCATTAGACCACGGGTGGCTGCGGTGGACCGGCGACGTGCGCGCGGTGGTGGGGATGGCGGTCGCCCCCGGAGGCCGCCTTCGGTTCTCGGTGTAGGCCTTCTGTCTGCGTCCGCGGCTGAGGACGTTGTCGGGGTCGCTCCCGACGGATTGCCGCTATCGCAGGGTTCCATGCTGCACTGAGTTGGTATCCCTCATCTCTGTTGACCAGATTGTCGTGAATCCTTATTTCTATGGATTCTTTCATAACGCTTTCCCAAAAGTCAGACGCTCGGCACAGTACCTCCGTGTTATCGAAGTTGAAGGCGTGTTCTTCATTTTTGCTGTGTTCTGTTATGGCAGATTTTTCTGTGTGACCTAGTCGCACACATCTGATATGTTCTTCGCAGCGTTTAGATATACAGCGCTGTGTTTGCCCAATGTATTGCTTTCCGCATTCGCATGGTACACTGTATACTCCTGGTGTGTTAAGGTTCAGCTCGTCTTTGGCAGAATCTAAGAGCTCCCTCGTCTTCGGTGGGGGTTCCAGTATGATTAAAAAAATTATTATTATTAGGTTAAATATATTTCAAATCTTTCAATTTAAATCTGTGTTTCATACTAGAATGTCGTGTTCCCAGTTTGGCACAGCTTTGCCACAGGAGACACGAAAACGGTCGAAGACGTCCGTCTTCTGGTCGGCTCCTGATCGTTGTCAGAAGGAGGCTAGTTTTTGATTACGCAAAGACTTCTATTATTTGGAAAAGAACAACCCGGATTTCTTTACGTAATCAGTATGAATTTTGTAATTACCTAAGGGACCTTTAACAATGAACAGTAAAAAAAATGCATTTTCAAATGAAACCATTAATAAATGGGGCAGCTATGAGTTGTATAGAAGACAATGAGCGGCCTTCTGTCTACGACCAGGATGCCGCAGTATTCTCTGCTGTAGTAAAGGCTGTTTGACATTTATAAAAATAATATGGCATGTAGGTTAAAAAAGTATAAAGGAAAAAAACAGAATAAGAAATCTGGTAAACACTAAATATATTCAGATAATTCTCACTAGCAAATTAGGGCTTATTTATAAACAATATAAATTACGTAAGTACTTTTCTAACTGTAGGTGCGATCAGATTTCAGCCTGTCCTGTGCTAGCTCCTATGTTCACGCTTTTGTCACAAATTACAGTCATTACTTTTCTCCTTCGTTAAAGACAATTCTTGCACTGTTCAACACCTTCAATAACAATAACTTGCCGATTTACAGTTTCGAACATAAATTACTTGAATGTTATTAATTAATAATGTTGTCTGCACGCTAGCAAGACCGCTCACTTTTTTAGCTTAAAGTCGACCTTCTCCACGTATCCACATTACAAGCAGAAGTACATTAAAAATCTGAAGCTCTACGAAAGTTTTCTACTGTCATCTTCTATTTAGATCGAAGCGGAACGTCAATTCAGCTTCTGTTAAAATGTTTCTTTGACTACGCAATCGATGTATTAGCGTCCGCGCTAGATGCGCATCTTTACAGTTACGTAAATTATATAAAACAAATGTCTTTCAAAGAATAGGTCTCATTTCATAAGTTGATCATTTAACATACAGATAGGTGAATGTCTTTCCAAGGGTACTCACAGTTTTCATACTACGGAAATCCCAATAACATTACATCGCTTCCCGCGTGAGGAGTAATGATTCTGAAAGATCGTTACGACTCACGCGCAGTCGTAATATTATTGGATTCACGTACTTAGTGAATGAAGTATTTAAGGATCTCTCCTTGTAGGGAGCAAAACAAACATAACATAAGGCGTATAGGGGTATATACGTTTCACATTAAATAGTCAAAACTAATCACCGTTGCTTGATCATTAACAAACTTGGTTGTGGCATGATGCCATCATAAGTGTTCAAGGATTTAACATAGGTTCCTTTTTTGCGTGTTCTCAAGATTTACTCTCATTCAATCAATAGAAACATTGAAATACTAACATAGATACAAATACAAATCAAATATACATACATATATACATAAATATTGACAAGAAGAAAAGAAATCCGATTACAGGAATTCGTTTGAAGTATTGGTGCATTTCCGCCAATTTTGAACAGAACATAAAACTTGTATTAGTCTTTCTCGTAGCGACGTCACTCTTCACTTTGTAGTTGGGAGTATTTCTCATGAACTCGGGTGATTTTCACAGGGGAATTCTTTCATCACCTTTCACTTTTCACTGCACTAAAACTGGGGATCACCTTTTCACATTCTGGTGGAAAACACTGGGAATTTCACTATGTGAAGGGGGAAGTGATATTTCTTGACTCGACGATCCATCGGGTCATGTCGGGAATCAGGAAAGTTGATGACTTGTTCAATGACGAATGAGTCAGTTTGGTGGCTGTCTTAATCTCATTCCAATTCATGTTTCAGCACATGATAATACAGAAAAAAATCTGTATTAGGACTTGCCCATTAACTAGCATTTTAATCTAAGGGAATATAGAGTAAGAATTTAAGACAATAAATATTACTACATAGACTATGTACATATACATTATATATTATTCATATTTTGTGTCTAGGTTTTATATTCTTTCGTTAGCAAATATTAGCAAAACACGTTTCGTCTTGTACAGGTCTTTCTTAAGCAATGTATTTAGCAATATTGCCGTAGCAATTTTCATAGTTAAGGAAAAGTCATCATTAGTGTCCTTTTAATGTAAATGTAGTAAAATCGTGCGTAGTTTATCAACGTTTTATTATTTTTGTGTCCATTTTCATCTCAAATCTGGAGCACGCTCGCGCCCGTTATGGACAGGAATGCTTATTGTTGAGTACGGGCCGGCGGTTTGACAGCGTTGGCAGTCCGCGCCCTGCACGAGACAGATAGTTCAGTGGCTACCAATCTCTTTTTTTTTTTTAACTTGTGCATTTTGTTGAATCATGGGTACTGGAGCAGCTCGTTAAGGCGACATGGTCAACCTGGACGGTAAATTGACAGCACCAGCGACGAGGAACAGTCATCGATGAAAATGACTACTGTCACCTATTGCAGTGAGTACAATAGCTTGTCTATCCTTTGACTGATAATCACTGTATCGTCGTTGCAACGTGAGAATACTTGTAATGCTACTTCACACGCGGAACATTACTCGCGTCCATAAGTTTATTACAGTTTTGATTCACGCAAAAGATAACTAGTTTTTCGTGTCCATACGTGTGTCACATTAAGATTTTACACACGTGTCCATCATTTTGTCACTGAGACACACGCATCAATCCATACGTGTCCATTTAGGTGTCTTTATACTACAGAGTAGTACAGGTAATGCTAAAATTACTTATTATGAAAGGATCATTTACAAAATATACATAGTTTTTTTTATTGTAATTACTGTCCAAGACCTAACGAAAAACGTGTTTGCTATTCTGAATGGTGCTTCTGAAGCATGTTAACTTTTATATGTATCTTAAATCCGATTCTTTTCCTTTTCTTATTGTTCTATAACAGCCTTTTTTTGTTTCTTTTTTTTCGGTTACACCAATAATCAGTAAAATATACCAACTTTGGCGTGCCGAACAGTTCACGTTCAAAACTTCATCTAACAGAAATCGGAAAAATTATTCCTATTTCCTAGGATGCTTTTGCTCACAGCAAATCAGATTTACATCACGTTTCGATAAGTAACTGCAGATACGCATTAACCAACGAGCCACGATCGTCAATACACACAATATACACACGTCAAGTCTTTTGAACCAATTTCCAAATTTCTTCCCCTACCGGGTAGGGTAGAAAGGTAAGAATGCTAAAGAAGAAAACTACAATACGATAGTGCAAAGAAATAAAAGATGCGAAGATAGATAATAGGTGAAATAATCAGTTGAGCAAATTCATTCTTCGGCTCCACCGTTTTAGTGTCATACACGCGGCATAACTTGACTTCAGTATTAAAATGTCGCACAAATCCGCTTCCAAAGCATCTTCAAATATATCTCAAAATCACGGCATGTGGACATAGCAGAAGAATATAAGCAGATTATCTCAGTCCTCAACTAGGTATCTTAATATCGAAGGTTTCTGTATAATACTCGTGACATAGGAATAGGATCTCTAAGTTTCTCCAATACCGGACCTAATTATTATTATAAATGCAAATTTCTTAACTGGCTGACTCATAGTAATAAATAAATTAAAGTTGCTCTCCAGTTGTGGGTACCATTATTCATTTCTTTGTATATTAACTATATGTTGCTGCTTGTACTCGGTGTAATCTACAGATTACAATGTATCAGTTTTGCATCGTACATGATTCTAGCGACTTAAAATGTCAATCCTTTGAAAGCTTAACTTAGGTTAATACTTCACATATACGGACATTCTGGTCTGAATGAGGGATTTAAAGAAAACCCTTGCTACTTGGTAAAAAGGAGATTTGCCACAACTTAAAACTAAAGCAGCAGGTGGCACTTTGGCACATCCCTTACTCAATTCAACGACTGCAGCCCTCTATTGCTCAAGAAACTTAAAACTACCTTAAAACTAAGGCAAATCTTATTTTTTCAAATACGTAGAGTACCTTCTTCATCACTTCATATCTTTCAAGCTCCATCATTACTTTGTGTCCACTTCACTCAAATGATTACGTCACCTGCAGAGTACATGTACATGCTGTTGACTCACATACTTTCTAAACAGATCACACTTTTGTTTCAAGTTGCAGCTTAACATAATAAATGATATTTTTTAATGTTTTTCATGGTACTTCTTTAGGTCTACATGGTGGTAAAGTCCTTTTATTCGTCCACTAACTGGATCTGCCAACACGTAACAACCAATATGTGGCTTCCTGACTATAACAAACGGTCCTTCGTATAGGTGTTGCCACTTACGATTTTTTACTTAAGATGAGTGATGGTCGGGTACACACAGGAACAATAATTTTGTTGGTGTTCTTAGCGTCTAGAACAAATCTTTCCGTCCTGTTTAAATATAGACAATAATGGGCTCGAATATGGAGAGTCAGAGGGCTAAATTATTTTCCAGTTTAACATTTTGCGGATTTCCTGTCATACTGCTTCCTTGCGGGATTGCGGAACTGCATAGGTGGTTTTACAGTAGGTACTGTGGGGCTTAACCTTCATGTCGAATACATAGTTGGCTATGATTCCCGGTTTCTTAGAAAACAGATTGATAAATTGTGTCAACAGGTCGTATAGTTCCTTTCTTTGTCGGTCACCTAATCCTTCAGATTCATTAGCCTTCGTCAGTAATTCTTCATGTGTCGGTAATAAGTCAAAGTCTTCGTTCGCATCTCCTGACTCGTCTAAATAATTGAAATATTGTTGCCGACATGTGAGCTTGCGGAGCTTCACTTTATGTTATTGGCTGGACAACTTAACTTTGGTCCTCATAAGTCGAATCACTATACTCTTATCACTGCATCTGAGAGTACATGTACCTTCATACAAATCTATGATGGCACGATTCTTACGTAGAAACTAGAAGGCAAGGTACTGATAGATTTTTAACAACTAGAAAAGTACATGGTACGGTGTCTGATGCAAATCTCACTGGTACATGAATTTGTAGCGTCACCTTTTGAACTAGAGAGCCTACAGCTCCGGATACGGTACACCCTTGTACTGGCAATGACAGAACTTTTGCTACAGAACACACTTTCTTATGTACACATAAAGACAAAACATTGATATTGGCACCAGTATCTATTATAGCGACAAGTGGTACATCATGAATATGAATCATATTGGATGCCTGAACCTGGTTTTCCCATAAATCCTCACCATTCAAAACGTCATTCTCCTTTAGCAAGTCATCTCGTAAGTCACAGTCATTGTCATATCGTATAAGGTTGATTTGCCCTCTAATGAAATCGCCCCCAACATGTTCCGCAGCTTCCCCAAGGAGGCAAGAAAAAGAAGCTGCTTTTAGTTTTCCGCATGTTCATTAGATTCAATTTCGCTCACAATTACTTTTGAAGTACCGGGCGGTACGCTCGGTACGAAGTTTGCTTCCGTATTCCACCTAAGTTGCGAGCTATTTGCCGGAATTTCAACCGATATGATGTGTGTTGGCTGGTTTTCTTGGGCATAATAGATGCGAGAATTTTGAGGTTCATGATTTTGAACTTGATTGCTAGCAAAAGGTGGAGGACTATTCCTAAAGTTTGGAGCGTACCGTTGTTTGTATTGCTTGGAAAGATCTGGAGCATTTCTCCCTTGAGAACAGTGCTGGAATCTAGGCTGGATACCATACTGCTGTTGACTGTTGGTGTTAATCCAACGTCCTTTTCCATTGAAATTATTATTATTTTGGCGATCGTTATTGTAGTGATAGCGATCATTGTAATTAACTGGTGAATTACCGTATTGCTGTTGTGTTGTCTGGTATATGGGGCGGCACCTGTTTTGATCCTGGAATTTATGTTTCTGCTTCCCATTACGGCGATAGTAGTTGTTATTATCGCACGGAACGTCGTGTCCTTTACTGTTGTTGGGTTGGTATGACATACCTGAGTCTGCGCCTACACCGTGCGGCTGTGTAGTGTGCAGGCCAAGATTACAATTACTCCGCGCACTAGCACGCACGTCTTCTTGAATCATGTCAAGGTTGTCAAGTACTGACAGAAAAGCCTCCGTGTAGTCGTCACTGACATTTACTAACTTCTCCCTGATTGATACCGGTAGCTTTGACTTAAGGATCATAATTACGTCCTTCGTGGAAATGGGCGTGTCCCAATATTGTATTTTTCGCAGGTATTTCTCAAAGTACCTACGGAGACCAGCACTTCTCGTATTAAACGGTTCAGCATTATATACTTCCTTTCTAAGGCGTTGTTGTGTGCCTGAACTCCAGAATTTGTTCAGAAATTGCTTTTCGAAGTCAGCGTAATTATTACATCTGTCAATTACTTCTGTTCCGCAGACAGAACCCTCTCCTTGAATGTAACCTACTATAAAGCGCATACGTTGCTTGTCATCCCAGCTCTCAGGAAAAACACCACTAAATGACTTCAGAAAAACCATTGGGTGGATGTTGCGTTTCTCTGGCAGAAAAGGCTGGAATACGCGGTGCTTGAGAACGCTTTCTTCTTTCATGAGCTCGACAAGAGTTACTTGATCATTCTGGTTGCTTACTAACGAACTCTTACTGCTGTGACCATGTACAAGTGGAGAGAATTTTACACGAGACATTGGATTATTACTATATTCATGTTCTGAAGAAAGCAAGTGTGAATACTCACTTCTATTGTCATTAGGAAAATCATTGACTTGTTGTTTCAACTGCTCGATTTCCTCAGTGAGGTGTCGTTTCCACTCGGGAAGATCTCGGTGAAAAACTCCACGAATCTCTCCTAGTTCAGTGAGAATCGTATCTCCTGATGTACCTGGAGCAGCTAAAACTTCAACTGTGGCTGACTTAACGGCTTCTTTTAAGTCGTGTTGAACCTTGTTTTCTATGTACTGTTCCTTAGTCTCGACCCAATCTACAAATTCTTTTCCTATCGTGGAACGTACGTTGGCTGCAGCATCATTCACCCTCCTTTCAATGTTAATGTCGGATAGCGCCTGTGTCAGGTCATTGACCTGGCCTTGCAGAGTGACGACATGGTCTGCAAGCTTGTTTACTTTAGCTCCGACCTCAACGGACTTCTTTGAAACTTCCGTTGTAACTGCCTGGCAACTTTCGATTTGTACCTTAATGTCTTTGTGCACGTTACCTACTGTGTCTCACATGCATCTGCCTTCTGCAGAATACCTTCTATCCTTTCATTAACTTTAGTACTTAATTCCGAGATATATTCCACCGTGACTGTCCTTATTCTTGCCTCTAAGTTGGCATCAATATTATCTAACCTATTTTTCACTGTACCAATGGTGGTATTTAGGTCAAACCATTTTCTTTCTGTCTCCCGTTCCTTTTCCCTTTCTTTTTGTTCCCTTTCTTGTCTATCTCGTTGTTTTTCTAAATTATAAGCTTCCCTTTCCCTTTTCTCCTGTTCTCTTTCTTGAAAAAAAAATTCTCATCATTTCAACCATCGAATTTTCTCCCGCTTGCTGTGACGACGATTGCTCTGACGATACGTCACGCACACCATCATCGTCTGCCGTTCTCTCCATTCGCGAATCGGGTTTGCCTGTTCCCGTTCGCGAACGTAGTGGGTATGACTTGACAACTGTGTCATCACCGTCATCCACACTGTTTGTCGGTTTTCCTTTGTCATCTGCCATGTTTATTTTCAAGTTTGTGACGGAACTGCTCAAAGAAATATTTCGCGGCACGCCGATCGTCAACTCTCAGATGCGCGCGCTGATAGTCAAACGTCACACCGCCGTAGCTGACAATTGCAGAGCTATGCCGGGTAGAAGACAAGATGGCACCTAACTTTGAAAATAAGTGACAAACACCTACTGGACACTTAATCCTGCTATTATGGCATTCATCTTGTGTTCCTAACCGTAGCAACAATGAAGATGCTAATAATGCTAACAAACTTTGCAAGAAGAGATGATCAGAAATGAATTCTAACTACTTAAATAAGCAACTCTGCAAGGAAATAACAGCGATAGGATAAAATGAAGCAGTAAAGAAAGAAATTCCGGAAATCAGTTTTTTTTATACAAGACGCGAGATTTTATGCGTAATGAAAACCGTACATACCTCAGTCGTTTTGCGCACTGCTGTTATTTTTCTAATTTTTTTTTTTTTTTTTACTTCCACGGTTTTGTTCAGTACTTCCTTTACGGCTTCCCGATGTCCACCGGATGATGTCATGAAACAATAACAGAATAGATTAAAAACTTTTTATCAGGTCCCTGTTCGGGTGCCACATCTAGTATGATAAAAAAATTATTATTATTAGGTTAAATATATTTCAAATCTTTCAATTTAAATCTGTGTTTCATACTAGAATGTCGTGTTCCCAGTTTGGCACAGCTTTGACACAAGAGACACGAAAGCGGTCGAAGACGTCCGTCTTCTGGTCGGCTCCTGATCGTTGTCAGAAGGAGGCTAGTTTCTGATCACGCAAAGACTTCTATTATTTGGAAAAGAACAACCCGGATTTCTTTACGTAATCAGTATGAATTTTGTAATTACCTAAGGGACCTTTAACAATGAACAGTAAAATAAATTGCATTTGCAAATGAAATCATTAATAACTGGGGCAGCTATGAGTTGTATAGAAGACAAGGAGCTGCCTTCTGTCTACGACCAGGATGCCGCAGTATTCTCTGCTGTAGGAAAGGCTGTTTGACATTTATAAAAATAATATGGCATGTAGGTTAAAAAAGTATAAAGGAAAAGAACAGAATAAGAAATCTGGTAAACACTAAATATATTCAAACAATTCTCACTAGCAAATTAGGGCTTATTTATAAGCAATATAACTCACATAAGTACTTTTCTAACTGTAGGTGCGATCAGATTTCAGCCTGTCCTGTGCTAGCTCCTATGTTCACGTTTTTGTCACAAATTACAGTCATTACTTTTCTCCTTCGTTAAAGACAATTCTTGCACTGTTCAACACCTTCAATAACAATAACTTGCCGATTTACAGTTTCTAACATAAATTACTTGAATGTTATTAATTAATAATGTTGTCTGCACGCTGGCAAGACCGCTCACTTTTTTAGCTTACAGTCGACCTTCTCTACGTATCCACATTACAAGCAGAAGTACATTAAAAATCTGAAGCTCTACAAAAGTTTTCTACTGTCATCTTTTATTAAGATCGAAGCGGAACGTCAGTTCAGCTTCTGTTAAAATGTTTCTTTGACTACGCAATCGATGTATTAGCGTCCGCGCTAGATGCGCATCTTTACAGTTACGTAAATTATATAAAACAAATGTCTTTCAAAGAATAGGTCTCATTTCATAAGTTGATCATTTAACATACAGATAGGTGAATGTCTTTACAAGGGTACTCACAGCTTTCATACTACGGAAATCCCAATAGTATTACAGGGTCTTTGTTTGTATTTGCCCAGAAGTCGTGAAATTTTGGCCTAGAGCGGACCGCGTGTACCTAATGGAAATTTGGGTAAAGCAATCGTCACCGAAGGCTAATCTGTCGGTAAAGAGGGAGGAAAGGGTTACATCTAAATGAAAGGAAAAATGCAAATGATATTGGTGAAAATTAATTATGAAAAAGGGTAAAGTTAATAAAGAAAGTAAATGTGCGGTCGTTACGTTACAATTAACTAGCGGTAATTACATACTTGAGATTTGGGGGAAATTACGGTCGCCAGTCCTATGGACAATTACTATAGTAACTGAAAAAGAAAGATTCTGAACAATTAAGAATAGTAAAATTTAGTACGTACCAAGCTGAGCTGCAGTCACAGGTAAGCTAAAATATGGTAACAGAACTCGCACTCTTAATTTGTGCTTGTGTAATCTAAATATTGTAGCCAGCTATGAATACTTTAACTGAACTTTGAAATTAACACAGTGAAATTGAATGATATTACTTTAATGCTGGCGTTTGAATTTCAACAACACTCAGGTTCATTCCGGAAAAGGAAGGAACCTTGCTTGGTAATTCAATTGGGACAATGAGCAACAAATGTTCATGCTAAGTTGCTGTAACTTTAGTTATGAAAATGGAACAGTTTGAAAAGCTGAGGTCTGCCATACAGTTCTAAAACTTTACGTGCTTCCAGTCTTCCTTGTTGGCTGATTGAAGGTTTGAAGCCGTCGATCGAGGAGGTGGCGACAGTCACTCATTGTCGGTCGTCGGTGTTGCAGAAGCTGGATGTTGGCGCGCTTTCTTCTCGACACGGTCTCCAGCCGAAACGGGCTCTTGATGTGTACCAGCTAACGCCTTCCGTCCGCGACACTATGTCAGAAACTAACCTAGCAAGTCGAGCGCAATTACATGCTGCCAAACCCCGAAAGCGCGGCAACTCGCGGGAGCTTCACACAACACACCTGCTCCACTGCACTACTCCAGCCAGACTCTGCTCTGCCCGCGCTCCACGTGGCCGAGATCACACTACCAAAGATCCAAAACACTTTGGTTCTCCACACGACCTATCGATGTAGTCGTTCGACAGCATAGTTTTCCCTAAGCCAGACCCAGCGTAAAAATACAAATAATATTTACAATACAAACCAATTATACATCGACAGACCCAGCGTAAAAATACAAATAATATTTACAATACAAACCAATTACACATCGACATAAATGCATATATATACAAATAGTAAAAAAACTACAATATACAAATACACAGAAACGACATATCTTCAGGTAATAAAATAAGGAAAAAAAATTATAGTACAATACATGGAAATAGGAGGATATGCATTTCCGGCGTTACACGTGCCCCACATTGTCTAAGGATGTTCGTGTAACCTAAACAGACTCAGAAAATGTCCCAAAAAGGTAAAAAAGCAACGGAAATGCATATGCTCAAAATATCAAGAAAATTTAGCATTAGGCTAATTAACCATCAACCAATTTTTAGACCATACTCCGTTTCACTGAATTCTTTCGGAAAAACTCACTCCCGAGTAATCTCAAGGAGTCCATTAACACTATCACAGTGGATAACTCAACACTGTCCATCATCACACGCGTGTACTAGCCTGAAACTTAAAACTGCGTCTAAGTACATCGGCAGTGACTAGTAAATCACATATTCTTGAAATCTTACAGCTAACAAAATCATGTTTACATTCCTTAATCTACTGTGAATCAGCTGAAAACTTAAAATAGCAGCTTGGATTTTTCAATTGATTAAGAATCAGCTACTCTTAAATCATTTAATCAAAATTAATTACTAATCACAACTTCTTTAATGTCCTCTTGGTCAGGCAAAAGCATGACAATCTAGCAAATCGTTAAATCTTACACTCTATATTTACATACTGTACAAATTACCCATTCTGTGGTATTAATCAATCCTAGATTAGTACAATTTCATGTCTACAGTGTTCCATATACCTAATAGCTTTCCAGAGCTTGGATACTCTAAGCAATAAGCATTTGCATGAGGTATACCAATGACTTTATAGGGTCCATTATAAACAAACTTAAATTTAGATATTTCATTGTCTATCTCGCTCGATTTCTCATGAGCTTTTACAAGTACTAAGTCTCCGATTGCAAACTTAGCAAAACGCACTTTAGCGTCATGACGACGTATGCGAGCATCGGCTTTTAACTTCATTATTTCTCGCAAACGATCTTTTTTCACACCAATACTAGCGTCAATCCGTGGAGGGAATTTGATTATCTCTTCCACAAGTCCCTGTTTGTCTGAAAACACACTCTTATTCGTCATTATTACTTCATACAGGTCTCGTCTTTGTTCGTGTGTTACGTTTGACACACCGTCTACAATACTTTCCAATTCACTTTCTACACTATTGTCAATGCCGAGATTCCTCACGTTACAATAGTTCAAATTCATACCTACGTCAATGGCATCCGGCCAGTTAACAATCTGTATAGGCTGGCATTGCCTATACACACCATCTCCTGCCTCGTCAAAACTAACTACTATTGTTTTATCTTGTGACGTACATGTCAAAGTTTTGCTTTCGCAATTAATCACTGCACGGTACTTTAATAGCCAATTTAACCCGATAATTACTCCCGTAGTTAAGTCTGGCACGACGGCAAACTCTTGTTCAAATCGTGCCCCACATATCTCGAAGTGGACAAAAATCTGTTTTGTGACCGGTTTACTAGCCTTCCCAGTAGCACCGATAATTTTCACTCCTGTTACTGGCATAACTACGATGCCAGGTCTGTCCATCAGTGACTGGGATATTTTTCCAGATACAGCACTCAATTCTGCACCGGTGTCAATAAACACGTTTAGTTGTAGTTCGTGCATATTAACAGACACTACTATCTGTCTACACTTGTCCTCGACTGTTTCTTTATTTTCCCACAATAAATCCTCGTCTATATCCAGGTCATTCCAGAAAAAATCATCCGGCTTTGATCCTAAATCCGGCTTATCTGGCGGCTTTTTCAGCCTCTGTTCACATACAGTTTTAATTTCAACACGTTTGTCCTGAGGCGTAGTCTGTAGCTTCGCCTCCAATACCGAAACCTTTTCCTGTAACTCGTCAACTAGTGAGTGTTGCTTTGCCATCAATTCACTAATTGTAACCTTCGTTGATTCCTCTTTGGCCAGATTGATCTCATCCGCCAATCTACCTGGAGGAATGTGCCCAGTAGTATCTGCAATTACTTCCTCTGGATCTGCGCAACCCACACTGCCACCGTCTGACCGTATAACGTCAGCTCTAACCTCGTACTCGCTGTAATCTACGTGCTTTTCTACCAATCGTGTCCGGCTATCACTAAAATTTTCGTAATCTTTCTCCTTAATACTCTCGCAATGTTTAAACTGGAGGTTTGCGTCGGATGGGTCGGCTGCTTCTACCACTATAGCTTTCGGTAAGGTGTGTCGGTTAGGGCCAGAACTTCCCGTTAGTACTTCAACATCTAACTCCTGCGGGACGAAACACGACGAATCTTGCTCGTGCTCCCCATTAACATCAACTATTTCTAATAAAGTCTGCCGGTTAGGCCAGAACTTTCTATCACTTCACAAATACTATCTTCCTGCGGGACGAGACGCGGAAAATCCTGCACGCGCTCCCCATAAACGCTTCTCCCATACAGGCCCCTATAATCTCTTAGTTCGTCGTATAAGCAACCGAACTGCCTTAACCAGACCTCATCCCTCTCTGCATCCCCTCGCTCGATGACAGACGTTTCATCCGACATCTGATCTTCTCTCAACACTTGCGAATCATTCCTAAACTCAATCTCCAGTTCCGCTGTGGGTGTTACAGCTGCCACTTTACAATCGATTTCCGGAACACTGCTTAAATTGTTCTCACTGACAGTGAATGTATTTTCTGCTGCCGTGTCTACAGCTGATCTACTACTTGTGGGCGCACTCCTTTCTCCTAACACTGGCACACTCTCCCGCCGTTGATTATTCCATACGGAATTTTCATAACGACGACACCTCGGTTTTCTACTGTTATTGGGCCGCCAAAATTTCTCCACGCCCGGTCGGCCCCTAACCGGCGCGGCTAATGGTTTCCCTGTCTCGTCCCAGCAGATACGCTCCCCGGATACTGCTGAGGCGGCTGGTCACACCCTCTGGCGTTATTACTATTCTGCGAAGCCCGTATAACGCTAGTATGATACTGGTTTCCGTCATTCCTGTTATTATTTGCATTGTACCAATTGTCATTACGGCCCGAACCACTATTGTTATTGCTGCCAAGATTGCGGTATGCATTATTGCTATAGTTATCATTGTTGTGGTTGCTGTGGTACCCGTTGTTGTTACCACGGCCTCTACCACCGTCGCGATTATTGCGCCAATTGTCCTCGTCCTCAACTCTTTCCAGGAAATCATTGATTGTCCTGTAATTGCTTCCTACGTAGCGTTTTGTATCATTTGGAAGCTTCTTGTAGAGTTCCCAGACTATTTCGGATTCCGAGCGGCGATCACGCAAATATTCCAACTTGCAGATCCAGCCCTCACAAAACTCCTTCATCAAGCCGCGCGAATTCACATCGAAAGGCCTCGATACGACAAATTCGCGCCAGACACTTTGTTGTTTTTGCTCTGACCAGTATTCAGCCAGAAAAAATTTTTAAACTCGTCAAAAGTCAGGTTCGTAATGTAGAGGTTTAAGCCCCAACGCTTGGCATCACCAGCCAACACGTCAATAACCGCATTAATTTTTCTCTCATTAGTCCATGATCTGGGTAAAACTCTTTCACAATTTTTAATGAAATCCGTCGCGTGTATACCGCCTTTTTCAAGGGGTCGAACCGCTCCTCTTTCGTCAACAATTCCGAACTGTGTGCACAGATTGGCACATAGCTCTGTTTTTCGTCAAGTTTCTTTTCTAATTCCGAAACTCTCGTAATTACTTGGCAAGTGGTTGACGCAAGCGTTTCCACTTCCCTCTTTTTCTCTTCGCAGGTATTAGCCTGCTTCCTCACTTTGGTGTCTACTTCGGATACTAAAGCCTTTAAGTTTCCACCTTCTTTTGATCCTCTTTTTTCACTAATTGAATTTGTTCCGTCACCTTATTCTCGATGATCGGAGCAACTGCTTCTCCTACACTTTTCTCGATTCTGCTAATTTCGGAATAAAAACGATAATTTATGCTCGCAATTTCCGCCTGAACCCCTATCATTTCCTGTTTAAGATTACCTATTTCGGTATTAATCACAATATCTTCTTTGATTTTATCAACTTTTGTGTTAACAACTCCAACATCGTTGTTAACAACATTAACAGCTTTGTTCTGATTGTCTAGCTTCCGTTCAATTTTTTCAGACTGAGCTTCTTGCTTGGCAGACTGAGCTTCTTGCTTGGCAGCCTGAGCTTTAATTTCTGCCGACTGACTCTTGATTTCGTTAATCAAAACATTCAATAAATCAGTTAAATTCCCGGAAACTATCGGTTTTACTTCCGTAGCGGCTTCCTCTTTAATTGTCCCCCCGTATTCGTCATCAAGGGGTACAGATTAGATTTTTGCTACCGATTCCGAAACATTTTCTATAGTTGGGAATTCCATTTCTGCTCCTTGTTGCGTTTCGGCGGTCGCGTCTTTCATGCTAGCCGCCTGCCCCTGAACAATGGGTTCCGTGGTGCGCGTTTCCCACTGTTCGACCGATTTCCGTATCCAAGCCTACCAAATTTTAGTAATTGTTGCCTTCACTCATTTTAATAATTTTCAATATAAATGCCAAATCTCAAATGTAATTAGGATTCCTCCCACTACTTATTCTCGCTGACGTAACGACCTGTTCTTAATCAGTACTTTGTTACGAGATTTGCACAATGCAAAAATTCGTGTCCAGAACAACCTCAAATCCGAAGATTGTCCTGTCACCAGGTCGCCACGTGTAACGTCCCCCTCACTTATCGACCTTAATGACAGTGAAAAATTAAACCACGTGTACCTAATGGAAATTTGGGTAAAGCAATTGTCACCGAAGGCTAATCTGTCGGTAAAGAGGGAGGAAAGGGTTACATCTAAATGAAAGGAAAAATGCAAATGATATTGGTGAAAATTAATTATGAAAAAGGGTAAAGTTAATAAGGAAAGTAAATGTGCGGTCGTTACGTTAACAATTAACTAGATTTGGGGAAAATTACAGTCGCCAGTCCTATGGACAATTACTATAGTAACTGAAAAAGAAAGATTCTGAACGATTAACAATAGTAAAATTTAGTATGTACCAAGCTGAGCTGCAGTCACAGGTAAGCTAAAATATGGTAACAGAACTCGTACTCTTAATTTGTGCTTGTGTAATCTAAATATTGTAGCCAGCTATGAATATTAAACTGAACTTTGAAATTAACACAGTGGAATGGAATGATATTAATTTAATGCTGGCGTTTGAATCTCAACGACACTCGGGTTCATTCCGGAAAAGGAAGGGACCTTGCTTGGTAATGCAATTGGGACAATGAGCAACAAAGGTTCATGCTAAGTTGCTGTAATTTTAGTTATGAAAATGGAACAGTTTGAAAAGCTGAGGTCTGCCATACAGTTCTAAAACTTTACGTGCTTCCAGTCTTCCTTGTTGGCTGATTGATGGTTTGAAGCCGTCGATCGAGGAGGTGGCGACAGTCACTCATTGTCGGCCGTCGGTGTTGCAGAAGCTGGGTGTTGGCGCGCCCTCTTCTCGACACGGTCTCCAGCCGAAACGGGCTCTTGATGTGTGCCAGCTAACGCCTTCCGTCCGCGACACCATGTCAGAAACTAACCTAGCAAGTCGAGCGCAAATACATGCTGCCAAACCCCGAAAGTGCGTCAACTCGCGGGAGCGTCACACAGCACACCTGCTCCACTGCACTACTCCAGCTAGACTCCCTCTGCCCACGCTCCACGCGGCCGAGTTAACACTACCAAAGATCCTAAACACTTTGGTTCTCCACACGACGTATCGATGTAGTCGTTCGACAGCATAGTTTTCCCTAGGCCAGACCCAGCGTAAAAATACAAATAATATTTACAATACAAACCAATTATACATCGACATAAATGCATATATATACAAATAGTAAAACGACTACAATACACAAATACACAGAAACGTCATATCTTCAGGTAATAAAATAAGGAAAAAAAGTTATAGTACAATAGATGGAAATAGGAGGATATGCATTTCCGGCGTTACAACCTCCTAGAAATGTTCCATAGAGAGGTTTGCAATGGAAGGAGCCAGTGGGGAGCCCATGGCCACACCGCCGATCTGCTCGAAGAATTCCCCGTTGCACTGAAAGTAGGTGGTTGTTAGCGGGTGTTCGAAGAGGCTGACAGTTTGTGGTTCAAAATGCCGGGCTGAAAGTGCCAAGGAGTCTTGAAGGGGCACTTTCGTGAAAAGCGACGTGACGTCGAAGCTCACAACTAGGTCCTCCCTTTGTAGTCGCACGTCCCTGAGTATTTTTACGAATTCGGCTGAGTTTCTCACATGGTGGCTGCAGTGTCCCACAATGGGGTTTGAGCAGTGTCGCTAGGTATTTAGCAAGTCCGTAACTGTGAGAGTTGATGGAGTCCGCAGTCGGCCTCAGAGGCACACCTTCCTTGTGGATCTTGGGGAGTCCATGGAGTAGTGGTTAGCCGAGCCGTCTGGGGCGCTGCAGTCATGGACTGTGCGGCTGGTCCCGGCGGAGGTTCGAGTCCTCCCTCGGACATGGGTGTGTGTGTTTGTCCTTAGGATAATTTAGGTTAAGTAGTGTGTAAGCTTAGGGACTGATGACAACGAAGTCCCATAAGATTTCACACACATTTGGACATTTTGAGAGTCGTGGTATCGCCTGCGCTCTGGAGTACAGCCGCTTCTTCATTGGCTCGGGTAAGTCAGATTTCTTCATCAGAGCCGGGGACGACCGCTATCCCCCCCACCGCGCGCACGCCGCCGGTCCACCGCAGCCACCCGAGGTCTATAGTCCGTGAGCCGAGTGATTGGTACTGACAGTTCCGGCGGGCAGACGGCGCTGTTGCCGAACGTGGCTCACAGCACGCGGCGCCATGTCTGCTACACGGATTCTCTAGCAGCAGAAATAAAAGCGAGACAAAATACAAGTCGTATTGGTACGTGTGAATTTATTTAAAGTTGATGCTTGAAATATATTAACTCGAAAACTGATAAGAGCTATTTAGTACAAATATCTAAGATTCTGAAACATAATAAAGTTATTTGTTAAACCTCACAACTTAAATGAAAACTATTTTCGCAAGTTGTTGAACATTAGCAGTTTTGGTTTCCATTGTTAAGTATTAGCATTATTAATTTGTTCTACTACAAGCTACGGAATAATTGGTCAATGTATTAAGAGTTATAATCTGAAGAAAGTACTCACAATATGATGATCTGGTTGTAGATCGATAGCAAACTCCCACCTTACATTCCTGAATACGTTGTAGTTACTGTAATGTAAAAACACCACTCACATCACTGTCAGAATCTGATTTGACATTGTCTTCCTCAGCACTACTCGAACTATCACTGCTCTATCCCAGATGTATAATTAAAATTTCGATGCATTCTTCCACAACCCCTTCGGTTTTGGCCGCCTCTCTGATGGCACTTGCAGTGCTGTTTACAATTTTAGCCCACGTCTCGCTTGTCACTTTATTGATAGCTGCTGGAAGGAGAGTTTCCACTTCAGAGATCGTGAATTTTTTATTGTTTGCAGCAATGTAATTTTTTATCTGCGCCCACACTCCTTCAATTGCATTGAAGTGACAGTGATACGAAGGAAGCCGAACGATTTCATGCCCGTGCCTTTTAGCAATCTCGTCAATTACATATGTTGGAAATTGGGGTTTCTTTTGTGCCACGATTTCGAGCAGTTCCGCCTTCCTTAAATCTTCTCTGAAATCTACTTTTCGCCGTTTCAACCACTGAATGATATCGTCTTTTTTTTGTTGCCAAGGTTGGTGCCTTATCGTGAACAACGAAATGATAAGGCGCATTGTCCATAACAATCACTGATGGACTTGTCAGATTCGTCATAAGCGATGTCTCGAACCATTCTTGAAATACTGCACTGTTCATTTCTTCATGGTAATCTCCCGTCTTTTTTGACCGAAACATTTTCAAGCAGTTTGGCACAAAACCTTTCGATGTTCCTGCATGTAAGACAATAATACGCCCTCCTTTGCCAACAGGCACTGCCATTGTCCCCTCGGGCGTTCCATCATTCCAGCCTCTACGTAAAGAATGGCTGGCATTGACCCAAGTTTCATCTAACCACACTATACTTTCGAATTCCACACCCATGATCCTGCGCAGAAATCTGCACCGCCATGCAACTACATCTGTCCTTTCCATTAATATTTTTCGTTCATTAAACAGTGAATAGCTGAAGCCTATGTCTTTCAACACTGTACGCAATGAAAATTTGCTCCCATTAAAAAGATCGTCTTTCTGAAGAGACACCTGTAATTTAGATGGAGTGGGATGTTCCCTTCTCTTCTAATAGCTGTATATATGACGACGAATAGCGTCTTTCTGAAAATCGTCCAAAGCTGTCACCTGCTTATTTCTCGGTCGCTTCTTTCCTGGTGTGTGCAGCTTTGTTGTGCCACTCTCGTCACAATCTACACTATACTGTTCTTTCCCTATCTTTACAACAGTGTTCTTACTTATTTTCAATGCTGCTGCAGTTCTCTTCACAACCTGAACAACAGGAATTAAGGACCCACCTTTGTCCTTCTCTTTCTCAAAGTAATTCCTCACAGATCACACGAATTCACGGGCCTGGGTGTGTAGCACACTTTTCTTCCTCCGTTTCACTTCTTGTGTTGGGCTGGTACTACCCGCCGCACTAGACATTGTTTACAACGAAACATAAACAAAGAAACACTAAAAACAACAAAAACGAAATAAACTGCGAATTCAACTTCAGACAAACGACGAACGACCGCACCGCCTGCACGCGAGACACTGGTAAGTTTCATAGGCGCGCGCGACCGGGTTTCAGAGCGGCAACGTGGCCCTTGCTACCCGCTCAAAGTCAGGCCGTCATTGGCTGCCTGCCTGCGGTCGCTAGGCAACGGAAAGACGCTACCGAGCTGTCAATACCAAAGGCTCGTCTCCCAGACTATAATGGAGGGGGTGACCGCGCATATAAATAGCCCGCTCTCCGCGAATCTCGACACTTCGCCAGAAGATGGGTAGTATGACACTTCCCGAAACGTCGCGAGATATTAACGCTACCACCCGGCTGGAGACCCGAGAAAGCTTCATCAGTATTTTGTTGTTAATTTTCTAAACCAGGCATCTATTCGTGTATTGTCCTTGTAGAGTTGCTCCAGAAGACTTGCGTAGTATTGGTCAGTTATTCTTTAACACTTACAAAGCGCTCCACAAGAGGTTCATATTTCGCATAGTACGAAGAATAGACCTTAACCTTCATTCTTTTTAAGTGCTTTATTACCCGGCACAGTCACACAAAATTTCAGAATGAAATTACCAGTTTCGGTGTCCTCCTGTCATTTTGAAGTCCCTGAGATGTATAATAAAATTAAAACAGGTTAAAAACCTAAAACATATATGTAAGTAGTTGATATACAGATCAATCGCGACAAGTCGAGGTGTACCAGTTTCTTTGGCTCTTTACTACAACCACACATTCAAAATTAGGTCTAACAATCTAGACTGTAGCTTCGTAACTGCTCTCTGTGTGTGTGTGTGTGTGTGTGTGTGTGTGTGTCTACGTTATAAGTGTCACGTGGCACATTTTGTGCACGTTATTCATAGTTTCACTAAAAACGTAATTTTCCTAAAAACACAACGGGCAGCCACACAAAAATGCTGCGTCTGATACCACGACGCAAATCAAAGGAGGACGACAATGCACTTGGAATCATAGAACTTTTTGTTGTTGTTACTGTGTGTGTGTGTGTGAGAGAGAGAGAGAGAGAGAGAGAGTAATATTGACAACACGAACGATTCTGTGAATTTTGTTGACCTTAACTGCATTTCACGGATTGAAATGCTTCAGTCTATAGATGGCCCCAGAGGACCTTTGTTAGCGTGGAAAATTTTATCATACATCTATTCGAAAGTGACGGCCATGTAAGTGTTAGATGCTGCCATTCATCTAGCATATTTGAGCGACATAGCCCAGTCTGATATTACGAAGCAGTTTTTGCTAGTAGAATTATAATGCTACACGTTGTAAATGAAGCATTACTGAATTACTTGATCAACATACTGCGATCTACTAGGATGTTTGGTTCTTCTCAGTGTGGATAATTACTCCTCAGTTATAACAAGTCTAGAGTAACTGACTTTATATAAGATTTTTTGCTGTAATTACGCCTGCAAGAGAGCTCATATTATTAGCTTATCTCCTCAAATTAAAGGAATTTGATATTGATTTTAAAGGTTTAAGTGAAATCTTAGGTTTACTCTGAAGTTCATTTCTTATTTACTTCATTCTGAATTTTGTCCATACTTCTTGCTTGACAACGAAAGATGTAAATACGATGTCTGTCCTATTTGCTGACCCAGGTAGGTTGCGGAGATGCTGCAATCTCTTGTCCTGCTCTCCCTCCTGTTTCCAATATGGCTACTCAATCTTTTTGAATACCACGAAATTCGCTGTGAAAATTATTGATGGTTGGTAAATCAATGACGAATCGATGCAATTCGCCAGTTTTCTGAAACTCAGTTTTATGTAGTACAGCTTATGGCAAGATGCTCAATAGAATTGGTTATTAAAGTCACACATATGTTGGTGTCATTTGTGTAGCTCACGCACTTTTTAATTTGAACAAATGAGTGATTGTTTATTGATTCCGAACCACACTGTATTCGGAGTACTGTGCCCTCACACTTTAACCTCAGACACATGTTCTCCCTTCCACAATACTGTTTGAATATACGTAATTTTAGAGCAACATATTTCTCGTTCAAGAGAAACACGTGGGATACACGCACTGTTTAGCAGCAACTTTTAATTGTTATCCTTCGAAGTCCAGCAGTCCAAACTCACTTTAAACTACGCTGGACACAGATTCATTTTTTTGTGCCTTATATTGTAGCTTATTTATCTCTCACTCAACGTGCCAACAACCAGTCTCAGAAACACCATTAGTCCCCTGTCTTGCTACAATCCTTCAACTGTCTGCGTACACTTCAAACCACATAAGCCCTACACACTGACAATCAATTCTGATTGATCTTTACGGTAATTTTTGTTGTGTTTGTAACACACAAACTGCTAATCAGTCCACCAAACACGTAACTGAACTCAACTCTCCTTTGACTGACTCCATTTCCCTGTTCCTCTGACTTCACATTGATATTAACTTTTCTGTGCATAGCATTTAAATTAAGAAAAAAACATACACATGTACAACATTAACGTAAATATAAACGTCATTCGCTGACTAGGACTAGACTGGCCGAGTGCTACCTATAAGTCAGTTCGAAGAGTGATCTACGATCGTGTGACATGTGATTAGCGTGTCGCTAGTCCCTCAAGCCGTTACAGCCAGTAGATCAATCTCGATGGTGCCGCTGACTCTTTATGCAAGCAGCTCCTCATCTGACCTCACGGGGCAGAGTTCTCTCCTTTCCAGGCTCCCTACCTCTCAAAAATTCTGAAGAGGTGCCAGGAATCGAACATAAGTCCTTCGGCACAGAATTCAGCGATGCTAACCATTTTTGTCCTTCGTAGTAGGATTTCCAGGTACTTCGTTCTTAAAACTATCCGTGAACTGTCATGAAAACCGGTTTCGGAGGCGGTCTATAACATTTACACACATACATACTTCAGATTACATAAATCAATTATAGTATTTTATTCATTTTCAGCTATTGTAGTTGTATATATCGAAATAATCACCAACTACCTGCATAAAAGAAATTTCATTTCCTTAATCGGTTTCAGACACTTGGTGCCCTTCTTTAGGAGTTATAACTATCGCATTATTTGAGATTGTCAGTTAAGAAACATAAATAAATGAACACAAAAAATCCCGCCTCCGCGGCATTCAGTACGGTTGCTGCTTTGACTCCTATGCACTGAAAGCAATCTGAACAACAACCGTTAAAGGGGAGTCCTTTATGTCTCAGGTACTGCCCCTCCCACATGCTGCATTTTAAAAGAAGAAAAATTCCATTCGTCATTTGGCGAAGAACGTGCAATCCCTCTTCGAAGAAAGACGAGTACTAGTGCTTACAAGTCCCACACATTCACCCGACACGTGGCCATTCATTCCTGTCTGGGACTTCGTTGGTTAGCTTCTTCGCTACGCGCATCTAGCAACCACACTTGACCTTTACGCGCTCGTAAACATATTGCGTGAAGGAACATTCTACTTGAATGTCTCCTGCTCTCATTTAATTCCATGTCACAGCGTTTAGGATGTTTGGGTGCAGCTACTGAATATTCTGAAGTCGGAGGTAATTTACACTTCTATACTAGTAATCATTCTTTGTCGTCATGTACATAGTACGTGTGATGAATTACAGTTCATTAAAAGGTATCCTTGATGTTACAGTTTTTAAAATCCTGAGTTTACGTGCTACATCTTTCGATACAATATGGTTGATTCTCGTTTATACTATCAAGTAAAAAAATCAAAATATGTTTCTGTGAGCAAGCGACATTTATATGCAAAGCATGTCAAACTGCGACGTCTTGGTGCCTTGTGCGACGTATTTGACACGTTGCATCTATCTTTTTAGGACTAAAATAATCGAATAACCAGCCTATTAGTATGTCCTTTCCTTCAAGGACTTCTGATCGGCATTTAGAAGCACATAATTCAAATTTAAAAAAGTAATTTTCCACTATCTGGGTGACAAAGCAGTTATGATCATTAGCTGCATCGTAAAATGTGTCGAATATCATGTTTTAACGTCTGAAGTGGTTTTGGAAATATTTTAGACTAATGACTCATTCGGATCACCCCTTGCAAAATCTACAGGTCGTACCCCACAAGCCAAACAGGCTCGTAGCCAGTCTTCACAAAGCGTACATCGGATCTTTTACATTTTAATAATAAGATCACAGATTAGAAAGCTCCTTTATTACTTTGTCTCACGCGTCTTGTGATTATGTCTTTTTTGGTTCTTGCTTCTTTACGCACTCAGAACCAGTTGTAACTCTCTCTCTATATACTAACCATGAGAAGCTTTTGTACTCTCTTATCGCATACATCGTTTATTGAGGAGGAATTCATTTGCAAACGACTAACAGATGCACAACCCGAAGCGCTCCCGCGCAGGAAACATCTGGAAAGCTCACGGGAGTTCGCGATATTGGGTCGTAGGACGTACATAATACATGCGAGACGTCTCATGCCGATGCACAGGAGTTGCGCTGTCTCGCATTTCGGTTCACATACGCCACAGTATTCTTTCTGCACGAAACGTCTTGCAGCGGTTCAGATACGTCCGCGGTCGATGCTGTTGGACCGGTTACACTGTGACACCACTGTACACTTGACGATGATCACACGTTGATTCTTCCACAATAGAAACATACTTGTGTAGACATTTTTTGTCCTCGTAATTTATGTAATGTCCCTTAGATGAGCAGTATCCGTTGAAATTACTTCTGCAGTAGATGGCTGCCAGTCCACTACGAAGAAACACCGGTCAGGGCGAAAAACTTCTTTCGTTGTAGTAACTACAGCAATTGTCTTAACGTAACAATAAATCATTCAAACACTCCCATGTGAGACTAGCTATTTGTTCGTGTATTTTCAATAAATGGCATGAATGAAAGGAGAAAACTAAGAAAGAGGCGAAAGCCTTTTTGTGCATCCTACATATAGTACAACCAGTGTAAAGCTACTCCCACCGGAGCACAAAAAATGGAATATGTTCTGAAGTATTTAAAGGACTCTTGACTGAAAAGTGGGTACCAGTTTCTCATTCTACCTTCTCCAGCGCGTTTAAAAATTTTCCTTGCTTTTCTTAACATGCAACTCACCTCAAGCTTCCCCAAGTTCTCCTAACTGTAACTCACGCACACACACAAGTTCATCACTGCAAGTCGCTCATACCCATCCACTCCCAGTTGCTCTATCTCACTCATTCAGCCCCATAGTCATTATCTCTTTGCGGCTCTTTGTCTTTGGCCCCTGTGTCTCAGGCACAACCACTTCGTTCCCTCGTACTACTACAGTCTCCTCTCTCTGTCATTGTCTCCTGTCTCTCGTTCTTTCTATACCAGAACCACTGTCTACTATCTTCCAGTATTTATTACTTTTACGTCACTTTTCCATTTCCACTGACTTCGTCTCTACCAACATAAAAAGGCACGAATGTGTTCACAGTCAAAATTTTTGGGAAAATTTTAAAGGAACTGAGGAAGGTCGAATGAGGCAGCCGGTACCCTCACTTTTCAGTCAGAGACTTTTAAATAAACAGTAACGTATTCGCATTTTTTGTGCTCAAATAGGAGCATTTTTCCGCTAGTTCCCTCCTTTTTCCTGTTGCAGCATGCATGTAACTCATATGAAAAAAAAATCATAGTTCTCAGTACAATTTAGACAGTTTTTGTAAGTGAAATGAAATAATACTAAACTAATTTTACACCTCAGATCAGATTATACGTGAAAAAAAAATTCTTCGTGTGCTTCATTCCTACAACATGGGGTTCCCAGATGATAATGGAGACACTTTACTGCATTTTTCTCCGTGCTACGTCACTTTATAAACTTCGTTTTCGTCTCACGCCGGGTTTTATGCATATATTTTGCATGTACAAGTACGGTTGATTTTGAATTTCTGTACCTGAGAAACAAATAAAGATATGGAGCAAATTTTCAACGTTATTGGAGATCGAGATATACGAATACGTCGTAAAAATTACAGCCATTTGGTGTACATAGCCTTCTTGGAATCTGCGGTTTGCTTTTGGTACTAAAAAACCAAGTTTTTCGATTGTTTCTCGATAACGGACAAAGATTTTTGAAAACGAGAAGATGAATTTTCTAGCTATATTCTCAGAGAACATACCTTTAAAATTTGAGCAACTTACTGCGGTATTTTATTATTTAGATTTCGCGTCAATGCGGATTTTACACTCGACTGAAATATCCAAATAAGTCGGCGGTAGCAGAGCACTGTTTGTCCGAGAAACACGAGTTTTTATGAGCGTACCAAGATCCTGGCTCAGACCTCTAAATATTGGGACAGCGTTATAAAGGAGGCTATCGAAATTCGCACCAGAGAAGATCTTATCAACCGAGAGTGCGGCTACAATCCCAGCAAGGCTTGGGACCCGGCACTGAATGTAATTAAGAAGACTCTCAGCAAGAAGTACGAACTGTTGACCAGGGCGGACGTAGCAAGCACATCGACGCTACGAAAGATTCCGACGCCCTCGTCGTCGCGAACGCCGGCGCGCGGGCGTGGACGGCGAAGAGAGCGGTCCGCGGGGAGAGGCGATTTAATTCGGCCGCCCGCCCTCAGGAGCTCAGTTCGTCAGCGCACCTGACGATGGCGACATGTCTGATCACCGAAATATTGTGCCCGTTGGACACTATGAACAGGCAGTATACCCGTGGACTGTTCGAGCAACAAATACGCCGGGAGAAACTGAAGAATCACAACAGGATAAATGCTCTTTACTGCTTGTGGACCTATAAATTCCCGTTTACAGTATTCACATATTTTAAAACAGATAAGGTTTTGTGTATACACTAAGACAAAAAAAAACGACGCACCAGAAAGGAATTATCCGAATGGGACTGAAATCGATGAAAGTGATGTGCATGTACAGACAAAGAAATAACTACAATTTCAGATAAACTGGATAATTTATTCAAAACAAAGAGATTGACAAACTGAAAGGGTTAATTACGCGTCGGTCCGCTCCTGGCCCTTCTACAAGCGGTTATTTGACTCAGCATTGATCGATAATTGTTGGATGTCCTCCTGACGGATATCGTGCAAAATTCTGTCCAATTGTCGCGTTAGATCGTTGGAGGGCCTGCCTGTCCATAAGCTCCACACGTTCTCAGTTGGAGAGAGACAGGTCGACCTCGCTGGCCGAGGTAGGGTTTGGTAAGCACGAAGATAAGCAGTAGAAACTCTCGCCAGGTGTGGGTGGGCATTATCTTGCTGAAATATAAACCCAGGATGGCTTGTCAAGAAGAGCAACAAAACGAGACGTAGAGTATCGCCGAAGTACCGCTGTGCTGTTAAGGATGCCCTGGATGACAGCCAAATGGGTCCTACTACGAAAAAAAATGACACCCCAGAGCATCACTCCTGGTTGTCGGAAATATCATTGACTGCAGTAGAGTTTATCTTCAGTGTGCCGCTCCGAACTGAACCCCGATGGCCAGCGACGACGGGTCTCGAGACGCTCCTGACAGCGGTGGTTTACCAACCCACCATACAGCTAGACGATCAGGAGTGATGGTCTAGAGTGGCATACTTTTTCGTAACAGGACCCCTTTGGCTGTCATCCACGGCACCCTTGCAGCACAGCAATACGTCAACGATGTTCTACGCCCAGTTTTCTTGCCCTTCATGACAAGCAATACTGGGCTTACGTTTCAACAAGATACTGCCCGCTCGCACACCTTGGAAATGTCTACTCCTAGCCTTCGTCCGAGCAAGGTCGCCGGATCTCTCCCAATTGAGAACGGGGCCCTGCAACCATCTCGGGAATTTAAGATCTAACATGTCAATTCGAAAGAATTTGGCGCAATATCCATCATGAAGACCTCCAACAACTCTATCAATCAATGCCAAGCCAAATAAGTGCTTACGTAAGGGCCAGAGGTGGACCAACGCGTTTTGACTTGCTCAATTTGTGAAACTCTTTCTTTAGAATAAATCATTATTATTATTATTTTGAAACTGCAATGATTTGTTTGGCTGTACATTTTCCGTCTCATTCGGACAATTCCTTTCTGGTGCTTTTCTTGTTTGTCTTTCAGTTTATTCCTTGTTACATTATGCTGTGGTTTTCTTGTTTTTGTACGTTGTGCATTACAGTGGTTTTTCCTTGACAGTCCGTCATCTGCAGCCACGTAGAATTTAATGTATAAAAGTTGTTTACCTCGAAATTTCACGACTGGGGACGTTGTGGTTAGCCTCAATGTTAATTATTTTTTGTGGAAGATCGTATGTGTGTGTGTGTGTGTGTGTGTGTGTGTGTGTGTGTGTGTGTGAGGGTGGATGGGTGTGTACAACATAATCAGCAGACAAGGACTAAAAGTACCCTCTAGAACGAGTAACTCAATACAGAGAAAACTTGGAGCAATCAATAAAAACATTTTAAAAAATCTGGTATTTAGCAACTGATATTGCAGGACTGCAAATCATTTTATATTGAACAGACAAGCAGAAACTTTAATACTAGATACACAGAACACCATAAAAAAGTAACAACTGACATTCCTTGTTTGCTGGTCGTCTTATGGACATAAAAACACATCCCAACAGACATTAACAACAACTTGAAAATTCTCAAGTGCAGCAACAGCCCCGCACAAAAAAGTAGTAACTGAAGAAACCTATGAAATATAATAATTCATCGTTGAAGGATCATAAATAATGAACGAATACACATCTCTCTGCACAATAATAAACGATAACACAATTCTCTGCAACGGTAGTCTGTTCTCAGGTCTGAAAGAACTATCAGGCAGCACCAACCCATAAACACACACACAAATTCTTACACTCAGAATTAATTAATGTTGAACCTAACCACAACATTCCCAGTCGTAAAATTTCGAGGTAAATAACATACCTACATTGAGTTCTGTATGACTGTAGATGACAAACTGTAATGAAAAAAAAAGGAAAAAAAAACAGACAAACTACAGCGTTTGGTAACAATGTATACATACAAAACTTTATCAGTTTTTCAAATTTGTGTATACCCTCTTACGAATTCGAATTTATATGTGTACAAGGAGTAAAGAGCATTTTTTTCTTCTGTTTTGTACACAGACACTAAAAGCCCACTGATGATGCTGAAACTCCAGTGAAAGACGTCGGGGTAATACAGGAAAAGAAAACAAATCGTGTTTTGCTCAAGAAGGACGCCTTCCAAAAACAAATACTTTTGTAAGCAAACGCGGACAGAGGAGTTTCGGCCTGAAAGTGTCTGTTACAACGGAACGTAGTTCCTAAGAATGATTCTAACTGAAAATCGACGCAACTTCAGCAAACGCTTTGTCCGAAAGTTCTAAGTAGAGCTAGCAAGATACGCTCAAACTCACCTAAATCGCACGTAAAAGTGCCCGCTTTGTGCTCTCTTTGCGCCTGCAGAACCGTGGGGCAAGGGCGGCGGGTTAGTGGGACTGAGCAGTGCTAACCTCTACACCTGCAGTCACGGGTGCAGCGACTGCGCTCTGTTAGAAAGCCTGTGTCTCCACCCTACAACAACGTTCAGCTAATTAAGGTGGTTCTACCAGAACGAGCTGAACAGTGCTCTCTGCCTACCGTGGACGATATTTTGAAAGTTCGTACTCTCACAATTGCACAAAGACTATCCCACAACGGAAAATGGGAAGGAAACGGGCTATATCTTGAGGTAGATTAAAATTAATAAGGGAACACATTTGTACCCTTCTCTACCCAAGTCTTGTGTGTCAAGTGGCAGCAGACGAAGCTACTAATACTGTTCGTCGGAAATGACGCTCAATTTAAATGAAAGACGGTCATATTGACTTCTTTAGTGCTTTGGATGATCTAATATTGTTGCAGTACAACGCCCAACTGCGTTTCACCTCGGTATTCGTGATCTAATTAAGCGTTTTCCGATGTAACGAAACGGAACAACTTCCAAACAGCCCGATCTCGCACCAAGCTATTTCATCTCTTTGTGACCGTTGTAGAAACACCTGGCCGGTCGCCGCTCCAGAACAGACGATGGCGTTCGAGAGGCTGGCGAGCGGCTGCTACATTCGGACCCGGATTCGTGCCGACTACAGCAGGTTTACCGACGGAACAAACGTTAGGTTACCGCTGTCGCTATCGAATAGTAATAATTACGTACCAGCGCGTTAGTAACTCTGTGTACTTTTCTGCTTTCCTAAATAAATTTTTTCTCAGGAAGGTGTTCTTACCTCACTATTTGAACTACTCCCTTACTGATACTATAATGTACATTAAATGTATCCTTCACTTCAATTCAGTACGAAACGTATTCAGCCAATCAAGCATTACTTTGTTAAAATCTTTTCTTCGAATTTTCATACCTTAACCGGTAGTGTGTATCCATGGTGGCCTATAGTTTGTAGTGAAGGATTCACAGTGGGTCAGTGCCGTCCAACCCAAACTTCCAAGTACAGTCGTGAGTGATGGAGTGATACACATGAAGAACGTATGCTAGAGTTTCTTACATTTACTGTCCTCGTCATTAAGTGAGTTGAATGTGTGGAGAATGAATAAGTATTTTGTCTTGGAACGTGCTGTCTCGGAATTTCATAAATAAAAATTTCAGCGAAGCAGGAGGTCTGGAATTGTTGAGTAATTCTAGGCGGCTTTCCTGATACTTTAATAAATAGATTATATAACATATAACTTTCCATACAATCTTCCCCATCTCTTCTGTTAGTTTAACTTGGTACGCATCTTGGATTAACGAAACATTCGTGTCGGATTAGTTTTCTAAACCATACGCCTTATGAGTGAATCAGTTTCTCAGAATTATTTTACTGAATCTCTCTCTTGGAGATGTCTTTCCGGCAGTTGCATCTACTTTCTCGTTCGATCTTTAGTCCCTCGAGAGACAAAGCCCAAGATATTTACTAGTCATGTCTGGTTTTAGACCACCAAACGTGCACTTAAATCAAGTGCATTTTACAATATTTGTAGTTTTCCTTCACCATTGCGTGATAAAACGTTTATTTCTTTGTGATTCTTCAGTTCCTCCAGGCGTAATTAATGAGAAATAGCCGGCCGGAAGTTTTTGACAAAGAGGTATCACGTCATTAAACGTCTTCACTAAAGGTGCCAGTGAAGTTTGAAAAATAAATTATCCGATGGGACAGAAATCCGTAGATGGTTGATGTATATAAAGACAAATACATTATTACAATTTCAGAAAAATTGGACAATGTATTCAAGAAAAACAGCTTCAAAAACTGATCAAGTTTATACCCCATTAGTGCTCCTCTGGCCCTTATGCAGGGAGTTATTCGGCCTGACGTTGGTTGAGAGAGTTGTTGGATTACCTCCTGAGGGATAGCTTGCTAAATTCTGTCAAATCGGCGCGTCAGATCCTGGTGGAAGAGCTCTACCTGTGATGCTCCAAACGTTCTCAGTTGGGGAGACATCTAGCGATGCTACTGTCCACGCGGTTTGGCAAGCACCAAGACAACCAGTAGAAACTCTCGCCTTGTGCCAGCGGGTATTATCTCGCTCAAGTATAAGTCCAGAATGGTCTGCCACCAAGGTCGGACAAGACGGGAAGTTGAATATCGTCGGTGTACCTCTGTGCTGTAAGGCTACCGCAGATGATAACGAAAGCGGTTCTGCTGTAAAATGAAATGGCGTCCCACACCATGTAAAGTTTATTCTAAAGTAAGGTGGGATGTTTATCTCTAACAAAGAACAGTTACATCAAATGGTGTGCTGACTTCATATCTGATAACGTGTATCTGTATATTTACCTGGCCTTGTTTTAAAAAATCTGTCTACTAGTAAGAAAGCAACTCCAGTAAACCCTAACTAATCAAAACTCAAGCTCAATAATGACAAATTAGAGGTAAGCAGATTCAGATATATATCTTTCTACGGCCCTGTAAATCTGAATAAGTACAAAAGTGGTCTCTGTACGAAATCCATAAACTGTGTGATATAAATTTCTTGCCTCGTGTTGGTGTCGCCTTGGATAACACGTTGTTCTGCTCTCAGCACTACTGAACTAAATACAGTTGCAAACGCTAAAGTGCAAGGTATTTAACTGAGACACATTTAGAAACTATTTTGAATAACTGTAATATCTTATTGGAAAATCTTACCAAATTGTGAAACTGACTTGCAATCGTTAAGCCATATCATAAAAATTACCTTTAGGCAAACATATTATCTTTACAAAAAAATATTACAAGAGAAAACGGGGTTACATACAAATCTGGTGTCATTCAAATTCGTTCTACAGCAAAAGTGAGTAAATACATTACCTTATTGTAGATGTAACAATATGTAGAAAAATTCTGCATCAAAATTTCATTATAATATTTGTAGCATTTTCTTAATTAATTTTGCAGCAAATGTTATTTCTTCCATATGTCATTAATACACAACACTGAAGTTATTACACTGAATATTTAATACTAAGCGACTGCCCACTCCGGAGCATCGCAACACACACTGCCACCTACTGGCGCGCTACTCGTGCCACTCCCGGGCAATAACTGCCTACTACTGTCCGACCTAACATAAGCTCTTTGTTACATTGTCTCAGTGATAGCTGCCTCTCGGCGATCTTTCACAAGTACAGCTTTGTAACAGATATATAGCTTATGGTCTTGGATAATACATTAAAATTTGCAATTTTCATTTTCTGTACCTATTTCACAACCCTAAAGCCACCCACACAAGAATTTGGCTGGGGTGTTATGGCTTGTAGCCATGACAAACCTACAAATTCTTAACATGTAATAGAAATAGTGTTATTGAAATAAAATAGTATATAAAATTATTTGTCTACATGTACAGTTACTCTAATCACAAGAGTGCTCATCAAAATTTACAGAGAGTAATTGACAGTGTTGTGCAATTGCACTAGAGTTGTCAAAATATCATCTAAAATTTACAAAACATTTTGTTACTGATTAATTATATACCTAGAAGATACAAAATAGTGACATTATATCATGTGTGTAGTATTGAAAAAATAACATAATATTTACATTATTCATTGCAAAAAGTGATAATGTGCACCATAATTCTTGAAACGTATTACACAGTGACAAATGTACTGGCATATGGCTAATAAGGAACATATGGCTATAACCCTATTTAAAAATGTCAGTATTAAATAAATCATAACAAAGGACATCACGTAAAGAGAATAGATTAAGGATGAAATTAGTATAGAAGTCAGTCATCGTTTAAGTTGAGACTGATTTTGATGCACTCTCCACATTAAGTGTCCATAAACAGTAACTGTACCACATTATCAGAAGTGTAACTATAATAACCTATTTCGCTCAAAGTTCATTACACAAACTCGACTAATGCTGTGTGTTGTGGTCTAGACCATCTGCAATAATGTCTGTGGGAAACCATAGTACCCATTATAGCTTCACCATCTGACACACTATAGTCTCACATGTCCAATTCTGGGTGCAATGACACATATCATCGCTTCTGATGGTTTTTGGAGAATATCGCTGATAGCATGTTATTGGTATTGTCACATGTTGTTGCAGATGTGTGCATAAGTTGATTATTCCATGACAATGTCGATGGACAGGATTGTAATAGAATGATTAACTGTTTATGATAGGTACTAACGTTTGGAAGTATGACCTAAAGAGCATCTGACAGTCTGGTATATCATATGTCAAAATCATGGCTGTGCCAGTATGAAAACATAGACAACTCCCATATTGTAAGCTATTAATCGCTAATATCATATTCATAAGTAATGATACTTAGTACAAAATGTTGGCACACTCCTAGTTTGGTGCAGACTGAATAATTTACCATGGAAATCAAAGAAACTGTTTATAGCTAAGCTAGTAATCTGTGAGTGAGAACTTGTCTCTATGATCAAATAGACTCTGTAGTATTTACGGCATTAAATCATATAGTATCTAATATCTAATTATACAAATGTATACACTGAATTCCTGAAGAAGATTCATTAAGATGCTTGAACTTACAGATAGTAAGTGGCAGCATGAGGTGTATCATACAAAGGAGATCATAAAGTAAGATATAAATGGTTCACAATAAAAGGATGACAGCCAAAAATTACTGACGACACCTTTGGCATAATTGTTTTATTATTCTCCATTGCATGATGTAATTTTAGTAAGTACTAAAGATTTTGTGCCTGTATTACTTTGGTAATTTCACCGTTACTTAAGCTTCTGTTTCTCACTTTAGTTGATATGGCTTTTCTAATGAATGTGTCTTTCTGTTCAGGAAGTTTTACTTCTGATGAAGGTATATTTATATGTACCGAAACCTTGGTCAAGAATTTTAATAAAAAAAAAATTATCCTGCAACTGTTTTTGGCTGTCATCCTTTTATTGTGAAGAATTTTAACAGTTGCTGCTACAGCCATGTTTAAAATCTTGATATAAATGGTTAAAAAAAATGGCTCTGAGCACTATGGGACTTAACATCTGAGGTCATCAGTCCCCTAAAACTTAGAACTACTTAAACCTAACCAACCTAAGGACATCACACACACCCATGTCCGAGGCAGGATTCGAACCTGCGACCGTAGCGAGTAAGATACATGAGTGGTAGATAATATGTGGCAAGCTAAGGCCTACAATGCATAGAAAATCATAGCAATGAAGTACATGGAATAGTACAATAAGCGACAACTTGTGGCCATAATATGTTGAAGTTTTCGTTGGTAAGTGGCAACAGAAGGCCTAACATACATAGTAAACACTAACAATAAGATACATGCTTGATAAATAATAAGTGGCAAGCTAAGGTCTACAGTGCATAGTGCTCTCCCTCAAGTAAATATTTGTAGCATAAATTATCAGGTATTGCGGAGCATGCATTTCTACTGGGATATGGATGGTATTATGGTAAGGAAAAGTGCACAATGTAGCGGCAAAACATAAATTGTAAGCGTCTGTAGTTATGTATCATTAGTCCATGCAAAAAATACAGATGAAAATTTGTGATCACATTGCTAATCTAAATTAGTGGCAAAATAACATAGACATTCGAAAAGGCTTATTAACTAGAAGCAGAATGTGCTAGTGCATTAAAGTAAACAACGAGAGAATGACTAATGAAAATTTTGAATCTGTAAAGTGCAATTAGATATTAGGCTGTAAATGCGAGAGGCATATACTAGAAACACAAAAACATATTATTATCTATGGGTCATCAGAAAAAAATGAACAGTGTAAGAAGTGTATTACACCTTGTGGGGCGGTGGGTGGAAAATTTTAATTTCTATTGTGTTGTTGCCATTCTCAACACAGGCTCTCTAACTACAATGTTGGCAACCAGAAAGTGATTAGCGGAAACGTGATGCCTGCAATTAAAGTTCACTGTGCCCACTCTGATGGAGAAATAAAGTTATTGATCATTGAAGTTCATTACGCTCAGGATTTAAGATTCATATAAAATGTAGTTCACTATAACAATTTTCTCTATATTCTGAAAACGATAAAGTGTAAAATTCCAGACAAATAAGTGTTTAACTAAGCAATGCTACTATCGGCTATTGTACTATAAGAGCTGTTCAGAATCTATTGCGCTGTTCCTGTTACCCCTAGATAACGAAACCGTTATTGATGTAAATGTTCAAAGTGAATGCTCGCCAAAATTTGGTGTTAATACACATCAAACGCCACGCTAGTAATTGTAGAAGGTCTGTCCTCCGGCGACACGTGGAAATGCGACACAGGTAAACTGAGAATAAATCACTGAGGTCGTTCCACAATTAACACTTTACCCCAATGCGAACTCAATGTGACATGCATACCGAGTTACGAAATACAGCATCCAAGGCTGTTCCTTGCAACTGCACAAACGCGACGCAGCTTCCGACACGGAGTGCGTGCTGATATGAATCTAGAAGAGAACTGGGGCCTGAATCCAGCTCGCAGCGCTCTTATTTATATAGCCGCGGTGCGGACCGCCGAAGGGGCAGCAGACAAAATTTGCATTCCTAAGTAGCTGCTTGGGCTAGTAAAGCACCACTTCAAGTTACTAAATAATTAATTGCTTCATTCGCTGGAGGCCAATGAAGTTCTCAATTTAATTGTGCAATCAGCACACAGGTAAGTATCTGTAATAAAATTCTCATGTGGCTAGGATAAATACTTTTGGCGAGAGAATTATTTCAGTTGCACTGCACGCAATAGATGAGCTCTGAACTTGCCCTTTGGAGAGACGCTACATCTATAGTTTTATAGCTACCTTTTGGAAACTTCTCACATCTTTGTTATTATAGCCTATCTCCATTCCACCTAAATCTAAACATCCTAGCTTTATCTAATCACTTACTTAATCTATCTTGCTTCCGTACTTTTAGGACACAAAAACAGAAAATCAAGAATTTCAATCAAAATATTACTTTGTGAGATCCAGCATACTATTTCCATTAAATTACAATGAAAAAGAAACCCGAATATAAATTTTGAATTTTCTAGCTCCTTCCTGTTTCGCCAATGATTTTTACGTAAAATGTCCAAATTTCAAAAACTGTTAAAGTTACTAAACTGAAACTTAACACATTCTCATTTTAGCATCATTCCTGACATTCTATTAACTTTTCAGATTATTTTCTTTAATTTTACGGTATTGTGCAACATTCGTGACGTCATAGCTAGTCACAGCGGACTATGCTGGCACACAGTGGAAAGCATATGGATTCTATACGGAGTGAGTAGGCTGCTTCCCTACAACCTAGTCACTTTCCTCAAAATTATTTCTAGTGTCCACAATTAATTAAGCAAATAAACCTTGAAATATTGTACATACAACCACATTATAAAAAAAATCAGAAAAATAGCATTATCTTTATATATCTCATAGAAAAATACTCATTCATTTCATACAATCTCTATAGTATCAGCATGTAGCATGCTATTAGCACCTACCATCATCATTAATAATCTTAACCTAAGTTTTTATGACAGATTGCTTAGTTTCTGTGGGCTCTGCTGAAGGAAATGGTTAGTAAGCAAAGAAAGAGGTACATTCTGAGTAGTGTTTTTTCTTCAGGACCTGGAGAAAAAATATTAGTTCGTGAAAGTAAATATTTGTGCGCCATTTTGTTTGTTTTATGTTCCTGCATTTCTGTCTTAATGACTTATTTTCATTGGTGGCGTGATTCATGTGCGAATTTAGCACTTAATAAAGGCATAATATCCCAGTTGGTATAATTACAAAGCACATCAAAATCTGGAACAAGAACTATGAGGATGAGTGTACAGTAATAACAAAAATTACAATGTGAAAAAGGGTCTTAATCCTACATAACATAATGTAAATAAGGGCACAGTAACACATCAAAAGGGCTTAGAAAATAGATAATACATGTTACTAGCATAAGACACATCGCAAAGAAAGTTAAGGTAGAAAATCCATGTAAATGAAATTAAAATTATGTCGATTTGTAACAAAACTGCTAACTGGTGCGTCATAGTAGGGAGAAAAGACAAAGTTTGCTCAACATTTTTTTTTTAAATTACAAACATGATGTTTGCCTATGGACATACTTGTTCACAACACTTCAATATGAACGACATTTGGGTGTGGTAAACCACTAATCTTGTATGGTCTGAAATAAAGAAGTTCAAACTTGCTACATCGATTTCTTCCTTTATTCAACAAATAATTTGCGTGTACCAATATTTTCTGTCCGGCATGGAAGTCGCAAAAATTACTCACCTGTTTCTCTAATTTCTTGCTGCACTGTGCTCCTCGTTTAATGTTGTTAAGGGCAGTTTCAATGATTTCATGGTGGCATAATTGTCATTATTTTGGAGAAGATACTATTTCCATAATTTTGTTCGGTTGTTCTACATTTTTCAAAGTAAATTACGGAAATAACATTGTTGATTCATTAGGAGTGGAATCGATGACATCTGGGAATGTCCAAATGTGTTTGTCCCATTTAGTACGTTTTTTGTGGCAATTTAGCAATTTCCTTAAACTTTCTGAGGAGTTGAAAGATGCATGACATCGGGATATACAAATAGGAGAAATATTTATAGCTCTTAATGAGTGTGTCAAAATCACTGATTGAACCTGTGACCCGTTATTCCAAATCACTGATCAAACCTGTGATCCGTTATCAGAATTTACCTTTTGGACATGACCAACCATGTGGCAAAAAATCTTTAGTAAATGCAGCTGGTACAATTTTGGTGGTTAGTTTGTGTAGTAGCATAAAGGTGACAAATCTCGATGTAAGTTCAACTGCAACAGAAATATAAAAAAAATGCACTGTTTGTCCTTGCTATTGATCCAAAAATATCTACGGCGGCCATGTGGCTTGACTTAATGGGATCAATAGGATACAGTGAAGCAATATGGGATGTAGAGGATGATTTTGCTTTTTGACAAATCTTACATGGTGCCAAAACTCGATGTATGCGTTTCTCAGTATTATTGAAACAGCAGTTCTACCTGTGAATAAGAAAACATTTTCGAGAATCATAACCAGCATAGCTTAGACGAACAGTCCACGGGTATACTGCCGGTTCGTAGTGTCCAACGGGCTCAATATTTCGGCGATCAGACATGTCGCCATCGTCAGGTGCGCTGAAGAACTGAGCTCCTGAGGGCGGGCGGCCGAATTAAATCGCCTCTCCCCGCGGACCGCTCTCTTCGCCGTCCACGCCCGCGCGCCGGCGGTCGCGACGACGTGGGCGTCGGAATCTTTCGTAGCGTCGATGTGCTTGCTACGTCCGCCCTGGCCAACAGTTCGTACTTCTTGCTGAGAGTCTTCTTAATTACATTCAATGCCGGGTCCCAAGCCCTGCTGATATTGTAGCCGCAATCTCGGTTGATAAGATCTTCTCTGGTGCGAATTTCGATAGCCTCCTTTATAACGCTGTCTCAATATTTAGAGGTCTGAGCCAGGATCTTGGTACGCTCATAAAAACTCGTGTTTCTCGGACAAACAGTGCTCTGCTACCGCCGACTTATTTGGATATTTCAGTCGAGTGTGCCTTTGATGTTCTCGGCAACGATCTTCGATGGTGCATACTGTTTGTCCGATATAAGTCATCCCACACTCACAGGGAATTTGGTATATGCCTGCCTTCCTCAGATCGAGGTCATCTTTCACACTTCGCAGTAATGCCCGTGTTTTAGTGGGCGGGCAAAAGACGGTTTTAACTCGGTGTTTCTTTAATACACGGCCGATTTTCCCCGATAGTGCGCCATTGTACGGAATAAAGGCAGTGGCTACCTCCTCTTCCGTGCCTTCATCCGTCTCCACAGGTTGTGCTGTGGTGGTGGGACGGAGAGCGCGTTTAATCTGCCATATCGAGTACCCGTTTTTTCGGAACACGGTTTTGAGGTGTTCCAATTCCTGGGGCAGATTCTCTGCGTCTGAGATGCTGCCCGCCCTGTGTACTAGTGTTTTTAGTACTCTATTCCTCTGAGAAGGGTGGTGGCAGCTGTCTGCATGCAGGTACAGGTCAGTGTGCGTTTTCTTCCCGTACAAACCGTGGCTCAGGGTACCGTGGACTGTTCGAGCAACAAATACGCCGGGAGAAACTGAAGAATCTCAGCGTAGCTTAGATGCTCATACCAAGTCAATTTACCAACCAACTCTTCTGGGGTGCATAAAAACCAATTGTCGCTTTAAGGGCGAGAATGGTGAAACCGAATATTGTTACGAACTGTGTAGTTGATCCTGATTGTTGTTATTTATGTAGTGTCAAATGAGTTTGATTTCTTTCCAAATACAATCTTTGTCCTATTCCTGGCTATATCCTTTAATGAAGAAGAGATAAAATTTTCAAATTGAATTGCTCTGTGTGTCTGCCACATACAAAGTGTCGACATTTTGTAAAGGCCCAGACAACACATAAAGCCTCTAGTTCGGTAAAGGGGTAACTACATTCTGCTGGAGATAAAATGCGACTAGCAATTGCAACGTTCTTGAATACCGTCTTACCATCTTCTTGTATTTCTTGAAAAATATGTGGGCCAAATTCTGTCTTGTAACCTGCGGCAACTGAAAAAATGTTTGTAGGGTCTGAATTTGATAAAATTTGTGCTGTAAGTAAAGCATGTTTGAGGCTCGTGAATTCAGAATGTGCTTTCTCATCGCATGACCACACAGTCATGTTGCCAGTGAACTGACACGATCTTGGAGTATCCAAAGCAGAATAGTGAATAAATTTACGAGAAAAGTTTATAAGACTGAGGAAACTGCGAAGTTGTTTTTTATTAGTAGGTACTGTGATGTCACGTATAGCCTGAAGTTTTCCGGTATCGGGCGCAATACAGTCGGCCGAAATAATATCTCCAAGAAACTTGATTGATGCTTGACCGAAATGAGATTTTGTAAGATTGACTGATAAACCTTGTTTGAGAAATGTTTGCAGTAACGTGTGATGAATATTGTCGTGTTCAGACCAATTGGGATCAGCAATGATAATGTTGTCAATACACATTGTAATTCTATCTTTCAATTCCTGTGGAAGTATTGTATATATGGCTCGAATGTATGCAGTGGAAGAAATCGTCAATCCAAGTAGTAATTTACAGAACTGGTAACAATTGCCAAATAAAGGAAGTCCGTATACTTCCTGCAGTTAGGGTCCAACTGAATCTGCCATAAACCTAATTTGAGATACAAACTCGAATGTATAGTGGTACCATGAACTTTCTGCAGAAGTTCTAACGTCTGTGGATGATCAGTTTCCGTGTTGATGATATCATTAACTTGGTGTGAATTCAGAACCAGTCGTAGTAAGCTGCCTTTTTACTAATAATGTGTAATGTGTTGATGTATTAGCTAACAGCTAGCTCAATAATTCCTTGTCCAAGCATCGCTTGCTCTTCTTTTAGCTGTTGTCTGCATGTGAAAGGAATAGAATAATGCTTAGCTTTAAACGTGTCATGTAGCTTTACCTGAAATTCATATACAAATCCATTAATTGGTCTAGGAACGTTATCAAATACCTGAGAGTGTTGCAGTAAGATATCATCTAATTGTTGTCTATCATCGTCCATAGTAACTTGGCTTTGACTTATCTTTCCATTAATTGTTTGTGCTGCATAACAGTCGACATCATCTGGTAGATCATTATTACTGCGAAAATACGTATCTGTAAAAATTTTTTGCCAAATGGTGTTTTTGCATGCAGAAATAAGCTCAATACGGTTAATGTCTTCTTTTTCTGACGAAAGCGTGTTTTTAAACTCGAGAGCCAGTTTTGTCCGCCATTCTTAAGCATCAAATATGAGTTCTCAGAATCAATAATCGCTTCATACGTAACTAGGAAATCCTTGCCTAGTATTACATCAGTAGTGGAGAGGGGAACAATCCAGAAGTTCAAATAGAATATGATACATGCAGTTGAAAATGATAAATGTGTCTGTTGCTTGATATCGACCCCTTTGTCGGAAACAGATCCTCTTATTTTAGTTTTGCTTAGCGGAAATGTTGTGCAAGATTTATCATGGTTCCATTTACTAAAGGTTGTTTCATTAATCACCAAGACAGGTGAACCAGGATCAATAATTGCTGTAAAGAAGTGTGTTCCTGTTACAATCTCCATTACAGGATGATAAATGGTTTACCGCGTTTGGTGTTTCTCCTGTAACAACGTGTCTCTCATGTCGTCAAATGTTATTACGTTATCAATAACTGCATGAAGATGTTGTGAATTCTGTTCTACATTGCTGGATGTATTTTCTAGTCATGTTCTGTTTGGTTGTAAATTTCATTTGGGATCCTGTTGCGGCATCTCAACTATCTGTACTGTTCTGTAACTCCCGTTGGTGCAGATTTGTTGCAAATGAAAGCGAACATCGGGTTATTTAAAACAAATAGTTGTTGCTGAGGTTGACTTTGGTTTTGAAAAAATTTGCTGTTTCCATAATTTTGTTGAAAATTCTGATTATGATTTTTGCTTTTATTATTGAGAGAGTTGTTCTGATACGGTACATCGCCGTGCGAGCGCGACGAGCGGTTTCTCTGCACGCAGTAAGTGCTTTGCGTCGGCGCATAATTGCCGTGTTGTGGTGTGGCCACAAAATTCGGCGGTGGAACGCTGAAGTCAGTTTGACCTTGGATGCTGTATTGTTGATCCATGTGTCCGAGTGCTTAGTTTTGAAGCTGGACATGAGGCTGCAAACCTTGATTTTTATTACTATGTTGGTATTGTTGCTGCTATGGCTGGAATTGATTGTTGTAATGATGCTGTTTCTGGAAATTTCTTATTAATGAATGAATAGTCAGAAATTTGAATTTCAAATAGTTGTAGCAAATTGCGAAACGCGGAAATTCTTTCCTTTTATTTGCTAGTTAAAAGTGATTCTCTGAGAGGTCCTGGCAATTTAGAGATGCAAAGTTGTGTTAATGCAGATTGGCTATAACGTTCTGTAGTGTGCTGATTCTGTCAAACCATATGTTGAAAAAATTGCGTTATTGTCGAAAAGTTCGAACTTTCAAAATTCGTAGACTAATTAATTGGTCTTTTATGCCTCTTTGCTTTGTCTCAGACCAGTAGGCGGATAAAAACGCAATCTGGAACTCTTCTACTGAATAACATTGTCTAGCGATCGGTCTCACATGAGTAGCCAGTTCGTTTTCCAAAAAACTGCAGATTTATGGGT